>NC_134589.1:89042839-89642839 GCF_037038515.1 Microtus pennsylvanicus
CATTTAATGTGAGTATTGATATGTTTAGATATAAGTATACTATTTCTTTACTCTTGTTCTCTCAGCTTATTGTTTCTGTTTTATTCTTTCTCTTTCTGGTTATTTGAACTTTGTCTTATTCTATTTCAATCTGTCTATTGCATTTTTCTCATCATACACACACACACCAAATCTTTGTATCTTTTTTACTGTCCTAAGACTGCATTAGACACACTTAGCTTTTCACAGATAACTTGGATTCAAAGCTTTACCACATCAAGCGGTCCATAGAACCACTGGCACCATCTTGGTTCCTTTCCCCACTTTGTACTATAGTCTTTTTTTTAATTTATTTATTTATTAAAGATTTCTGTCTCTTCCCTGCCACCGCCTCCCATTTCCCTCCCCCTCCCCCAGTCAACTCCCCCTCCCTCGTCAGCCCAAAGAGCAATCAGGGTTCCCTGCCCTGTGGGAAGTCCAAGGACCACCCACCTCCATCCAGGTCTAGTAAGGTGAGCATCCAAACTGCCTAAGCTCCCCCAAAGCCAGTACATGCAGTAGGATCAAAAACCAGTGCCATTGTTCTTGAGTTCTCAGTAGTCCTCATTGTCCGCTATGTTCAGCAAGTCCGGTTTTATCCCAGGCTTTTTCAGACCCAGGCCAGCTGGCCTTGGTGAGTTCCCGATAGAACATCCCCATTGTCTCAGTGTGTGGGTGCATCTCTCGCGGTCCTGAGTTCCTTGCTCGTGCTCTCTCTCCTGCTCCTGATTTGGACCTTGAGATTTCAGCCTGGTGCTCCAATGTGGGTCTCTGTCTCTGTCTCCTTTCATCACCTGATGAAGGTT
The DNA here is from genome assembly GCF_037038515.1 of Microtus pennsylvanicus. NCBI lineage: Eukaryota > Metazoa > Chordata > Mammalia > Rodentia > Cricetidae > Microtus > Microtus pennsylvanicus. The sequence goes on from NC_134589.1 coordinate 89,043,664, forward strand.
ATTATTCAGGAGAATGCCTATATGTTTTTCTTTGGGTTCTCCTTCTTATTTAGCTTCTCTAGGATCACTAATTATAGGCTCAATGTCCTTTATTTATGGCTAGAAACCAAATATGAGTGAGTACATCACATGTTCCTCTTTTTGGGTCTGGCTTACCTTACTCAGGATAGTGTTTTCTATTTCCATCCATTTGCATGCAAAATTCAAGAAGTCCTTGTTTTTTACTGCTGAGTAGTACTCTAATATGTATATATTCCATACTTTCTTCATCCATTCTTCCATTGAAGGGCATCTAGGTTGTTTCCAGGTTCTGGCTATTACAAACAATGCTGCTATGAACATAGTTGAGCATATACTTTTGTTGTATGATAGGGCATCTCTTGGGTATATTCCCAAGAGTGGTATTGCTGGGTCCAGGGGTAGGTTGATCCCGAATTTCCTGAGAAACTGCCACACTGCTTTCCAGAGTGGTTGCACAAGTTTGCATTCCCACCAGCAATGGATGAGTGTACCCCTTTCTCCACAACCTCTCCAGCAAAGGCTATCATTGGTGTTTTTTATTCTAGCCATTCTGACAGGTGTAAGATGATATCTTAAAGTTGTCTTGATTTGCATTTCCCTGATCGCTAAGGAAGTTGAGCATGACCTTAAGTGTCTTTTGGCCATTTGAACTTCTTCTGTTGAGAATTCTCTGTTCAGCTTAGTGCCCCATTTTAAAATTGGGTTGATTAGCCTTTTACGGTCTAGTTTCTTGAGTTCTTTATATATTTTGGAGATCAGACCTTTGTCAGTTGCGGGGTTGGTGAAGATCTTCTCCCAATCAGTGGGTTGCCTTTTTGTCTTAGTGACAGTGTCCTTTGCTTTACAAAGCTTCTCAGTCTCAGGAGGTCCCATTTATTCAATGAGGCCCTTAATGTTTGTGCTGCTGGGGTTATATGTAGGAAGTGGTCTCCTGTGCCCCTGTGTTGTAGAGTACTTCCCACTTTCTCTTCTATCAGTTTCAATGTGTTCAGACTGATATTATGTGTCACATGCACTGAAAACCTCGCCGAAATTTATGACAGCATTTGTTTTCAACCCTCAATTTTTTAAAATGCCAAAATGATTCTATTTTATTTGGAACCCCTCAACTTCATTCTCCAATAAGGTAAGAACCCTACATGTCACTCCAACACAGTCCTTGTCTTAGTTAGGGTTTCTATTGCTGTGAAGAGACACTATGACCACACAGCAACTCTTATAAGGAAAACATTTAATTGGGGTGGCTTGTTTACAGTTCAGAGGCTCAGTCCATTATTATCATGGTGGGATGTGGCAGCATGCAGGCAGATGTGGTACTGGAAAAGGCACTGCAAGTCCTACATCTTCCAGGCAACAGGAAGTGGTCTGAGACACTAGGCAGTAGCTTGAGCATAGGTGACCTCAAAGACTGCTCCCACAGTGACACACTTCCTCCAACAAGACTACACCTACTCCAAAAAGGACACACTTCCTAATGGCGCCACTCCTTTGGGGGCCGTTTTCCTTCAACCCACTGCAGTCCTCCTGGCAGCCTATCTTTTAGCCTCACGTCTAACCAAACCTGGATTTCTTCTTGCTCCACACAAGTCCCTTTCTGGACCTTACTAAACTCTAGGAACCTCTGGCTTGAAAGGTGTGGAGTTTTTTCTTGTCAACTGGTCAAGAACTATCACAAGAAATTTCTTTGTATTTTGGAGCAACAGCAATAGGATTGGATAAAAAGGTTCTCAGTTGAACATGTAGTCGTTGACTATATTGTGCTGGCCTTGTACAATGCTTGCAACTCTCAGTCATTTAGATCCTGGAAAGGAGGGCAAGGAAGACCAATATCCCTTAGACCACTTCCCTCTCACATACTACATCTTAATGTGTGCAGCCCTGGTGTGTGACAGCCTTCACGGCCTCATAAGTCTCTTTACACACATATTTTATTCCTAAATAATACAGATGACACATTTCCCTGTGCCTTTTAACTAGCGAGGGTGACTTTTTGCACACAGAACAAGATATTTGAAAATCAAAGTGGGGAGTGTGCTCAATGCCAGGACGGAAGGGTCGTGAGACGTACAAACAGCAGTGCAGCTGGTGACAGCAGCCAACCGTGACTTGAGCCACGACTGGGACATGAACCATCCCTATGGCTGGACCAGGCATTCAGAACACTGCTCACAAGGCAAAGGCATTTCTGTGGGCATACTCTCTTCTGGTATTCACTGCCATTCTGCGGTGAAAGCATTATTCGCAGTCAGAGACGAGGAAGCAGGGGCTTAGCGTGCACAGTGTGCAAGAACTGCAGAGCCAGTGTTGGTAGGGCGGGCGTGGCCACTTCACTCCTCACGCTCGTCTTCAGACTGGGTGTCATCTACTTTCTCGTCCTGGAGATGGAGTCTGGGAACAGAGAGTCAGGATTCAAATCCTGGGTCTGGTCTTTTCCAATTCTGTGACCTTAACTGACCTGGACAAGCCTGGGGCAATTGTGAGTCAAACAGCTCCAGCCTGTGCAGCGCTTCAAGCTTTGTGTGCTGGGGTGTCCACACTGCACGCTGCCCCATTCCCAAGTCACTGTTAGAAACCACATTTGCAAATGAGGACGGAAGCTTGAAAGAGTCCAGAAAGGTGTTACTGCATGGGAAGTGGGAAATTTTTTTACTTTCCCTTCTAACCCCAGAGCAGGTGTTTCGAACCATTCTGTTTTATAATATTGTTAGGGGAGCTTTAGTAAAATGTGAGCCCTTCCAGAAAGAAAGAAAGCAAGAAAGAAAGAACGAAAGAAAGAAAGAAAGAAAGAGCCTTCCAGCCCCCCCCCCACCAAAGATTCAAGAATCACATTTCACGTAACTATATAATTTTTAAAAGCCAGATTATCGTTGGCATAACCAAAATCCCTTCCACTTTTTCAAAGCCATTCGTCCTATGCAGGGGTTGTGGCCATGCATGAGAAACAGCAGGTGGTGCCAGATGACAGGTGGTGTGGGAGCCGTCCCCGGTGGGAGGCGCGAGCAGGCGAGCAGGCTGGCAGCTGCCGAGATCTTCTCTGAGCGCTGGCGCCTCGCTCTCAGAAGCTCCGGATCCCGGCACGCGAGGGCTGCTTTCTCAGAGACAGCGGCTCGGGCTGTGGAGGGAGGACTTGGTCTTGTCCTCCTCTGCATATTGGCTTGACTCTGCCCTGACCCCCACCAGCGCGGCACAGTAAGTAGGCATTTGTTTTTGTTGTGCCACTCCCCAGCCTCCTCCCAGCCCTTACCTCCCTGTCATCCCCACAACAACCCCATCCTCCCTAGTTATGTCCCACCCGCAGGATTGACAGAAGAGATTCAGTTGTGCTGGGCTTTGGAGGGTGGGGTGAAAGCAATGCTTGACTTCTAAAGGGAGCCGGAGAGAAATAAATGTGATTTGTTTATTTAGTTGGCAGTCTTGCAATATGGGGGCTGCTAACTTTCCATGAAAAAAAAAAGCCCTTGGCTATTGAGGAAATGGAGGTATTTCATGGCTGAATAACAAGATCAGGTTCAACACAGCCTCTTTCTGATTTAGAAACCTGAATCTCATGTACGATCTACATATTATGTAAAAAAAAAAAGGTACTGAGAGAGATACTGAATGTATTTAATTACATTTTTAGAAATCGAGGAAGAAAAGGCAAAAATAGCGGTGTGGGTGGTGAGGTGAAGTATACCCTACTGCAGGGGGACCCAGAATAATGGAGTTTCCTTTTGTGCTGAGAACAAGCTGGCCAGTGGGGTTCCAGGGCTGTGTTAGCCATAGTGTCTTGCTATTTTTTCTAAGCTTGTATTTTTTTTGTTTTGTTTTTAAATGAAGGTCTGAGGATTTTTTTTCTTTTTTTTTTGCTGCTCCCTGATTTGAGGGTTGGTAAACTCGGTGGGCAGTTGGCACAGTCTGCTGGCTAAGGAAGTTTCCCTGGACAATGGGAATCATGTCAGGAAATGTATTGAGAGGTTGACGGTTACCACCAGACTGGACGCTGCTGGAAGGGAGCAGTAGTGGCCGGCCGTCAGCCCTCACATTCCTGCCGTAACCAGAATCCTGCTGCTCGCCTTAGGTCTGGGAATAAAAGCCGAAGTATGGTGAAGCTGAACGGCAACCCTGGAGAGAAGGGGGCCAAGCCACCTACGGTGGAGGATGGCTTCCAGACGGTGCCCCTCATCACGCCCTTGGAGGTTAATCATTTACAGCTGGCTGCTCCCGAGAAGGTAATAGGTGATCTTCCTTCCCTTGCCCCCCAGGTTACCCCAACCAGCAAAAAATTTTACTCCTCAAACACTTTCATTCTCCCAGCCACCAAATAGGCTCCCATCCTTGGAAAATGCTCTATCCAGGGGCAAGAGCTCCGTGTTATTGCAGATTTATGGTGTTTGTTCATCTCTACATATACAGGCAAACAAATTAATGTTTTCTTATTAAGATGTTATCATGGCAGGTGCATACACATAAGCTTCTACATGGGGATGAAGAAAAAAAGCCTGTCTCAATTTTCTTGAGGTGTTTCAAATATTGATTGGTACAGATAGGAAGGAAGAGACTTGGATTCAGTCCAGCAGTTGGCACCTGCTAAGGTCGCCCCTGTCCTAGGAATTGGTTATAAAAAGACTAAGTTACAAAACCCTTCTTCAGATGAACACAGTGCATCATGGTAAATGCTGGACCCAAGCCTCACAAAGGGTGGGGAGGGCCAGGGAGATGCAGAGGGAGGGCTGGAGAGGTGAGCTACAGTGGAGAATATCCAGATTAGTCTTGAAGGTGAATGAAGTCTTTCAGGTTCGGGGAGGAACCGGTATTTAAGGCAATGTTGGAAACGAGTGTGTGGAGTGTGGGAAGCTTGCGGGGACAGTGCTGCTGCAAGAGAATGTCTGGGGAAACGAGGCTGGGAAGCAGCCTCGGGCTGATGGCCCATCTCCTGAAGGAAGAAACCGAGGTGGCAGAGGGGTGTCATCCCACAGACATAGGTAGGAGAGTGTGTGTGAGGTCTGGCCGAGAGCGCAGAGGCCTTAAGGGATGAGCTATTGCCCATCGTGAGAGGTTTGCAGGTAAATGATCCTGCCCCTAGGCTGGAGACGGAACAATGGATCGTCCCATCTGTTCGATTTTTCTCATTGGCATCTCCAGGAGGGTATTGTGCGTCTTAACCACTTGGCTCCATCCAATCAATGGTGAGGAACTAAACTGAGATGAAGAGCTAGCTGATTGGCTGAGGCTGAGTCATTTGTTTTGAAAGCCCAGAGGTTTCTGATAGAAGAATGTGTCAGGGTGGGTGGTGGAATTAGAGCAGTCGAGCTATCCTGAGACACTAATAAAGCCTTTTGAAAAGAGCTTTGAACGCCATGGCTGCTAAGGAAGTGTGAAGAGACACACTGAGAACTCGCCTCAGGCATGGCAGACATACTCAGCTTTTACTTCATGTTAGAAGCACCAGGCAATTTAGAAACTCCTATTGTTGAGGTCACCCCCACCCCCAGCCAAAGCAATTCTGACAGAATCTTTGAGATGGGATCCAGCCATCAGCATAAATGCTGTCTCCCCACAAGAACCCCGAGTGCAGCCAAAGTTGAGCAAACTCGATTTCAGACCCATAATACACCTGGGAGTCTGGGATTGCAAACTCATATTACAAGCCCAAGGTTGGGGGGCTCCAGGTGCACAGAAAGCCCAGGTGAGAGTGTCTGAACCCCATCTAGGCCCCAGTGCAGGTTTCTGAGGAAGACAGGTGTCTTGAGGTTCAAGTTAGTGGCCACGTGCATGTGTCTGAGAGGTGGGTAATGACAAGGGACTGTGGGAGGCCACCTCCCCACAACCTTCCACACAGTTACAGGCCATCTAGAGAATAGTCTGCCCCCTCTCCCTTTACTCTCCTAACTCCCGCTGAGAGTTTCTTCCTCCCACAGAGCAACCAGTCCAGGCATACCAGGGAGTCATTCCAAGGCCAGACTAATCATCTCTCTCATATTGTGTGTTGAAAGATGCAGGAGTCCCTGCAGAGGCACACCGAGTGCTCCCTCTGGGGCTCCTCTCTGACTCGCTATCAAGTGGGTGTTAGCTTCCTCCTCTGTGGAGTGAGGAAGCTCCTACCTTAGGCTGTCAGAACAAAATCATATATGGCCTCAGATGCCAAGTGGAACAAAGCCGGGAATAAACATGTTCAAGTGCTTTATAACATGCTAAGTACTCTCCCAAGCACATGCATGCTCTTGCATACACACACACACACACACACACACACACACACACACGCATGCACGCACTTTTGCTTCAGCCTCTCACTAGTGAATAGACCCCGGTAAGGGAATAGCAATCTCTCTTGATCCAGTGTTTAAGGAAACTGTACCTTCTCAAGCAAAGGTCGGTGAAGCATCTAGATGCAGAATCCGGAGGTGGTGTTCCAGAACCTTCCACTTCAGGAGCAAGACATGAACTCGGTCTGTGCGTCCACAGATTTGACCTGTTTCTGACTCAGTCAGGAACTCACAACAGGGATCAGCTGTGTCTTAGGCCTGCGTCTTCTCTGAGGCAGGAATTGTCTTAGTGGTTTTCCATGCTGATCACTTAGATTTTATTACGATTTGTTTCCGTTCTCAGGGCAGGATGTTAGAGCGAGTGTATCACACATGCTAGACAAGTGCTCTTCCATCGAGCTAGGTTCTTTACAAAAGCGAAGACGATTTCCCCCCCGAGAGCAGAACAAATGTGTTAAAGGAGAATCCGATTCAAAGGCCAGTTTCTCTGAACGACAGCTACCATCACAAACTGCAAGAAACATGTTCAGGAGGATTCAAATCCTTATTTATATTTTTTTCTAGATATTTTAATTATTCCTTAATAATTTCATGTATGTATGAAACGTATTTTGATCATACACCCCATTTCCATTCCAGCTCCCCCGAGATCTCGCCACAATGACTTCCTCCCAATTTCATGTCCTCATTTGCTTCTTCTTTAATTTTTTATTTAAATAACTCAGATTCCAATTAATGTTGTCCATATGAACATAGGTATAAAACCATCCACTGTGGGCATAGGGAACCTCCTAGTGGCCATGCCCACAAAGAAAACTGACTCCTCTTCCAGCAACCGCCAACTGCCAGTGCCACTCAGCTGGGGATGAGGCACCGTGAGCCCCTCCCTCACCCATGCTGGAATCTTGCTTAGTCAGTTTCTGTTGTCATAGCAGAAGCCTGGTGCTAGGCCAGTTTCCCAGACTGGAGGCCCAGAAAGCACAGTGCCAGCCATGGCTGGTCTAGAACATGGCTAGGACATCATGCTGGGAGCATGTGGAAAGGGAAGAGATCGATCATACAGTGAGACAGGAGGCAAGAGTCTTCCTTGGTTCTCTGAGGAATGAGTTCCAGAAGAACCACACTAATTCCTTCTGAGGGCAGTGCCCCCAGTGACCTCATTATCCTTCCCTAGACCCTGCCTCTTGAAAGTTCCATATCACTCAACATAGCTCTCCTGAGAACCCAGTTCCAGCATATGGTCCTTGGAGAGACACTCAAACCATATCCAAACCATAGTAGTAAGCCTGTCTGAAGTCATGCCTTGGGTCGCACAGGGCATTCATGTCCGTGATTTTAGTTCATCTTCCAGAAGCTCCACCGGGGTAGATATTAGTGTACACATCTTACCAGTGAGGAAACCAAGATTCAGAGCAGTGAAGTGACATATCAAAATGTCACAGGTAAGAAGTAGAATGCCAGAACTGATGCCCTAAAGAATTATCCTTCCCCAAATGCCAAAAAAAAAATGCATACACAGAAACCAAGACTCAGCGGGATATCTAAACATCACAGACAGGAGTAGATTGGGGGACTGAAGGCCTAGTGTCCTGGAATCCCAACTTTCTCCTGCAACTTTCCATGCTCTCCAAGATGCTGGCTCTATTCCTCCCTCAACATAGTCTTCTTAGCTGCGCTGGATAGGACAGTGTTCATCTTCCTTAGCCAAGTTCTGACAGAACGCCCCTTGGAGACCTTCCCTGACCACCATCAAGTTCAGCTGTAATTATAACAACCTTACTAAAAGGTACCAATTCTTCCATCTGTTCACCCACCCAGAAAATCCTGCGCCTAGCTAAGTATACACGGCCATGATAAGACGAGAAGGAGTTTGGTGGGAGATGCTAAGAGATGGGGAGACAGGAGGTGAGAATGAGGAGGTGAGCGTCAGGTAGGCCCCAGCATAAGGAAAGGGTTTAATTCAGGAAGACAATAGGATCTGGAGTTCCATTCTATGAGGTTTATGCTGGAGGCTGTGGGCCATCCAAGGACGATGGACAGGGTCAGCCCCACGATGGTCCCTAACCCCAGTAACCCCTGAAGGTACAAGGAAAAGAGCAGAAGCAGGAGCCTGACTAGACGCCGCAGCTGGGGCGTGAGGCAGCGGTGCTGTGGGGACTGGCACCATGGCAATAGTAGCTGGGTGGATTCTCACCAAGACTCGGAGCTGCTGTGGCTTGTGAAGAACTTATCCTGGCTCTTTTGCATTTGGTCACTTAGCCCGAGGTCACTGGCTCTGCATGAACTAATTTAGTGCTGCCATACAGCAGGAAGACGGAAATTTTTAATAAGCCTCCCTCTTCTGTGTTTAAAAATGCCTTTCATCTCTTCACCAGGCGTGTGGGGAAATAGACTCAGAGCCAAGCAGGCAAGTATCCTCCGGGTTATGGGAAAAAGAACGGCCCCCATAGGCTCATATGTTTGAATTCTCAGCCCTCCAGTTGGTGGAAATGTTTAGGAAGGATTAGGAGGTATGGCATTGTTGGAGGAGGTATGTCCCTGGGGGCTAGGCTTGTAAGTTTCAAAAACCCATGCCTTTCCCAGTTAGCTCTCTCTTTCCCCCCTCTCTCTTCCTCTCTCTCTCTCTCTCTCTCTCTCTCTCTCTCTCTCTCTCTCTCTCTGCCTTCCACTTGTGCATGAAGTGTAAACCCTCAGCTGCAGCTCTGGCACCTCCCTGACTAGCTGCTGCCATGCTCCCCAACATAACAGTCATGGACTCACCCTCTGAACCTGTAAACCCCACAAACTCTCTTCTCTAAGTAGCCTGGACCATGCTGTCTCTTCACAGCAGTAGAAAGACTACTGAGACAATTGGAATACCCAGTTCTCCTCTGGAGCCTTCTCACCACAAAAAGGTACCCTGGGAAACTGTGAGGTTTCTACCCAGGACTCCCACGTTGCAAATGCAGAAGTGAGTTCAGAGACTAGACCGACTGTCTCACCCAAAGAAAATTGCAGCTGAACTCTGCACGCAGAGATCCTGGAGATGCCAGCAGGTGCATGGCAGGGCTGCAGACAGCAGGCGACAGACAGACAGGCCTGCCTCGGCAAAGCCTCCAGTCCATCGCGTGCTTGCTGAGCTAGCGGCCAGGTTCCAACCACGCCCATTTCCTTTCTGCTAGTTGTTAAGTCTTTGTGAGTCTTGGGCATGGGTGGCTAACGTGCCTTTAGAGAAGAGGAATGGAAAGATTTTGAGATCAGTTATTGTCATCTGCCACACTTCATGGTTTGTGAAGAATGAAATTGACGGTAGAGCACACACGCTCTCCAATCCTACAGAGCTGGGTTCAGATCTTTGCCAAGCTGCTTGCCTGCCGTGAGGCTTCGTGCAGGCTGTTCAGCCACTCAGGGCTTCATTGTTGTCGGAGTTGGAAGGTGGGCCCAGCGTCCACCTAACAGCTTACCATCAGAGGAAAAAAATGTAAAAAAATATCCAGGGCCTCGCTCAGGCACAACACAGAGAGGGCTCATTGACCCAGTTTCCTTCCTTTCCCTGGACACTCAGAATGTCACCTAACATGGAAAACATGTGGGAAACTGTAAAAGAGCATGGTGGGCTTCAAGGGTGAGGGCTGGGAGAGCTGGGACTCACGCAGGACAGAGGTGGAAGGACTTGGGCAGAGCTGGGGCTGTGCTCCTTGCCCCCAGCCTTCCTGTCTTCCCTTTCTCCTTAATGGAATTGTCAGCCTCTCCCAGGTAGCAGCTCCACCCCAGCCCCTCCCCAGGACAGCCTCCCTGGGCCCCTGCTCTACACAGAGGCTCCCAGAAGTTTCTGAGATCCCCCACGCTGGGTGAGGCTCAGGAAGTGCCTGTGAATAGGTTAAAAAGAAAAAAGAAAAAAAAAAAGGTTTACTTTACCCAGTAAACACAGAGTACAAAGTCTCTGTAATTTAAAAACAAAGCAACTTTCAACAAAAAATATCGATGATGCTCATGTTGGTAAGTTTTGGAAAAACAGCCTCAGTATGTGCTTTTTTTAAATGTTAAATTGAGTAATTTTTCCCATTCTTTTTAAGTTAGCAGATAGAGGGATAGGTCTCACTGCGACACTTTAATGCAAACATGTCCTCATATTTTGCTTTTATTTATTCTCTACCATCCTCCCCAAGGCTGCCCTCTCCTCTGCTAACTCCTTTCTTCCCTATATGCTCTCCTCTCTTCTGCTGTTTTTTCTTTTGTGTGTGTGTGCACGCATATTTTGCCTGCATGTATTTCTGTGCACCACGGTCTGCCTGGTGCCTATGGAGACCAGAAGAGGGTGTCAGGTCCCCTGAGACTGGAGTTTTCGACAGTTGTGAGCCACCATGTAGGTGCTAGGATATCAAACTCCAGTCCTCTATTTATTTGTTTGTTTGTTTGTCTGTTTGGTCTTTCAAGTCAGGATTTCTTTTTGTTTTGTTATGGTTTTGCTTTGTTTTGTTTTTTCAAGACAGGGTTTCTCTGTGTAGCTCTGGTTGTTCTGGAACTCACTCTGTAGACCAGGCTGGCCCCAAACTCACTGAAATCCACCTGCCTCTGCCTCCTTAGTGTTGGGGTTAAAGATGTGCGCCACCACTGCCCAGCTAACCCCAGTCCTCTTGAAGAGCAGTCAGTGCTCTTAACCTCTGAGTCACCTCTCCAACCCCAGCCTCCCCCATTCTGCTTTTAGGTCGTATGTGTTCTCTATCTCCCTGCCCTCTCCTGTTAGATTCTTTCCTCCTGCTCCTAGGACATTCTTGTTGGCTGCAGAACTTAATGAAGCCTTTCACAGGATATATGACATTATTTATAAAGTTAAACTGGCGACATCGCCTGGCTTCTGTGCTTCTTATTGGTAAGAATGTATCCTATGAGCATAGCTTTTTTCAGTTATACAATGTCCCATAGATATTACCAAAAAATGAGACTGATTTGGGCTGTTGAGGAGGAAGGGCTGGCTAAGTGAACGCTGGTGTGAACTGGAAAACACTGAGCGGCTATCACCTTGGGGGGCAAGAGACAACTTGTGGTTTGCTCCATGAGAACATATTCTAACGTGGTCTCACATATAAAAACAATATGCATAAATTCTAGTCTCTTTTTTTGTTTTATTGGTACTTGAAAATGGTACACATTTCTGAAGCAAAAGAAAATGTGGTTTTTAAATTCGGCGTGGGGGGGGGGCATACATGAATGCCATGCTCTCCAAGGCCAGAAGAAGGCACTAGAGCCCCTGGAGCTGGAGTTACAGACATTGTGAACCACTTGATATGGGTGCTGGGGACCAAGCTCTGGTCCTCTGCAGAATGGGTGCTCTTAAACACCAAGCAGTCTTTCCGGCCCCCAAAATGTGATCTTTGGACACATGTATACATTATAGCATAAAATATACATAATGGAATATTATTTAGCATAAGAGATTAAAATCTTGTCATTTTGACAACCCACGTGGTCTTGGAGGACAAACGAGATGTGTGTGTCTCAATTGCTAAATGCTTGAGAATGAGAATGGGGGCCCTTTAAAGACTTAAGTCCGTGATTTTCAGTTTTGTGACTTTTGTTTTAAAATGTTGATCCCATTTCACCCAAGGTGAAACAGCACAGGCCAGCTGCCTTGCTCTCCTCCCCCTTGTGAGCCCCTGCAGAGGGTTGTTAAGCTGGGAGCTGAGCTCCAGCCATGCTGGCCACACTTGCCTTATATTTTGTCTCTAAGAAAGCAAAAACCTGGCAAAGCAAAGAGCCCTGGAGAGAGCCCAGACCTGTGTGGCAGCTTCATATTAGCCTTCTGCTTTTGACTCGTCTCACTGTGTGATGTGTGCCAAATGTCTGCCTTCTCTCAGCTCCAGTCTCCCAATGTGAAATCGATGGGGTCCTATAGACTGCCACTAGCTCTCTGGGCACTGGCGTCTGACCTGCGCTCTCCACCCTACCTCAGCTTTCAGGATCCCAGGGGAAATCTAATCCAAGGAGAACACGTGAGGTGAGGAGCAGAGAAACAGGGAAGATCTGAGTGAGGACTCAGCCCCACCTGGCCCTCTTCCAGCCTCCCTCCCTCTGCCCTCACCTCTGGCAGCAGGTTTGTGGGGCCTTGGCAACATCCAGGACCCTCAGGACCAGGATGTTTGAGGTGACTTGATTCGGCACTGCCTCCTAGCAGCTAGGTGAGGGTTGAGGTCACGGTTCTCCCTGGGCCTCAGTCTCTCCTGTCAAGTGTGGATGCTCACCCACACCAGAGGTCACGAGATGGCTGAAGCTCAGGATGGCAGGCTTTCGGCACAGTGCCAAGCACCTGGCGCTACCTCCCAAGGTGATGTTGACTAACAGTGGTGGCGCACACCTTTAATCCCAGCACTCGGGAGGCAGAGGCGGGAGGATCTGTGAGTTCGAGGCCAGCCTGGTCTACAGAGCGAGTTCCAGGACAGCCAGGGCTACACAGAGAAACCCTGTCTCAAAAAACAAACCAGGATAAAGGAAAGAAAGAAAAGGAAGGAAGTTAGAGCAGCCCTCCTCAGAGCGTCCCCAGCATGGAGAGCACCTGATGTGCCCGCGGCAGCCCTCGCCCTGCTGCAGGGATGAGCCGTGACTACAATGAAGGTCTATATTTGGCTTCTGCAACTCCGACTCATAAAAACACAATTTTGCTCCTTGTCAGCTCTTCTGCGCTTTCATTTATTGTTCCTGCCAATCCTGGGGACTCTCCGTGTGGGAACCTCTTCATTATTGATAATTCGGGGAAGTATTAGTTTAAATTTTTATGATCTGCACTTTGAGCCATCTGAACCACCGTCTGTGATCTAGCCTTGCTGGTGAAGTGAGGGTGAGGAATAGAAATTGGTGGGGGGAAAGGGCATCCTCTGGGAATGAATAATTTATCCCATTTTCCCAGTGCCGGTTATATTAAATTATGTTCATATTAGCAGCTTGAAAGGACAATGGGAGACCAGTGTGTAAGCAGGAGACAATACAAAGTGACTTTGTCCATACCCACAATATTTAAAACCCTGGAGCCTCGTTTGTTAAATGGCTGTAAACCTTTTAATAATGAACGGGCTAGGACAGTTTTTTCATTCCTCTCCACCCCCACCTCTAGCCCATTTCTTTTACATATCAAGTTAAGGCACCAGGGCCCTGTCTTGCTCTGTTTTAACTGGGGCCAGGAGGCAGCTACCCATGATGATGCCGATGATGCAGAGGCCGTTTCTTTGAATTCTTTGTGAAATTTCTCTTTCTTTCTCTCCCTTCCTCCTTCCACGCCCCCCCCCCCCCCTTCCAAGACAGAGGGAATTGTTTCTGGTTCTACTCCACAGGACCAAAGCACTGAGCTTTTTTATGATACTCCTGATGGCAGCCCAAATTCTGTAACTTCATAGGAGGGGCTTCCAGTTCTGCCCCCACCACAGCTTCCTCCCAGTGGCTGGGCTCTCTCCAGCACTGAACACCTAGGGAGGCTACCTTGTTAACCTTCCTTCAGCTCCTTGTGCCCTTAGGGCCATCTCTCCATGGTGCTAAGAGAGCCCTTTCAGCTTCTGCCTGCCCCTCCAACTTCATCTCTATCACTCCCCCCCCCCCCCCCCCCGTGACCCTGTGCTCTGGCCACTCCAAGATGCCTGTGTGGTTCCACCAGGTGTCAGCCTCCTGGGTCTCTTTGCTGGTGCATGCTCCTCCCTCCACCTAGAAAGATGGTTTCTTTGAGTCTAGGGAGGCCAGAATAGAAGCAAGAAACATGTTTAGAGCCAAACTGAAGAGAGGTAAAGGGGGTGCAAGGAAGTATCACTAGATAAATGTGTTCTTTGAGGATGGTTTGGACAGATAGCAGCTGGAACAAATGACTTGATGGAATGGATTTGGAAACAGAAGGAAAGAGAGTCCTACATTTGATCCGAACTAAACAATGGTATTGACTTGGTTAAAGTCTCCCTTGCTGTGATGAAACACCGTGACCAAAAGCAACTTGGGCAGCAGAGGGTTCAATGAGTCTTACAGTTGTGGTCCATTATCCAGGGAATTTAGGACAGGAACTCAAGATAGGAACTGATGCGGAGGCCAGAGAGAAGTGCTGATTTCTGGCCTGCTCTTCCAGGCTTGCTCAGCCTCTTTTCTTATAGCACCAGGACCACTTGCTTCAGGGTGGCACCATCCACAGTGAGCTGGACCCTCACACAGGCCAATCTGATGGGAGCATTTTCTCAGTTAAGTTCGCTCTTCCCGAATGACTCTAGCTTGTGTCGAATTGACATAAAACTGACCAGCACAGTTTGAATGATGCTATTTTCCGGCCCAGATTCTATAGGCATGAGAGTGCAGGATAGAGGAGAAGGGTGAGGCAGAGCCCTGCAGCTTGAGTGTGACCACGGCAAATCAAATGTGGGTGTGTAGATCCGAGAGCATCAGGTAGGCTGAGTCTCTGTGAGTCGGGTAGAGATGTCCACTGAGAGTCGTGAGGACGAAAGATGCACTCGGCATGATGGCACAAGGGGGACACACAGGCCTGGGCACAGGCAAGGACTGAGAGTGACGAAGAACTTGCTCTGTAAAGTCCCAGTGACACTCTAGAATGAAGAGCCTGGAAGGAAGGGGAGAGGCTAGAGGCTGAAAGCCGAGGATGGCTGATCAGAATAGACAGAGGGAGCAGAAAGTCTCAGGGAGAAGGGGGACAGCAGGCCTGTGGAACTTAATAGGACTGCTTCCAGATCTGGTAGGAAGATATCCTAAGTCAGATGTGCATACAACCTGTGTAGCATCCCACGTGGCCTAGCTGAGCAGCATGGTACTCTGTGGCATTCTTTCTTCAGGCTCCTGACTCCGGCCTTAGATCCAGGCAGCTGAGGGATCTATCCTGGGAAAGACCCAAATGGAAGCTTCCAATTCTGTTTCCACTGACCATGTAAAACTGATGGATCCTAAGTGATACACCAGATGGATGGTACTAGAGGTGATGGGTCCTAAGTGATACACCAGAGTGGTACCAGGATGGTACCGGAACTGATGGATCCTAAGTGATACACCAGAGTGGTACCAGGGTGGTACCAGAGGTGATGGATCCTAAGTGATACACCAGAGTGGTACCAGGATGGTACCGGAGCTGATGGATCCTAAGTGATACACCAGAGTGGTACCAGGGTGGTACCAGAGGTGATGGATCCTAAGTGATACACCAGAGTGGTACCAGGATGGTACCGGAACTGATGGATCCTAAGTGGAGCCATGGTACACCAGAGAGCTCCAAGCTCAGAAGAAGGGCTGTACGCTGGCTACTTACTCCAGGTAGGAGGGCCTATGTGCTTGAAACAGACTTGGGGCTCTAAGAAGATCAATTGTGGGGACCATGTTGGAGAACATGTGGCCTTTCTAAAAAGAAGGGAATCGCTGAGAGTGCTCACATACCAGGCAGAGGCACCTGACCATCCCTTGGCAGGTCCCTGAAGCCGATATAAAATAATTTTTTTCATTAAAAAAATTTACCCAGGGCACCTAGAGCATTTCATCAGCACTCAGAGCAGAACAAGATGCAGATGGCAGAGCTCTGGCCCCAACTCTGCCCCCTCAGCACCGCCAAGGGAGATGTGTGCATATTTAAAACAAATACCTTCTGTAGTGGCCAAGTTCATTCCATGTTAGCGCCACACTTACCTGAAGACATCAGCAAAATCCACGGTGTCTAAAAGGCCTGCTGGGGTCCGATTTCTTGTGTTTAACATGACATCTGTGGGACGCGCCATGGTCTTGTGGTGTTGCCCTGATCATGTGGCCACCCTCGTTCTCCCCCGGGTTGTTCTTGGAGTAGCAACAGTTGCTCCCTCAGCGCTTAAGTCCCTACAGCATCGTGCTAGGGAAAACGGCACTTCAGGGAACCCATGGAAACGGGGTGGGGGGGGGCTTCTTCCCATAAGGCTATAGTGGTGCCTTGTATCTAATGCATCTATCTGAACTGAGTGACATGCTGATGTCAAGACAGTGTTTCCTGCTTGCCTTTGTCTAACTAGATACCATTGCAGTCATGAAGGGAGGGGGAGAATCCCACCAGATCACAAGTGGGAGGGGGGTGAGTGAGCTCCTGAAAGGAACCCAGGGAGCTTCTGATTCAGGAAAAGATAAGGAAAAGGAAAGAGACACTAGAGAAGCAACCTCTAAGAGCTCAATGTGATGGCAGGAGTATAGGCCCTTTCTCATTTACACCAAACGACGAAGAAGGTCTTAAGCTCTATCGGGGGCTCTGGGCAGGGTGTCCATACAACAGAGAGGCAACAAGAAGACTCAGAGTAAATGCTCCTTCCCATCTGGCATCTGAGGGAAAGGGGCTCGAGTGGAGGCTGTTGGCCATGGCTGTGGAAGGGATGGGCCTGCACCAGTAGGTGGGAAGTGGGTCCAGGCACGTGAGAGGGGAAACTAGTTCCCCGCTGCTATCTTGAGCCAACGCAAGTTTCTCACCTTCGAGTTTTTGTGAGTTTTTGTAAGTCAGTCTTAGCATAGTCAGGTGTAGTTGGCTTGCATTCCCATCTATCCCTGGATCCTCATCCAAGCTTACTTGAGCTGTTGGATGAATTCCCTTCCTTGTGGTTGCAGGACTGAAATTCTCATTTTTCTCATTGGCTGTCAGATCTGGCTTGCCCTCGGGTCCTAGCTCCATGGCCCTGTCACAGTATGTTAGGGTCTCTTGTCAAGGCCCCTGGTTGGTCTTTTCCCCGTCTCCAGGGTTGTGTGATATTGTTCACTCACGGAAGGGTCTCTGCGAAGCAGTCTGTGAAAGGAACATATAAAGAGAACAGAACCAGCATTCCCCCAACCCCACCCACCCACCCCGGGCAGGACAGGAAAGCCCTACCTGTGAACATACCTGACTCAGGCTGCTATCAGGAGCACCAAGAAGTTCAGTGCATTGTGGAGTGGAAACAGTCCCCTGTGGCAGTACCAGGTACTCTGTTTAGTATGAGACATAAAGGGCTGTGGGGTGGCCAGAGTCTATAGCTTCAGGTGGGGCCTCACAGCTCGGTCAGTTTCTGTGTTGTCCACGGTGCCTTAACACGTGGCAATAACTGCAAACTATTTGTCGGGTTTCTTTTTTTTTCCTTCTGAGTCCACAAAGTGGGGTGGAGGTCCATAAAAGCCGTGTGAGGTAGCAGCGCACCTCGGTAAAATATGCCGCCAAAATAGATTCCAGGGAAAGGAGACGGTGCAATGGGCTGAACAAATGCCTTCCTTTTTCCTTGTGCCAATCCCCAAATTATATTACAACTAAGAATGTGTGCAGAGGATTAACCAATAGGTTATTAATCATAACTTGTTTTTATAACCCAGACTGTGGAAGTGCCCTAAACACTTGCCAATGGAAGATCAGCTGCAAACAGCTTTAGAGTCAGCTGAACCCTGGTGTGAATGGCAGAGTTGTTAGTGGGCAGTGTCTTTGTGACCTTAGGCAAGTTAGTAACCTTCTAACTACAGTTTCCTCATTGGTCAAACAAAGCAATTCCTACCTTGTATCATCTTTAGAAGGATAAGGTATAAGGAGCGTGTGGTGTCTCTGTGTAAAATTGAAAAATGTAATAACTTTTAATTAAAAAAGAATCAACTGTGGAGCCAATGAGGTGGCTCAGCAGGAAAAGGCACCTGCCATCAAAACCTAAGCTTAGTCCGCAGAACTTACACAGTGGAAGGAGAGCCCTGAATCCCTTGGTTGTCCCCTGACCTCCATACAAATATCTCAGCATGTCCATGCCCTCCCCAAATACACATAATTTTTTTTAAAGTTAAATATCAGATGCAGTGGACCTATATGAAACACACTGCATCAAAAGAAGATGCCATAATCAGGGCACGGCAAAGCCATTCCAAACACGATTCCATAGCAGCTGTGGCCAACTGCATTGGGCCTATCAACAGCCAATCCTGGACCCAGGAGGATCTCACAGAGGCCCTCCTCCTCCCTGTTGAACTATTGGTGGATAGTTCCACCCACTGAACCTGTGGATTCTGCGAATGGTGACCCTCTTCAGTTGTGGATCAAACACTGAGCCCTCCAGCATCCTAGGGCCAGTCCAAGCCCATGGGCACACAAATGGTCCTGGATAAATAAGTGGGTAACAAAACAAAAAGACATGAGTGTGGGAAGGGACCTGCCAGGAGGAGTGAGGTATGGCAGGGCGGGAGGAGGGAGACTAGGCAGAATGCACTGCAATCAGTGATGGAAATCGTCAAAGAATGCATTTAGTCAATACGGAAGAGAGGAAAGGGCAAAATGAAGGGTTGAGAGCCTAACTCGGTGGTAGAACACTTGCTGAGCAGACATTTGACTCTGAGTTACATCCCTAACACACACACACACACACACACATGTTTGTTTACATTGCAAAGTGGAAGTTACATCCCTAACACACACACACACACACACACACATGTTTGTTTACATTGCAAAGTGGAAAACTGGAAAAGAACATGAATTGCCTGGTAGAGTGGCCTATAAACCTATGATCAATGATTCCCCTTTGTCAAAGTGGGCTATGCATTTCTATGGGCAGGAATATCCATAATACACAAACATCTGGAGAGGTCTAGTCAACATCGTCACCCTGCTTGCTGGGATGAGGGTCATGTGTTTGGAAGGGGGCTCATCATTCCCGATGTCTGTGAGATGGAGAGCAAGTCCTGGTGGCCAGAGGGAAGGGAAGGGGAAGCACTTGTCTCTGTCTAAGACTGGTCCAACATTGCAGGTGATCGTGAAGACAAGAACAGAGTACCAGCCGGAGCAGAGGAACAAAGGGAAGTTCCGGGTGCCGAAGATCGCTGAATTTACGGTCAGTTCCTTGGCAGAGTGACAAGAAGGGAAGAAAGGAGGGGCTTGCTGGTGGCACGGGGACAGTGGGGAGGAGGGAAGCAGTACAGGCTATTTCAGGAGGGATTCTGGAAGTCACATGGGCTCTGCCACTGAGGTTAATCACAGGACAAGAGTTCATCCCAGGTTCTTGGGCATCATCAGATTTGATAATTGATAAAGGCTATCTATCTACAGCCTCTCTTTTTTTTCCTTGTCCCCGTCTTCCTGCATTTTCTTTACAGTCTTCAGGAGAT
Organism: Microtus pennsylvanicus; assembly: GCF_037038515.1. NCBI lineage: Eukaryota > Metazoa > Chordata > Mammalia > Rodentia > Cricetidae > Microtus > Microtus pennsylvanicus. Next base: position 89,062,992 of record NC_134589.1, read on the forward strand.
ATGTCAGGAACATATGAAGAAAGGCAATTTTTAGTCAGAGGCTTTGACCATAAGCCACAGAAAACCAGGAAAGGGAAGCTGACAGATACAAACCAGTGGGTTGGATTTTTTGTTTTTTTGTTTTGAAAAGGGGGTAGAGTCACCAGGATTAAACAGAGCAGCAATGCATACTGCATGCAGAGGGGGTGAGTCACTAGGAGTGGACAGAGCAGCAGCAATGCATGCTGTGTGCGGAGGGGGTAGAGTCACTAGGAGTGGACAGAGCAGCAGCAATGCATGCTGTGTGCGGAGGGGGTAGAGTCACTGAGAGTAGACAGAGCAGCAGCAATGCATGCTGCGTGCAGAGGGAGTAGAGTCACTAGGAGTGGACAGAGCAGCAGCAATGCATGCTGCGTGCAGAGGGAGTAGAGTCACTAGGAATGGACAGAGCAGCAGCGATGCATGCTGCATGCAGATGAAAGAAGCTAAGGTTAGCGCCTGGGGAGTCGCTTAGGAACTGACAGGAAGGGAAGCCCAGCATGCGGCAGGAACAAGGGTGCTGGGGACCGAGAGAGAATAGCTGTGCCAAGGCCCCAAGGCTGTAGGAACATTAGCACCAATAGGAACAAGGGCAATGAGGCTGTGCTTTAGAAGAAAAATAGGGGAGAAACAGATAAATCAGATGTGGGTAATATGCAGTCTCAAGTCTTGTGGGCCATGTGGGTGAAACTTAGGTTGTATGGGGAAAGCTATGGGAGGCTCTGAAGGACTGTCAGTAGAGGAGAGATGTGGATGAATTTGGGTCTTAGAAAAACTGTATCATCTGTCACATAATGACGTGTGGTAGCAAGACTTTAAATGGGAGACTGTCACTGTAATTGTCCAAGTGAAAATCAAGAAGGTTAGTAAACGGATAGCGAAGAAAGCAGAGCCAAAGACTGAAAGTGAGCACGGCCCTTGATCGTCTGGGGGCTGGAGTGGGCTCCTTTCCGCCTTTGACAATCTCGCTTTACACTAAATCTCTATGTGAGTGACTGGGGGTGTGAGCCTGGAGGCTGGCTCCCTTGCGAAGGCGGGGACTGTTCACTTACAGTCACCTTAGCTTCCGCTGTGCAGTGTGGACCTAGTGAGCGTGGAACTGGCTCTTGCTGTGCGTGGCTACCTGCAGGAATGAGCACAGAGGGCTGAGGGGAAAGCAGGGATTGTGGTGATGATGTGGACATATCTGGCCTTGGGACAAAGCTGACTTGTCCTGGCAGCAGAGTTCACAACAAAATGCCCAGAGCCACACATATGAATTCTTACAGAAGAACTATATATGAATCAAAATATTAGACAAGGTTAGACCTTCTTTCTTCCTCTTGATTTTATAAATAAACCATATCTCTATAATAGACTATATTATAAATTCTCAAGGTTTACTTTTTCGGGCTGGCAAGATGGCTCAGCATGTGACAAGCATGGAGATTTAAGTTTGTCTCTTAGAACCCACATAAAGGAGAAAGAGACAGCTCCATAGAGTTGTCCCCTGACTGCACATGCTTGCCTTGGTATGCCCACAGAGAGAAAGAGAGAGAGACAAGACAGTCAGAGACAGAGACAGACAGAGGGGCTAAGATTGGTATAACCCCACCTCCATTAATCAAAAGAAAACTATGGCTCAGGGAATGATTAAATCTGCTGGCCCCGCTACCAATGTCAAAGCCAGCCTCGGAGCTAGGCCTGTCTGGCCTTTCTGCCCATCCATGTTGCCAGCAGTTCATTACTGCCAGATAGAGCAAGAATGAGTCAGGTAAGAGAATGAACAAGGGTGACTCTGCCGGGGTCCCGGTCTGCGGAAGGCCCCTCACGCAGTTTGGCCCAGTTGGCCCTGGTGGGTCACAAAAGGCTTGTGGTTCCCTAGCAGCCTTTCCTGAGCACTGTCAAGTGTAGGTGGGGACAAGCTCTGCCTTTTCGGAACCAAAGGGGCGGGGGTGAAGCAAATTCTCATTTGCTTATGTAAAGCTTGAAGTGTTAATTAGCCTGGTTTTCATCTTTCTTCAGAGAGCTTCCTCTGGGCTTTGCAGAGGCTGCATCTGCTGGCTGGAGGGTGGTGCGGGAGGAGGGTGAGGAGGCTGTGTGGTGATTAAGAAGAGTCTGAGGGTCTTCCATGAGTGAGCTCACTGGGGCTCAGGGATACACCAAGGCTGCTGTGGGAGCAGACTTGTGAGACTTATTTTTGCCTGGGAAAGGAGGTTTGAACTCCTCTGGCTGGACCCAAGGGGAACCTTCCAAGCAGGCAAGAGGCTGGGGAGATGTTCTGAGCCTAGAGTCGTGGTGGGTGGAGGAGGTAGCCTTGCATCCTTAGGTGTCCCTGAAGTTATGGATGGAGACTTCAGCTAGAGAAGCAGAGCTGGGGGTGCAGCATTGCAGATAGCCTTAGAGAACTTGGTGCTAACCAGCAGTTGCTGCCTACCCCAACCCCACCCCACCCCAGGCACTCTCCAGTTCTTGCAGAATGCAAGGAGAGTGTCCACAGGCTAACGGGAGCAAATCCTTCCTTCCTGCGCCCTGGGACCTGGGGATGCTGCTAAACTGCCTTTGCTGCAGAATGTAAAAGAATGTTTTAGAAAGTTCTGGTGTTGTCTGGTGCATGGATAGACTGGAACTATAGAGGAGCTGGTGCTGTGGAAGTTCATGGTGCACTGGAGAACGGGTGTCGCAGACATGGTGTTCTGGGTGGCTCTAGCGTCGTGAAGGTGCTGGTGGCATAGAGGCATCCGATGCACATAGGTCAGGGCTCCACGGGGAAGTGTGGTGCTGCCATGGGAGGCGCTGGTGACACAGAAGGCAGTTACACTCTGGAAGAACTGGGGCTCTAGAGGAAGGTCCTGGTGGTGGAGAGGGTTCTGGGCTGTGAGATGATGATGACAAGGAGGGCACTGTGATGTCCAAGGCTTCTGGTGTCACGGAGAATATGGTATTATGGAGAGAGGGTGCTGGTGAAGGTTCTCCTGCTATGGAAGATTCTGGTACTGTGGAAGCGGCAGTACCTTGGAAGGTCCTGTTACTACAGGAAGTCTTGGTGCTAAGGGAAGTAGTGATCTTGAGGAAGAGATGGGTGCTGTGGGTGTGCTGGTGCCAAGAAGGATGCTGGCGCTATCAGTAGTGCTGGTGCTAAGGATGGCGCTGTTGCTATGGAAGGCTCTGGTGCTGCGAAGGGCGTTGGTGCCATGAACAGTACTGGCACTATGAATGGTCACGGTGGCATGGAAGGTTATTGCTCTACGGAGGCCACTAGTGGTATAGGAGGTGCTAGTGCCTTGGAAGGACTAGCGCTGCAGCCGTGCTAGGAGCGTGGAAGATGCTGTGCTGTGGGAGGGACCCATGCGCCAAGCCTGTTTGTTCCAGGGCTAGTCCATTAGTGGGAACTGACTGTTGTGTTTGGAAACCATTCTATTATGGGGATGAGGGGCATTCAGAGCAACACCGGGGCCTTGAGGATGCAGTTCATGACCTAGGAAAATTCCTTTAGCCTTCCGACATTCTCTAGTTCCTCATGGGTGAACACAGGGCACACTCTTGAGATGACAAAGAGCTCGAGATTCTGGAATACTCTGGGTACTTAAGCAATGCCCATTTATCCTCTCTGTGGTGTGGCCTTTGCCCTTCTGTTTGGTTCCCAGCTTCCTGCCTAAGAAGCTGGATTTGTCTCTTGGTTGGGCTCTGAGCCTTTCTCTTCCTTCCCATGGGGATGTATCCAGGGAGATACGGAGGAGTCAAGGAAGGCTGTAGCCAGTTCAATGTTAAGGTTCGCTGGTGACCCCCACTTTGTAACAGTGTCCTCTGAAGTTAGGTCTTTCCTAAGATGAAGCTATTTTTCATTACCTTATATTAATTTGTTCTTTGACAACTTCATGCCTACATGTAGTACCTTCTTTTTACCCTTAACCTCCCTTACTTCCTCCGTCCCTGCTGTCCTCCCTACAATATAGCCATGATCTCATAAAAGCCATAACCACCAATAGTAAGAAAGGTTGGCCCCTTGGAGTCGGTACTGGAAACCCCATAGACACTAAATTCTCAGCACAAAGGAGATTTATTACTCCAGAGAGGCCAGCGTAGATGGGGAGGGTGCCTCGGGATTGGACAAAGGCAGGCAGGATGCAGCAGTGACATGTGTTTCTACAGGAGTGGGTTTTAAGGAGAAAAAGGGGGAGTCTGTGCCACAGTGAGTTGGTAAATCCTGGTTTGATGTTAGCCAAATAATTAATTTTGATTGTTGGACCTTGGCGTTTTGACTCAGGAACGGACCTTGGGGGCCAGCTTTAGGAATATAATCTAATAGCAAGGCAAATGAAAGGGGGCCAGGGCAAAGCCTGTAGACACCATGTCTACCGTGCTCAGAACTGCTAGAGCCCTTCACCTATGGTGGACTGGATAATACCAGGTCTATCAGCAGCCACTCTACACTGGGGAGGGACCACATGGCACATGGCCCTACCCTCCCTGCTGAACTATGGGATATTGATGGATCCCAGGCAAGGCAGACATTCTCCTCATTTGTGACCCCCCACCCCACTGAACTCATGTCCCAAACCCCTAGTCACACAAACGGCTCTTGTTAAACTCAATAGGTCTCAAAACAAAACAAAACAGCATTGTTTGTTTGTTTGTTTGTGGTAGGCTATTTTTCAACATGTTACAACATGAATGATTACAACATGTTTAAAAGGTGTTTCTTTAGCCCGCCTTCCCTCCAGCAGCCTTGTTGCCTAGATACTATTACTATCCCAAAACAATGCTCAGGAGAATGGAAGAACAATCCCAAAGTGGTTAAGCAGGAATTGTTGGACCAGACAACCCATCTGCTGGCCTTGTGTGTCACAGTCCCTGCCACACCTCCATGCCGTCCTACCATGGCCCTGCCACACCGGCTTCTTCTCTTCCTTCTCTTTCTCCCTCTTCCTTGTCCTCATGATGTACTGTGGGCCGGCTCAAAATCTGTTCCTGGAAGACACAAAGGGTTAGGAAAGCAAAGTGCTTCCCAAGCACTCATCACAATATAGAATAGGCACACACACACACACATGCACACATACAGGCCACCTCTTGTGTAAGCCTCTCATGTCATCTTAGCTTGGTCTAGGGCTTTCTCTGGGTTCTACATAGGGTTATGTTGGATCTTCATTTCCACTTGGTTTCCCAGGGATGCCCAATACATGCCGCCCCCCATCTCTGATCTAAGAAAATGCCTGCTCTATTGCTGTGTTTCCAGTTCCCAGGACAGAGTTAGGCGTGAAGTGATTGGATGGGTTGCAGTGTGGACCAGTTCTCTCAGGCGGTCTTCATGATCTTGGCAGAGATTCAATTGGAGGGTGCGCAGGTACCTGGAGGAAAGTCATAGGATACCAGTAGAGTAGCCCAGGTGAATAGAAGCAAGAGCGGTGACCAGCATCAACCAAGCCTGTTAGACAAAAACATTAAAAGATGAGATGGGGGAACCACAGACATGAGAGGCCCAGTCTCTCCTGAACAGCCAGTATAGGAGGCTCTTATTAAAATCAAACAACCACAGCAAACACATCAAAACTGAAATAAAACCTTCCCAATAGACATTTCAGACCCAAATATTCTCTAGTGTTGATTTTCTACTGTTTAGGCCATTAGAGTCGTTAGGTTTCTTCCCTGGTTCCAGTGGCGTCTGGCATGTTCTGTCTGCTGTCCCCTACAGAAAGGCTGCTCTGGGCAGACAGGCTGTAAACCCGGGGGACAGCTCCTCCATACTCAGAGAAGCAAGGCTGCTCACCCTGGGCCCCACTGAGAGGCTGTGAATCTGGATATCCCCCAAGATCCTAAGACTGGTCCCGCCCCAGGGAGTCCAGTGCTGAGAAGCCTGCTCTGGGCAAGCCCCTGCCGAGTGGCAAAGAAGCCCCAGCTCTACCGAGGCTACTTCACCTTCCTGCCATCTTTTTTCTTCCATACTGTAAAGTCTGTCTCAGGCCTCAAGCCTTCTGCATTTCTGCCAACACTAGCATGGCAGGAAACGTGGAGAAACAGAAGAACTGGCCACCCCATGTCAGCTGCAATGTCCCTAGAGGTGTCCTTTCTGCACCCCCACTCCTCAGCTCCTCCAACAGCTCCTTCCTGTCAGGTCCCCTCCCTGGCCCATTTGTCTCCCTCCTCAGCCTCCCTGATGCTATTTTCACTGCCCCTCCCCCATCCTCTTCATCCTTGTACCCCAGAAGAGTCTTGTTTAAGTGTGCAAAGATACTCTTAAATGACTATATATAAATATATATTATTATATAGAAAATAAATGACTATATAATAAATGAGCAAACAAGCAAAATCCCTGTAGCTGTTCGAGGAACTTTACAATGTCAACATCATGACACTGGTGGCCTTGTTGTCAGCATCTTCATCTCAATCCGGGCTTTCTCTGTCCCCTGAGCGCCTCACCAACAGCACCATCCTTCCCTGCTTTTCGAGAGATGGGATTGCGCTTATAGCACAGCCATTTGCAGCTACCAATTTTTCATCGAACCACAGGGACTTCCTTTCCTGGGTGGGATGCTAATACTTGCTGACAGCAGCAAGTGGAGTTTTAAAATGTTACTTTAGTATATGTTGTCTTGGTTTTTATTGCTGCCTTTTTATTTTGGGGAACATTTTTAGGCACGTTATTAAAAACTGCCTGCTGAGCTCAGGGCAGAGTCATTATCCAGCTCGGAAGGAATTTGCACATGAGAGCCGTAGATACCAAAGGCTGCTGCCATGGCGTCTAAAGTGCACGGCTTCCCTATGGCTAGGTCGTCATTGAAAATGAGAATAAAGTCTCTGTTTCTAGTTGGATAAGTGTCTTGCTAGAGTCACCTTCAAGGACATGTGCCATTCAAACAAACAAACAAATAGAAAAACAGGAAGATTAAAAAAATACTAAAACCAAACAAAAAGTATACACACACAAAACCAGAACAAAACACGGAGTCCATTTTGTATTAACCAACTAACTACTCCAGGACAGAGAGAGACAGAGAGAGAGAGAGAGAGAGAGAGAGAGAGAGAGAGAGAGAGAGAGAGAGAGAGAAAGAGACAGAGAGAGAGACAGAGAGAGAGAGACAGAGAGAGAGAGACAGAGAGAGAGAATGACAGGGAGTTGAATATGATCAGGGAGGAGTTGGGGGAGAGACAATATGATCACAATATATTGCATGTAAAATTTTTAATTAGCAGATTTTAAGAAAGAACATGTGCTACTACTAATTAATAGTTGGGCATCAAATACGATTTTTTTTCCAGAGAGAAAAAAAATCTTCTGAGGAATAGACCAGAGTAGTTTGTATGAAGCAATGTGGGAATCAGTGGCTCCAAAGCCAGACTCCCGGAGCCGTATTTTAGTTGCCGGCTTCTCAGTCTCCCTGACTGGAGCAAACCTGTGTCAATAAATGCAGAGATAGAATAAGCAACAGCTAATGAATCTAGATGAGGACAACCCAGACTCCTGTGGCTGTTCCATCTCCATGGCACACATACAGTGGGGAGCTGGAGCCGGTTCCCTCCCAGTCCTGAGGGGCAGAGCAATAGGAGAGCTGTTGGAAGTTTAGGCTGCCCACTACAGAGCGAGTCTACATCAGATAAACCAGAGCCTCTGACCAGCTCCCTTCTCTGTCCAGAGCTGCTTTACTCCGACAAGGGTGGAGGGTTCTGTGGAAAACGCATAACGCCAGAGATGGTGGAGGTCAATGTCTTAGGGTACAGTGTATGAGTGTTCCTGGTTGTAAAGTGGGAACGCAGTCCCTGCATTGTAGACTCGCGGTATGGCTCCATTCCAGGGAGCTTCATCCCAGGAGTGGAGTCATTGGGCTGGATAAACGCATCCTTCCTGTTGGGTGTCTGGGGAAGGCTAGACCCTCAGTCTTTCCTTGTGAACCCTTGGACCTTCCGTCTTTGCTGCACCCCTCCACTCAGGATGAGCAAAGTCAGAGTAGCCCTACCTCCTTTACCATCCCATGTTTGTTCCACGGTGACCCAGCTCAGATCTTCCCTGGCCCCTCCCGCCTAGAACTTGTTCTTAGTTCTATGAGTCCCCTTCTCTCCTGGTGGAAGCCCTTCCCTCTGAACCCACACTTATTTCCCTGATAACATCACGGGGCTTCCCTGGAGCCCTACTGCCGGCTGAAATGCTTGGGTGTTCCCGGGGGCCACAGACAACTTCCCCATGCCCTTCATTGGTTTGGTCAGACAAAGCGGAATGCAGAAAGCAGAGCAGCATTTGAAATATCGTTACTTATGATTCATAGTCATAGGCTCTGTTTGCTCAAACTTCTACGATACACCAGTGTCTTGCTAACTATTTCCCACTTTCTGTTTGCTGTAGTGAGGAAGTTGGTACATTTTCTTTATGCACAGATGAGGAAGCTGGAGACCAGAATGTTGACTGAGGGTAGCAGGAGTCACACAGCCAATGAGGAACGGAGATAGGCTTTTTGGGTCAAGAGGGCTTTGTGTCTGGGTGTGTTCATGTGTGTGCAAGTATACGCCCGCACCCTCTTGTCACTATTATCTTCCAAACTAGCAAAGACAGCATATTTAGGAAGTGTCCTAAATTAAACTAAACTAAAGAGATTGGTAACTTAGTTGAATTTTTAACTGCACATCCCTGTTAAGTTTCTTCCTCTTCCTTGAGTACACCATTTGGCCAAATCCTGAAGTGCTCTGGTCCAAAACGGGGGAAAAGAAAGGCAAAGAAAAGCAGACATTTCCCCCACCTGCTTCCCAATCCCGGCACCACAAGGCAGGAGGCTTTGCTCTCTGATTTTCTGGGTCTCTGTGCTGCTGCTGGTGGTGTTATAATGAGTGATTATATTCATTTTTTTCCTAAATTTACAATGCTTAAGCTCCTGGAGCAGTCAGGGGAAGACAGGCCTTAACAAAGTGACTGTGTGCAGCTTGTCCTGTCACCACTGAGCTCCATAATTATACAGAAACTAGTTGTCATGGCAACTGCCATACAGCCCTCCCCATTCTCCCTCGGATGCTGACAGTCAGGAGTGCCTTGACAGGAGGGAGTTTCTCTACGGAGGCTTCATCTCTCACTTGGGTGGCCATCATTAATTCATTCTAATTCCTCGTTTTACTGGCAGGCCAGGGTTCAAATGTTAGTTCTACAGCTCATTGGCTGTGGGGCCGAGGGCCAAATCATCATGCTTCTGGAAGCTTCGCTTTTCTTCTTTGTAAAATGGGGTGGCAACACCCGCTAGAGAGCGGCAGTAATAATGATGTGTGTGGCGTGACTAGCAGGCTTCCCTGCATGCAGTCGTGCCTGTGAGATACCGGACAACTTCTTGATCTCCTTTACTCTGAGGTTGTGAGCTGGATGTGTGTGTGTGTGTGTGTGTGTGTGTGTGTGTGTGTGTGTGTGTGTGTGTGTGTGTGTTAGGAGCATGTAGAGGGGAGAGGCCACAGACACTGCTAAACATCCCTTGATGCACAGCACCACCCTCTACAGCAAAGACCCATCACCCACAAGGTGCCAGTGGGGAGGAAGTGAGTAGCCTTGCTCTGTGGTCGGTGTCAAAACAGGATCACACCACAGTCCCGCTACTAAGATTTTCCTGCTGTTTCTCTCTCTTATTCTGGTGCTCGCAAACAGGGTGGGGTTAGTAAACACACATGCTAACTCAAACTTTTAATTCTAGCATTTGTATGGTAGCTGGGGGAGGAGAATCCAGAGTTCAAGGACAGCCTGGGGTATATAAGATGTTGTGAAGGAAAGAGGGAAAGAAGGAAGGAAGGGAGGGAGCAAGGGAGGGAGGGAAGGAAAGGAAGAAGCCACACCCCAGGTTTGAGGATGCAGTTCAGCAGAAAAGAATTTATTTTCCTAGCAGGGCCCTGAGTCCCAGGTTTAGTTTCCAACACGGGAAAACAGCAATGGCGAGCAACAATAAATCCAACAAAGGGGCCGGAGAGATGGCTCAGTGGTTAAAAGCACTGAATGCCCTTCCAGAGGACCGAGGTTTATTCCTCAGCACCTACGTGGTGGCTTATAACCATCTGTAACTCCTGTCTCAGGGGCTCCATTGCCCTCTTTTGACCTCTCTGGGCAACAGGCTTGCAAGTAGTCCACTGGCAGACATACAGACAAAGACCCACACACGTAAAATAAAGAGGTTTTAAAAGACACAGTGAAGCCAAAGAGCAGGAGATGGCTGGAGGGTGCGGGACTTTCATGAGGATGAGATGCTGCAGGGAAAGAGCAGCTGCCTCTTCCTTCTTTTCCCTGCTCCTACCTGACTGTGAGAGGCAGATGTGATTGCGTCATCCCTCAGGAAGACTGCTCCAGATGCTTCAGGTCCAAAAATAGCTGTATAATCAGGGCTTGCGTTTCTTCAGTCTCCTGCTTGCCTCCAGCTCTTCCCGCCCATCCAATCCCATTTCAGCATCTTGGCCTCTGTTCCCCTTTCCACACCAAGTGTTTTTCTTTCCTTCACTTCTGACAGACATTTAATTATTCATCTGGTAACACTGGCTCAAGCCTCACCTCCTAAATTCGTCCATTCTTGAGAGCCGCTCGTGTCTTCCCACTGACAGGTTAGGAATGGTGGTTTCCTCCTTGAGACCATGTCTACCACCTTCGCCACCTTCGCCCCTTCCGTGCAGCTATTTCCTGGCATACAGCATTTCCATGATCCTAAGGCAGCTTGGCCTCTCCAGGGCAGAACTGTCCAGTTCAGTTTCCTAACCATGGGGCTACATGTTTAGGAGCTATGAATAGGATAGTCAGTAATGTTTTGAAGCAAAACAAAAAATATTTCTTCTTTTTATGTGCATTGTCTATGGTATGTGTGTGTATGTACGCATGCTTGAATGAGCGTGAGCATGTGTGTATGTGAGAGTGTGTGTGTATTATGGTGTGTGTGTAACAGTTTGGTGTGTGTGTGTGTGTGTGTGTGTGTGTGTGTGTGTGTGTGTTTAAGTATGTGAGAGAGTGTGTAGTAAGTGTGTGTGCCTGCACAGGCAAAGGCCCAAGGTTGATGTCAGTAATCTCCCTTGGTCATCCTTCCATCCTTTGAGGCAGGGTCTCTCAGTCAAACCCAGAGCTCACTAATAAAGCTAGCTCTGCCAGCCAGCGTGCTCTGGGCATCCCTTGTATCTGACTTCCAAGGCTGGAACTGCACACCCACCTGGCATTGACATGGGTTCTCTGTGGATCCAAATTCTGGTCCTCTTGCTATGAAACATTACAAAATCTTCCCAGCCCATGGGGTTTTGCTCTGTTTTGTTTTATTTCTTGTTTTTATCTTTTAGTATGAGAAACAACACACACACACACACACACTGTATGAAGAAACGAACATAAGCTGAAATGTCAACCCCCCTTTTCTCCCCCTCAATGTCCTTTGCTCCCGAAATACCCATTGTGTGGGTCTGTGCCATTCAAGTTGGAAAGTTCTAGACACATGTGGCTAAATACAACTGGATTAACCAATGGGTGCATTAGGTAGCTCCCTTACTGCTGTGGCAAACACCTGAGAAAAAGCACCTGAGGGAGGGAAGGTTTATTCCATGTTACAGCTGGAGGGAATACAGCCCACAGCGGTGATAAAGTCTTGGTGGCAGGAGCTGGAGGCAGCTGAGCACATGGAATCCACAGGTCAGGGGTCAGGGCGTGGATACTGGAGCTCAGCTCACATCCTCCTTACTAACCACCCAGAAGCTTGTTTCCAAGGTAACTCAAGAGTCCATCAAGTGACCATCAAGATTAACCATCATATGAATACAATTCAGACTTTGATTCCATAGTCCTGAGCCACGGTCAGAGTGCTCAGAAGCCACAGGAGTGGAGAGCAGCCCACACCACAGCCCTCAGGCCTGAGAGTCACACAGGCTGCTCAGGAGTCCTCTCCTAGCTTCTCCCTCAGACCTCAGCGTTTGGACTTATGTGAGCACGCATGTGTGCATCTGACACCTCCCTTCGTTGTCTCAGAAGCGAGCACTTTGCCGTCTTCTGTGACTTGTTCTCTTTCTCGTGATAACACACCTCAGAGACCTTTCATGCTGCACACTGAGCTCTCTCCTGTTCTCGTTACTACTGCAGCCTGAGGCTGTCTCATAATCTCTTCCAATTATGTTGCTATTGTTCTGCCTTTCAGTCTTGCATGCTAAACATTGCAACAAAATTCATGTTTATTATGTCTACAGACACACACACACACCACACCACATACTCCATACCACATACACACCCCATACACACATATTACATATACACACATACACACACACATACTCCACACCACATACACACATACCACACACACACACCATACACACACACCACACCACATATATACACACACATACTCCATACCATAACACATATACTCCACACCACACACACACACCATACACACACCACACCACATACACACACATACACACCACACACACGCACGCACACCATACCACATACACATACACACCACACCATACATACACCCCACCACGTACACACACACCACACACACACCATACACACATACCACACCACATATACACACACATACTCCATACCACACACACACACACACACACCATACTACACACACACATACTCAATACCACATACACAGTCCACACCACATATACACACACCACACCACATACACACACCACACCACATGCACACACCACACCACATACACACACCACACCACATGCACACACACCACACCACATATATACACACACTACATACACACAGCATACCATACACACATACACACAAAACATCACATACACACACACATACTCCACACCACACACACACCACATACACACACACATACTCCACACACACACCACATACACACACACATACACTACACATCACACATACCATACACACACACCACACCACATACACTGTACATACCACATACACACACCACATTATATATATACACACACCACACCACATATACACATACCCCATATACACACAGCATACCATGAACACATACACACACACCACATCACATACACACATGCTCCATACCACATATACATATACACACCACATACACACAGCATACTATGCACACACACCACACACACACACTCCACACCATATACACCCACACCACATTCACATACCACATGCAGTCTAAATGCTTTTCCTTCAAATTCATATGTTGAAATCTTAACCCCCAGATAACAGTATTAGGAAGTGGGGCCTCTGCAGAGGTCCTTAGATCATGAGAGTGGAACCCTCACAAAGAGGATTACTACCTTTACAAAATAGTCCTGAGGGGCAGAGAGATCGTAAATGCTGGAGAACTAGAACACACTGAGAAATAGTGTCTTCATACATGACAGAGAAGCTGTACCCAGGAACTCTCAACAATGTGACTGCCTAGACAAGATGTGCATGATGACAGCTCCAACTAGCATGCCAGTGTTCAGGGGCGACATCTCAAGGCGCCACCTCTAGATGGAGAGTCACAGGTAATTAATGGTAATTAATGGAGAATCAGTTCTCTCCAGGGACGAGCCCAAGTGGTTAGCCCTAATGCAATACATATGTGTGTATATGTATGTATATATGCATAAACACACACACATACACACACACACACACACACACACACACACACACACACACACACATATATATATATATATATATATATATATATATATATATATATATGAGCAATACTAAATGGACCCAACAGGGTATATTTATACAGTGTGTGTGTGTGTGTGTGTGTGTGTTGTGGCTAGATCAGAAATTTAAGAAAGACTGGGGAACAAGGAAGAGCTGGAAGGGGAGAGGAAAAATGGAAATTATATAAATACAGTACTCAAGTACACAATTCTCAAAAATTAAAAGGTTTAAATTAAGTAAATAAAATGGTCCTGAGGAGGCTTGCTTGTCCCTTCCACAGATGGAGAAGGTACCATGCATGAGCCCAAACTGGTCTCCACTAGACAGCCTCAGCAGAAGCTTTGAACATGGGCTTCTCCGTCCTCAGACAGCAGAAAGATATTCTCATTGTTTGCAAGCTCCCTGGCCTATGGTATACACATGTGCATGGACGCACACCTTACACACATTCATATTTATAGGGCACAAGGACACGCAGTCATTCCATTTTATAGACGTTTCCCAATTATCTACTTCCTTCTAAAGATGCGGCTCTCCTCACATTGCCAGCACCAGCTTCTGTCTAACTTCAAAAACGGTACCACAACATAGGTAAAAGATAGTTTATTTTACCAATAACGTGGGTGGAGATGCTATTTGATTTTTAACTCTACTTATCATTATCAATAAGACTGATCTTTCCATATTTTTGCCTAACATGTATTAATCATGCAGATTAATTAGGTTCAGTATGATATTTACATACATGCATATATGTGTCCTGTCAGATCCAATCTCTCTTCGTCTACCCATCTCCTAGTGTTCGTGACAATTATTCTTCATTCATATAGCCTCTCTCTGTGTGTCTTTCTCTCTGTCTCTGTCTCTCTCTCTTTCTCTCTCTCTCATGCTATCTTTCCAGCTTCTGCAAATGAGGCAGAACATGCGGTACTTATTTTTCTGTCAACATAATGTCTTCTGGTTCCTCCCATTTTGCTGCAAATGGCATGATTTCATTCTTCTTTGCAGCTGGCTAACCCGACTTTCTCTAGCTAGAGAGCTTGTTCTTTCTCCACTCATCACTGGCAGCCACTTCGGCTGATCCCGCAGTTTAACCGCTGTGAGTAGCACCGTCATAAACGTGGACATGCACATGTTGGGGGGGGGGGACTTGGATGCTGGTTTTATTCCCCGGGGCTGTGTCTGAAAGGCTGACTCACACGGCAGATCTATCTTTAGTTTCTTGAAAATCTTTATACTGTTCTTCATAATTGTGTTCATTCTTATTTTTACCGGCAGTATAAGCAGCTCTGTTTTCTTCACAATATTGTGTGGGTTTATTGGCTGTTTGACTTTTGATTCTTTCCTGAGAGCTTCCTGTGCCATTAGGCTGGCTATGGCTCCCACCCAGCTAAGTCCTGCACCCCGAGCTACAGATGTCATCTTTCTCACTTGTTTTTCTTGGTTATTTATGTTCGGTTTTGCTTATGGGCTGTTTCTTTTGCTGCTTCTTTTCCTGCTGCTTCTACCTCCTCCTCCTCCTCTTCTTTTTGGATACTATAGGATTTTCCCTTTCAATTTAACTCAAATTAGTCATCAACCCAGAAGTACAAGAGAAAACACATCTCACTCTGTTAAACTGAGGCCTTCTCCCACCCTGAACTTGTGTTTTGCTCCACACTTTTGCTATTTTGTGTTTCATGGTTTGATCCATCAAGAATTTGCCTCTGACTGAAGAGTGGATTGGACATCGTGTTATTGTTTGTGCTCGTATCTGCACTGAGCTATAATACTCCTAAGCCCTGTTTGTCTGTCTGTCTGTCTGTTCATACTCTGTTTACACTTCTTTGACATCAGGCAGCTGGTTTCTTATTGTTGCTAGTGATTTGTTGACAGGTTTAGTTTGACTTCCTAATGCCAATGACCAATCCCTCTTCCATATTTTGTTTTCTTGGGTTACCTTTCCTATGTTAAACTCCTGTTGTCCTTTTCTTTCCTAGTTGCCTTGGTCAGTAATTTCAGATCTGCTGTTTCTAGCAGTTTATCACTTAAATTGTAATGGGTTTTCCCCCAAAATGTCCTTTCTGAGTTATGGAGATGATCATATGTTTTATCTTCTTTTTTTTAAATTAAAACTCTTTGTTCAGTTTCCTGCATGTGTACAACGTGTTGTGCTCATCATCACCTGGTGACCTTGCTTGTCCCACTCCTGGTGACCCCTTGTTCTTCACCACTACGCCCTCGTATCTCACATCTTTTTTGCGCACAGAAGTGCAGCTGCCCTGTGAGCCAGACCGTATCTGGAAGGCAGCATTCTGCAACATTCCTCCCTATTCTCTGCTCTCACCCTCTTTCCTCCCACTCTTTGATACTCTCTGGGCCTTGAGGGTGATTATAAAGATGTTTTGCTTAGGGCTGAGTGCTCAGTAGTTACTTATGCATAACACTTTGACTGGTTTTTGGTCTTGCATCTCTGGCCAAGACTGAGAGCAACACTAACATAGGTATAAATAAATATCTATAAGTCAGTTTGACAAACATCCAGGTAGAATCTGTGGCTTCTTCAGCAGCCACAGACTTTGACCAGGCTTATAGTACCAAGCATGCTCCCCTGGAACAGGCTTTAAATCCAATCAGAAAGTGGTGAGTTACTAACAAAATTGTCATGCCATGATGGTACCAGCAGGCATTTCCTGCCTGACAGGTCTGTATCATAGCATGGAGGGACCACACTTGGTCCAGCAGCCTTCACAGAACCTTCCATCACTACATGTAAACAGAGACATAGGCAGAACACAGCACATTCCATCACTACATGTAAATGGGGACATACACAGGATATGTAAATGGAGATATATGCAGGATATATAAACATAGATACATACAGAACACAGCACATCCCATCACTACATGTAAATGGAGACATATACAGGATATGTAAACGGAGATATATGCAGGATATGTAAATGGAGACACATACAGGACACAGCATATTCCATCACTACATGTAAATGGAGGCATGTGCAGGACATGTAAAAGGAGACGTGTGCAGGACATGTAAATGGAGACGTGTGCAGGACATGTAAAAGGAAACGTGTGCAGGACATGTAAATGGAGACGTGTGCAGGACATGTAAACGGAGACATATACTGGACATGTAAACGGAGGCATATACTGGACATGTAAATGGAGACGTGTGCAGGACATGTAAACGGAGACGTGTGCAGGACATGTAAACGGAGACGTGTGCAGGACATGTAAATGGAGACGTGTGCAGGACATGTAAACGGAGACATACACTGGACATGTAAACGGAGGCATGTGCAGGACATGTAAACGGATACGTGTGCAGGACATGCAAATGGAGACGTGTGCAGGACATGTAAATGGAGACGTGTGCAGGACATGTAAATGGAGACGTGTGCAGGACATGTAAATGGAGACGTGTGCAGGACATGTAAATGGAGACGTGTACAGGACATGTAAATGGAGACATATACTGGACATGTAAATGGAGACATGTACAGGACATGTAAATGGAGACGTGTGCAGGACATGTAAACGGATACGTGTGCAGGACATGTAAATGGAGACACGTGCAGGACATGTAAATGGAGACATATACTGGACATGTAAATGGAGACATGTACAGGACATGTAAATGGAGACATGTACAGGACATGTAAATGGAGACATGTACAGGACATGTAAATGGAGACATATACTGGACATGTAAATGGAGACATGTACAGGACATGTAAATGGAGACATGTACAGGACATGTAAATGGAGACATATACTGGACATGTAAATGGAGACATGTACAGGACATGTAAATGGAGACATGTACAGGACATGTAAACGGAGACATATACTGGACATGTAAATGGAGACATGTACAGGACATGTAAATGGAGACATGTACAGGACATGTAAACGGAGGCATGTGCAGGACATGTAAATGGAGATATGTACAGGACATGTAAACGGAGGCATGTGCAGGACATCCCCTATCAACTACAAGTCCTATGTCATTTGTCTTTTTTTAGTCACTGATAAAATTTTGACAAATATGGTATATTTTACCATTAGATTTTCAATACGAAGCCAATTTTTTCACATTTTGTAATACACACCTTCATTTTATATACTCCCAACTTCTATTGCTATTGTGTTATTTTAAGCTTAAAGAATATTGTGAGATTATATTTCTCTCTGTGTGTGTTATCTTTATCAGCTTTGCTTGAGTGCTATTCTGCATTTGGGGGAGAAAAGGAGTTCATAGGGTTTTTTCTTTATTCTCTGGGAAAACAGAGTACAAAAATTATGTTTATCTTTCTTTCAGGATGTTTTTTATAAACAGAAACAGCCCATAAAAAACCATCTGTATTAGCGTTGTCAGGGGTATGATAGGTTTCAGTATACATGTGAAGAAATAAACAAGCAAACCTGGTTTATACCCAGCTGTCTCTCTAAAGCTCTGAAAGGTTGTGTTTTGAGATGTGCCCATTGCCTTTCCCCTGTGCCCACTGTAACTCCCTTGAGCGATTCTTCCCCGAGTGGCCCCATTCAGTCGGTGCGTATTTACAGGGCGCCTACCCTGTCCAGTGCCTTGGGGTATACGGTGTGGGTGGGTGATTCTTGGGAGCACAAGCCCTCATCCCGGGGATGCTGCCATGCAGAGAAAGCTCCTGTTTAGGTGAATCTTTTTTCTATCCTGGAATATTTGAAAACGAGGGACTTCATATTTACAGAGTAATTCTTAGGGATCCGTTAGTTATCCTTGGCTCTGGAGAAAAACATCTAATTCCAGGCTGCACACACCTACAGCAAACCATTTCCTGTGCCTGTGTCTCTGCTTCTGGCCTCTGATGCGGGTCTACAGAGTGAAGCCACAAGGGCCTTCGGGGTCGCAGGGCACAGACCTGCCCTGCTGGTCTGGCTCACCTCTCTTTGACTTCTGAACTTTAGGTCTCTGGTTTGCAAGATGGAGTCCCTGATCTTATTTTGTGGGACGATTAGACAGAGTAGATGCACATGAGATCATGAAATACAGTTTTTGATGTTTTCTTATTGTTTCCTGATTGATCTGGTGTCCATCCAAACACCTGGTTCAGTCTTGGACCGTGACTGGGGCGGCTGTGGGATTCAGTTATATCTGGGTTGTGTTTGAAGCCCGCAGCTGGTGTCCCTAGCTTATGGATTTACTCCTCTTGGTATCAATTTCCATCTAAACTGCCAGAGTGCTTCTTAGGACTCGAGTGGAATCAGGTCGGTGAATCTTGGGTGCTTGGCCACCGTTCAGCTCTCTCGTGTTCCCAAGAAGCTTTCTAGTTCAGGTTCCTTCCTCTGCTGTGCCTGGCCATCACGGCACAGCCTTTATTCACAGTGGAGCTCCTGCCGACCTTCTCCATGACTTCAGGCTGAGTCTCTGCCTGCTCTCCTCATCCCCCCACCCCCTCCTGCCAGGCTGGCTCAGGAGTCTGTCTCCAGCTTATTGTTTCTCATCTGGCCTTCTAGCTGTCCGTCCTTACCCTACACCCCATGTGCCTGGCAGTGAGCTTGTCCTGAATTAGACACCCAGCCTATGTCTGTGATCCGGTGTGCAGTCAGCTCTGAGTTATACAATCACATGTGAGTGACATTTTTTGCCATTTCCGTTCTCCGAGGATCCCAGGGAAATGGTTTGTTAAAACAAAAAATGGGCCAGGAAAATCAATTGCATTTCTCAGCTATAGAAGAGGAGAAAATATGAATTTCCTAAAAGACCCCAGGGCAAGGCACTGTAACTGGGAATTGGAGATTCCTTTAATTATTTTCATTCCACCAGAAAGGTTTAAATCTTTTGGATATCATTTATTCATATAGTCTTAACTACTCTAAATCAGTGTCCTGATCTCCTGATTGACACATAATATCTGAGCACTATTATGAAGTTCAATCTCAACGTTCTGATTTCTGATTATCATCTCAGGATGATTAGCGATCTTTTCCTTTTTATCATTTCCTCCTGGCTATTCCACTAAAACCCCTCTTGCAGCTATTTGAGGTATATAGTATATTGGGGGGAACTATATTCGCCCTGGAATAACAGATTGCCAGAGCTTATTCCTCCTCCCTCTGTAACGCTGACCCTACTGACCACCCTCGCCTCTTGTCTCAATTTCTGTGCCATGAACCATTTTTGACTTCACACAGGAGTCACACCAGTGACCGTTGCCTTTCTCTGCCTGGCATTTCACTTGACAGACCACCCTTCGCATCGACCCATGCTACTGCGCATGACAAGATTCCGTGCTTTTCTATGGCCGGGTTGTATTCCGTCGTGCATAAATATCTTATTGCCTTTCTTTGCTTGTTAATAGACACCCAGATTGATTCCACAGCCTGACTGGTAGAAGCATCACTGCCGTGAGGACGAAAACACGGCATCTCTTCTTCATGGTGGTTACTGCTTTAGGGGATATGCTCAACTTTTGATGGTGCCTCAATATTATTTTCCTTAGTGGCCACACTAATTATATTCCTGCCCTCATTTTGTACATTATCTTCAACATCTATATTATTATCATTATTATTATTTAGAACGGTATCTAGCTGGGGTTTTGACTTTCATTTTCCTGACGTACCCATCAGGTGAGCATGATCTCTGACTGCCACTGCCCATTTCATTTTAATGAGTGTTTCCAACCGAGCCTGGAGATCCAACTGCTCAGCCATTCGCCGTGGTTCATGAAATTCAGGAGCAGGTGCACTTGCAAAGCTGCCAGCCTTCCGGTGCAGCCCCTTCGTTCTTTCTGGACAATGCCAGTGATTGACAGTTAAACACCCGCACTCCAAAATGGCTGCCTCAGTACGAAGAGAGAAAGAAGGCCAGGAGTAGACTTTAGGGTGACAGAAGCTGGGGGCTGGTTCTACCATTTGCTACTGTTGCCATCTCTGTCAGATTTCATAAGTACCTTGTGACAGAGACATTGCTGGAATCACTCTCTTGGGATAGAAAACAAATGAGAGAGAATAGTCACTTGTTTGGGGCCAAGCAGGTCGACTAGAAGACATCTGTACATCTTGTAAGCAATCAGTTTGTTTTTCTTTTCTGTGTGTTATGAGTGTTATCACAAAGCTATTGCCTTCTTTGGTCAAACAGCTAGAAAACACTGAGTCAGCTGATTGCCCATTCATCTCCAACATGAGACCTGTTATCTTCTATGTATCCAATTTGTCATTTTTGTTCCTTCCTTTGGATTCACTGAAATAATATGATTAACCACACAGATGGTTAAGGAGCCTTTGTCCAGCCGTACTTGGGACCAGGAGTCTTTGAAATTGATTGTGAATATTTACATATTTCCGCTCAGATGTCTTAGGGCTGGGAACCATGTCTACATATGAAATCCACTTATGTTTCATGTATGCATTGTGCAGAGCCTGAAGGTCACTTTATAGAGTATTCTGACCAGGTTTGTTTGCATCTTGACCATAACCTGTCATCTGAGTCAGGAATTCTGCACTCATGGTATCACCTCAGTGCTCAGAATGTTCTGGATTTTAGATTCTAGGATTAGTGATGCTTGGCCTGTGGGAATTGTTCAGACACATGGAGGAACTGTACAAAGTGCTTGGGCAGAGCGTGACGTAAGTTATGCTTTCAGTGACCGTTAGGAGCTACTAACCCATGATGAGGCATGATAACAAGATAAGGGAGAAAACCCAGTAGTGAAGAGCCATGACTGCTCTTAAAGAGGACCCAGCACCTACACAGCAGCTCACAGCCGCCATTTTTAACTTCAGTTCCAGGGGACATGACGCCTTCTTCTGGTCTCCTTGGGCATGCCATGCACCGCGCACAGGCAAACACCCCTGCACATAAATAAATTTTAGAGATGACAGAAGTACTTAGGTGGCATTTATTTCCTTGACACAGACTTACTTGCCAAGCACCCACAGTAGCGAGCCTCGGCCAAATGCAAGAAGTGCTGGAATAATATTCAGTGTACTCTGGCTCTCAGAGAGCAGTTTGGGCAAAGCCTGCTTTGGCACAGGCAGACATCAAGCAGGCTTCCTCAGCCTGGAGTAGCGCAGAGTCTGCATCCCTTTGGGGGCCTCATTTTCCATATCCAGGAAGATTCCCTGGCCCAAGCCTCACTTCCGACCCCTCAGTCTGTCCATAGCCTTCCAAACACAGCCCTGTACAAAGACCGCCTCAGAGTCTCCACTCGGTGCCATGTGCCCCTCATCCAGGGCTTCAAAGTCCTGAAACCTCTGTGGGAACTTGAATTGGATAGCCATTGCCCCGTGTTCCCGGCCCACATCTCAATGGCACGATGGACTCACCGGTTGGCTGTGTGCACAACCTGGAGTCTGCTAGATGACTTCCTCGTTCATGAGGAGACAAAAAGGTCTTCATTATTCACAGGAGGGAGAGTCTCACACATGCCCAGTGAAGCTGTGAGAAAGTTCATCAGGGCTGTGACACACCCACCCGACCTTCTCCATGAAACAAAGTCAGCTGTCCAGTGACTGCAGGGGCAGGATGTCAAGGTGTTGGTTGGTGGTGAATGACAGTGCCGGGATCCAGCGCCTCAGGGTGTGATGCTCCACTGCACTGGCAGGCAGTGTCATAACTAGCTGCTGTTTCGCAGATAAGGAAATGGGAGCTCAGAGAAGTGCTGCCATTCACTTGAGGTCACACACAGCTCAGCGCTGGAACAGACTGTTGACACTGTGTTGGCCTGATGCTAAGCCTTCCTCCCTCCTCCTTTCTATGGCTTCCCTTTCAAACAGCTGCATCCCAGCCTGTGGGTGGGCAGAAGTAAATTACCACACTGCCTGTATCCTAAACGCTTGGTAGTTTTTCATCTTCTTAGTCATAATTTAAAGTCATTGCCAGGCAGCATTAATAGAGCCCATGGTCCTGCTGCTCAGAGCATTTCTGCCTGTGTGGTGAGCAGATCAGTAGCTGTGATCACCAGCTCCAGAGACAGCCAGACTGTGGTCTGCTGGGCTTGCTGAGTCGGGCATCATCCGTGACTACGCTGGTCAGTGTGCTCGTGTTTGCTTGTCCTGACTGTTGTCTGAAATCAAAATGGTGACCTGAGGGAAATGCATGTTCAACAGTCAAGGGGGGGATTAAAAGCAAAGGCCAGGGGAGTTCCACCAGGCTGGGTTCTGGGCTTCCAGGCAAGCCCCTGGCTTCGTTTATTAAGAAAAGGACCATGGGAGCTGGGGAGACGGCTCAGTGATTAAGAGCACTGGTTGCTCTTGCAGAGGATACTAGTTTGGTTCTCAGCATCCACATGGTGCCTCACACTGGTCTGTAATTTCAGTTCCAAGAGATCTGATGCCTTCTGGCATCCACAGACACTGCATGCATATGGTGCAGATATATACACTCAGATACACACACACACACACACACACACGGAGTAAAGAATACAAGGGTAATGACAGCTTTATCTGACAGTTACTGGCGTGGACTTAAAGCCATGTGTGTAAAGCTCAGGACTTGACTTTATTGGCTGCTCAGGCCAGGCCTCCTCACTTCCTCACTTCCTTCGCTGTGATATGCCATAGATCTGCATCTATATGGAGATGCCTTTCGGATGTGTGGGTCAGACCCCTTCCTTCAGTTTCCTGCCTTGCCACACACCATAACTGATTACAGGTATCTGTAGCACCGCCTCGGAACTGGGTCTATACTTAGCTCTAGACCAGTCACACTGCCTGCCTCCCCCAGGACCTTGTCCAAAACAGACTAGAAGTGATGTCTGGTTTTCTAGCCCCTAACTACACGCTTTGGGAATCTCTTTGCTTGTAAAATAAAGATTAAAAAGCCATACTTCACAGGACTGCTGGAAGGCTAAAGTGAATATCAAGGAGGTAATGAATGTATTATTTGGTCTGCTCTCCCGAGTCTAGAAGTGAAGAAAAACACACGGTGTATGTATGAAAAATCAGAAGATCTGCCTCTATAGGAACGCTTTTCTGTCTTTGTCAGTATGTTGTCTGGAGAGAGCGTATGATGGGATGGACCCCCACAGTCCCCAGAGTGCCCTCTGCCTTCCTCTTGGCCATTATCACATATTCCTGTCGTCTGCTCCACACTTGTTCAGGAAGGTGACCAGGACCAGCTGGCTAGTTAGACACAGGGAACTTGTCTAGAACTATTTTACGTTTAGCTGTCCTTTGTCATCATAGACAGATACCATCGTGTGAATTAAGGCCCCTCAGCTTCTCTCGCCTGTAAGAGGGTCTCCGCCACAGCTCTCGATAGCCCCTGACCTGGGCTAAATTATAGCTTTAGCTTTTAAGATGAAAACTTCTTTAGAAAGCCAGAGATTTCTCTCCAAGCTGCAGAGGGCCTGCCCCGCCCCCTTTGTAATCATTTTGCCAATAGCACATTCAACTGGGGAATGAGTGGTTGCTTTGGAACACTCCAATCTAAACAGTGTCTTTTCCCTTTAAAGGATGCCACAAATATTCATGAATTCCTGGTCCTGTGCCGCGGGGCCACGCTTTCACGCCATTCTCCGCCCATGGGGAATTTCCCCCTGAGTTCTGAAAGAGATCCTCCAATCATTGCTTGTGTGAAGTCTGAGGGCCACAGATGTTTCATTTTCTTCTACCTTCAAAAGGCAATTTACTTAGCAGATTTCACCGGGGCCCCGGAGAGAGATCTTCTGTAATGGGTTTGACGGGGGCTCTGCGGGAAGCTGGTCAAACATCATGATGACATAGTAATTTGGTTTGGGAGAAATGCTAAGGCTTACCTGATATGACAGACTTACGAATCATTAAACAGTTGCCTCTCAGGGCTGGAGAGACGGCTCTGCGGTTGAGAGCATTCATTCTCCATTCTTGCAAAGGGTTCAGGTTCAGTTCCCAGCACCCACAGTGTACATTCCACAAACCACCTTTTATAGCAGTCCCAAGGTTCCAACACCCTCTTCTGGCTTCAGTGGGCACCTGCACACAGAACATGTAACAAACACACACACGTGTAAAAAAATAAATAAAACTGAAAAAAACCTTTATCATGCTTAATAATTTATAATGGTGCCCTAAACCTTGCCAATGGAATCTTGGGGAGGGACACAAAGCCAATTCCCTGCTTAGGAAGTGGCTCCAACTGAAGACGTGGACAGACTGATGGGCAGTGGACAGGACCTTCCCCTAGATACTTACTCCGGACCTGTCTCGTCATTTTAGGGCTGGCATTTCTGTCCTTTATATCCTACAGAGATCATTCTGATGTATTCCCTTAGATGCCACTTTTGAGCACGCACCGCTTCATACCAAAGCCAGGCAGGTGGCCTTTAAGGTCTGGGCTCTTCTTTCAGCGCTTGTGCAAGTGTGAGGGGGCAGTGAAATCCTTCCTCTCGTGGAGGTGCACGGTTGTCTTCCTGCACACAGCCATCTTGCTGGTCCTGTGCAGCCACTGTTCTCCTCTCCACGGATGAGAACAATTTCTGCAGTCCAAATACCTTGTTTTATTTCAGCTGCTTTCATTCTTCAATCCCCTTTCTTGGCAGAAAATTTGATTTTTAAAAAATCGGGTCGGCAAAATTGATTTGGAGATTTAGTTTCCGTTCCAAATCCTAACAAACAGAACTGCAGGGTTGTTAGGCAAGTCGGTGGAGGCTCCGGAGCCAGCAAGGCTGGAGCACATGTCCCTTTAATTCCCAGAATGGTGAGCAGCCATTCCCGTCTACGAGGTAGTCAGCGTTGGCAACAGGACTCTGTGGACACAGAGGTGTCCTAGTTAGGATTAGGATTGCTGTGGTGAAACACCATGACCAAAGAATTGGGGGAGGAAAGGGCTTATTTAATTTATACTTCCCCATCACAGTTTATCATCAAAGGAAGTCAGAACAGGAACTTAAACCAGGCAGAAACCCAGAAGCTGAGGCTCATACAGTAGAGGTCGTAGATGGGTGCTGCTTACTTGCTTGCTCCTTATGCTTGCTCGGCCTGTTTTCTTATAGAACCCAGCATCACCAACCCAGTGGTGGTCCCTCCTACAACCAACTGGGCTCTCCCCCATCAATCACCAATTAAGAAAATGTCCCAAGGATTACCTACAGCTGGATCTCATTTTCTCCACTGAGGCTCTTCTCTCTAATGTCTCCAGCTTGAGTCACATAGACATAAAACCAGCCAGAAGGGAGACACACTTCTGCTCCATACTATTGGCCCTTTCTGTGAGGTGGAGAAACTCCCTGCTGAATCTTCTAGGTCCTTATATCTCCTTTTCTACATGCCCCAAACAGACAGACAGACAGACACACACACACACACACACACACACACACACACACACACACTGGGGTAGCGCTTGGG
Source organism: Microtus pennsylvanicus (assembly GCF_037038515.1). NCBI lineage: Eukaryota > Metazoa > Chordata > Mammalia > Rodentia > Cricetidae > Microtus > Microtus pennsylvanicus. The sequence goes on from NC_134589.1 coordinate 89,088,940, forward strand.
AAGCAGTTTGTATAAAAAAAAAAGCACTCATAGAGTAAGATAGAGCACCCCCTACCCCTTGGAGAGAGATGTTTGTTAAGTTTAGCCTCTGGGAACTTAGATTTTAAGAGTCATCCACCATTCCCAGAACCAATGGGGGCCTTTTTGTGCCTCGATTTACACACAATACAGTGTGTGCTGCACACCTGCCTTCCATCTGGCAGTCTAAAACTCAGGGAGGTGTTCAGCTGAGGGTGACGTCATGATGAGCACCCAGCACAAATCCCCAGGCACCAAGTCTCTAATGAGACATGTGACATGCTGTAATGTTGGAACGCATCCTGGAGAGATGGGTCTGTGGTTAAGAGCACTTACTGCTCTTGTAGAAGATGCAGGTTCAACTCCCAGAACCCCCATGGCAGCTCACACCTGTCTGTAACTCTCCTACATGCAGGCAAAACACTCATGCGCAGAAAATAAAAACAACAAAGTTTCGGTGGGGATGAAGCACACCTTGTGTGGCCCCACCAGGAGAGCTTTGGGAGATTGCGCCTGGCTGGACTTGGCCATGGGTTCTTACTCTTCTGGTGACTTTGATTTTAGCCTTTGACGGTGATAAGCCACGGCCAGGCACACACATCATACCTAGTCCTCTGAGTCCCTGTTTCACTTCTCGGTGCTCCGAAGATGGTAAGCAAGGCTTTCTCGGAGGCCCTGTGCTTTGAGACAGAACACAGGGTCTCAGCCCTCCCTCCATCTTCCCTTTCTGCTTTCCGAGCCCCATTGACATCTCTTCCTATTCTTCTTGTCTCATTAGTCAGGGTTGGGGTCATGGGTCTTAATATTTCTATAGAGAAGGAACCTAGCCACCTATTTGGGAGGTCAATCCCTCATCCTCCACATGACTGGCCGTAAAGAACAGTACGGCCAGAGACAGGCATAGTGACAAGACCCACAAAGGTTCTGGAACCAGCTCCTCACAGACACTGAACAATAGCCCTCTCCTCTTCTCTTTCGAGGTGAGAAAAAGTATTCTGACTATCACAAACTATTGACAGCTCTTGGTAACTTGCTTCCAGACTGCCAGGGTCTATGTGGACTAGGCTGATTTCCAGGGGTGGGGTGGGATGGAGGCTGTCAGAACCTACAGGCAGGAACCCGGCACTCCACCTGACCCACTTCCACAAGATGGCAGGCCCTGGGGGTGAGACGTGAGAGGAAGGTTTTCAGCATTTCCACAGTGTTCAGAAGGGTCAGTTAGGAAGAGCCCTCTGCGGTCCTGGGAAGAATGGGCTAGGCAGGGGAGACAGAAGAGCCAGAGAGGACAGGAACCACCAGAGAGTCCTCAAAGGACCCCATGCCTCAAGGAAGCTCAGAGAGAGGCTGGCCCTGCCCTTGAAGGGAACAAGAGCACACAGGATGGTGACGGTGCCACATCCTGGGTCCTGGTGTTAAAAAAGCCACTGAGTCACATTCAGGCCTGGTGGGGCCCAGGCCAGAAGGAATAGAATTTCCTGGAGCTGAGCTGGTTCCTTCCCTCTCATGGCTCTTCCTCTCCCACGATCCCATGTTGTTTGTATCGGGGCACTTAGTATAGATTAATGTAACATCTTAGAGCCATCTTACATGAGAAGTCAAGGGTTCTCAGGTAGCCTGGAATTAGCAAGAGAGGTTGATCTCTGTGTCCTCCCCTCAAGAAACCCTGAGGGACCACAGTGTGTCAAATGGGATGAGAGAAAAGGAACCACCAGAATCTCTGCTTTGTGTAGGATGCTGAAGAGGAACAAGAAGACAGTTGCATATGACAAGTCATTTTGTCTGCCTCTGACACAAATCTGTAAAATGGGTACAGAGCTGGCCCATGTGCCGAGGTCATTTCTGTAAGACACTGAACGTCTACCCTGACCCAGGCTTACCCAAGGGCTCAGTCACTACGAAAATGCCAACAATACCACCCTCAGCCAAGAAGAAAACTGAGGTCCCCAAGAAGCAGGAGAGCCACCCAGGTGCAGACAGCTCTGGGGCTTCCATCTAAATGGCCCGGCTTCAAAGACTCTTGTGTTCTCTGTTCTGCCTGGTATCAAAGAGAGTGTGAGGAAGCCAGAACTGTCTCGGTGGCCTCACAGAGGCTCTGAGCCCCGTCCTGTTCCACTGTTGTCAGGGCCAATCCAGGGAGAAGGCACCAGGTGCCACAATTCCATCTCTTCTGTGGGCAGCAGCCACGTACATGTCACGTACATGTACATGTATTGGGCAACTCTGGTTTTGTGTCACCACAAAATTTAGTTTCCCCAATGAGAGCTTCTGTTGCTGCAAGGGTTGTTTCCAGCGTTTATTCTCTTCATAAGGAAGGGCCATTTGGTGGGTACTGTGGCAAAGAGGAGGAGCAGGTCCTGCATGCTCACAGGCTGGGCAGACAGCGAATGGCTTTTTTTCCTCTCCACCCTGGCTAGCGTCTGTGGTGGCATGGGCTCCTAGAATAAATGAGCAATTTGCCTCATGGTAACATGGCGCTTCATTGCCTTCCTGAAGGCAGGTGGAGCTGCAGACAGGGGAGATTAGCAGAGCATGCCGGGTGGCAGCTGAGGAAAGGATGCAGACATGTTCCGGGGCTTTGGTCAGGCTCTGGTCTTTCAGTTACCAAGAACGGTGTTGGTTGTGCCTCTCTCTCCAGCTCTGTAAGTAAGGCTGATGACTGAGCGTCTGAGATCAGCATGAGGCTTAAAGGGGAGAGCACATGCATGTCCCCTGACACAGAGATGCGTGCATCATTGAGCAGCTTGCTGGGTTTGGAGGCATCACCTCATGGGGTCTTCATGCCATCTCGAGAGTGTACTGACTTACCGCCAGGCCTTCCTTCCCTTCCTGCCTCCCTGGAGGCTGGGAACAACGAAATGGGGGCCCAAAGCCAGCATAACAGCAGATGCCTGTGATCTGGGCAGTCAGAAGCAGGGGCAGGAGGGTGAGTTTGAGTTCAGTCTGGGCTACAATGTAAATTTTGGGTCAACTGAAGCTACATGGGGAGACTCTGCTAACAAACAGACAGACAGATGACAGACAGAGGGGATGTGAGACGCCACAGCAGAGAGGGCTTTGTGCCAAAAACAAGGACACAGCTGTAAGGTGGGGAATGTGCTGTGCACATGATACGTCCTCTCTACGGAGCCAGATCCGGAGCTGGAAGCTGGGGCTGTAGAGAGGGGACTGAGGAGTCTGGGTCTGTGTGTGTGTGTGTGTGTGTGTGTGTGTGTATCTCTCTCAAACACACACACACAGTACAGAATTGTGTCACAAGGAACTGGGTTGTGAAGTGATGTCAGGATGCTTACAGTACACCACACACACACCACACACACATAGCAAGAGAAGGTGATGTGTATTATGTTGGGCCTCAAGGCTTAAGAGTGTGAGGGTGGGGTTGGGGATGAGGAGAATGACTTGGCACACCATACATGGTGACAAACCACCGTCCTCCTGAGTATCTGGGTCTTTTGAAGTAGTGAGGAGCTTGGCGGGTGGTGTGGAGGAAAAGCTTTTGTAGTTCCCATGCTGGGCACTACTGGAGGACACTATTAGTTCCCTGGAGCTGTCCTGATAAATGGGTCATAAACCCTGTGGTTTAACGCAGCAGAGCTTCATTCTCTCACAGTTACAGAAGCCAGAAGTTCAAAACCAACATGTGGCTAGACCCTGTCTTAGTCAGGGTTACTATTGCTGTGATGAAACGCCATGATCAAAGCAACTGAATGCAGAAAATGGTCATTTGGCTTACACTTCCACATTTCCCTGAAAGAAGTCAGGGCAGGAACCTGGAGGCAGAATCAGGTGAAGGGGCCATGGAGGGGTGCTGCTTACTGACCTGCTCCTCATGGCTTGCTCAGCCTTTTCTCTTACAGAGCCTAGGACCACCAGCTCAGGAATGACAGCACCCACAATGGGCTGGGCTCCACAATGGGCTGGGCTGGGCCCTCCTCCATCCAGCACTAGTTAAGAAAATGCCCAATAGACTTTTGCCTGCAACCCGATCTTACGGAGGCACTTTCTTAATTAAGGCTCCCTTTTCCCTAGTGACTCTAGCCTGTTTCAAGTTAACATGAAGCTAGCTAGCACAGTCCTCTAAAAAGTCTTCCCTCTACCTGGCCTAGCTCCTGGGGCTCCCTCCAGGGCCTCACATTCCTTTCTGCATGTCTCTCTTCATATGTGTCTGCAATAAAGCCATGTTTCCTGGACTGTAATACCCACCTGGGTTAGCCACAAGGATCTCACCTCAAGACCTGCCACGCCCATCCTTCCAAACAAGGTACCATTTATGGCAGAAGATGTGGGCATGCACTTCAGGGTCCAGTCCCCTCCCTGTTCCAGGGATTCACGTGCACCCTAACTGACCCCCGCACCTCCTCTTGTGGAGAAGGAAAGTTTCCACGGGAATCAAAGCTGGAGCCCACGGGACAAGACCCTCATCTGCACATTTAGCAGCGTCTGCCCCGGGGTGCAGAACTACCTCTGACCTGAGCTTCAAGCCAGCATGCAGTAGATGAACACGTGCTCAGGCCACACTTTCTGAGGAGCAGAGCAGACCAGCACCCAGGTGGCACATCCCATACACAGTTCAGCTCCTGGGAGTACACTGCCCAGTGAGCTGTGCATCCTTGGGGAAAGCGCATGACCTCTCTGTGCCTAGTCTGGTCTAAAAGATGAAGATCCAGTAGCTTCTACCTCAGGGGCCATCAATCAAACAGAACCCAACTCCGGAAGTGAGAGCTGACCCACGCTGCCTCCCAAGGGGGACAACAGACGGACAGATTCTTTCTGATACAGAAGCATCTCAGAGAGGAGGAGTGGATGGGGAGGGGCTAGTGCTGCCTGAGAACTTGAGGGGAGATTGGGGGATGGATGGGTTCTCCTTGATCTGGGGCGTCTAGGATAGATTGAGAAGTTAGTGAGTTCGGAGGTAAGAACTGGTGAGCAGGCAGAGGAAAGGAGGCAGGTTGTGCCAGGGCCTGGTCCGCTCTGCTGAGCACACATAATGGTGGAAGGGCTCTTTTCTGCAAGGAAGCAGCTGGGAGGCTGGGTGTCTGACTCTGGCCAGTGGGTGGGGGAGGGGCCGGAGATCTGTGGAAAGTCTCAGAGCGGTGCTTTCTCCTGGCTGGGATGGCATGGGCCTCCAGGGCTTTGTGGCCCTGGTCCCTGTCACCTCAGCAATGTTTCCTATAGCCCTCCTGTCACACGGTACCTCCTTCCAGGCCCTCTGGGCCCCCAAGCTCTTTGCAGACGCTCTGGGCAGTCTGGAATGCTCTGCCCAGAATCACAGTGTCTGGCTCTTTCCAGCCCACCCCTGTCCTCCATTTGCTCCGCCCCACACCCTGCCCTGTGGCATGCTGGGAGGTTATTCAGTCAGGGGCTGAGCTGATACCTGACTGCTCGCTGCACTGTCCTAGTAGCCTGCCTGCCTCATGGTGTTTGGCTCAGAGCCGAAGTCTGTTTGTGATGAGGAAGTCAGGGAGTGAGGAAATGAACAGAAGAGAGGGACAGGTGTTGGCAGGTGGTGACGATCACGTCACACAACGCGCTAAATCTAGCGCGAGAAAAGTGTAATTCACTGCTAGTCCCAGATCGTTCAATTCCAGGAACCAGGGGCCATAAGTAAGTCGGTAAATCCTGACATGGAGCCCAGTTTCTATGCTCAGGGCATGATGCTGTGTGGAGAAACGGAAGGTCCTTCCCTGCAGGCCGAGGCTCACCTTTCCATGGGGGGACTTAGCTACAGGCTCCAGGTTCTGGAGGCCTCTGAATTCCACAGATCTTCTAGAAAGGGAGAGGTTGGCCCAGGGCAACCAGGTCTCTATGTGCCTGAAACTCTCACTGCAAGCCAAGTCAGAAATCCCTAGCTGCTAAGCAAGTCTCTGAGTCATTCCACTCTACTGCCCAGGCTACTACAACATTTGAGATCTCCCCTAATGACCAGCCTTCTCACTGGCCTCCCTGTTTCCAGCCCTGCCCCAGCGTCCTGCCAAAGGCTAATCTTGATCCAGCCACTTGCCTGAGTAAAACTGTCAATAGTTCCCTGCCACCCTTGAGTTAAGGCTCCGTGCTGAGTATGTCCACTCCCCACCCCTCCGCTCCAGGCCTCTTCCTTCTTTGCCTACTCTGAGTCAAACCTACCCTGCATCCAGGACGGCCTAGACCTTCTCCAGCTGCCCTCTGGGAAATGCACGGTCCTCTACTTAGAGCCTTCTGCCCTCCCACTTGGTGTTCTCTGCAGTTGCCCATAATGTCACATCCCCTACCGCAGGTTAGTCCCAGAGCCCTCTGTGCTGGCAGCCTCAGTCACAGAGAAATCCCTACTAAACTTCAGGAGAAGAGCAAAGGCTTTCAGACAGCACATCTTCCATTTACCCCGACCCGAGCTAGCCTGATGGGCAGAATCACACACAACCAGGCTACTCCCCAGCCTCCACTCAGCATTCCCACAAGCCGCCCTATCCAAGCTCTACACACAATGCCCTTCTCCCTGCCTGCTCTAAGGAGCTGGGGACTTCAGACATCCTATAGCCTGGACTCTACCCCAGAGATTCTGAGGTCATTACCCAGGTGGAGCCAGGAGATGGAGCTTTTTTAAAACACTTGCCACGTGATGATAACATGTGCAGCCAGCTTGAGATCCAAATCCAAACAGCTTACAGGAGGGGCCAGTCTTCCCACAGGTGTACCTTACAGTCTACTGGAAGGTTGAAAACTGGACCCATGTCCTGGGCCCATTTGCTCCTTGTCCATTAAGTTGCCTGCAACAGGACAGGGAAACCTGGATGTTAGCATCCTCAGGTCCCTCAGATGCTTCTAGCAGTAGACTTGAAACCACCTCCTTCCTTCCTCCCTCCTCTTTTCCTGGTGGCATTTTCTGAAAGCCTCTCTGTCACACAGTCGGCCTTGGTGACCTTGGTGAATCTCACCTGCTTCTCTCAGAAGGTTAGGAATGGGAGAGCCCTGCCATGTCTGGGGAGGCTAACCCTGGGTGAACAGGCTGGGCACCCTTCTCTAACCAGATAGAGACTCCTGGGGTGGGAGCACCCACCCCAAACGTATGTTCCCTGGGACCGTGACTGTCTTTAGACATTTTGCCCTGCTGCTAGGTTTGCCAGAAGGCTCGGGCTCAGTTCAGTCAGAGGTTGAGATCACACATGGTTACTGGGATGGGGGAATTTCCCAGGGCCCCCTTGAGCTGCCTGTGACCGCTGATATTGGCTAGGTGGGCCTGTGGACCATTGTTCTCTCCTTTGCATGCATGACATCCCCAGCCATGTGGTTGCCACAGATACTGCACAGATAACTCTTTGCATCCAGAACGTGGGCAGCCCTCTTAGCTGGGCCTGCGGGGATGCTAGCAGCATTTTAGAGCTCTCTGATGGAGTCACCACGTACAGGAATGGCTTCCACCCCGGAGTCTGCATGCTCCCTTAGTGCTAGCATTTCAAACCCGAGGTAAAAATTTCCACACTGTAAAATTAGTCACTTTAAAACAAACTATTCAATGACATTTAGAATATTTACAGCACTGTGACCATCATCCTTGTCTAATTTCAAAACATTTTCATCACTTAGAAGGAACCTGGTATCCATTATCAGTCATTCCCCACTGCCCCCCACCAACGCGTGTGTGTGCAAGCCCCTGGCAATGTGTTTTCTATCGCTACAGTTTAATCTATTCTCGGTATTTCATGGTGACCTTTTAGATATGACTTCTTTTATTCGGTGTGATGGTTTTGAGGTCTGTCTACATCTATCAACACGTATTTTATTCCTCTTATGACTGAGTGGTGTTATGTGAATACACACCATCTATCAAGATCAGGGGGTGCCTGGACACAGGACCCCCTGGGGTACCAAACTCCTCTGATGTGTGATTCTCTCCCGTGCATTTGCATATGACCTTTGTTCATCTTCTGTGGGTGTTAGCTCTCCTCTGAAGTTCTTATAAAGTAGTCCAATATAAATCTATGTTAGTAATTGCCATATAGCCTTATATGGGGATCATGATCTTAAAAAAAAAAAAGGCTGGTGTGTTCAGTACAGAAAATTTACTTTTCCACAAATTTTTTGGTCTCTAGTTAATTGAACCCATTAATGTGGAATCATTAAATATGGGAGGATGATAAGATGATATTTGGTTATTCTGAACTGTTTCTGTCTTTTGAGTCTTGGACAATCTGTAAAATTTTTAGTTTCTTTACATCTGTAATGCAGACACTCTCTGGCCAGCGCTTTTGAGTTCTTGGGACTGGTGAGTGGTGATCCTGGGTGACCTGCTTTCCTAATAAATTAATATTAATTTGGGGGAGCATAGCATCTCTCCAGGTTCCGTTTCCATGGGCTTCTGCGGCTTTTCAGCTCCATGCCCTTCTAAAGGACCCGAGTCAGATCTCATCCTCCTGCACGGTCAGCCTAACCCTGCCTGGGAGGCTGGCGCGTGCGCAATAGGCTTCAGCAGAGGCCTTGGGTAACGGAATGAGTAACCAGGAGAGCACAATGCTTCCACAATAACTTAAAATGGGATTTCATACCCATGCGAGTGGAGAAATCTCTTGTGGACTGTGTTCACCCAAGGATTCAGCCTGATTCTCTCCTCACTGTCTTTCCCCTTCCGAACTCCTCCCATCTGGTATTTAAAGGGGTCTTCAGGCAACTCCCCTCATTTGGAGCATCGCAGATTCCTGTCTCCTCCTACAGTTGTCCCCATATCTTAGAGTGAAATGTGGGATTGAGGACCCCCCCCCCAGAAAAAACACATTGATTTAATTTTCTCCTGGATCAAAAGGAACTTTCTCTTCCTGGGAGGAACTGTGCCCAATTTCTAGGCCAACTGATTCAATTGGCTAGCATTTAAAAATAATACACACTCCCAAATTTTGACAAGAACTCGGCAGACCCCAGTATCACGGGGGAGTGGTACCTTTCCTTTTGTACACATGCGGTGTTATGGACACAGTGTGAGCTTGTAATTAACCATTTACTCCTTTCCAATAAGTCCTGGCGTTGCTTCGGTTTGGCATGGCAGGTACTAAACAAACACTCGCTTGTCGCTCACCGCCAGGAGTCAATTCTTTACACTGAGCTGGTTGTTTGGTGATGATCACATGCTTTTGGGGGTAGAAAAACTTAAAATTTCCAAGTCTTCTTATAGCTGTGTGTCAACCATGCTATAGAATGCCTTTACAGTTTTAAAGGCTGCGTCAGTACTGCCAGGGAGAGGAGGCATGGCTTCAGACACTCCGGGAATGACTGAAGCAGTCAAAAGGGGTCAGGTTGTGAGTTCATATCAAGGCGGATTTTCCTGACGAGCTGATGTGCAATATAGGGGGACATAGTTAAGCGTGACGGGAAGGTGTGTGTTCACTGCTGACCATGTGGAGCTGCTGTTTCCTGCAGCGGGAAGAAAGTTGGAGTGGGAGAACAGTGGATGGGGGCGCATTCAAGATGGTGCCAGGGGTCCAAGCAGAGGCAAAGCCAGCAACTGGTGCCTGACATTAGAACACCGTGCTGACGATAGGGGTGGGGTGGTGAAGGAAAACAGGAAGCCCAGGATGTGATGGCTAACCATGCCCCCACCCTAGTGTTAACAGGAAGAGTAGCAGGAAAGCATATGTAGAGTTAAGAAAGAACTTCCTGGATTCTCCTAGGAGGGAGAATCTGAAGCTCCTGGAGGGCAAGTTTTCACAGGGCCATGCTAAATTCTAATTAGTGACAAAGCCAAGACATATTCAATTCCCTGGGTCCTTGGCCCCTCCCCTTCCCGATGTACCAGCCTGCCTCTTGACTCCAGGTGCCGAAGGCTGCATATGTGGCCTGAAAGCGCATGCGCTGAGTCTGTGTGACGCTCAGTTCTGTCTTCTTTCAGGTCACCATTCTTGTCAGCCTGGCCCTTGCTTTTCTCGCCTGCATTGTGTTCCTGGTGGTTTACAAAGCCTTCACCTATGACCACAGCTGTCCTGAGGGATTTGTCTATAAGGTAAGGGGCTTGGGGCAGGTGCGCAGCCCTAGGTGATTGGCAATAGCTGGAGACATTAGCAAAGTCGTCTCTTCCCTGGTAGCCATATTTGGGTATAGCACTCTCCCCAAGGACTGAAACACAGCTGAAAAGGAGTGATCATGGGTTCCTGAAGTATCAGTCTCAGACAGGGAAGAGAGCACTCTAGCAAGGTCAGGAAGTGGGCCACCTCCAGACTGCGCATGAGCAGTGAAGGATGCCCACTACACTTGACACTGGCTTGCTGTCTTCGGAAAGCTCCACTTCACGTGGATCTTCTGACCGCTGATTCCTTACCTCAGGGTGTCCCTGAAGAGACACAAGGCAGAGCGCTTCTGAGTTTTCCTCCCAGCCTGTGTCCAGACCCTTGGTCCTCTGGGTGCTTTTCCTCCTGACCATTGTTTTAGTTGCTCTCCTTCCTTCAAAGCGTTGGGTGACCTAGGGCTCTTCTTATTCTTTTGGAGAATTATGTATGCCCAAACAGTCAAATAGTTTAGCACAAAAATAAATAAATAAATAAAGCCTATGGGGTAACAGATTCAATACATATGAGTTGCAATAAAGTTAGCTAGCTGTTTTAAATTGGAAGCAGGTGACGATGTATTTTTTCTTGGTTTGGTTTTGGTTGGTTTTTTTTTGTTTTGTTTTGTTTTTTGGTTGTTTTTTTTTTGTTTGGTTTTTTTTTGTTTGTTTGTTTTGTTTTTGTTTCTCTGTGTGACAGTCCTGGCTGTTCTGAAACTCGCTTTTTAGACCAGTCTGGCCTCGAACTCACAGAGATCCATCTGCCTCTGCCTCCCAAGTGCTGGGATTTACCACTGCCTGGCAGTGTTAATTTTTATAATCACCGTTTACTGAGTACTTATTTTCTGTCAGGCTATTTACTAGACATTTCCATAAACATCATCTCTACGAAGTCACACAACTGTTCTGAAAATGGGATTATTTTTGTCCCTGTTTTCCATAAGAAGTAACAGAAATTGGGGGTATTTAGTTAAGAGGGTTTCCCAATGCCTCACAGCTAGGAAGCTGTTCCAAAGTGGGGGATCAAATGAGAGCCATTCCAACTTGAGAGCGTGTGTCTTTTGGTGCCGCTGTGTGTCTCCATGGAGTGATGCTCCTGCTGGATAAAAGCTGAGGTTCTGAAAGAGCGGAGACAGTGACAGCAAGCGTCGGAGACAGCTGAACAGACCCTGCTTTCTCCACACAAGGCGACCCTTCAGAAGTATGACAGCGAGAAAAAGCTGTCTGCTTCGTGACATCAATTCCCCTCCAAGATAATATTAGCAAACAAAGGAAGAAAGTTCTCCCTGTGCGTGGAAGTGGGGAGGTGAAAGAGGCTTATTTCTAAATTCTAAAAAGATAAACATTTAAAATATCAAATATGGATACTCAGAGAGGAGGAAGGAGTCAAGGAGGGATGCAATATTCATCCAGAATTAGCTCACTGTATATTTTCCTTAAAATACATAAATTGTTGACTTGTTTGATGAATAAATAAGAAAAAGCAAACCGAGCAGATTGAAAACAAACTAAGCAAAGAACCTAGTTCTGTATCAAGTGGAGAGACTTAGCCAAGAAAGCTAGTATTTCAAATAGCCACTGCCTGCAGAATCTCCCTAGCTTGTGTGGCTGTTCCTTGGCTCACTGTGGGGACAACAGGAGAACCCTGCACAGGCTGGAGCCATCATGAGGGCAGAGGGCCTTTTAAGGCATCTGACCTATCGGTTGTCAGGACCCTACATGGGCCTACAGTTGGCCAAAACCTCCTGGAACAAGGCCTATTTTGTAACAGTGACCATTTTGTGCAGTTTATTGGCTACTGTGCTAGATCGAGAAACAGAATTATCTAGGTACACATTAGTACCATCACAGTTGAAAATGCCCAGGGCATTAAGACATAGCAACATCCGTTCAATGCACAATTCATTATGAGTGCTAAAACTGGTAGTATTTTATGATTATCCTATATATGGTGGAATAATACAAATGCATAATGCAAATTCATATTAATGTTAGGAACCAACAACCTTGATAAGAGAAAAGAAATGCATATATTAAACAAAGGACGGGAAATTGTCATTATCTCTGGACAGTGGCCCAGACAGTCACTGGGAACAGGTAAGAGGACCTAATGTCGTGCTACCAAAGACTACTATTGCCGTATGGTCATCAAGCAGATGAGTCTGATCTTACCTCAGTACCAGTAGGTGTATCTCCCCTGCTCTGAAGATGGCAATGGTATAATTGGGGAAGGTCTGCTGAGGCCAAGCCCAGGAGCACTGTCTCTTGTGGTGTGACTGACAGCCGGATGAACCTGAAACTCCGGCGCAGGGCAGCAGTGTCTCCGTGGGTCTGTGGGTCCGTGGGTGCCAGCAGCCCACCCGGCTACTCTTGACTCGTATCTCTTTCTTCCCCAGCACAAGCGCTGTATCCCGGCCTCGCTGGACGCTTACTACTCAGCCCAGGACCCCAGCTCCAGGAGCCGCTTCTACACAGTCATCAGCCACTACAGTGTGGCCAAGCAGAGCACTGCCCGGGCCATCGGGCCGTGGTTGTCGGCAGCCGCCGTCATCCATGAGCCCAAGCCGCCCAAGACCCAGGGCCATTAGAGGCCCGCCTCAGCCGGGATGGGGGTGGTGGGTGGAGAGGGGAACCCCCGACTGGCTAGGCAAAGCTGAAGCTACAAGACAACACTGTACTGCTGGGGTACGGGGTGGGGGCGGGGCAGGATGGGGTCTGGGGAGAACCCCCTGAAAATATTGTGCACTGGAGTCGTCTGAATCGATCTTTTGTCCTTTCGTATTGTTCCTTCGTACCCAAGTCAGGCTCGTGTACAAAGGCATGTTTCGTGTTGATTGTTCCCATGTAAGACACTTTCAAAGCCCCCGCTTATTCTTTGTTAGGATAATTTAGAGACAGGAAGGGGAGCCAGAGAAAATGAATAAAAGGCACCTGAAACAGGCTCTGAATGGAAGACACAGCAGGGCAGGAAAGAGCACAGCCTCTCTGGGCTTCTTAGACAAGGCCCCCGTGGCTTCAGTGTGGGTGACCGAGTATCTGTGTGGCAAAGAGTGGGCCCTTTGGTTTGCCTATGGTCTGCAGGAGAGGAGCACAGCATGGCAGAGAAGGCTGAATTGGAGAGAAAGGTGACGCTGGCGTTTCTAAACCAGGAATGCCTAGAGTACCACTTAGTGGTGAGTTTGCAAGAGGAGCACAAAGCCACGGGGGAGGCATCCATGCTCCACCCAGGGCAGCCCATGGGACCTAGGCTCCGGTCACTCACAGAGCAGCTGTTGTGAATCGGCAAACACAGACGTGGGTAGATGTTGTCTTTCTTTTATTTTTCTAGGTGTATCCCTAGACGCTGCCTGTGTTCTCAAGATGGCAGGGGTGGAAAAGGAGAGAAAGGAAGAGGGGTGGCAAGGACACAGGCGGGTCGCCCCTGGGCCCAGCTAGAAGCTCAGGCACCCAGGTCTCACATGTTTGCTCTTTCCCAACATGCTCATGACAGCAGCAGCGACCATGGGAGCCTAGCCAGGAAATCCAAGAGACAGCCAGGAGGAAATCTGAAGATTGGGCCTGCAATGGTGGCAGGTCATTTCTAAAAGAAGCTGGAGAAGGTGGCTGTCTTCGGTTCACTTCATTGTGTTGACAGAGGATGTGCACCCAAACTCCCCAGCTGGGTTCCAGAAACACCGATGGGGGTTAAGGGGAGCAGGAGGGGCATGGCCAGCATTCTTAGGCTTCCCATTCCAGGACACAGGGCAAGCTAGCAGGAGCCTCTTGCTTCTCAGGAGAATTCCAGGAAGGCCCTTTTCCGCGGAGGTGCTGGCTCTAGGCCCAAGAGGACCAGAACTGGCCAGGAGAATAGTTCATTTGACATGTGTTTCTGTTTCCCAGTGCCTCTCCAACAGGCCATGTAAGAGTGCTTTTTGTGGCTTGCTTTATTGCTGAAATCATTTTACACAGCAGCTGGGTAACAGGAGTAGCGTAGCTCAAGCTATCCTGCCAAACAGGCTCATCTGATTTGTCCTCCCTCCTCCCTCCCCCCGCCCGTCCTTCCATCACCTTGAGTCACCTGTAAATTCATTCGTCATCTGAAGCGGATCAACAAATTGTCCCTAGCAAAACCACAGAGCGCTTTATAATTTTGTGGTGTATTTTTGTCAGTAGGTAGCAGAGGCTGAAGTATTTTTTGGTGTAATTCTTGAGATTTTCTGACAGGAAAAAAAAATAAACATAGATGTGTCTGAGCGTCTTGACTGTCCTTTACAGCTTCTCCTTCTCCTCAGAGCCTGATGGAGAGGCTGGGGGTACAGGAGAGGGGATTGGGAGGCCAGGAGCAGAGTGCCCTGTTAGGTGGGAGGAGGCACAGGGGGCACGGGTTGGGGGATCTCCACCTTAAAGTAACCATTGCCTTAAGACCCTAAAGATGGTGTCATATGGCACTAGGTCCTCACCGGGCAGAGGTCCAGATGTGTTGCTAAGGAGCTAATAGGATGCTGAAGTGTGACATGATACGGAGCATGTAACACCAAGAGGCGGATAATGCTGAGGTAATGGTGTGCTGCCGCTGTTCTGATTGGCTCAGAAGGCCTGACATGATACATGACACAGAGATCCTGATGATGCAGAGGGTTTGACGTGATGCTGAGATTCTTACATAAAGCTGACCTGAGGTTACAGCCGTGCCGTCATACTAAAGCTCCGACATGCCAGTAAGGAGCCAGCATGCTGGCAAGAGCCTGACTCTGTATTCGCTACCTGATCACATACTGAAGTTCTGAGATGATGCTGAGGACCTGCTCAGTTTCCAAAAGGATGCTGCAGGCCTGACTCGGGGGTGAGTGGCTGACGACATGATACTGAAGTTACAGCACTATACTGACGTCCTGATACGTTACTGAAATAAGGTCCTGAAACGACGCTGAGCTCTGACGGTGACGGCATGTCCAGATGTCATGCTGATGTCCACACATGATGGTCTGTTCTGTCGTATACTGAGGACATAAAATGATGCTCTGTGTCCACATGGTACTGATGCAGTAACATGATGCTGAGTCCCTGATATGATGCTGGGGTCCAGCACGATGCTGAGGTCTTTATATGAAACTGGAAGCCTGATATTATGTCGCGGTCCTAACAAGCTGGTGAGTTTCCTACAGGAACTGAAATGATGCTGAGGTGGCATCTGGTGCTGAAGCTGTAACGTGGTACTGAGAACCTGACAGGGCACCACGAGTCTGACATAATGCCTTGTGTCATACCAAGGGCCTAACGTGAAGCTGAAGTACCCACATGATACCAAAAGACTGGCAGGATATCTGAAGTCTGACATGATGTTGAAGTCATGACCTGACAGCAAGGAACTGATAATGGAGCTGAGGTCCTGATATGATAACGAAGGCCTCGCGTGATCCTGAGGACTAGATGTTTTGATACTGTGGAAAGATATGATATATGCTAATATCTTGCAGTGGTACTCAGGTTCAGTCAGGTTCTGAAGGGTTCATATGATGCTGCAGCCTTGACATTGCACAGAAAACCCGACACAGTACTGAGGCAGTGCCTTGATGAGGGCCCACCTATGATGCTCAGAACCTCATGTGGTCCTAAGGTCCTAACAAGACTGTGAAGTCCTCATAATGAGGCTCTGACGTGATGTTGAGGCTTATACCTAACACTGAGGTGTGGATGTCACACTGACATGTTTCTGAGTACATGGTGTAATTGGTGATTACATCATTTTCAGAGCCAGACATGGTATCCAAGCCTGATACAATGGGTTTCTGGTATGATGCAAAAGACCTGACGTGACCTTAAGAAAATGACACGATGCTGAGATATTGCTATGATGCTGAGGTCTTGATATGGTTGGTCTCAGACTTGACAGGGAAAGCTTGACCTGATACAGAAGCCTTGGCGTGATGCTGAGCATCTGAAATGATGCTAAGGTCCTCCAATTCTGCTGAGGTTGTATGTTGATGGAAGGCATGGTGCCACCGTCCTCGCTTTGTGATGAGGTCCTGACTTCATGCCAAGGGCTAACATAGCACTGTGGTCTGGCATCATGCTGAGGATTGACATGACACCAGTCGTCCGGCATGATGCTGAAGGCTTGCAATGAAATTAAGTCCTGACACATTGCTAAGGCCCTGATAAAATGTTGAATGTCTAACATGACACTCAGGTCATGACAGAGAAGACCTAACATGATATGAGAGATCCACTCATGACACAGGTGAAGACGTGATGTCAAGGTCTGGAACAACACTATGATGCTAAAGACCTACTAAGCTGCTGACATCCTGACATAATTCACAGGTTCCGACATGACATTAGACTAACGCTATTTTTCTGAGGACCTGGCATGAGGCTGCGGACCTAACAGAATCCTGACTGACAGACACAATGCTGAGGTTCTGCTATGACATTGAGGTTCTGATAGAAGAATCTGACACCAACATGCTAACAAGATCATGCATGATACATAGGAAATAGCATAACGCAAGGGGAATGGGTAACACTGATATTTTCACATAATGCTCAGGAACTCCCATGGTAACAGAGATGCTAATATCAGGACATGTTGCTGTGGGCCTGCTAATAGGCTCATATCCTGAGATGTCACTGAAGTCACAGCATCATAGTGAGGACTTGTGATGCTAAGGGCCTCACAGGATGCAGACGTAATTTTGAGGCACTGGCATGATCCAGATTGCCTGACGTGTTGCTAAGATCCCACATAATGTTGAGGTCCTGTCATTGTACTCAGGCCTGACATGATACCAAAGTCCTGACAGTTTTGAGGATGACATGAATCGAAGGACACTGAGGTCCCACCTGATGTTGAGGACATGAAGAGATTCTGAGGTCCTGGTGTTACTGGATGTGTGGTATGACCTAACATGATACTGACATGGAGTGCTTGCCATGGTATGACCTAACATGACACTGACATGGAGTGCTTGCCATGGTATGACCTAACATGACACTGACATGGAGTGCTTGCCATGGTATGACCTAACATGATACTGACATGGAGTGCTTGCCATGGTATGACCTAACATGATACTGACATGGAGTGCTTGCCATGGTATGACCTAACATGACACTGACATGGAGTGCTTGCCATGGTATGACCTAACATGACACTGACATGGAGTGCTTGCCATGGTATGACCTAACATGATACTGACATGGAGTGCTTGCCATGGTATGACCCTAACATGATACTGACATGGAGTGCTTGCCATGGTATGACCTAACATGACACTGACATGGAGTGCTTGCCATGGTATGACCTAACATGATACTGACATGGAGTGCTTGCCATGGTATGACCTAACATGATACTGACATGGAGTGCTTGCCATGGTATGACCTAACATGATACTGACATGGAGTGCTTGCCATGGTATGACCTAACATGATACTGACATGGAGTGCTTGCCATGGTATGACCCTAACATGATACTGACATGGAGTGCTTGCCATGGTATGACCTAACATGACACTGACATGGAGTGCTTGCCATGGTATGACCTAACATGATACTGACATGGAGTGCTTGCCATGGTATGACCCTAACATGATACTGACATGGAGTGCTTGCCATGGTATGACCTAACATGACACTGACATGGAGTGCTTGCCATGGTATGACCTAACATGATACTGACATGGAGTGCTTGCCATGGTATGACCTAACATGATACTGACATGGAGTGCTTGCCATGGTATGACCTAACATGATACTGACATGGAGTGCTTGCCATGGTATGACCTAACATGATACTGACATGGAGTGCTTGCCATGGTATAACCCTAACATGATACTGACATGGAGTGCTTTCCATGGTATGACCTAACATGATACTGACATGGAGTGCTTGCCATGGTATGACCTAACATGATACTGACATGGAGTGCTTGCCATGGTATGACCTAACATGATACTGACATGGAGTGCTTGCCATGGTATGACCTAACATGATACTGACATGGAGTGCTTGCCATGGTATGATCTAACATGACACTGACATGGAGTGCTTGCCATGATCCTGAAGTTTTAACATGTTGCTGAGGGCTTGACATGGCTCCTGAAGGCCTAAAGTGATGCCATCCTGACGTCCTGACATACTGAGTGGGGCATGATAAGATACTGAAATCCTAACACATTACTAAGTTCCTTCCATTACACTGAGAGCCTGGAATGATACTCAGGGCCTGGCTCTGTACTGAGGTCCTGACATGACTGAGTAATTTAGATAGAAATAAAATTTCTTTCTCACAGGTCTGGTTGCTGGAAGTGATTGAACTAGAAGGTGGGCGGCTCCTTCTAGGAAGGCCAAGAGTCAGTATAAGAAAGCAAGGAATCCATCTCCAGGAGCAAACCCTTACTCGTATTCAGCATTAACCTGTTGATGAGGCTGGAGTCCCCATGGCCATCTCACCAGAATCCGCCTCCCACAACGTTATTTTGGAGACCAAGTTTCCGACACATACTTTTGGGTCACAGATTCAAACCATAGCATATACTACCACACATGTCGCTACCCTGAAGTTTAGAGACAAAAATTAGATACAGAAACAGACAGTGGCGGAAGCGGGGTCTGCTGGTGCCTTTGCTACGATGCATCTGGTTGCCAGCCAGCAGCTCAAGAAGGAGGCAGAGAACACCAATGCCACTATTGTCTTAGCCGCTTTAGATGACAGTTATTGACAACATCAGACAGATGAAGAACTGAAGCTCAAAGGCAAGGAGAGGCTGCCCTGGGCCCCAGTAGACAAACGGGTTTAAATCTAGGTTTGGTTGATTTCTTGGCCCCAAACTTGTTCTGTTGTGTGTCAGACTCCGGGCAACACAGACACAATTGCTGCTCATTTCTCAGAACATCAAACTGCGGCTCTCACAAAAAGCGAACTGGCTTATTCTTAGCTTGAACTCAGCCTAAGTGTTTAACGCTAAGAATAGCAAAGGCCCTTTGCTGTGCCAAGTGCTAAGTGCTCGGCAGTTCCAGGAAGGCATTTCCCCTACCTTCGACATCCCTGCCATTGGCAGTCATTGTCGCACAAGCAGAGGCAACGAAGCCGTTTGTGTGAGGTGTGGTAAGTGCTTGAGCTGTGATTCCAACCCACGCATCTTGGTGCTCGCGTCTTAACCACCATTCCAGCAGCAGCAGCTACGCATCTTGACGCTGTGCAGTTTGTGCCTGCACATCTTCCTGCCTCAGATGGCAGGCCATTCGGGGAGGAGGGAAGGACAGGCCAGATAGAGCTGGAAGCAGGCACACTACACTGATCGTAAAACTGGGGGATCGGGACCAGCCAGGCTTGACTAGAAGAGAGAAGGAAGGCAGCCCTGCCCCAGCCCTCAGGGGCTGTGCAAGCTGTAAGCCCAAGGCAGAGACAACCCTACTCATACCCCAGAGCTCTGGGTAGCCAGCCCATCTTTGGAAACAGTGAGTCTGGGAGGACCAGGCAGGGCTATGAGCTGGCATCCCACTTACAGAGGCCATGGATCCATACAGCCAACATGTAAACACCAGATGCATCATTCAGCTACACACTCAATTAAAGACTTAATGAGCACATGTTCAAACATTCTATCAGAAGTGGATTTGCTACTCTATTGCCAAAAAAAATAATAAATAAAGCCAGAAGAAAGAAAAAAAAACCACCGAAGTTATCTTTGCTCCACCTTGGCTGCCACATGCAATATGCATACAGTGGGAGAAAAGACAGAGAAGAGGCAATGGAGGGGCAATGGGATCTTGATTATTAGGGGTGATCTTAAGATTTTTCCTAGTGGGGTTATAATTTTCTCATCAGAATAAAGGGAATATAACCCCTGGATGAGCAGAAGCGCCAGAGCAGTGAGAAGAACTTAACCAAAGATTTAGTCAAGAAAACCTCCCTTTTCACAGAGCCCTGCTGAGCCAGCAATGATCAAAAAACCAGGACTTAGGTTAGTGGAAGAGACTCCCTTTGTGGCCTCTGCACACTTTTCAATCTATTTATCAACACCACGACCTCTTCTGAGGGGGAGCTCCGCTGTGTGGGGACAGTGACTTGAGTTCCCTAAGAGTGGGTTAGATGTCCCAGGGTGGGTGGCAGCCTGAGAGGCAGGCTGTAAAGGACAGGTTCCAGCTAGAAGAAAGAATTTGGGAGTGAGGCTCTGCAGAGACACCCTCTGAAGTCACTGGAATAGCATCTTTAAGATGCAGAGGAGGAGGGGAAGTTCTTACTGCTGCTGCGGGGATCTCTTCCCTAGCCTAGTGCTACAGGCAGAGCCTCAACCTGGAAGGAAGCTATCCTGCTCCCTGAGGCTCACAGTTGAGGCTGGAGGACAGCCAGGGAGCAAGCCAAGTGAGTGGGTAATTGCTGCCTGGCAGGGGGAAGAGATAATGACGCTGGAGGGGCCCCCAGCAGGTGATCAGGACAGAGTTATTTTAGGAAGATGCTCTGGGGGGGGGGGGAGGGAATTGAGAGACCACCTCTTAGAACTGCCATGGATCCATTTATCCCCCGTGCCACCCCCACAGTCCACTCTAATCTGACTGGGGACTTGTGTAGAAGAGGAGATAAATTCCTCATCATGTTTCCAAGAAGCCTCCAAAATTAGCAAGCTTGAACGGTTGAAGGAAAAGGCTGGTTTCCAAGGCAACATCAATGTCAGACTAGTCTAGCTTAGCATGGTATTTACCCCCCATCCCCACTCCTGCCCTTTCATCAGAAAGGGTCTCTCCCTCCCCAGGAAGTCAGACCTGTGGCTCAGTAGGTCACAGCTGCCTTCCACTGGCCAGGCTGCCCTCTGGAATCCTACTGCGTGTCCTTCCACCTTCTCCGAGGTCTCCCCTTTGTCAGTCTTTGTCTTTCTCTGCCTTCAGTCAGAGGGATCACGAATAGAGTTTGTGAAAGAGCTGAATTTATGTTTCATTTGAGGTTCCTGGTGAGCCATTTGCTGGGTACCGGGTGGAGCCTACAGGGAGCTGGCAGCACAGTGGGCCTGAGGGGAAGGCAAGCAGTCTGTATCTGCCAGCCCCTTCTCCCTAGAGAGCAGCGGTCTCATCTTTCAAGTGGAGATCTGAATTGCTTTTGCCTCATTTTACGAGAATTCCATGAAAGGACGCTTAGCGGTTTACCTACCATACACACAACCAACAGCCTCCACTGTCGGGCCTCTCACTCTGCCTGGCTTTCCCTGCTTGTAGCCTAGAATTATGTATGAGCACCTCGGTCTCCTGCAGGGCTGCTGCGGGTTAAATATGTTAACTGCCTCAAAGGCCCTACAACAGAAACTGCTTCCTTCCTGTCTGCATTTAGGAAGCTTACAGCTGTGGCCCTTCCCTGGTCCCCACTTACAGTCTGTCAGAACCAGGGGTGACCTCATTTCCCATCGCTAGGGACAGTTTTCATTCCTGAGTTTAGTTGTGTGGAAGTATAATGTTTAATGGTAAGATTAAAATATTATTTCACAGTCATAAATCCTGAAACGATGTTCACATAGATTATTTTTAAAATAAATCTGTAGACGTTATGCAAATATCACCAGATTTTCCACTAAGATCCTTTTTCAGATGCAGGATGTGCCCTGCAATCCCACATGGCATTATGTATATACATATGAATATGCGTATATGTGTGTATATACATTTGTATGTGTAATTGTATATGTGAATGTATGTATGTGTATACAGATGTATTTATTTACACATGTATATTTATATAAACATAAGTATGTAGATGCATACATGTATGTATTGTGTGTACATGCTTATACATATACATTTGTCTATATTTGTACATGTGTGTATATGCATGCTTGTATTGTCAATGTATAGGTATGGACACATATGTGTTGATATGTGTATGAATGTAAGCATGTATGTATGTATACTAGTGTGTATGTATATGTGTTTGTGTGTGTGTGTGTATTTTGCACAAACCCATAGCCTTACACATGCCAGGTGAGTGCTCTGCCCCTGAGCCACACCTCCAGGACTCATTTTCTCAGTTCATTTGATACTGCAGGCTCATCTTATATTTTCCCTTTCCCAGTCCTGAAATCTGTTGTGTCCCTAAGAAGACTTAGTGGCTTGTATTGCAGCAAGAAACTCAGAAACCAAGATTTAGGTGTAAACATGCTCACCAGTACAGAGCTATGCTGGTTTTAGCTCCTACGGGCATAACCTATGGAGTGTGCACGCGCACACATGTGTGTGTGTGCATGTGTGTGTGTGTTTCCATTGTTATCTATCTAGCTCATCCATTCTCATCTGCCTCAAGCACACACAAGTCTGTCTTGACCTCTCTTAGTGAACACCCTCCTTCTCTGCTTGCTTGTCTCTTGTTTCTGACAGTTGGAAGTGATGCTGTCTTACCTACAATACACTTCTTCACTTCTAGTTTAGATATAAGTTGTTTCAGGTACCTGGATTTCTTCATCTTACACTGCTAGAGAATGAACATGTGACCCTTGAGCTCTGCTGACCTTCGTGACTCCCCCGATGATGTCAGACTCCGAGGAGGCACCATGGGTGCCCTGGCATCCCTGTAGTTTCCAGCAGCCACTCCCGTGGGGTAACTAGAGATTCTCTCTGCCTCCTTCAACTCTCACTCCTGAGGGCCCTGCTGCAGGACCACCTCATCTTCACTTCCCGCAGTTGGGACCGGATAATCCCTGCCTGTTTCTGTTTTATTCACTGTGCCCGACTCCTCTGTCCTGTACAGGTGCCATATTCCAAATAAACTGTGTGGCAGCTGTCAAGCTTGACTTGTAGGTAGCTGGCCTTCATACCCCCAGCTGCTCCTATCTGCACCCAGGAGCCACTCAGAGAATCAGTCACATTGCCCAGGCCCACTGAGCCCTGCTGCTGTCCGGGGCCCTCTACGCTGAGTCACACACGGTTCTCAATGCTCCCTCTGCTACTCAGTTGATGCTAATACTGACAGAGCTTGCCAGGTCCCCAGAGTCTTTCATGGTCTGGTCTCATATTGGGAGTTGTCACCAGGTCACCTCTCGTGTCCACGATTTCATGCATGCCAGTCATCATTGCCCGCTTGTGAGTGGGTGTGGAATGCATCGTGTCTGGGTTGGCTCTTTCAGGAAAGTGGGCTTTTCTGCTCATCCTCACTGATCGGTCCATCCTTCGACATGTAGGAGCTGGGGGCTTTCTGGGATGACAGAGCTACATGATGAAGGGCACGTGGGTCCCTGGATGCTCATGTCAAAGAGAATCACCTGTCCACCTGAGGCTTAGTGGGATGTTGGGTCCGCTTGTCATAGCAGAATTACCTTGACAACATACAACAGAACCCTATTTTCCATCAGGACATTAGATCTAGTCTAGAATTGGTTTAACAATGGCTTGACTCACAAGGCCCGGATCTACTTTTCCCTGTGCTAGATTTATTCCAGGGTTTCCTCAGTTTCCAAACTGTGGAATCTACCAATCACATCTGAGCTCATAATCAGGATTCAGTTTAAAATTCACTGCTTTTCTGAAATTCTCCCCTCAGACAGGTAAGCTCTTCTCTGCCGACCTCCCAGGTCTTCTGTAGCCATTGTCACTGAGTTCTAGCGGTCTATTTATAGACACAGAATTGCTTGCCTGTTAGTTCCTAAAATGGATGGTTGAACCTATGCGTTAAAAAAAAAAATAGTTCTGCCAATAATAATCCCTAACTGTCTAACTGCAGCCTTGCTCTTTCTCATGGGAGTCCCAACCATGAACTTCTTTCTGTTGGTTATGTCTAAAGAAATTCTCATCTGTTACCTCAAACTTCACACATTCCCCCCAAACCTTCGTTCTATTCCCCCCAAAAAAGTATGCTTTATTTATGTATCATTTAAGTTGGCTAATGACATCACCACACACTGGGTTTGACAGGCTGCCAGTGTTGTTATTGTTGTTGTTGTTTTTAATTATTATTGATTTAAAGTGCTAGGAACTGACCCCAGGGCCTTGTGCACCCTAGGCAAGCGCTCGCCCATCCCGAGTGGCATTGTTACATAGCTTCACAGATGTTCAAAGATGAAGGTTGAGGCAGGCAGAGCACTGGTAACCTGCTCTGCTATTCTGGGACCTGGCCATGTGCCCTGCACCCTGCTGTGGCGCTCAGGCCTGCCCACCTGTTCTTCCTCTCAGGCATCCCAGCACCCCTCCCCCACAAGCCCTGCTCCCCTCCAGAACCAACAACCATCACTGACTTCTCTCCCTACCAGATTTTCCCCTGCAGCTTTAAATAAACACATTTGATTAGGAGAATGTGCCTTTCTATGTCAGTAATTTATTCCCTTCTATGCAAATTGCCCAATTAATTAAAAAAAGAAAAAAAAACCCACAATTCAGATGAGTGATCTCCTGAAAGAGAAAAGGAAGAAGCTGTTAGCAAATTGGTAGCATGCAGAGAAGCCTGGACGTGGAGGCAGACAGACGCAGCTGTCGCAGCTCTGGCCGGCCCCATCGCCTACCTCCTACCTGAGCCTCTTCCTCTGTCGGACATAAGCACATTACCTTATTTCTAGAACTGCTGGAGGCTCCTCTGAGGGTGTAGACAGACACTTTTGGGGATTCAGAGTCCTCTGAAAATAAGGGAAGAATAACCCCTTACATAGAATTTTACGAAGGCAAATTTGATCCATGCGTGTCCTCTCAAGGACACACTGCTGGAAACTCAGTCACGCCTCAGCTGGAGCTCCTGGTTCTGCTGTGAGCCGAATTCTGTCTCCTGAAAACAAATATGCTGCAATGCTGACCCCCAGCATCCCAGAGTGGGGCTTCACTTGGAGGAAGGCCCTACAAAGAGAGCTACGCTAAACTGGGGCCATAGTAGAGTGGGCTAGCATATAGCGTTATCGGACTTGATTCACGGCCTGTGCCCCAACAAGCCAGGCTTGGCACCCATCTTAGATGACTCAATTTTAAAAGTCCAATTAATGGTGAAAAACAGGAAAAGGTGATTCATTTAATGTGGCTACATTGGGAAAAGAGACACAGAAGTAAGTATCCATCGACCCCTCAAGCCCATCATTTGGTCCATTGACCTTTCCCATACATCATTTGGGGACCTGACATGAGTTCAGATTTAAGCAGGGCCAGAGTTGGGTGTATCTAAGCAGTGCTGGCCAAGGTGTGGTCCACTATCACGGACACGCTGCTTCCTTTGGCTCCACTTTCCTGTGAGATGGTGGCTTAAATTACAAATCTCTTTGCAGGAGACAAGCCCACCACTCATTGGCCCATACTTTTGGTTTTCTCTTCTTCCAGCATGAGATTCTTAGGGGAATTCCAATTTCTTGAGTCAATTGTTTCAAGTGTCTGGTAGTCAAAACTAGGGACACAACTGTCTCTTGAGAATATCTTGACCACTATCAGGCATGTTACAATATGGTATCTTCATTTAAAAAAAAAAAAGACAGTGGGAAAGGAGTAAATTCCCTGTGAAGGCAGACACTGGAGTAATATAATATCTCTGCTACCTGTCTTAGTTCAGTTTCAATGTGATAAACCATGACCAAAAGCTACTTGAGAGGAAAGGGTTTATTTGACTTACATAATCCTGATCACAGTCCATCACTGAGTCAAGTCAGAACAGAAACTGAAAGCTGGATCCTGGAGGCAGAGACCTGGAGGCAGGATTCTAGATGGTGGCAGGGACCTGGAGGCAGGGACCTGGAGGCAGGGCCTGGAGGCAGGGACCTGGAGGCAGGGACCTGGAGGCATGATGCAGCTTACTGTTTGCTCTCTATGGTTTGCTCAGCCTGCTTTGTTATGGAACATAAGATCACCTGCCTAGATCCAACAGACATCAATCTTTAATCAAAACATTGCCCCCAGACTTGCATATAGGTCAGCGATGGAGGTGTTTTTCCTCGATTTAGGCTCCCTCTTCCCAGATGACTCTAGCTTGTGTCAAATTGACAAAAATAAATAAATAAAATAAAATAAATAAAAACCTAGCCAGCACAGCCTCCACGCCCAACATTTATTGAAGGTTGCTGTGAAACCACCCAAAGCTGTGGGGAGGGGAGGTGGAATAAATCCTGCCTCACCATCCTCAGAAGAAACGGCCCCTGCAGGCAGCCTGATTCTGCACTCTGATTGGGAGAACTGGCTCAGTGAATTCCTGTTTAACTGATGTCAACATCAGAAGTGTTTGTTCTGGTGACTCTGGTAAGTTAACTTGGGCTCCACGCACTTGCCCTTTCTTCCTAACTGCATGGGACAATGACCCATTGTACATTTTCCTATTATTGCACACTAAATGGAAAGGCTATAATCATTATCTGCCCCTGACCTCTGCCCGCACACAGGAGCACCCATGATGATTGATCTGTAAATCTCATTTTTAAGATGTGGCGCTGGGCTGGAGAGATGGCTCAGAGGTTAGGTGATGTGGGATTCCCCTCTGTATGCTATGGATATGTTTTATTACCATTGGTTATTAAAGAAGTTGTTTCGGCCAATGGCTCAGTAAAGCCAGGCAGGAAATCTGAACAGAGATATAGAAAGAAAGTAGGCAGAGTCAAGGTGATGCCATGTAGCTGCCGAAGGAGAAAAAAAAACGCAAACAGCCAGCCTGAATCTTACCGGCAGGCCACAGCCTCGTGGTGATGCACAGATTAATAGAAATTGGTTAATTTAAGATGTAAGAGTTAGCTAGAAATACGCCTAAACTATTGGCCAAACAGCATTGTAATTAATATAGTTTCTGTGTTGTTATTTGGGTCTGAGTAGCCGGGAAATGAATGAGCAGTCTCCAACTACAGTTAGGTACTTGCTGCTCTTCTGGAGGACCCAAGTTTGTTTCCCAGCACCCATCTCAGATGGTTTATAACCAACTATAGCTCCAGCTTTTGGGGCTCTGACACCCTCTTCTGGCCTCCATGGGCACTATGCATTCATGGCACATATATACACATACACATACATAAAAATAATACTTTAAAGCTGAATAGTGATGAAGTCAAACACAGTTGTGGAAAGAAACCCTCACATTCCCAATGTTAAACCTGAAAGTATTGAGGAAAAAGACCAGTTCCACAGTTATCCAAGTAAAGCAAGCTTTGTTTAACACTGGCCAGATCCGTACCTGGGGTTCCCAGAGACTGGCTGTGAGCTACATTGGCCAGATGCTTATAAAAGCCAAATTCCCAAAGCCTCTTCATCAAATCAGGGACAAGCATACATCCTGATGTGCTTCCTGTCTCCGTAGCTCCTGATTACAAGTGATCAAGCCTGTCCTGTGCAGTTGGGACAGCCAACCTTGTGAGTTGAAGTGGAAACACATGACTTCTTATGTCACAGGAACAACAACTCCCAGCATTCCAGGAAGTGATCTGTCCATGGGCAAGTGGATCTTGCAGCTTAACTTTAGCCCTTACACCTACCTCCCACCATCCAGAGAGTTCAAAACCCCCTGGATTCGATGATGGGATGAACCTGGCCCTGACTTTGTGGATCAAGGGGCTTCATGGTGTGGTGAGAAGATAGCACGCAGGTGAGGACAGCCATCATCATAACCATGGTCACACCCACAACAACCCACTGGCAGGTTCAAGGTGGGCACTGAGGCAGATCGTCCTCTCTGGTAAGAGTATGTTTGAAGTGTTGCTAACACTACAGACAGACAAGAGGATGATAGGGGCCCTACGAACAGTCAGACCTACAAGGTGGAATAGCGGTCCTCTCTACTAAGTGTCAGAAGAAGGGAAAGGTTTCATGTCGTATGGTTGGTGAACGGCCACGGTGCTTACCAGTAGTCATGGTAGCTCTCATCCCCTGGTTGCTGAGGATGCAGAGGAGGAGCTTCCATTTGGAGGAAGATAGGTTGTAGAGTAAGTTAGGAGAAGAGTCACATTTCGTTAAGGTGCACCTATCATTCAGGTGAGAGATAAGCCACAGACAGCCTTGGCCTGTAAACTTGCATGTGGGGAAGTGAGAATTGAGAAGGCTGACATTCTCCCAGAATCTGGTGCCTGGGGAGTCTTACAAGGTTATTGGTGTCTGTGTCTCCTTGGACAGCAGGGATCCCAGAATCAACTATGAAGGTAGAGGTAGAAAGGGCAGTAGATGGGCATGACTTGAGCAGCTCTGTCTGAGGTCTAGCATTTATTCTTGGAATCTTGGTGTGGTAGTTTGAATGTATTTGGCCCCATGAGCTCATAGAGGCTGGCACTAGGGGTTGTGGCTTTGCTGGAGTAGGTGTGGCCTGGTTGGAGGAAGTGGAGGCGGGCTTTGAGGTGTTATATGCTCAAGCCATGCCCAGTGTTCAGTTCACTTCCTGTTACCTTTGGATCAAAGATGTAGAATTCTGTAGCACCATGTCTGCCTGAATGTCACTATGCTGCCAGGCACCATGCTCCCTGCCATGATGATAATGAACTAAAACCTCTGAAACTGTAAGCCACCACCACAATTAAATGTTTTCCTTTATAAGAGTTGCCATGGTCACGGTGTCTCTTCAGAGCAATAGAAACCCTACCTAAGACACTGGGTACCTGGGAAGCCTGCTAACAGATTCAGATTCACAGACAGACTCTCTCTGTAGGGCACTTGCCATTTCTTTGGCAGCAGCTCTGACCAAGAGGCTACCATGAGTGGGTATGACTTGACGAGCTCCTAGCCTCAAACCTAACACCCACCATTAGCTGTCTGAGAAAAGCAAAGAGAGAACAAAACTTCATTTGGACAAAATGATCTGGGACACAGACTCTCTAACTTCATGTGTTTACTGTTGGCTTTCAGTCTCCTCTTTTGTAATCATGAGAGAGAGAAAAAAAAACAGCATTGGCAATTTGGGCTTGAAATCAGCAAAGGTAGCTGGCATTTAATTAAGAGAGAAAAATCTTTTAAAGTCATTATTGTATTTCTGTGGCAGCAAGAGGAATGCTTTTAATTAGTTGTTCTCTGACCCTTTTCAAAGTTTCATAGATGAAAGCTGGCCATGCTGGGCTCAAACCAGGCTCAAATCCACTTTAAGCGCAATGGAGAGCCAGCTGCTAGCTACCTCCTCACTGGTAGGGCGTGGTCCCCTTCAGGCCTGCATTTTAAAGTATGGAGGAGGAAGGGAGTACCTTTTACATAGGTTCTGCCAGCCAATACCATCCTGCAGGTCCAGGAAGAAAACCTTCTATGGAGGCCTGGAAGATCCATAGTTGAAAGTCATAACCCCATGGCTCCTCGGCCCTAAAATGTGGACCTTCCATTCCGGCATCATCTCTACTGGGACTGGATTCTTTGCAAATGGATTTCCTTTCCGTAAACTGAAGGACCAGCCGTGTTTTTCTTTAAAACCTCTTTAGTTTAGGAAAATGCGGCCTAAGTGGCAGGGCCATCTATTTAAACAGTATGCCCGAGACGTCTGCTGCCATTACTTAGTTCAGATAAACCTGACCTTGAGACAATATCACTCCTGGATTCTAGTTCTAAGTCTGATGGACAGACAGACAGTGATATATGTCTGAGCAGCCTACAGGAAAGTCTATAGGGCTGGGCTTTTCCTTCCACTGCAGGGCTTTGCAACAGAGGCACCTACTTGACCTCTCTCTCTCATCAGCTCTTTCTCTTGACCAGGTCAGCAGGTCTTTGTCCTTTGTAACAACATGTGACAGTAATGTCAGCCTCCAAATACAGTTCTCATCTCGAGGAGATGATTTCATCCCAATTTAAATATAATGACCATGCCCCTAGGACATAGGCTCAGAACTCCAAATTCCAGGTTCCAGCATGGTGAGAGTTTTGGGAAGTTTTTTACAGCAGCAGAGCAAAGTGAGTCATAAATGGAGACACTGGTGGAAGCCTCAGGCAGGTAGGCTCCAGAAAAGTCGGGATCTGTCTCAGCTGGAGGCCTAGAGTCATCTCTAGCTGCACTGTTAGCCTTTTAACGGTGAGAGCTAGTGCCTTGTACATCCCAGAGAACTAACAAAGATGTCAGGGAGCATCAGAGGAGAGCATAAATGACTCTTCAGGGGGCTATAAGCCCAAGATGAATTGTCATCAGACTCCGCAACCTTCCAACCTGATGATCCTCTAATGAGCGCCTCGGCCTTGCAGAAGGGGTGGCGTGGGGTGTGGGGTGTGGTTTGGCTCTTTCCAGAAACATTCCATCTCAGCAACACTAAACTGGATGAGTGGCCAGCCTTCCCTCAGGGATTATGTCAGGGAGGTGAGAGAGGGACTGTTACTGATGTTATAGAAGGCCCAGAAGCCCTAGCTTCTGAAACTGAAGCTGCAGCCATCCAGCCCACAGTCTCTCCTCCAAGACTCTTTCCCCTCACTGAAGACACTTCGTGTAAAAGGCGAAGTGATTAGCTAACGTTCACAGCTTCGTTGAAATGGCCAAATCCACAATACAAGATTTAGCTTTCTGGGGCAACACTCGGAACCACACTACAGGGGGCCCTGGGAGGAGGCCGAGAGCCGAGAACCCCAGTGACTGCCACAGCGTCAGGATGCAAAAACCAGAGGCATCGTGAAAATGTCTTCCTCTCTCGGCCCAGACTGGTATTAAATAGGCCAAACCTGTTCAAATTAACAAAAGAACACATTAGAAAGTTATTAAAGCATTTCACAGCTATAGATCTATTTTTACCTGTGAAATGCCTGCCCAAGTTAAAAACACTGTCTGTTTTTTCTCTCTAGGCTGTTTCCTTGTCCAGGTCATAGCTTTAGGTTATTCAGAACACATGCAGGGAGAAAAATCAAGCTGTGTTATAAACCTCTTGGAAGGGCAGGAGAGATCCCTGTGGCTTTGGAGGCCCCTGTAAGGCCCTGCCATTCCTCTCCAGACAACAGCAAAGGTTCCACGTGCAGCACTTTCCTGGCTGGGCTCTCGCCAGAGAGTTGTTATTTTTCATCTTGGGAAATTATTGCTGGGAGTCTAGAATAACACAGCTACTTTGGAAAAAGAATTCTATTCTCTCTCTCTCTCTCTCTCTCTCTCTCTCTCTCTCTCTCTCTCTCTCTCCTCTCTCTCTCTCTCCTTTTTCTTTTCTTACGTCCCTAATACAAGAAGCATCTATCTGCCCTACAATGAGCAATTAAACTCTCAAGCAATAGTAAAGTATGTATTTGCACACGAGAATATCTAGTAACATTTTCACAAAAATCAAGACATAAGAAGTAGCCCAACTGTTCATCAGGAGGAGAGTGGGTAAATGAATGGGGTATTTCTGTAAAACAGATAATGAACCAAGATAAAAATGGAGCCATGGTGTCTCAGTTAGGGCTTCTATTGCTGTGAAGCGACACCATGACCACAGCAACTCTTATAAAGGAAAGGATTTAACTGGGGCTGGCTTACAGATTCAGAGGTTTAGTCCATTATTGCCATAGTGGGGAGCACTGTGGCACTCAGGCAGACGTGGTGCTAGAGAAGGAGCTGAGAGTTCTGCAGGCAGTAGGAAGAGACTACCACACTGGGCATGGCTTGATCATCTGAGACTCCAAAGCAGGACCCCAGTGTCACATTCCTCCAAATGGTGCCACTCCCTATGGGCCTATGGGGGCCATTTTTATTCAAACCACCACATGTAGCCTATGCAATGACACAGATGATTCTCAAAAACTTGCTCAATAAAGAAGCCTGATTCCAAAGTGTGCAGCCTGCCTGACTCTTGTTTTGTAAGGTTCCACAAAAGGCAAACAATAGAAATCAGCAATGGCTGCCTCTGAGGGTGGGTGGGTGTGGAGTTAACTGGAAGGAAGGGACAGGAAGTTTCTTGGGTGATGGATGGAAATGCTACGCAACTTGGTAAGTGTCTGTATTTCACAGGGCAACTATTTGGGAAAAAAAATCCCTCAATGAGCTCTTGAGTGTTTGTGCAGTATAAAATATCTCGGAACAAAGGTTTATGAATAATTCTGGGCAATACAAATGGTAGGCGGGAGTGAAGCATGCACATAAGGCAAGGCTCAGAGGAAACGGTAATGATATCGGCAACTTACTTAGAAATGCATAAAAATTAGGATGGCGTGTTGTGGGTAGAGGAGATGGGCAGGAGAGATGCGTGACAGAAGGGATGCGTGGGAGGGTTAATGGTTTAGGAGGCGGGCACCTGGCAGCGCGGCACAATTCAGTTAAGGTTAAACGTCTCTCGATCGCCATCCTACAGCCCTGTGCATGTGATGCTATTAGTGCTTCGTAGCACTGTAGCTCGCTGCTTCAGGAATGCCAGCCTGGAGAGATGCTCCGTGCCACCTTCAAACGCAGCTTCCCTTCCACTGATACCTTCAGCGCTTAAGCTGCTTAGCGAACGCGCTGCTCACTGAGTCACGGTAATAATCTTGTGAGATACGAATCACCCGTGGTTACAGATGAGCGGACGGAGGTCCATGGAAAGCTCAGATAATGTGTGTACATGCACATAGCCGCTTGGATGCGAGCCCAGATCTGAGCTCAGCAGCCCACCCCGGCATACACACACTTCAATTGTTTCACCCTGTTCAAGGCTCGCCCTCGTAGAAGTTCGCAACTGTTTTAAATCTGAGAAGATAAGCTTGAAAACACAAAACAGCAGACTGTGAGAAGTCAACAGGGGCTGGGTGACACTGGTGCCGTGCGCTCTGCTCATTCTCATGCTCCCCACTTTTGTGCCTTTAATATTTTTTAATATGTTTAAGTTTTAGAATACGTATCGTTCTTTTGACTGCCTGTGTATCTGTGCACCATGTGAGTGCTTGGTGCCCACAAAGAACTGGAGTTAGAGACAGACAGTTGTGAACAATGATGTGGATGCTGAGAATCAAACCCGGGTCATCTGGAAGAGTAGGCAGTGTTCTTAACCACTGAGCCATCTCTCCAGCCCCTTTCCTTTGATTATTTTGTTCTTAAAGCAATGACGGTCATGGGTTGAATTGTATCCTCGTACTATTCAACTAGCTGAAGTCCTTAATATATGCGAGTCCTTTTGGAAATTAAGTCTTTATAAACGGTCCAGACAAGGTCATCAGGGTAGGCCCTGATCCAATGTGGTTTTTATCTTATCGATTTTTATTGTATTTAACTATATTGTAGGCAGGGTAAGGTGTGAAAGACAGAGAACAGCTTGTGGGAGCCGCTTCTCTCTTCCACTCATGCAGGTCCTGGAGAGTAAAACCCAGCTCTTCAAGCTGGGTGGTAAATGTGTCAACCTGCTGGGCATCTCACTGGCCCCTAGCGTCCAAAAGAGACTTTGGACACAGAGACAGATAGGTACACATACAAGGACAGCACCATCCGACTATGGAGGTGTTACCAAAAAGGGGGTGAGGACGCGAGTCAAATAACCCAAGCTGACTTTAAAAGATTCCAATTATAATTCTTTATTATAAGGGGCAAACTCACGGAACAGGAACAAGAAATCCAACCTCAGGTGTGTAACACGGGAACCAGAGAGAGAGATTGAGCCCTGGATAGTCTGGTGGTTTTTATCTGGGTACCCAAAAGTCACATCCTAACCTGGTCCAGCCTCTTAAAAGGCTATTGGCTGAAGGAGGTTCCCCATCATGAAGGTAGAGATCCAGGGGATGCATTTAGAGGCAGACGATTTCCTAAGCTTGCCAGCCAGAGTCTAGAATCGTGGCATGAAATGGATTCTCCCCTACGGCCCAAGAAAGAACCAATATCCCCACCCCACCCTATCCCACTCCCCCCCCTCTCTCTCTTACACACACACACGTTTGTGATACATGCTAAGGTAAATGCCTAAACATGATATAGCTAAGAAATATGTTTCCAGAGAAACTTGACTCTGAAATCATAGCGAAGACTGGAGGTTTAGGATTTACTTTACAGAAACACATTTTGTCAGGACTGGAGCAATGACTCAGCAGCTAAGAGCACTGGCTGCTCTTTGCAGAGGACTGGGGATTTGAGTCGCAGCACCCACCTGGGGGCTCACAGTCATCTGTAGGCATGCGCACCCTGCACATACATAGGCACAGGCAAGCACTCATACACATGAAACAAATAATAAAGAATTTTTGAAGAACAAACCTGCTTTGTAAGTGCCCCGTGAGGAATCCTCGGTATGAGATGTACTATCCTAGAATTCCAGAATCCAAATGACAACGCTTGATAGACTCCTCACCACTGTCACAGGACTGTGCCAGCTGTCATTGAGGAAAGCAGGTCAGGCTCACTTAAGGACTAAGAGTCTGGGGACATAACATCACACCCCCCCCCCCCCCCGCGCCCACAGCTTAAAGTATGACTTCTCTTCCCCCATCACGACTCCTTCCCTCTCTCCCTGCCTTGGGCAAGCTGTGCTAACAGTGTGTGGTAGACATGACCCATCCTTTGATGGAGCAGAGAATCTTTGCAGAGAAACAAGTTTCCGATGTTAAACTACATTTCCCAGCCTCCTTTGCACCTGCAAAGGGCTCATATGCCTAAATTCTGAACAATGGAATATGAGAAGAAGTATACGGCATTTTCCCATCAGCCTGGTTCTTAATTATATGTCCTTTCTTTTAAAAAGTTACGTTTCAGTTTTAGTTATGTGTCTATGTGTCTGTGTATGTGAGTGCAGGTGCCTACGGCCCGAGGCTTGGGCCACACGTGCCTAACCACTGAGCCATCTCTCCAGAGCTTCACTCAGCCTGGTTTCTTGTTTGTTTGTTTTGTTTTGTTTTGTTTTTCAAGACAGCTTTTCTCTGTGTAACAACCCTAGCTCTCCTGAAACTCGCTCTGTAGACCAGGCTAGCCCTGAACTCACAGAGATCTGCCCTGAGAAATCCACTGGCAGATTAAGAAATAAAAAATAAAGTCTAGGAATGGAGAGACGGCTCCAAGGTTAAGAGCACTGATTGCTCTTCAGAGGAACTGAGTTCAATTTCTAGCACCCACATGGCAGCTCCCAACCATCTATAATGAGATCTGATGTCCTGTTCTGGCATGTAGGCAAATGTGCAGACAGCATACATAAGACACTATATACATAATAAATCAATTTTTATTCAAGCATTACCTTAGAGGTTCTGATGAGGGGCTGGAGAGATGGCTCAGCAGTTACAAGCACTCGCTGCTTCCAAAGGACCAGAGTTTGGTTCCCAGAGCCTCCATCAGAGAGCTCACAACTGCCTGGAACCCAGGGGATCCGTCACCCTCTTCCAGCCTCTGAAGGCACTGGCTGCACTGCACATATCCAAACCTATATACATAATCTTAAAAAAATAAATAAAAATAAAACAAATGACGCTTCTGCTAAGAGAGGGAGGGGCTTCCAAGAGTGAAAAAAACATATCATTGTTATCTGAAAATGTGTGTACCTCCATTTTTGCCAGATGATACAGGAAACCAGAGTTCTCTTTGGGGGTTATTAAGTCTCATCAGTGAAAGAGTTTATGAATTGAGTCAAACGGAAGCTTGAAGACAATTTTATCACAATTTAAAAAAAAAAAAACCTCACAGGGCAGGCAAGTTGGCAGTCATAGCAATGGCCTTAGCAACGGCCTGCAGGAGGAGAAGAGAGCAGAAAAGGGGAAGAAAAAAAATACTTTGGTTATTGCCAGCTTCCAAAAGAAAGAAACAAAAAAAGAAAGAAGTTGTGCCTGATTTAGACTCAGAAAGGTGGGCAGACCCAGCCAAACCTCATGGCTGCTCATAGACACTGTACCAGGAGGGCAGGAATTCTGGGAAGGAAAAGCACAGTTTCTCATTAAAGGGAATATTATTCCGCCTATCTCTTTAGCATGGTAAAGCTCACCTTCTAGGGGTGGTCCCTCCGTCAGGTGATTGACACAGTCCACGTAATAGACAGGCTTTCACTCAGGCCAGAGACTTCTTCCTCGGCCAAAGGAGGTTTTCCTTAATGGTCTTTATTGCTGCTCTGACAGCATGAATCCTACCACACGAAGATTATTCTTTTTCCTACATTTCCATACATTCTGATGTCATTAAGGAGAGAAAATTCTATTTCTTTCTACCTTGCCTTAATGTATGTCTGCACACCTTGCTTTCGCAAGCGATGTTGCCTAAGTTGTGTTTACACAGATTTAAAAATATTTGCTTTCATCATTATTTTTGGGCAGACTACATGATAGAATTTATGTTTAAAGATTTTATGTGACATTTCACCATTTTAAAGTTTTTTTAATGATTTATTTATTTTTTATTTCATGTTCATTAGTGTTTTGCCTGCATGTATGTCTGTATGAAGGTCTCGGATCCCCAGGAACTGGAGTTCCAGGCAGTTATGAGCTGCCATGTGGGTGCTGGGAATTGCACCCAGGTCCTCGGAAACAGTAACTAGTGCTCTTAACCCGTGAGCCATCTCTCCAGTCACATGACATTTTCCCTTTAAATAAAAGTTTTAAGTAATATATTTAATCAAATTTAAAAAGTATTAAATTATTGATGTGATACAATGATATGGCTAAGATAAAATATCGCCTTTCAGAAAAATAGTTGGAAAATACAGACCAGGAAGATGCCAGGTTATCCCAGGAAGCCAGGACCTAGGAAGCAGAGAACAGAGACTCCGCGAACGTCTTTGTTTCTGTCCGCATCCCTGCTTCTCTGGCAGCTCCCTCAGACAAGCTTTCTCTTAACAGAAAGCGGCTGGAAACAGTTTCCAGTTTTACAGCCATAAGGGAAGTGATTAACCCTTTGCCTTCAGTTCCAATTTCACGTTCCAAGGACCAGGATTACCTGCCCAGACGTGGAGACAGGTAACTTCTTGTCTCGTGGCTCACATCAGAAGTCAGTTGTGAGACGCAAGAAGTTCTGAGGCGCCAAAGAGCAAACATTTGCCGTTAAGCTGGAAGCTTTCCTCTTAGAGAAGAGTTCCTTCAGAAAAGTAAACAGTTGAATTACACCAAGTTAAAACACTTGAAGTATCTCAAATTGACTAATTATTGATAGCTGCAATACATAAAGAGCCTCTATAAGTCAATTTTCAAAAGAAAGGAGCTCAATTGGAACCAAGAAGATGAGGCACCCTTTCACAGGAGAAATCGCCTCAGCTCAGCAGCAGCTAGAGCCGGACTCGAACTCGCTAGCGATGACGGCAATGATGTTCACAACAGCCATGCAGTAATGAACTTTGCCTACTAGTATGACAAACAGTAGTGAATGTATAATTCCAAGTGTTTCCTGCCCGTGGGGATACAGAGTTCTCTTTGACAGAGTCAGTCTGGAAAGCGAATTGTAGCATTTGGTCACAGTTAACACACACAAGATCTACAAAGGAATGGGGACTAGACAGGAACACTCAGGCCTGGCTGTGTGTGCAAGGGAGTGGGGGAGACTGAGTATGGCCCAGGTGCCCATTGCAAGGGGGTAGCGCATACAGTGCATACACTGAGCACCAGTCTGCAGGAGCCAGAAAGTACAAATCAGGATGAGTGCTCGTGGAAAAATCTCCATGCCATGAAAATGAGAGAGAGAAATGAGTAGCCAAACAAAGTTAATGGCATGGTCCTGTGTGTTTTTTCTTTAAAAAGGCATTACATGCAAAATAGCTCTACTTAGTTGGTTGAAATGAATACCTACCTGAGGCTAAACGTGGGACACTGTACAGTGGGTACAAAGTGTGTGTGGGGGGGGGTGTTACTAAAGGACCAGAGAGGAGGAAGAGAAATTTAAATGAAAGGACATGGTGGCTAGGCTAACTGTAAGAGGATGTCTGGCCACGATGCTGGAGTGCCTGCATCTGAGGGATGGTTGGGAGGCTATTGGCATAGTTTGGGTGTGGCGGTAAGAGTTGAACTAGGTCAGTAGCAGTGCAGGCGGAATGATGTCAGTGGATCCGTGGGAAAAATAAAAATGATGGCACCTGTGATGGGTTGAACAAGGGGTGAGAATAATACTTCCTGTGTTCAGAGACCACTTCCTACTTATAACCCCAGCAGCACAGACATTAAGGGCCTCATTGAATAAATGGGACCTCCTGAGACTGAGAAGCTTCTGTAAAGCAAAGGACACTGTCACTAAGACAAAAAGGCAACCCACTTACTGGGAGATCTTTACCAACCCCGCAACTGACAAAGGTCTGATCTCCAAAATATATAAAGAACTCAAGAAATTAGACCGTAAAAGGCTAATCAACCCAATTTTAAAATGGGGCACTGAGCTGAACAGAGAATTCTCAACAGAAGAAGTTCAAATGGCCAAAAGACACTTCAGGTCATGCTCAACTTCCTTAGCGATCAGGGAAATGCAAATCAAGACAACTTTAAGATACCATCTTACACCTGTCAGAATGGCTAAAATAAAAAACACCAATGGTAGCCTTTGCTGGAGAGGTTGTGGAGAAAGGGGTACACTCATCCATTGCTGGTGGGAATGCAAACTTGTGCAACCACTCTGGAAAGCAGTGTGGCGGTTTCTCAGGAAATTCGGGATCAACCTACCACTGGACCCAGCAATACCACTCTTGGGAATATACCCAAGAGAGGCCCTATCATACAACAAAAGTATATGCTCAACTATGTTCATAGCAGCATTGTCTGTAATAGCCAGAACCTGGAAACAACCTAGATGCCCTTCAATGGAAGAATGGATGAAGAAAGTATGGAATATATACACATTAGAGTACTACTCAGCAGTAAAAAACAAGGACTTCTTGAATTTTGCATACAAATAGATGGAAATAGAAAACACTATCCTGAGTGAGGTAAGCCAGCCCCAAAAAGAGGAACATGTGATGTACTCACTCATATTTGGTTTCTAGCCATAAATAAAGGACATTGAGCCTATAATTCGCGATCCTAGAGAAGCTAAATAAGAAGGTGAATCCAAAGACATACATATAGGCATCCTCCTGAATATTAACCTTCATCAGGTGATGAAAGGAGACAGAGACAGAGACCCACATTGGAGCACCGGACTGAAATCTCAAAGTCCAAATCAGGAGCAGAAGGAGAGAGAGCACAAGCAAGGAACTCAGGACCGCGAGGGGTGCACCCACACACTGAGACAATGGGGATGTTCTATCGGGAACCCACTAAGACCAGCTGGCCTGGTCTGAAAAAGCATGGGATAAAACCTGACTTGCTGAACATAGCGGACAATGAGGACTATTGAGAACTCAAGAACAATGGCAATGGGTTTTTGATCCTACTGCACGTACTGGCTTTGGGGGAGCTTAGGCAGTTTGAATTCTCACCTTACTAGACCTGGATGGAGGTGGGTGGTCCTTGGACTTCCCACACATCAGGGAACCCTGATTGCTCTTCGAGCTGATGAGGGAGGGGGGCTTGATCGGGGGAGGGGGAGGGAAATGGGAGGCGGTGGCGGGGAGGAGGCAGAAATCTTTAATAAATAAATAAATAAAACTAAAAAAAAAATATTTCCTGTGTTCGTTGCAATGAACCCTGGAGGAGCCCAAGGCTGGGATGAGGATGAGTTCCCCTTCTGTTTGTTATGACAGGAGTAAATCCCGGGGTGTCCATGGTGAGGTATGCACTGATTTTACTGCAGATAAACATTTAGACAATACATCGGAGCACATTTCTTATGGAACACATACTGCTTTGCAGAGTCAGTCTTTAGAACATGGCTAAGGTGACTCAACAAAATGAATTTCTAGACTGAAGAGGAAAGAAAGCATACAATATTTATATCTTGGGGAAGGTTAGGAT
This sequence comes from Microtus pennsylvanicus, assembly GCF_037038515.1. Taxonomy (NCBI): domain Eukaryota; kingdom Metazoa; phylum Chordata; class Mammalia; order Rodentia; family Cricetidae; genus Microtus; species Microtus pennsylvanicus. The sequence continues at coordinate 89,128,513 of NC_134589.1, forward strand.
TCTGACAGACCCAGAATAAACATGAGGTTTTCATTCAGAGTTTAAGATTCTGGCAGACCCAGAATAAATATGAGGTTTTCATTCAGAGTTTGAAACAGAAATGCTGGGATTTGCTTTTAAATCTCTAATTATAAAGTGGGATTTGAGGGCAGAATTTTATTCCCCGTCGACTTCAGCATGAGTAGTGGGAACTGAAGGAAACTTGTAACACAATACCGAAGTTTTTGGATGCAAATAAATGATTCATGACAGTAGCGAAAATCTTATTTCCCAAACTTCTGATTCATGTAGCAGTTGGCAAGTCCAGGGACAGAAGGCTGCGTGGGTATCAACTTGACTGTGGCGACCCCAAGGTCAATGACACGCACCTTTAGATGATGCTTTGTAGTCCACGAAGGTCTTGCAGATATTAGGAACAAAGAGAGAGAAACTAGGAAGGAGGTAGAGGAAGGGTGCTGGACCCCACCACTGAGTTTTCACCTCTAGTTCTGCCACAAACTTCACAGGGCCTCCCGGACACTGCCTGTATGGACCTTCCGGATCTCACTGCTTGGAGCTGATTCTTGAGTTATGACATAGGGGAAGCTCTCTGAGCACTTTCCCCACTGGGCTCTACTGCTCTCTGCCCTCTACCCCAGCTTTTCCACGTTCTAAAACGCTTATAAAACAAGACATACTGATTGCACCCCATGTTTACATCCCTTCCGAAAAGGCTCTTAAGGATCTTGAGGAGCTCTTCGTGGTGTTTATCCAGCAATGAGGGCCGGGTGAGGCTGGACTTCCTAAGTAAAGACAGTAAACTCTATCCTGAGGCCGGAGCTGTGTGTCCTGGAAGTAGTGTGACCAGCTGTTACGGCTTAAATGTGGCATTCCCTCCACGTATTTTGTATTTGAACCCTCAGTCCCCTGGAGGCAGGTTGGGGGCCTCAGTGAGGGAAGTGGGCTGCTGAGAGGTGACCTTTGAGGACTGTCACTCAGCCCCACTTCCCACGGAGCTCTCTGCTTCCTGATGGAAGCAAGCTGAACCACATGCTCCACAACCAAGAGGGGAGCCGCCCTTCACTGTGCCTTGCTCACCACAATGACTGCATCCGTCCTGTGCCTTCCTCGCCGGCCACCATGTTGACTGCATCCTTGAACTGTGAGCAAATTAAACCTCTCCCTGCCGAAGCTGCTTCTGTCCGGTATTTGGTTATAGTGATGTAAGAGGAACTGAAACACCAGCGGTCTCTACCTGGGATGGTTCAACAGCAGCACTGAAAATCCTGGATATGGTGTGAGTATGTGTGGAGTGTGTCCACTGAGAGTTTGAGCATTAGAAGCCTGTTCCTCAAATGGTGATGATGAATATGTAGAAGCCTTAAGCAGGGGCTTGGGCAAGGTGACTAGTGTTAGCATCCGGGCACACCAGGCCCCGCCCCTTGGGGCCTTGTGTCACCCCTGCGTGCATGGTAGGCAGTGCCCTGTCCCTTTAAAAGGCCTCTTTGTCCTCTTCCTCTCTCTGCATCTCTCCGCCCCCTTCCTACAAGGCCTCTCTGCTCTGTGCTCCCTTTCTCTCTCTCCCCTCACCCTTCCCTTCCTATCATCATAGCCACAAGCTCAAGATTTCAAATTCCCTTCGGTTGCTCTCTAACTATAGACTTAAAAGGTGCTTTTCACTGTGCTAAAAACATCTGTCACCATTTTCTCGATAGAAGAGTGTTAATGCTTTCAACCGGAACCATTTCCGGTGTGAGTACACCGCCATTGCTACAATGTAAATTTGGACACAGATTATAAACAATGCTAATGTGTCTAAAACCTATGTTTTCACAAACTCGAAAAATCCCTGTAAGCTCCAGGAAGTCGACTTGGATTCACTTCAAACAGGTCAGATGCACTCAGGACAAATACTGTCAATCGACAGCCTAAGTCTCCCCACCTTTCCCTGGTTTTGACAGTCCCCTCCCTCAATTACCAGGACCTAAAAAAAGAATTTTTCCCCTAAATTTAACTTTTTATTCTACTCTGACAGCATCTTGCGAGGTCCAAGAGACACCAAGATGGTTCCACTAGCCTGGACAGCAGTGAGATGCCCAGCTACCCCAGGACATGGCCAGCACCCTGGCTTTCTCAGATCCCCCAAAGATGGTCGACGCCCCCTAGGTCAGCAGGAAGCAGTCTTGGGGACTGGATGCCTCACCCCACCCCACCTGGTATCCCCTTTAGTTCCTCACCTTTTAATAGTAAATGAAAGTGGGAATGTTAGGATCCAGGCATTATGCGGGCCCACCCCGTTAGCCAGCACAGAGCAATCCGCTGGCATTCAGGCAAATACTTAGTCAGCCCAGGGCCCTATGACTGTACATCACTACATCATGCTCTCGGTGGCTACGTCATGCGTTGTGTGTCTATATCATTCATGGCATGACTTTGTACGCATGCGCAAAGAGTCCCTTGTAAGTTCCACTCGCCCCTTGCTCTCTTACTCGCCATGTCTCTCTCCCAGTCGACTGTCACGAACTCCCCCCCCCTTTTCTCTCTACCAATAAACTCCCACATGGGTTTGTTGTATGTCGTGGTTTGTTCTCTCTCTGCTGCCGCTAAACTACAACTAGGAGATAGGGATGTCCCTTGCAAGGGAATAATGCCATTTTCACGGGACTCTGGTTAGTTCCTTGAATGAATAGGTTGTTGTGATAGGGCAAGCTTGTCCCTCCTCTTCCTCCATCTCATCATGTGATCTGTCCCTTTGGGGGGCACTCCTTGCATGATAGGGTCAGCTACATAATGATATAGCCAAGAAACCTCATGAAGTCAGCAGGTATAGGCACCATGCAGTTCATCTCCCAACACTGGGATCCACAGAAGCCTACTTTCTTAGTATTGCCAGGCCTTAAACTAATACAGTCTCATATCCTAGGAAACACTTCTGTCTCAGATGACGGCCACCCCAGAAAAGTATAGTCTGAAATTTAAAACAGTCGTTGTAATTTTTCAAATCTTTCTCTCTTGTTAAATTAAATATTTTACCATATACTCAGAAATGTGCTCTCCTCCCCCTCGCCCCTCAGTATCTCTACCTCCTACAGACTCCTACCTCCCAGAAGACTCCCAGAAATCCTTGGAGGAGAGTTAAAGCTGCTTGCTCACACTCAGCTGGCTTTCTTACACAGCCCAGGGTCTCTGGCCTTGGGAGGGTGCAGCCCACAGTGGGCTCAGCCCTTCAACTAGACTGCAATCAAGGAAATAACCTCCAGGCATACTCACAGGTCAATCTAATCAAGGCAATTCTTCATTTGAGGTTCCCTCTTCCCAAATGATTCTAGGTTGTATCAAGTTGATGATAAAAACTCACCAGGACATGGGGCAAAAGAAACCAAAGTAAACACGATGCCCTCGTCCCTTGACCCTGACCCAGGGGTCCTGTGTCTTCTGCAAATAACCACAGCATGGGAGCTATTAATGTTGTACGCTTTCCGTGCAGACCAGATGTGACTGAAATATCTCGATCCCTCTCTTCTGTCCCCTCTCCGCACCTCTCCCTATCTGGGGGAATCCTCTTTGATCTGGGGCTGAAGCTGCAGAGTAGAGCAGTCCCAGTTCACACAGCTCCTGTTTCTTCCTAAGCATTGCCCCTGGGCTAGAGCACATTCCGAAGCAGTCAGGACTATGGAAGTTGCAAGTGAGAAGCTGGACAGCAGTTCCCCTTTCTGCTGAGGTAGGCAGGACCCCAGGGAGGGATGTGAGAAAATAAAGGGATGGACAATAACCAACATGGGAACCAGGAATGTGGAGAACCGGTTAGTTTCATGGGACATCCCCATCTGAAAACAAAAGAAAAAGCTTGTTAGGGATGGCCAGGGGAGATGGGTGGTCCAGGTACCTGTGCTGCAGTCATCCGCATGGGGTCGCATGTAATTAGTGTGTATGCATTGTTGGTGCATATGGGCTCGCCCATCTGTCGAGGACACACACATGTCTCCACTTCTCTTTGTGCACAACAGCTTTCGTTTCTCCTCCGTGTTTTGTGAAAGAGCCCTTAATAAGAGACACACTCTCTTCATTTTGAGAGGTCCAGGATTACAGTGTAGCCATGGACACCATGCTGGGCAGAGGGTCAATCAACTCTGAACGGGGTTCAAGAGGAAGTGTCCTTCAGCGTCCAATGTTCAGCCCAGATTTAATTCTTCATGTAAAAATAAGCAAACACATCCATCTCACTAGCAGGTAAGTTTGCTTTCATTTTAGTAAATGGCAAGATTGTACATATGCCAAGTAAGGGTTTAAAATATTTTTTCTATGCGATGTCATCAGTAAATGTAATATAAATTACTATTATATTGTTTATATACCTTATCTATCAGTAATATAATTATTTTATGTCTTTTAAATTTTTATCTCATTAATTAACTCATTTTTTATGTTTTGCCTGCCTTATGTTTGTGCAGCACATGTGTGCCTGGTGCTCTGAAGGTGAGAAGGAGATTTTGGATTCCCTAGGATTGGGATTACAGATGCCTGTGAGCTGAATATGGGTGCTTGGAATCAAACATCTGTCCTCTGGCAAGAGCAACGAGTGCTCTCAACTGCTGAGCCAATTCTCCAGTACTATACCTACATTTTTATATATATTTTCCATGCCTCTCTATGTCTAGGGTCATGTAAAAATTTCTTCAGCAAAAAGAGGTGGCAAGAGAGGTTAGGCCCTGCCTTCAAGAGTGCTATCCTTGAGACATGTGCTCAACTGTGTTCATAGCAGCATTATTCGTAACAGCCAGAACCTGGAAACAACCTAGATGCCCCTGGACCGTAGAATGGATAAAGAAAATGTGGTACATTTACACAGTGGAGTACTACATAATGGTTAAAAAAAATGATATCTTGAAATTTTCAAGCAGATGGATGGATCTTTAAAAAAACATATTGAGTGAGGTAACCCAGACCCATGAAGACAAATATAACATGTACTCACTCATAAGTGACTTTTAGACATAAAACAAACAAACAAAAAAAAAACCCCAGCCTACAGTCCACAACCCCAGAGAACCTAGATAACAAAGAGGACTCTAAGAGAGACATACATGGTTCCACCTAGGAAGGAGAAAAAGACAAGATCTCCTGAGTAAATTGGAAGCATGGTGGTCACAGGAGGAGGGTGGAAGGGGAGAGGGGAGGAAGGAAGAAAGGGGAATGGGAGAAAATGTATAGCTCAATTAAAAACGATTATATATATATACACACATACATATGTATATATATATGTATGTGTGTATATATATATTCCTTGGGATGCACCTTCTCCAAATCACATTCTCATACTGGGTCCATGTCTTAAAGCCGACAAATGCTTAGTCTCCTCTCCACAGCCAACGCAGTTCTCTCGTTCGTGCGTAGAGAGACAAGGCAGTGTGTAGGCACTAGTGGGGAGCAAACGTGGGCTCAATATCAAGGAAAACTCCTGAGCAATTAGCATTGTATGACATCTTCCTAACAAACGCTAGCTGTGACAAAAATAACCCTCACCTTCAAAAGCACAGTCACAGACAGTGAGGTTGCATTTGAACCCCCGTGGTTCCGTGAAGCCATAAGCCGCCATTGGAAAGGGTGGCTGGAGCCTATGGCAGTGAAAAGGGCTGGTCGGTCTTTATCTGCATATTCGGGTTTCCATTCCAAAGTCTGGGTTCCAAAAAAGACTGTCTCGGGAGGTGGTACGCTCTCAATCAGTAGATGCACAAGAAAGGTTGCCCGTGCCCCTGGGGAAGCCGGGAGAGGACATGGGATGATGGGAAGTAGCATGCGCAGCCTCTGTGGTCCCCGCTCAAGCTCTGAGTTCCCCTTTATAAGATCATGGGAGCCTGATCCTCCCGGCTTACGCAGTCCTCTGTCTATGTACTGCTTTTACATTACCAAACACACGCCCAGTCTTTCTCATCGCCACACTTGATGTGGCCGCTTGGCCTGACACTCTCAGCCGCACTCAGGGTCAAGACCTCACTTATGTACCATATGTCAAGCTGCGCCCAAGGGACACGGGACAAAGAGCTACAGAAGCTAGGCTGTGGTGACCATCTGAGGGATTAGTTTGGTTTCCAGCCACAGACAGCTGTCTGGTGGGTGGACGGTGAAGCTGGTGTTGACCAAACAGATGTACGTAAGGAAGGTCTGCTTCGCTGTGTGTGGCCGTGGAGACGCAGCGGGTCGGCCCTGGGGTCACTCAGAAAGGTCGCTGAGGGGTCTTCCCCTCTCCAGAGCTTTGCCCTCAGATCTGGGGACCTCAGCACAGACACCAGGTGGTGGTAGCCGGCATCAGTGAGGTTGCCCCCAGGTATCTGAATCCTGAACAGAACGCATTTCTTGAAATCCCCCCAAGGCTCCAAGGCTCTGAAATGCAGATAGAAAATATGTCTTCTCCCAAAGCGGGTGCCTGTCGCTTCAGGGCATATGTTCAGTTCCCACCACAACCAACACTTGCTTTATGGATGCGCCCGAGATGGAGGGAAGAACAGGGTGTTTGTTCTAGAAGTCTCTCTTTGAAGTGGCTTTTGTAACAGATGGAGTTAGTTGATACCCTGTCTCTACTGCGTATCCCAAGGGATCTTGGACACAGCTCTTGCTCTCTGGGTCTCTACTTCCCCATCTGCGGATAGATTTGAACTTCGAATATTAATCTCTCTGAACCTCATCAGCCTTGACTGTAAATTGGAAATCAACACCTTTCCGAAAACTATGAGTACCCAATGCACGCCTTGTCACCCCCTCCTTGAACCTGAAGAAATTGTGAGGAAAATGGGTCCCACTGAGGAGCTGGGGGACTGGGCCCTCTCTAGAGCTAGATATTGCCTATCTGATCCATGCCCAAAGGAAAGCCCCACTCCCCAAGACAGGCTGCAACTCCTTTCTGCCTTTGTTTTGACTAATGCCTGGCTCTGCGGTGATGCAGATGTGGATGTTGTTGCTAGGCAACTGAGCTATAGCACTAATCCTAGGAGGCTTTCTTTGGTTTCACTTGCTTCTCATTCTGAAGCTGCTGACAGTGTTGACTTGGAAATGCCTGTAAAAATGAGAAAGGGGTGATGTGTGTGCCCGGGTATGTTGGGCGAGGGTGTGTGTGTGTGTGTGTGTGTGTGTGTGTGTGTGTGTGTGTGGTGGGGACAATGACGCCGCTCACACTCATTCCAGTTTCTATAGCAGCCTCTGGATGACTGCTGTTTTACCAGTGACAAAGCCAGGATGTAGAGATAAAGAGGCTTATGCAAGTGTGCCTACTTGGTAGGTGGTGTTGAGGGATAAATCCACTTGCATCGATTTCAGAGAAGAAGGGAAGCTGGGCTTTGATTTCCCCCCTGAACCATCCACTGTCCACTGCAGTGCCATTAAACATAAATCAGACCACATGTTCCTGCCATAGCCCATCCCAGAGGTATGTGTGGGTGGGCTAGGCAGCCCTGTGTGTGACTCCGTGATGTGGACTTGTGAGGGCTGCACACACCCCCTTCCCTTGTTCACACTCCTGCTCCCTCACTGGGTGTATGCTGCCTTTTCTCTAAGTGTCCTGCGTGCCCTGGCCTCAACTCAGGTGACACCTCCTTCCTCCATGATCTAGAAGCACCACCTTCCCTTCAGGCTTCAGTCCTGACACCTGCCTGACACTGTAGCCCTCTGCAAACCTGCTGCAGCCCTCTGCAAACCTGCTGCAGCCCTCTGCAAACCTGCTGCAGCCCTCTGCAAACCTGCTGCAGCCCTCTGCAAACCTGCTGCAGCCCTCTGCAAACCTGCTGCAGCCCTCTGCAAACCTGCTGCAGCCCTCTGCAAACCTGCTGCAGCCCTCTGCAAACCTGCTGCAGCCCTCTGCAAACCTGCTGCAGCCCTCTGCAAACCTGCTGCAGCCCTCTGCAAACCTCCCACTCTTTGAAGTTCTTCCTGCCCATTCACACGACTAACTGCCCCATGCCAGACCCTGAGATTCAATGCTGCTTCACCATATGACCCAGTCCCAGTCCTGGCAACCTGGAGAAACCCAACTGACGCTTCCTGAGTGGATGTCTGAGAAGGGGGCTGTTGGGGAATATTATTTTAGGATGTGTTACTTCTGTTTATGCTGGGGAACATTTGTTTAATGATGTAAAGAGGTGTGACTCTTGTTTATGTTACGTTTGTTTAACTCTGTGAAGCTGTGATTCTTTGCCTGTCTAAAACACCTGAGGGTCTCATAAAGAGCGGGATGGTCAATAGCGAGGCAGGAGCAAGCATAGTTGGGGCTGGCAGGCAGAGGGGATAAATAGAAGGGACCCCTGTGACTGTGACAGGGCTGTGTGTCCCTGGGTAGAGGTGCTTCCCCCAGAAAATATCTCCTGGAGAACTGTGTCCCAGAAGGCAGGGGAAATGCTGCGCACAACAGTGCCGGACGCAAGGGGTGTTCCTCTGTCTGTGACCTCTGGAGTCTCCAGCAGTGTTCACAAGAGACTTTCCATCCACCTTCCAGAGGACCTTGGGACTCATTCATTCATTCGTGGTCACGTATCATTTATCAATGAGGTCCCTCACTAGGCATCACTGCACAAGTATCATAAAGTGTGCTTACACAATCCTAGATGGTGCAGCCTTCTGCATGTCTACATGGCAAGTGCACACACTCATGTGTAAGCACATATATACATGGTCTAGCCTATTGGTCTTAGGACCTTGATGCATAGAGCAACATGAAGTTAAGCCAAGCCCAAGAGAAAGCAACACTGTAAGGCCAAGGGTGCGAGGCTGCTGTTGGCACCACACAGTGTTCTGGTTTCCTCTGGACCTGTTCCTGTTAGTATCAGGAATACTCCACACCAATTGTGCTCAAACGTTGGCCTCTCTATGCCAAAACAAACTGAAGAATTGTCTTGGGCCACACATTAAACACAGACATTAACGGAAGCTGGTGAGCAAAATAAAGGTCTGTGTATAATTTTTGTGATCTCCAACAACGTAGATGAGCCAGTAATCCTCACATAGGAATCTTAATTCTGCTCCTCATTCAGAGAATTGAAAGGCATCGAGTAGGCACCTACTGTATGATCACTAACAGTGAAAACAGACATGAGGCTGGAGAGATGGGTCAGCAGCTAAGATCACTAGCCACTCTTCCAGAGGACCAGAGTTTGATCTCCAGCACCCACATGGTAACGCTCAACCATCTGTAACTCCAGTTCCAAGGGATCTAATGCCCTTTTCTGGCCTCCATGGGCACTACACATATATGGTGTATAGACATACATGCAGGTAAAACACACATACACATGAAATTTAAAAATGAACTTTGTTGGGGGCTGCAGTCTCCTGGCCCCTTCACTTTCTTTGCCTGCCTCAGACCCTTTGCCTGCTGGAGTGAACTGAGCAAAACAACTTGTTTTCCTGTGCCTGCAGCTGCTCGGAGCACAAGATTCTCATGAGTTCCTGATGGTACAGGAGTGAATTCTAGTGGGTTTTACAGCTGAAAATCCCAAGAGCTGGGGCATGGCTCTCAGTTAAGGATCCCTATATAAGCTTCCCTGGAGCACAATAAAGTTGGCATTCTTGTATCAAGGATGACCTGTGTCCCTGTGTCCCCGTCTGTGTGTGTGTGTGTGTGTGTGTGTGTGTGTGTTTTTAAATCTCTAGCCTGGTTCCTGGCTCATGTACCATAGAGCATAGAACAGGCATTGTGTTTTACAGAACTTAAGTAATATAATGTTATTTCTTGATATTATCTATAAAAGCCAAAAGAAGATAATATAAAGCTAGTGAAAGAGCCAGACATGGTGACATATACCTTTAATTCCAGCACTTAGGAGGCAAAGAGGCAGAAGGATCTCTGAATTTGAGATCAGTTGGTCCACAGAGTAAGTTCCAGGTCAGCCAGGACTGCCTGCATAAGGAGATCCCATCTCAAAAAAATTAAAAATTAAAATTATTCTAAATTTAAAAAACACAAAAGCTAGTGGATGCTCGACATTGAATTTGAGATACTGTGTGTGTCTGGTTTGATGGAAATTGTTATAATGTTAGTGAATTCAGATGTCCCAATCCTAAGTATATGTAAGCATGCCAAGTTGTGGGTGTGAACAAAGTACGATTGTGAAGAAAAAGACGTGTGTGAAGTCTGTGAGTGTGCCAGGACCCGTGACAACCTAGTCAGACCACACATCAGAGTCTATGAATCCTGTCTGAAACTGTTGGGTGGACATTTAGGCTGACAGAAAACACAGCCAGAGATACATGAGGAGGAATATTCCCCCCAGAAATCTCCAAATCTGTTTTGAAAGTCTTGTATCAAATTGAGAGGCATGGCTACATATTCTTTGCTGTTCAGGATTTAGACAATTTGCCAAAATGCCCAAAATGCTCTGATTTAATTTGAGCTTGCCATCATTTCAGTTTCTTCAGGAGGCTGTTATGATTCAAACCATTGTGTTGATAGTTAGCTTTCACCTTGCAGACAAATATTAAACTCGTGTAAATAAGCAGTTAGAGCCACTAAAATGCAAAATCTGGAAGCTGGTTTTCATTGTCAACTTCTGAATAGATTTAGGTTTTGATACCATAAATGGCTCAATGACATGTCACAAATCCTAAAATCTGTCCAGCACTGGGCTTCGACTTAGCCATCCTAAGACTGAAAAGCAAATGTTGTCATAGTCAATATGACACTTCTAAGGAGTTCTGGCCTGGAGATGAAACAACCCCTCTGCCCCTGTGAGGTTCAGTCTTGATGCAGCCAGCGTGTGTGATAGCTCCCTTTCTAAAGTTTTGTGCACTGAGTTTCTGGGCATGCTGTACCATGACACTTCATTAAACATGAGTTTGGAGTGGCAAGTGCTGTCTTCTACTGATTTACACGCCTCTCTGACCAGTGCCAAGCCCCATCGCTTACTGTACCAGACATACTTACATGGACAAAGAAAGCTCTGACAGTAAGTCCATCTGAGGTGTAACCCCCATCTGTTTCTTTTCTGAGAAGACAGACTTACTGTCAGAGCTGCTCTCTCATCCGGAGCATGTGCTGTGCAGTGCACATCAGACTGGGCAGCGCATTTTACACCCAGTGCCTTTCAAGTCATAATCCTTGAAAACCTGCAGAAATTCCCCACAAATTAAGCAGCACACCTTGTCCAACAGAAAAAGTGGCCGTCTGTTCACTCTCCATTGAGTGATGTTCCTTTATCACTTGTCTTTTGAGACCTTCTAGAAGCCATACTGGAATTAAAAACAATAGTATACTCTGAGTTCGAGGCCAGCTCATCTACAGAGTGAGTTCCAGGACAGCAAGGACTAAACAGGGAAACCCTGTCTCAGAGGGAAAATAAAATAAAACAAAATAAAGGTTAGGTCTTCCCACATCTCAGCTGCTGATGCGACCTGGTGCAGGAGCTGGCCAGAAATCATTGGCAGGATGTGCGTGAAAGTGCTTTTGACAATCAAGTACGAGCCCTTCCCTCCATGGTCTTCTGAAACCCTCTATCAGCGGTGTTTTGTCTGCCATGCTATCCCAGCGTATGGGACATCTGATGGTGCTAATTCCACTTGACTCTGCCTTTGGAAGGAAACACTGGAAGCCACACGTCATTGCCCAATTGAAGCTGTCAGAGTGTAAAAATAATGACAGTATACATAGATTCACTTTGTGTGGCACTGCGACCTTGTCATATACAAGCTCACCAAGCGGTCAGTGGAATCCAGTTACCAAAAACATTGCAAAATGTAATGTTTTCAGGAGGTTCATAACTTTCTTTTGTGCAGCATTCATGGCGAACCTGGGCCGCAGGCAGCCCGCAGACCGTGGGTGTACAAAGATTAGCAAAGTAAAGCACACAGAGCAGCAGCAATTCCATATCTGTGTAGCATCCCGTCCCCTCATTGCACCAGCAGCACATTCTCCGTCCCACCCCCCATCTTAACTTCCTCGCCTCTCCCCTCTCTCTTTCATTCTTTCTTATTTTTTCAAGGCTAGGGGCAGAACCCAGGATCCTGTACAGACCATGACATGTTTCCTCACTGGGCTGTGCCCCAACCTGCCTGGGCTTTGCATTCATGCACAGTAGGACTGCACCCCCAACCTGCCTGGGCTTTGCATTCATGCACAGTAGGGCTGCACTCCCACCTGACTGAGCTTTGCATTATGCACAGTAGGGCTGCACTCCCACCTGCCTGGGCTTTGCATTCATGCACAGTAGGGCTGCACCCCCAACCTGCCTGGGCTTTGCATTATGCACAGTAGGGCTGCACCCCCACCTGCCTGGGCTTTGCATTCACACACAGTAGGACTGCACCCCACCTGCCTGGGCTTTGCATTATGCACAGTAGGACTGCACCCCCACCTGCCTGGGCTTTGCATTCACACACAGTAGGACTGCACCCCACCTGCCTGGGCTTTGCATTCATGCACAGTAGGACTGCACCCCCACCTGCCTGGGCTTTGCATTATGCACAGTAGGGCTGCACCCCCACCTGCCTGGGCTTTGCATTCACACACAGTAGGACTGCACCTCACCTGCCTGGGCTTTGCATTCACACACAGTAGGACTGCACCCCATCTGCCTGGGCTTTGCATTCATGCACAGTAGGGCTGCACCCCCAACCTGCCTGGGCTTTGCATTATGCACAGTAGGGCTGCACCCCCACCTGCCTGGGCTTTGCATTCACACACAGTAGGACTGCACCCCACCTGCCTGGGCTTTGCATTCATGCACAGTAGGACTGCACCCCACCTGCCTGGGCTTTGCATTCACACACAGTAGGACTGCACCCCCACCTGACTGAGCTTTGCATTATGCACAGTAGGGCTGCACCCCCACCTGCCTGGGCTTTGCTCCTACCAGCATTACCACAGAAACCAGCATGCACTGGGCTAAGGCTTCGGGTACCTTTGCCAGCACAAGGCTACAGCGGCTAGGCCTCTTCATTGGACAGCAAGCTGGTATTTTCAACACTCCCCCAACACAGTCCTCTCTCAGCTTCCCATCCCTATGAAGAGCTCCCTACCTACCCACATTAGGGCTGCGGACCCACTGAGAACCTCTCTCCACTCTCCACCTTCATCTGCGAATCTACGCACCCATCTCTGCCTCCTTGCCCACCTCTCACAGGGGCGCAAACAAGTCTGACATTCCCCCAGTTCCAGCACCCCGTCCTAATCATAGTGACCTGTAGCTCTATGACTTCCCATTAGCTTCCTGCTATGCCCCCCACTTCTGCCATTGTGTAGCTCCTGATGAGAACTGTCCCTGACTTCTCAAACCCTTGGAAGAGCATGCGGTTCCCACCCAGGCTGTATCTGTCCACACTCCTTTCTGTCCCTGGGCATCTGCCCCCATCGCTCCTGGAACACCTGACCCCTGTCTACGTACAGCTGGTATTCACTTTCTGTGAGGCCTTTCCTCTCCTGGCCACTCTTGGTCATACCATCCTATTCTATTTATGTGTAAATTATGTATTTTGTATTTGCTATTTTTCTATTGCTGTGGGCTTGTGGCTCCAGAGGGTTAGAGTCCATGACTGTGGAACAAAGGCAAGGCATGGTGCCAGAAGCAGGAAGCTGAGGGCTCACATCTTGGACCACAAGCACAAAAAGACAAAATAAGAAAGAGAGAGACAAAGAGAGACAGAGACAGAGAGGAAGGAAGGAAGGAAGGAAGGAAGGAAGGAAGGAAGGAAAGAAAGAAAGAAAGAAAGAAAGAAAGAAAGAAAGAAAGAAAAGCAAGCACATTAGGAATGACTCAAGCTTTGGAACCTAAAAGCCCATCCCTAGGGCCATACTTCCTCCAACAAGGTCACACCTCCTAAGCCTCCTCAAACAGCACCGCAGTTGGGGATTGAGTATTCAAATGCCCAAGGCTATGGGATCATCTCATTCAAACTTCCATGGATGTATTACTTATTTCTCATCCTCCCTCTGCTATTGCTCTGTATGAGCAGGAATTGATGCTCTACCTGGACCAGAACAATGCCAGGTGCCCTAGTGGCTGAACTGATGCACAGGTGGGCATCACTCACATCAAAGCCTATATTAAGTTGCTTCTGGAAAAATGCAGGTGCAACCTACCCAGATGTGCACGTTAGCCCCTGAGTGTATAACAGTGAGTGAGACGGAAATAATCTCAGATCTCACGGAGCCAAGAACTTACAGGCTTGATTCAACGATTATAGACTTTTAGGATGGAAAGAGCCAGGCATCACCCAATAGTCAATAGTTGTTTTCCATATCTTTCCTAACAAGAGCCACCATTTTACAATTGGGAAAAAATAGGTGGAGAGAGAAATTGATCTGCCTTTGGCTTACTCACTTGGTAAGGTGCAGAGCCAGGGCACAAACCCACTTTGATCTGGTCATAAAGACCTATACACATTAGATAGAGTGTCCCTATTCCCACAAAGCTCTTTGTCTTCTTGGTTTGACAATCTAATATTTCGTGAAAGGGCTACAAGACTCACCAGTCCCTTCCCAAGATTCTATAATCAGTAAATGCTTGCTGGGGAGGGGAGACTCTTCGGTAAAGTGACAACCAGAGAAAAGAGTTCCTGGAAGCGAGCTCATGGGAAGGTCATCATTGGGACAGGCTCTGGATTGCTGCCCAGCATTGTAGCTAAGATAACAGGGACTCCAGAGCAGCCCCTGGCTTCTGGCTGGAGGTCTGGGACTCTGGATACCAAAAGTTCCCTCCACTCTGGTCAGCCATAGCCTATGGAGGTTTCAGTCTGGAATCAAAAGGAAGGGTAGTGATCTCCAGAAGCATATACCCTGCTGAGTTATCCATACTGATCTACCAGAAGCCCTGGTGGCTAGAGAAAGGGTGGAAGAGAGCCTAGTTCTTCTATGGTCTTCCATTATCCAAATAAGGAAGTGGTTAGAGGCAAAGATGGTACGGATGTCTCTTACTATCTGTTACATGTAACAGAGGAAAGTGACCTCTTTGGTGAGATGAGATGAAAGGGGGGTGGGGTGAGGGGACATTTGGATGGGAAATCTGAAGTTTCATCAGTAGAGTAACCCCAACCTTTCATTAGCGGGGTACCATCATGCCAAAGAAGAAAGGTTGTGTAATATTTGATAACTGTGTAAAGGTGTGTTGCTGTTTTACCTTGCCTGCCTAAGGCACCTGATTGAGCTAATAAAAAGCTGAACAGCCAATAACAAGGAAAGAGGTATAGGCAAGACTTCCAGGCAGGGAGAGTAAGTAGGAGGAGGAATTTAGGCTAGAGGGAAGAAAGAAAAGGAGATGCCAGGGAGACACCAGGGGCCAGACAGACATGAAGGAAGCAGAACATACAAATGAAAGAAAGGTAAAAAGCCTGAGGAAAAATGTAGATGAATAGAAACAGGTTAAATCAAGCTAAAAGAGCTAGTGGGAGCCAGGTGGTGGTAGCACACAGTGGTGGCGCACACCTTTAATCCCAGCACTCGGGAGGCAAAGGCAGGCAGAGCTCTGTGAGTTTGAGGCCAGTCTGGTCTACAAGAACTAGTTCCAGGACAGGCTCCAAAGCTACAGAGAAACCCTGTCTCAAAAAAATAAAATAAAATAAAAAACCACCAACAACAACAATAACAACTAGTGGGACAAACCTAAACTAAGGCAGAATATTCATAATTAATAATAAGTCTGCGTGTCTTTATTTGGGAGCTCGTTGGCTGCCCAAAGAAAATCCCACTTACAAAGAAACATCTTGACAAGCACTGAAAACTTTGGAGGCAGAGTCAACCCAAGCACATGCCTCCTTTGCCTCAAGCCCTTCATTTGGTGATGCTGAGGCTGAGTTAGTCATAACCCCTGAGGATGAGCCATGGTAATGAGAAGACAACCACCAGCCTACCTTACGGTGGGACAAAATGGTACTCCTTACGCATACCCTGGAAGGCTGGGAGAGGATTTAGTTACAAAGTCTTCAAAGCAGCTGCTGAACAAAGCACCCAAAAAGTTCTGGAAGCTGCTCCACACTTCTAGAAAGGCACTTCCCACCGACCCTCAGCATTCAGGTCTCTCCCTTGCAGGGCCCATTGAATGCATGGACAAAAGGCATGTCTGAACTTTTTCACCCTGTGACTCCAGTTTGTCATCTACAAAATTCACACGCACAAACAACGTGATCAAGTTACAAAATGAATTGCAAAAAAACCCTGATAGTTTAAAGTAAGCTATCCTTCACTTCATACAGCTACATACGTACACACATACATACATACAGCTACCCATGTACACACATATGATGTACATACAGCTACATGCATACACACGTATGTACATACAGCTACATGCACACACACGTATGTACATACAGCTGTATGTGTACACACATTTGTGCATACAGCTACATGTATACACACATATGTGCATACAGCTACATGTATACACACGTATGTACATACAGCTACATGTATACACACGTATGTACATACAGCTACATGTATACACACACACACACACACACACATATATATATATATACACGTATATACATGTACTCCATTCAGACAGGCAGTAATCTTGAAGGATGCAGGCCTGACATCCTAAATCTGTCTCCACCTTTCACATTTTTAAGGAATGAGAACAAAGGCAGTCAGCTATTCCAAAGTTTAGTCTTGTCCCTCTGGTCAGGTGACCCTCTCCATCTCTGCAATCTGCAGAGTGGGTGTTGAATCATCTTCTGCAATTTTCTCTCATTATCATCTCTCTGTTTGTAGAGAGGAATTTATTTTCTCCCAAGGTCACTGAGCCCGTGTTCCTCCTAAAGCAGCATCTAGGTTAGTGATTAACTGGAATCATTAGCAGTGTGGTCAAAGTAAGCCATTTACAAATGTGTGTGACACTCCTTTCTTCCAAGTGCAGTACAAATGTGCTTCCAGAATACAGAATTCCCCGTGCATCCGCCTGTTCTTTCCCACATGACCCCTCTATCCATCCCTCTCCATCCTATCCACAATCTGCTTCTATTTGTCCATTCTCCACCATCCCACCTGTCCTATTGATTCCCATTACCGTGACAAATACCAAGACCAAAAGCAACTTGGAGGATGACGGGTTTATTCGGCTTATAGGTTACAGTCTATCATCAAGGGAAGTCAGGGCAAGAGCTCAAGACAGGAACCTGGAGGCAAGAACTAGAGCAGAGACCGTGGACGAGCACTGCCTGCTGGCTTGCTTCCCATGGTTTGCTCACCATGGCTTGCTCAGCTACCTTTCTTCTACAGCCCATGACCTCCTGCCTAGGGGTGGAAACACCCTCATTGGAAAGGGACCTCCCACATCAATCACTCACTGAGAAAATGAGCCACAGACTTGCCCACAGACTAACCTAATAAGGGTATTTTCTCAATTACTAGTCCCTCTTCCCAGGTGACCCTAGTTTGTATCGAGCTCACCAAAGCTAACCAGGAGACCACCCATCCATCCCATTATCCATCCATGTCCACCCACCTTTTCATCCCTCGTCCACCCATTCCTTAACCATCAATTCCAGGCCTCTCTCACACACACACACACTATTATTGCCTCTGTTTTATAGACGAAGGAATGGGGCTGAGGGAGTTTCTATTACTCATTACCAGAGGGTAGCTTTCCTTCTGGCTGCACTGTAGTCTAAAGAAACCCTAGTCCTTCACAAGTCCATAGTAGGCACACAGTACGTATTTGCTGTAGGAATAGACTCCAGGCTCTGTGCCTAGTGTTGAAAAACAATGAAACACAGCAATCTTTGTAAAACAAAAAATTTTAGACCCACATGCCAATACAGTGAAAGTCAACCACATGATAAATCAGTAGCACCTAGAGGAAGCGTGCAAGACATCCAGAGATCTTGGAAAGGACAAAATCTGAGCAGGATTTAAAATTCCATTTCATCAAGACAAAAATCTATGTAAAAAAATTACATCCATTTAAAAGATAAGATTTAAAGACTCTTGAGAGAAGAGTACATCTGTCAATCTGATGCTGCAATCAGTGTTCTGAGTTATTTCAGAACGATTCTCTAGTCTCTATCCTGGCAGTCTCTAGCCAGCTTTGTGTATCCTGGGATATCATGTAGAAAGAAATTACAATTTCTTTCACTTAGCACAATAGACTTGAGGCTTATCCATCCTGTGGAATCTTAGCAATATAGCAATATTTATTTCCCTTTTGATATTACGCAGCATCCCATTTTATGGCTATGCCAAAGTTAATTCGCCCATTTACCTGTTGAAGAAAACATAAAGCTGCTTCTAGACTCTGTTTATTGCAGATAAAGCCTCTATTATCACCTGCTTATGCATTTCATTTCATTTGAGCAAATACCTGGGAATGAGTCACCAGGTCATGCGGCAAATATAAACCTCAGAAGACACCACCAAGCTGTTTGCCTCAGCGATGGCGCCATTTCTCTTTCCTGCCAATTGTCTGTGAACGTCCTGGTTGCTCCCTAGCTTCACCAACATTTTGTGCTGTGAGTTTAAAATAGTTTTATGGTATTTATTCTAGTAAGTGTGCAGTGATAGATTCTCGCTGTGCCTTTAATTTCACTGATGCCACTGAGTGTATTTCCTTGGTATGGACATCGTATGTCTTCTTCGTGTGCGTGTGGATGCATGTGTTTGTATACGTGTGTGTACACCTGTCTATGCATGTGTTTGGAGGCTAACAGACAACCTCGGTTGTCATTCCTCAGCTATCTACCTTATATGTATGGGGGAGGAGGGGCTAGGGCTTTGCAAGTGGGCTTAACTGGCTCACCAGTAAGTCCCAGGGATCCTTTAGTCGCCACCTCCCCAGGCCTGGGATTAGGACCATGCACCACCCCACCCGGCTTGCAAGCCTTTGATCCTATGCAATCTTTTGCCCATTTCTACTACATTGCTTTTATATTACTGAGTTTTGGGGTTTTTTTTATGTCTTCTGGATAAGAGTCCACTGTCAGTTCTGAGACCTGCAAAGGCCTGCCAATCACATACTGGCCTCTTCACGGCCTTGACAGTGTCGGAAGAGAGTTAACTATTTCTCTACTGTTATCTTTCTCTTTGAAAATGGGCCATACCTCCTGGTTCTTCATGCATTCATTTCTTTCATTATAGCCTGAAACTTTTCATTGTAGTGCTTCAGAAACAGAACGTTTGTTGCATTGCTCCCACACATGTTCTGGGCTTGTCTGACTTAGCGGACAACTAAGCACATTTAATAACCCTAACCCTAAGCACATTGAGGTGTGGTCATGGCTTGTCTGTAGTTCAGCATCCTCCGTTCTCAGGTTTATGAGTCTATTCTTCATGTGTTTGGTTTTGGGATTTTCCAAATACTCCGACAAAGTTCCCACAAATGCGGGTCCTCTCGCCTGCGTCTCCTTTTTCCTTCATCTCCCACCTTTTTCCTTCTGTGACTTCTCTAGACTCTGTACTCCTGTCCCTCAAGAAGACAGTGGCTTTTCTCCTTGGTTTCCCCTTGTAAGCGCCCAGACCATCCTCAGTCTAAAGCTGCAAAGGTAGAGGCACTTGGCACTCCGGTCCCTTTCGTACCCTGATTCTCCCTCCAAATACATCTATTTTAATTGGGGTTTTTTTGTGGCTTTAATGTCCTCAGTTTTGTTTGTTTGTTTGGTTGGGTTGTTTGTTGTTGTTTTGTTTTGTTTTGTTTGTCGACTGCCCATATTTCTGGGAGAATTTATGTCTACTAGACATTAACTTGCCACACCTTACCCAGAATCCCAAGTGGGATTTTAAAGATGCCCCTTATTTTTGTAGAAACAGTGGGCAAGAGTGCCCAAGACAACGGGGTGAGCTTCATGAAGTAGAAATGTGGCAAACTCCAGCTTTAATGAAATAAGAAGGTGCTTGCAAACACATAGTCCTGGAGGCTGGGGCATCACTGTAGCCTGCTCCCCCGGGAGAGAAAAGCTGAGGCAGTGAGTGCCTAGTGAAGACCAAATCCTACCATATACACACTGCCATGCACAACCCTCCAGCAAAGCATCTCTCAAGGAAATTGACACGGTATGGGCCCGTTGCTGGAGATGAAGTCCGGGCCCTTAGTTCTAACATTCAGATACTGTCAACAAGGAGGCATCCGCTCCTGCCTCTAAGATCGCTAACACGTTTCTGTGACACATACATGACTTTATCCGGAAAGAGCTCGGCCGTCTCTGTCAATGACTGAAAGTTATTCTCTTTGGTGCCCCTCTCCCTCTCTTGTCTCACAGCCTTAGTCTAAGAAGGCTGTCTGCGCAACAGCGGAAGTCCTCAAATGTGAGCCAGGGCCTCTGCATTTCAATCCTAGGAAGCTCACCAATGCACCATGGTGGGGAGAAAACCAGAAGTGAGAGCCAGTTCCATCTATCTGACTCACGCCTTTTTTAACTTGGCTAATTTAATTTATAAAAAGAATGTTTAATGGGTCACAACTTTTGATGACCGTTTATGCTCACTAGAAACGGTGGGAAAATAAACAAACCTAAATGGCTAAGTTTGCTCTGTCTACACACAGATGTGTGTGGAGGTGGGAAACAGTGAGATCAAAGAAACCATGGGCTGGTGTCCTGGACCAAAAAACTAAACAGTAACCAAGCCCCAGTGTCCATTGCTTCCCTGCTTCCTGAATGCAGACTCAAGACGTCCAGCTGCCTCAAGCTCTGCCTCCACAGCTTCCCAGCCAAAGGGACTGTGCCCTCAGACTGTCACCAAATCCAACCCTTCCTCCTTTAAGCTGTTGTTGTCAGGTATTCTGCCACAACAAGAAGACAAGCGAGACACTGCCCAGTCTCGTCCCCCATCTCTGTGGGGTAACTGCCATCGGCTCAGGTGGCTCCTGTTACCCCCATGGCATGTGGAAGCCAGGGTAGACAAAGCCCAGTGCCTGTCCTCAGGACCAGCCTTGTCCAGGGTTGAAGGGAGGGGCTTCCCTGGCTGCCCTCTTTCAGACTTTCTACCCTCTCCCCAGCCTCTTCTTTCCTGTCCCCTCGATGCTGGGGACTCCAGGGAGGATTTGGGGTTACAGCTTAACCATCACTCCTTGGTTAAGCTTTCGGCTCCTCCCAAGCCTAGCAAGGACCCGCATCCTCTCAGGCTCCCTGGAGACGGCTAGTTTTTCCCACTGGTGTATGATCACTGTGCTTGGGCCTGAGTTACATAAGGACATTTTCATAAGTATGCAGTGTGCGCCGACTGCTCTCTCCCCCACACCACCCTGCCATCCCTGCGCTAGCTGGTTTTATGTCAGCTTGACACAACTACAGTCATTTGGGAAGAGAGAGCCTCCGTTAAGAAAACGCTCCCTCCAGATTGGCCTATAGAACATTTTCTTGGTTGGTGATTGTGAGAAAGCTTAGCTCACTATGGGGCAGTGCCATCCCTGGGCACGTGGCCCTCGATAGTATAAGAAAGCAGGCTGAACAAGCCAAGAAAATCAACTGAGCAAGCAGCACTCCTCCATGGCCTTTGCGTCAGCTCCAAGTTCCAGCCTTGAGTCCCTGTGCTGACTTCCCTGGATGGTGGACGGTTAACCTGGTTGCTTCCAGTCATGGGGGATTATCATGGCATTGGAGACCCCAGCTAAGATAATTCGCCTTTCTCCTCGTCCCATTGGTCTTGTTTGTATTACACAGTCTCACCTCTGTGTTCATGTCACATATACACACATGATTGTGGGTCACCCACTTAAAATCTAGGAACTGCAAATGAAAAAAAGTACGGTGTTTGCTTTCCTGAGACGGATCCAATTTGTTTAATACGATTGTGTCCATCCACTTCCAGGCTTCCCTCTCTTTCCTCAACATCAATGCTGGGGAATGTTCTGGGCAGTTCCCATGAGCCCAAGCTCTCGAGTCCTGCACCTGTTCAGGTTCCACCTCCACGGGCCACTGCGGTGTGCTGCAGGTGAGTTCTGTCACCCCACCACCGCCAGCTCCCCTCAGTCTTTAAACACTGAGAATCACAGCAGCCTGCAGGGCTGTTGGGGAAGTAAGTGTTGATGCTCACTCAGGTGAAGTAGGCATTCAGTATAATAGAACTCTGGGTCGTCATGGCCGCTGTCTTTCCTTCATCATCTGGTCTGGCACCTGTTCTGTGCTGGGGTGGAGGTGGCCAAACTTCAGCCTACATCCTGTTTGCACTCATGAAATGTCGCTAGTCCATAGTCACCCTGATTCTTCAAATATTGCTGACATCCCAAAGCAGGGCCACCTGCATTCTTCTGTGTCACTGATTCCCAAGATCAGCCCTGAGCTGTTACACAGAAGCCGCGTGGCTGCTGACCTCAAAATTTCGCTACATTGTTATTTCCAGAAAACGTTGCTGATCCCTGGCCATGAACAACGCCTGAGGAGGCTTTCTTAGGATGAGTGACGTGCGCGCAGGAGCTGCTACAGAGTCACGGGAGACCAACGGGAAATTTGCTCTCGCTGGTTTTGCTTTCTTTTGGCAGGTAGGCTTTTCCCCTGAACTAACAACTAGCGTTTAAATATGACACCTTGATTAGTAACTGCCTCGCGGCGTGGCTGACAGTGCTGGTGGGTGGAGACGCCTGGTGGAAAGGAAGGGGGAAGATTACTTGGGAAGAGGGAGGAGGAGGCCTGGGAATCAATGTACAGAAGCCGCCCCGCCCCTCCAAACGGCCTCCGGTCTTAGAGCCACGCCCTCCCTGAGCCAAGCCTGGACTGTGGTAGCCTGGCAAGTGGGAAACACATGAACAGCTTTTGTTGGGTGAATGAAGTAGATGACTGGGAAGAAAGCTAACAACTGTGAAGCCAGAAACAGTTCGTATCTAAATTCCACATTTAGTCCCTTCAAAGAGATCTCTGCTCCAGAGGGACCAGGATCCTCACCCTGCGTCCCCGCCCCTCATAGCGCCGGCGCAGAAGAACTCTACCACTTTGTCTCAGCTGTAGCTTTTTGGAGAAAACTGAGCATGCCTGCAGGAGCATCCCCATCAGCCCTTTAGACCTTTTGAACATGTGTTCCATGACCTTCAGCTAAGCATGCACAAAAATATGTTTGCTATCTTTTCTTCTTGAATTGTGACCTTAAACGGAGCATGCTTAGAAATGTGCTCCTTAACTGAGCACGTTCAGGAGGAATGGCTCATGAGGTCCCTTCTTTTTTTTTTCCTTTTTTTAAATTTTAATTACATAATTTTTTAATTGATTCTTTGGGAATTTCTCATCAAGCACCCCAATCCCAGCCATCTCCCAGTCCCTCTACATCTGCCTCCCCCACCCCAAGGAAAACTTACATAATAAAACCAAAAAATACAAATAAGAATATTAATTAAAAGCAAATAAGCAGAAAAAAGGATAAAAGACAAATAAGAAAAGACTTCGCTCCTCCATCTTTCCTGTCTCTCCATCCCCCTTCACTCGTCTTGGCGGCACTGGGAGCGGCTGTATGTCATGTATGTCTTTTGTCCAAACAGCTTTCCTTGCAAATGTTCATTGTGTAGTGTGCTGTTGGTCAGGTTCAAGGCCTCTGGCTTCCGGTACACCATCAATGCTGGCCCTTGCCAAGAATCTCCTCTTGAATAGCCTGCTCTTGCCCTGAGTCATAGAGATTCTGCTGGTGCGGTTCTGCAGAACCAGTCCCTTCTTGCACTCCAGCAGGTCCTAGATGGGGTAGATGGTGGGGAGTGCCACCTCAAAGGCCTGGATGTGTGCCCAGGTGGTAGCTGAGCTGGTCGGTCCAGGCTGCTGAGACCGCCCGCTCAGGTGAGGGGCAGAGCCAGCTCTCTCCATAGCAGTGAGGGGCGGGGCCAGTTTAGCACTGCCCTCGTAATTCAACAAATGGTTCAACACCTTGTCCACATGGACCCCTGTGGTAACATAAGCAACAGACCCCAGCTGTGTCTGGACACTTGTCACCATGGCCTCAGGTGGCAGTCCAGACCCCTGGCATCTGCACAGCCTTTGGCAGTAATAGGAGCCCTGGACATCAGCTCTAACTCTGGCTGCAGTAGGCCACGTATCTGATCATTAGCTTCTTATAATCATGCACCCTGTTTTCTCAGAGATAGAAAAGGAGGCTTTGCAGGTAGAGAGAATGTGCTCTTTTCCAGCTGAACCGGGGAGAATGTGATGTGAACGTTGCCTCCGGACAGTCAAGTAGATGGAGCGTGTGGTCAGTGCTTTTACAGTCTAGAAGGGTTTTTACTTTTAATGACCCGTAACTGAAATACTAAAGGCTGAGACAAGGCTTTGTTTTAGACTGGATTTCACCAAATACATCTGGTGCCACAGACACGCATTCGATGGCAATGTCTCGGGGACTGTCACAACTGGGATGTGGCCCTCCCTGGTACCTGCTCCCATTCTTGACTGAGGTCCTGGGGGGCATGCCCCACTTTCATCGTTCTTGGACATTAAGACGGAGAGCCCAGGCTTAGCTCACCAGCTGCTGAGCCCCGTTGTTCTTTCTAGTGGTCTTAGCTTCGGGTTCCTGCTCTTTCCAAAAGGCAATGAGGCCAAACATAATAGATTACTGAGAGGCTAAAAAGATAAAAACCTGTCAGCGTTTCACAGAAGGAAATGGCAGGGACGTCAGCCAACACCGTAATTATGCTTCCCAGCACAGCTTATAGAATCTTTAAAAGGTGAAGTGAAACCCAGTGGGTTTCTGCCATCCTCTGAGGACCATAGCTCTCTGCCCCCCTTGTCTGTGGTTGGCCACAGGTTTGTCTTGTTCTGTCCTCTTATCCGGAGGTTCAGCCTGGCTCCCCCTTAGGTCAGCTGACAGGCCAGTAGCTGTGCCAACGCCACTTCTTTCCCTCGTGGTCCACATCTGTTTCACTGACTGTCAAGAGGCCCCTGTGATGTCGCAAGCAGAGTATGGTGCTGAGGGTTGTGCAGGGCTAGGGAGAGGGGAGCCCAGTCAGCTGCCATTATAAGCAATGTCCATGTGTTGATCCTCTGCTCTGAGCAATAGCTTTGTTCTTATACCGGGACCCCTCTGTGGGTCCTTTGCCTTCCAAGCTTTGTGGCCATGCCCAGGTCTTTACATCCTGTCCCTGCTGTATTGTGTCCAGCCCTCCTGGACCCGAGGGTGTGCTAGGATGCTCTGAGATCTCATTTCACTTCCTTTACCTCCTGGCCTGGTACTGATGCCCAATCTTAGGTCCCCTGTGCTACATGTGTGTGTCAGAAATTCACCTTTTAGTTTCCTCTTGCCCATCATTCTCTTCCCTGATCCTCCCCAGCACCCCCAAGAAACCTCACTGATGGAGGAGGGTCTATGTGTTACTTTCATTGCTTAATAAAGAAACTGCCTTGGCCCTGATAGGACAGAAAATTAGGTAAGCAGAAGACAGAACAGAATGCTGGGAGAAAGAAGCAGAGGCAAGCAGTCGCCACGATTCTCTCCAAGATGGACGCAGGTTAAGATCTTTCCTGGTAAGGCACCACCTCGTGGTGCTACACTCATTAATAGAAATGGGCTAATCGAAATGTAAGAGTTAGCCAATAAGAGGCTAGAACTAATGGGCCAGGCAGTGTTTAAAAGAATACAATTTGTGTGTTGTTATTTCTGGGGCTAAGCTAGCCGTGTGGGATCCAGGAGGGAACATAGCCTGCTGCTCCTTACTACACCCCACCCTTAAAGATAGACAGGATTGACTTGCTCATGGCACCAGAAACAGGTACTCTTCCTGGCTCTAGCTCACATCTGCTTGACCTCACCATGTTCTCTTGTCGTGCCCTCCAAACTGTTTCATCCTCACCCAAGCTCTGTAAGAGAATAACTGATTATTGAAGTCTGATAGACAGGAAAACAGGGGCTGAGGTCAGGTGTTAGTGCATTTCTCAGCACTGCAAAAGATACCTCAAGCTGGCTACTACCAAAAAGTGCACACGCGTGTGTGCAAGAGAGAGAGAGAGAGAGAGGAGAGAAAGAGAGACAGAGACAGAGAGACAGAGAGAGAGACAGAGAGAGGGACAGAGAGAGAGCGAGAGAGAGGAGAGAGACAGAGAGACAGAGAGAGAGACAGAGAGAGAGGAGAGAGAGAGACAG
The DNA here is from genome assembly GCF_037038515.1 of Microtus pennsylvanicus. Taxonomy (NCBI): domain Eukaryota; kingdom Metazoa; phylum Chordata; class Mammalia; order Rodentia; family Cricetidae; genus Microtus; species Microtus pennsylvanicus. Next base: position 89,154,452 of record NC_134589.1, read on the forward strand.
AGAGACAGAGACAGAGAGAGACACAGAGAGAGAGGAGAGAGAGAGACAGAGAGAGACAGAGAGAGGGAGAGAGCTTACTTTGGCTCACAGTTTTAGAGGTATAAAGTCTAACTGCCTTGTCCAGTAATAGTTTTCTTACTGACAGAGTCCAGGGGCAGTGCAAGACATTGCATGACAAGAGACAGTGAGCTGTGTGTGACCACTCTCTCTTCTTACAAAGCCACCAGGATCCATTCATGGGGACTCTACACTACTGAGTCATCTTGTCCTAGTGACTTTCCGGAGATTCCACCTGCAAACGACAGTTAGGGAGAAGCGCCCACCTACTTCACCAACACGCTCACATGAGGCGCTGGGCGCCGAGCCAACTCAATGAGCTTGGCAGGCAGTTGTGTTGACACCACAGCCGTCTGCCACCAGCTGAGGTCACAAGATCGGATGACTTTAGGTTTAGAATCTGAATGTGTGTAGCTCCCCGGTGTGTGCACGTGCCCTTGATTACAGCCTGCCTTGCGGCTGAGAGGAATCTAGGGCAACTGGGAAAGCTGCTGGGAGCCAAGAAGCCAACCCGTCAGCAGCTGCAGCCCCCGTGTGGCATGCTCTCATCCGCGAGCTGTGCTCGCCACGCATGAACTGCAGGTTGCATTTAATTATCCCCTTTGGTTATAAAATTCACCCACTCTCCACCAGGCAGGCATATTAAATGTTTCTCCAGCATCGATGTCTTTATGTTCTTAAAGCTACAGAGCATCCTCAGAAATGATGTGTGAAAATATAGTTCCACAGATGGAAAGGAACTTCATTGGGCAGTCACTGTCCACATGACACAGCCATCGGGCTCCCAGGGCTTGTGTGGAAGAGCTGCCTCACTGCGTGAGCACCCTGGCAAGTGACTCCTCATGCACACGGTGACTTACACACCAGCCTATGAGCCATTTGATCTGATGCTACACACGAGGGCTGTGCTCAGACTGGACCTTCAGAGGGACCCTTGTAATACTCCCCAACAAAGACATTGTAACCGTGTTCCGGTCTTGTTTGCCTGGTAACGGCTCGGTCGCCAGATGATACGAAAAGTCAAGAGGACACAGGAACAGCACTGGACTCTGTGACCATGTTGATCTCCCACAACAGTCCAGGAACTACATGGGAAGCTATGGCCACCTTACAGACGTGAACACTGAGCTCGGCTGGAGTTAGCCTTCCTTCCCGAGGCCTCACCTAACGCAGTAACATCTTTTCTGCTTTCTGAACACCACTCTCTTCTTTAAATATTAAAATTTTGAAAAAGCAGCAAATACTCATGATAAAAAAAAAAAGTGACAGCTTCCTCGGTGACGTCGTCACTCATGTAGACCAGGAACTTTGACCAGGTTTACCCCACTACCCCTCCTGCCCCTCCCTTCCCTAAGCCTCCTTCCTTTGGTCAAATGGCCCTCTTTTGCTTTCATCGTACACACACACACACACACACACACACACGCACACATATAGTCATATGCAAGGATGTATGTAAAAATCTAGGTTCCACAGAGAAAAGAAAATAAATGACCTTTGTCTTTCTGAGTCTGGTTTATTTCATCTAACAAACTGTTCTCCAGTTCTGCCCATTGTCCTGCAGGTGATGTCATTTCCTTCTCCTCTGTGGCCAAATGAGATGCCAATGTGTGTCCCTACCATGCTGTCCTATCTATTAATCTCCTGGCGACACCCGAACTGATGCTGTGGCTTAGCTGCTGTGGACAGAGTCACACTAAACTCAGACATGCAGGGATCTGCTGCTAGGTCCCCAGCTGACCCTGCACTCACTCTTCTGACTCAGTGCCTGTGGACTGGTGTTTGACCAGGTCTTCCCACGGCTGACCGTGGCTCAGGCTAATGGGTGCTGTTCTAATTAGTCCCTAGAAAGGTCAGATCAAGTGTGGCATTCTCTCCTGCAGAAATCATCGTTTAAGGGAAGCAACATCCAGGAAAGAAGTACACAGCATCCTGGGGATGGACAGACTATTAGTGAGTCCCCCTGAGTTTGGTTGTGGGAAGGAAATGAGGAGAACCTTCAGTCTAACAAATCCTCCACAGGTCACTCATAGAAAAATGCAAATCTGCAGACTGCATCCCTGGGGCCACTCTGGGGCCTCAGCTGCAACCTGGGGATTACACCATTCAGGGGGTGGAAACAAAGCCTCGGTGGGGGGATTGGCTGGAGGTTTACAAAGTGGGTACCTAATGAGCCACTGGAAACTTATAAAGAGATGAGAAAAGACAGTGTCTATAAAGAACGAGGGCATCCTTTGTCTGGTCCTGCAGGTTGGAAGCCAGACTCTGGACATGCCATCCAGGCCCTATGGAAGCACTGTTACTCGGGCTGGGCAGAGGAAGTGGCTCTGGAACTTGTGAAATTGTGCAGACAGAAATCACCCAGCATCCATCTGTTGAGAGACTCCTGAAGCCAGACACACTCCTAGGTGCTGGACATAGAACAAATGGGGACAAAGATCAAGTTGGCACGGAGCTTTGCTCTGTGAGAAACAGCTTGGCAGATTAGAATAATCACCACACAAAAGGCAAAGGAATGAAGATGAACAAAAGTGACAGTCTGAGAAGAGACCACAGGCCTCTTACATCCTGGGAGGGAGTGTCCGTTCCACAGGACACTGTCGCTGTGTGACCTTGGCCTCCATTTTCTACCCATGCAGGTAGGACAATCTGGTGCTCTGTTGGGTGGGATGACCAGCCAAGGAGTAGAGTCTGGGAGGAAAGGAACCTCTCCCTGAATCCAGAAAGGTTGGGGTGGGGTTGCCCAGGTGATGGAGGAAGGTCATTGGTTAAAAAATAAAGAAACTGCTTGGCCCTCATAGGTTAAAACATAGGTGGGAGGAGTAAACAGAACAGAATGCTGGGAGGAAGAGGAAGTGAGCTCAGAGGCCATGCTCCCCTCTCCCGGGGCATAAGCTAGCCATGCGGGCGGCCGGGTGCCAGGGACGCAGCCCCACTGCTCCCTACTACAACACCCGGGGACCATGAAGAGGGTGAGGAGGATGCAGAGGGGAAAATCAGTGGCTTCTCTGAACTCCCAACAGCACAGCAACTTCCCCACCGTGTGTGAATGACTTGTTCAAACTGTTGTTTGCTTCCCTTCTCCCGAGGAATCTCTGAGCACTTCTAACAAGAAGGACGTGAATACTTTCACCATAAACAAAGCCATGGAGAATTCTGAGGAAAGTAGGAAGTCTCTTTCCACCTTCTCCGAGTCCATTTGCTTCCCCAGGCATTCCCTAGGAATGCTCTTCTGTGCAACCATGCTCAGCCCCAATGCATAGACGCCCCTGACTTGAGACGATTCCGTTTAGGATTTGGGGCCCTTTTGAGGAGGGGAAAGTAATGCACACTAGGTCTAAACTGCACTTCAAAATTGGGTTAGGTCTTCCCCAGTTAGCGATGTGCTGTGTGCAGGAGTTTTGGGGATGCTGGGCACGGGCAGTGAGCCATGGGGAGGGTGTGAACAGAGAAAAGGCCACTCCTCATTGCACCCAGCAGCTCGCTCTCTCTCTCCAATATGCAACAAGCTACGTGTGATGTACAACACTATTATAAAACATGTTGTTCATTATGCGATTTTGTCCAGCTGTTGGCTAATGATCACATTTAAGGGGGACTGGGCTAAGCCGGGAGGCTTTGTGGGTTAGTGTGGTAAATACAGTCCAACTTTTGATGGGTTTCCCAGATAGTCCCACCATAAGTCAGGGAGCAGATGTACTGTGTCTTAAATCAGAAATGGGATTAGACATGCCTTTTGCAGCACAGGTGACCTCTTTTTACTTTACAGCGTGTGAGAGGAATCATTTGTATCAATAATTACATGACGGTCTATTTTTTCTGGGATAAATTCATTTTTCCTACTGATGAAGTCGTGCTGCCTGAATGAATTCATCCTGTTCATCAACATGAAATAAATTCTCAAATGCACTTGTTTCCATAATATTAATTGAAGGGCGTTTCTGAGTCAATAAACACACTGTTGTAGTAAAGATTTATTTATTTTCATGTGTATGTGTGTGTGCCTGCATGAGTTTGTGTGCAGCAGATGCATGCCTGGTGCCCTCAGAGACCAGAGGAGGATGCTGAATCCCCTGGAACTGAAGTTCCAGCTGGTTGTGAGCTAGCTACCTTATGTGGGTGCTGAGAAGCAAATGCAGGACCTCTGGAAGAGTAATCCATTCTCATAAGAGCTGAGTCATCTCTCCAGCTCCAAACATTCTGTTTTCGTCGCTATAGCTTTGCATACGGTTTTATGTCAGCATCATTCCTCTTTTTGAAAATTTCCCCAGTAATTTTTTACACATTTTAATATCAAATTTAAAACCTTGCTAAGTTTCATTAAAACTCACATCAAACTATGATTAGGGTTGTATTGCCAATGAAGAACATGTGGAAAGGGTTATGATATTTTTGTAATTTCTCTCCCTATCTAGTTTATGCCATGGATTTTCTTCCCCATCTTTTCTTCCTTTCTTCCTTTTTCTATCTTTCTTTCTTTCCTTCTGTGCTGGAATTCAGGATCTGGTTCATGCTAGGCAAATGAACTCATATTGCACTACATCCCAACCCACAAATTTCCACTACATAGGAGGATTTGAAATATTATTGTGCATTTTGTAAGGCCTAATAATTTTCTTCTCCATGGGCATAGAGAGACTGCTCAGAGGGTAAGAGCACTGGCTGCTCTTCCAGAGGACTCAGGTCCAGCTCCCAGCATCCACACAGCGGCTCCCAGCCATCTGTAACTCCAGTTCCAGGGGATGTGATGCCTTCTTCTGACATCTGTGGGTACCAGACACACACAATGCACAGACATGCATACAAGCAAGACACTCAGACACATAAAATAAAATAATCTTTAAAAAATTAAATAATAATTTTCTTCACCTAAGTCTTGAACAATTCTTATTAGCTTTGTTTATAGATCCTTTACGTACATCTTTGTTTTAATTATAAATGGGAACTTTAGTTACATTCTATAATTGTACCAAAGGAAATCGCTACATTTTCAAATGCTGTGTATGTATCTAGCTCCCATTTACTGATAGCTCTTTTAGTTCTGCTATCGTGTTAGTTTTTGTTCTTTTGCTTGCTGGGGGAATAATAACTACAAATACCGACAGCTTTGTTTGAAAGTTTATTCCTTTCATTCACGTCATTTTTGTTTTGCTTCGTTAATTTATTTTTGTTTTGTTTTGGGGGGTTGTGTTCTTGGTGGTTGGTTGGTTGGTTGGTTGGTTGGTTGGTTGGTTGGTTGGTGGTTGGTTGGTGGTTGGTAGTTGGTTGGTTGGTTAGTTGTTGGATTAGTTGTTGGTTGGTTGGTTGGTGGTTGGTAGTTGGTTGGTTGGTTAGTTGTTGGATTAGTTGTTGGTTGGTTGGTTGGTTGGTTGTTGGTTGGTAGTTGGTTGGTTGGTTGTTGGTTGGTTGGTTGGTTGGTTGTTGGTTGGTAGTTGGTTGGTTGGTTGGTTGGTGTTCTTTGCCTTCTTGTATTTTCTGTGTTCTAGGAGTAGCTACTGAGCAAAAGGGATGCTGAGAGCAAGACACAGCTCTCAGTACAGCTGGTGTCTGGGCAACATGGAGCACTAGGTTAGGGTTTTATCTTAAGACAAGTTTTCCTCTCTCAAGGTTCTTAGTCATGTGTTGAAGGACTCACACATCATTCGCTTTTCCACTCTACTAAACTGGTGACTATATTAGCAGATTTTTCTACTAAACTGGTGATGATATTAATAGATTTTTCTACTAAACTGGTGGCTATATTAGTAGATTTTTCTACTAAACTGGTGATTATATTAGTAGATTTTTCTGATTTGAAGGCAAAATAAGTTCACCTTATTCGATGTTTAACACATACATAATCCAGTTGACATCTTCCTGTAAAATTTTGCAAGATCACACCGCCAGCCTCCTGATTTCATACTCTCTGTTCTAGGCCTTTCTAATTCGGAACTCTTTGACCTTTCTAAATCTGCTGATGTACACTGGTCTGTTTTGGATGTTTCTAGCTCTCCTTGAATCCTGGGCACCTGCTACCTGTTGATTCCCAATAACAAAACCAATTTAGCATCTGAAGTCAGTGGAGGAGACAAGAACATCAGTAGGCAGTTCTGGGGGTGTCCCCAACCGCACAGAGATGGAGAGGCGGCGGGAACCACCACAAGCAGTGCAGGATCAAGCAGCCTGTTCAGCCATGAGTTCCGAAGCTCACAGGAAGGGCTTATTCCATGCAGAGGACTCAACCTAAAGGGAGGTTGGAGAAACATGGAGTGTGTTTGGTTCACCAACTGAAGCCCAGTTTAGCTGCACTAATGAGCACATTTCTAGGGGGTTGTGGCAGAAGGCCGACTTCAAACCCACTACAAGGAACTCTGAAAATAATGTCTAAACAAAGTGAGTCGTTGTGGCCAGATTGTTTGAAAGACTCTTAGCCTCAGTGAAAGGCACCTAGGGAATGAGGAGCCAAGGCAGAGAAGAGCTGTTATTTCCCATAATTGTGCTGGCATGCATAACCTCGCAATGCACTGTACCCTGAGGATGGGGTTCTGTCGGGAAGAAGCTGCAGGCCCCTCCAAACCTCTCACTGTCAGATCCTTTCACTACCGCAAATCTAGCTTTCTCACCCATTAAATAAGTGTGGGGGAGAGTTAGCAAAATGAAGCGGGCAAAGTCATTTTCTTTACTAGGCCATTTTTCTTGAGACACTAACAGCTAGTGAGTTCTTTGACTGGGACGTCTTATTAGCTCTGAGTTGTTAGTTTTGTTGTTTTGTTTTGTTTTTCCCTGAGAGGAGAACAGCCTTGGTCAGACATAAGGAAATGGTTTGTATGTGTTCTGTTTCTGAGGAAATAAAACAACAAAAGCCTGCCGACAAAGGGCTTCTGCCAGGCAGACAGGCAGGCAGGCTGCCTTCCCAAGTGCCTGCAGCAGCCTGCCTGCGACACCGTGGCTTTGTCACCTCCCCCTCACAGCCTAATGACATTCTCAAAGGTGGCAGAGGAGAGCTTTGGGTTGCCATGGAAACCCGATGCAAGGAAGAACCAAGAGAATTCTAGCCCTTAAAGGCTGTAGATTTATTCGCCTGCTGCTTAGGGAGCAAAATTTGCAAGGGAACGGGGAGGGGAAGGGGTGGGAGCTTTGGGGCGAAACAAAGGGGTTTCTGGGACACTGGGCAGTGCATGGGTAACAGAGCTGGAGTCCAGGGGTTCAGGGCCTCTATGGGACAACGTCCGTTCTCCTTCTTTGAGTCACAGCTGAACCCAGATTCGAACAAGCAATGAGAAGAGCAGAAAGGAGCGAAGGGAAAGGATGGCTTCCCTATAGCCACGGGCAGCCTGTGTCCATGTATAGGGTCCTGAGCAGACCTGGTCCGCCTGGCTCCCAGCTCGTTGCAGGCTGTCTTTCCAAACCTCTCCTAACATGCCACTCTTTCCACGAGCCCAATTCCCTTTCTAAACAACAAAGCCCCTCCCAGTGTGCCATGGCAAGATCTCCACAACGCCCTGCAAAGGACGGCGGGTGCCTTGTGCTTTCTCATAGAAGCTCATGTGGAGGCTAGTCGGGCTAGCGTGGACAAGCAGAGGTGCCCGCGGAAGCCCGTGGAGCCTGCTGGAAAACAGACTCAGGGAAGGGTATAAAACGGTACCTTAGACCAACTGACAGAGGCATTGGATGGACAAAGGGTCCTTGTGAAGGTGACACTAAGCCCAGAACCTTCTTCCATTGTTTATCCAGTGCTAACCGTGTACCATGATGCCTCCGTACATACATACCGCGAAGGGCTTCAGAGATTCACTCTGCAGTCAAAGGCTGGTTATACCCACTTCACAGATGTGGAAACTGGGCCCGGGAAGAAGTAGCTGGGCTTAAGTCATAGGTGAGTATGGAGCAAGATTGAACCTAAGTTGAACAGGATCTACCCTACTGCTCAGCTTCCCATCAGCCTCTGGGGTGGGGTCACACTGCCTGGGGGCTGATGGAGGAGAGAACAGATTCTCCTAAGGATAGACAGACAGACAGACAGACACATGAGTGTGCACACACACACACACACCAGCCTTTGTGTGGTGGATTTACCAGTCATGGTGATAAAGACATTGAGGATGATGTGTGCTAACACCCTACATGCCCTCTCTCCCCTGAGATGCCGCTAGCCCCACCTCCCTCAGCAAACCTCTCTTCCAAAACACCAGGTCAAATATGCATCAGCTAATCCAGAAGGCATAAGGACACCTCCTGACATGGGACTCTTCCCCAGTTCTCAGGAAAACCCAGCAGGAGGCAGTGAAGTCGTCCATTGGGCCTCTCCCGAGTGACTGCCACCCTCCCCTTGGCAGGTGCTGTGTCCTCCCCGCTCGACCACACTTGCCTTGGCTCCACACTGCCTCAGCGTCCACCTAAGACACTTTAGTCCTTAGTCCTGATTCAGTTCCATGGCCAGTAATGGTGATTGTGGTTCATATCGACAGTTACCGCGAAATCTCAGCATTTAAAAGTGCACAGTGGGGAGGGGAAGTTAAATCCCAGACTTCTGTTTCCGTTATGGTGAGAGCCAGTGTTGGTACTGAGACAGTTGTCCTGTTGCAGCAACATGTGAAAGAGTGTGGGGGGGACATGAGCATGCTTCCTCCTGTGGCTCAGGGTCCCAGAGGCTCACAGGATGGTGACGGTGAAAATGCCCTGTGGTTCAGCTCCTCCCACTGTCTCCACCTGCACCCAGCTCAGGGCCCAGAAGCCACCCTCCCCCACCTCGTTCTCAACACACAGGGTCTCTGCTTCTCTGTGCCACCGTCGGAGCTGTGTCCTCATCCAGTATGTGTCTTACCATGCTTACATAGAAACTCTGAAGTCTCCCTTAAAACCTTGCTCAGACCCCTCTGAGGTTTCTCTGCCCTTTTTTGCTTCCCTTCAAAGACATTGTTTCCCCAAACCTGCTTACATCCTGGTCATCCCATGTAGTGGGTGACAGCTGTCTGCTTCCCTGACTTCTCCCACCAGAGAAAATCTATTCTGCAGACGTCCCTATGGAGAACTTTCTAGGCATCAGATAGTTGGCAAAACAGACTTACCTGTTTGCTTGCCTGCAACTTACTGAAGGGAATCCCATGAGCTACAAGATGCACTGTTGGGAGTACAAACTTACTAGTGTGTGGACAGACAGACAGACAGACAGACAGCAGCATGGTGGACATGCTGAGGATGATTCAGTCCCCAGCACCAGAGACAGACAGTACGGTGTGGGCTTTAAGAGAAAAAATCAGGGCCCACATGGCAAAAGCAGGAGTCTCCTCCTAGACCTTTCTGAGGATGGAAGAAGTTTTGCTACACTCCCAGGAAGAGGCAGACACAGCAAGGAGCAGGATGTGTGCCCACCATTACCCTCTTTGATGTAACTCACCAGATGAGAGATCTTGTCTCCTGGTAATCTGTTAGCTAGGGGCTCAAGAACAATGCCTCAGTAGAGTGCTGTCAGTGAGCGGGGACAGGCTGCTGTGTGCTGTGTCCTGAGCAGCAGCTGAACCCTAACGTTCTATTTTTACAATAACCTGGTGGCAGAAGCAGAAAATAGGCAAATAAGAAACCAAATAACCATTGTGAAGGAGGCCACACAAGGAAATGAGGGCTGGTCGTTTCAAATAGAGTAGTTGGACAACCATTAAATTAGCTTGTGACTTAGGAACCCAATTCTCTGTTTGTCAATCCAGCCAGGATGAGAGTTGGGAGGCTCGGTTCCACACAGACATGCAGAGACTAGGGCTGATGGAAGACTCAGTCTCTCCAACACATGCATCCAAACCATCCCTGATGCTGACAATCCTAAGCAGCGTAAACCAAGTGAAAGGTCATGGACCATGGACCAGGGCTGTCGAGAGCACGTGCCACTGTCAGTCACGCTGCCTTGATGGAGGCAGTTGCGCAGTCTATAAGTTTGCTTGGGTAGACGGCACTCTGAACTACGTGGCTAAGACAGTAGAAGTTCATTGTCTTCTTGCTCTGAGGAATCACAGTGAAGATGTTGGCCGAGTTGGTTCCTTCTGGGTCTTCGAGGACCAGGATCCGTCCTGCCTCTCCGAAGCACCTGGTGCTGTTAGCCCTTTGATGACCCTTGGACAATTATTGATGGATCAGCCTAGTTTCTGCCTCCATCTGGACATGTGTGACTCTCTCCCTCTGACTGCTTCTCATTTCTTTTTATAATAAGGTTACCAATCCAATTGGTTTAGAACCCACACTCCAACTTGACCCTATATCAACTACACCTATGACGACTGCCTTTCCCAATGAGGTCATGTTTTAGGTTATAGGGGTTAATATTTTCAGCAGATGACATTTGTAGACAAATGTCAGCCCTAACCCATGGTAGCACTCCAAAGCAAAGGAGGAGGGGCCATTGTGTCTGGCAAGCAGGTAATGCATACATAAGCAATGCGATACATAGAGGAGCTAAAGCAAAAGTGGCCAGGCCTAACCTGCACCAGGCTTGCACTTCTTAAGAGCAGAAACTCAGCTCGACTGCCCCTGTACCAGCTTGAGGCCAGGTTTGCACAAATGCTCAGTAAGCAACAGATGGGCTGAACTAAAGGGGCACCGGCCGTGCAAAACTGGAAGCTGGGGGATTAGATTGACTCAGGGACAGGCCAGGGATGGATGCTCATTGTGCTGACTGCCTTGGGATTACTGGCCAAGACTCTAAGCAGGTCTATTAACCCCACCAAAGGAAACAGCCCAGGAGGAAAGTCCAGTCAGCGTGTGTTTTCCCTGGCCAAACAAGAAGGAACTGTGTCATGGGAGAGAGGAAGGGGACATTTAGCCCTAGTTCTGTCTTTGTCTCTATCTGTCTCTGTTTCTCTGTCTGTCCCTCTGTGTGTGTGTCTCTCTCTCTGTCTGTTTCTCTCTTTCCCTCCTTCCCTCCCATCCTCCCTCACTCCCTCCCTTTTAGGTGTATGGGCTCACCATGCTGCTGGGCCCCTAGATTTCTGCATCTAACAGCTCAGCTCCCCAGCATCTCCCATTGTTCAAGCACAGAGATTTGAGGGAAGACTTCTCATGGCTTGAGAGCCACAGAAACAGTGGTGGAGAACAGACATGTTTGGCATCCTTCCAAGACTGCGAGACGTCAAATTGGGTATCAGGGAGATGGCTAGAAGCTGACGTTGTCAGAGAGACAACTCCCATGGCCTGAGGAACCCTTCAGTGTCCTACCAAAAGGTCACATTCACCAGGATGTATAATGTGAGTAACAACCGCTATCTGTTTCCCAGGGCTTAACGTGAGACAGGACCAAACTGGGCTGCACAACCTGCCCTGGCCGTAAGTTGTACTTAGGGCCTCTGGTCTCCCCATCACACTAGAGGTTAGGAAACTCACATGTCAGAGAGACACGGTGACAGGTGCAAGGTTTCCCACCAGGGAGTCAACCCAGACCTGAATAGTCTAAGGGGACCTCTGAACTTGGAGTCCTGGCTCTGGCCTTCCCCGGGGTCAGCCACACACTTCCTTCAGCCTTGTCTCAGTTAAACTGTCATGACAGAATGGCAGAGACCAGGTGCCTGTCACCACAATTTATTTTTTAAAATCCTAGAGCCTGGGGTGTCTACAAGGTGCTGACGAGAAGCTGATTCTGGCTTAACCATCTGCTCTGTGTCCACATGTGGTGAAGGAGATAAGGGAGTCTCCGAGCCTCTTGTGTAAAGGCCCTAAGCATGTCTGTGAAGAGTCACATTGGTGACCACATCACCTTCTGAAGGCTTTGCTTCCTGATTCAGTAAAGCTTAAGAGGTGTGACCCAGTGTGAGGTCTTTAGGTTACTGGGGTGCACCCTCAAAGGGGGTCGTAGGTCTCTGGCCTGTTCTATCTTTTCTCTTGGCTTCCTGCTGGTAAACTCAGAAGATTTATTCCCACATGTCTCCTGCCATTCAGAAGCTTACCAGAGGTCTAAACGGTCTTGATAAGTTTTGTTTCCATTTTATGTGTGTGTGTGTGGGCCTGAGTGTATGTCTGTGCACCACATGTATGCAGGTACCCTTGGAGGCTAGAAGAGGGTGCTGGATCCCCTGGAACTGGAATTACAGACAGCTGGGAGCCACCATGGAGGTACTGGGAATTGAACCCATGTCCTCTGTGAAGCTAGTGCTCTTAACCTCTGAGCCATCTCTCCAGGCCCTGGGAAATTTCATACAGTGTATTTTAATTACAGTTACCCCAATTCCTCCCCCGAATTCCTCAAAAACCTAAATCCAAAAATTTTTGCCCTCCCCGCAAACTCATATCCTCTTTTCTTTTCTCCCCCTACCTTGGTTTCCAGACAGGGTTTCTCTGTGTAATAGTCCTGGCTGTTCTGAAACTCACTCTGCAAACCAGACTGGCCTTGAACTCACAGAGATCCACCTGCCTCTGCCTCCCAAGTGCTGCCTTTAAAGCCACGTGTCACCACCGCCTGCAGGTCCTCTTTCTTAATAACCTATCGAGTCCTGGGTGAGGGGCCATTCACCATGGTCAGCCTAGCAGGAACCACACCCTTAAAGAAGACCGAATCTCCCTCTCCCAGAAGCCATCAACTGTCCAGAGATCCTCAGTTAGGGGTGGAGGATCGTGATCCCAAATTTAAGTTGCTTATCTCGATTAGTTTATTATAACAATGGGAAGCTGACTGATGCAGCCACCAGATAAGACCTATCTAGAAGTCAAGCAACAATGGTTCACACCTTTAATCCCAGCACTTGGGAGACAGAGACAGCAGGATCTCTGAGTCTGAGGTCAACCTGGTCTACAGAGTGAGTTACAGTACAGCCAGGACGACACAGAAAAACCCTGTCTAAAAAGACAAAATCAAAAACCATCTAGCCAACCAGTGGTGGCACATCCCTTTAATCCCAGCACTTGGGAGACAGAGGCAGACTAATCTCAAAGCCAGCCTGGTCTACAGAGCTATTTCCAGGACAGCTGGGCTGTTACACCAAGAAACTCTGTCTCGAAAAAACAAACAAATAAGCCATCTAGAGTCTAGGAGTGCATTGTGGTGATGTGATAATTATGACAACAATGAATGAAGTCAGGCATGGTGAAGAATGCCTGCAATTTCAAGAATTTGGAAGTAGAGGCAGGAAGATCAAGACTTCATCTTTGACCTCACAGCAAGTTAGTGGTCAGTCTGGATCACACGAAAACATGTTTCAAAACATCCCAAAAGGCAACAAACAACCGCAGCCTCCACTCTTGAATCGTTTAAGGAACACCTACTCAGTGTTTGGCCTTGTCCAAGGCCTGGGGAGGAATGTATAACGGCTTCTGCCCTTCTGGAACACTCAGGGCTTTGTATTCTAAGAAAGAATGGCAAGACACCACTTGTCACAATCCTGGCAGAAGTCACTGTGGACTTCAGGAAGTTCATGAATGGTTCAGGGAAGGACAGCGTGCCTGGCCTACCCAGTGGAAGGGACATAATTACTCACCCTCTGCCAGCCAATTACTGTTGACCTGTGTTGATCTCTGTCCCTCTCTCTTTAAACACTGCCCTTGAACCCACGGGAAGGTGGAGTATGCTTTCCAGCCTTAGAGGGGAAAACTGGAACAGACCCCCAAGAGGTCTTGGTTTTCTCCTTCTAAATGGGGGCTTCCAAGCAAGCCTGAGCTGTTAGTGTTCATAACGGGCTGTGTTCTTGGCTGAGGAACCACATGCTGTGGAGTGGCGTCCCGCTCTGCAGATGCATCCTGACCGCTCTGTAATGGGGCTTGAAGGAGAAAGAGCCTCAGCCATCTGCCTGTCGACTGCACGTTCGCTTTGTTTCGTAGCCCTGACTGCAGACTGACTTGGTGCTCTGGCATCTCCTGCCCCCAGGAACAGAGGTTGCTCTCAGCAAGTCAATGGCAGGCACTAGGGTGTCAGCCTAGGTGGAAGGAGAGCCTCTAAGGATAGACACACACCCACATGGCACGTCTGGTTTCTCCAAACTCATGGTTGCCCCTTATGGTCATGGCAATAGTAGGTGCTACTAATCTAGACCACTGTACACCCATTTGTTAGCATTGGGAGCTGAAAGGCCTGGGTTCAAATCCTGTCTCAGCTACTCCCTACAAGTCAGCCCATGTTAGATAATTCCCTTTCGCTGTAGGTTCAGGTAAAATCACTTCACCTGGGGATTATCATAAAGGTAGAACGCAGGCTGGCCTGGAACTCTCTTCTACTTCAGCCTCCTGAGTGTTGAGATTACAAAAATACACCACCGTGCCCAGAGACATGGTTTCACTATGTAGCCTTGACTGGCCCGGAACTGGCCTCAAACTCACAGAGATCCACCTCCCTCTGCCTCCCCAGGGCTGGCATTAAAGACGTGTGATGCGTGCCTGGCTCTAATGATAGTTTTTAAAATAAGACAAATAATCAACACTTGGTATAAATTTGGTATAAATACCTCACACTGCAAAGGTTCAAATATATACACAGCACTCACACAAGACATTCGCTGTGGCACCATCTGATAAGGACGCACTAAAGCCATAGGCGTTCATTATATAAACCTGCACTCTGTAGTGTGTGTTATTCTACAGCTGTTTAAAGGAGCCTGGTTTTCCTCTACGCTCTGAATTAGGCCTCAGAGTCATATCTGATTTTATTTTTTTTCACTCTACTTTTAATGCAAAACCAAAGCTCTTAAGTCCAACTAGGGAATCAGCCATTTAATGGTTTGCAAAGGGAGAACCTTGACTGGCCTTCTGGGTCTCCTAGAATCCCCCTCCAGTCCAGCATGGTCCCACTCATGAAGGTTTAAAGAGTGGCCATCCACCCAGCTAAGTCACACAGGAACTGAGAAACCTGAGGGCCACAGGACGCTGCCAGTGACGAGTGCCCCTTGGTGCCATCTACAGTAAGCACAGCTACTTGGCTCCTCAGCACTGCCGGTGAACAGGCCCATTGCCACGGAAATGAGATTGGCCTGGGGTGAACAAACACAGGCGAGGCCAGCTCTCCTGAGGATGGAGGCAGTGGTGGTCTTCCAGTCCTGCATGCTCCGGGTTCAGCGTCCTGTCTGCTGTCTCAGCCTGTTGTTGCCTTTGCCGTTGTCACTTGTCACCTCTTTATTCTTCCTTCTCCTCCTCCTCCTGTGTGCTCACAGAGACAGCAATATTAACTCTGATAATCCATCTTCGGGTTTTTTTTTTTTGTAGTTGAGTCAGCGCTGGAAATTTCAAGGTGAAGATCAAAGCATCTGTTTCATGTTGTAACAGTCTGTCCCATGCTTGAGGGAGACACCCTAACCAACTCTGCGAATGTGGCAAGGTCACTTCTTCTCAGAAAGGGCACTTGCTACAGAAAAGGAATCATGCCGCCACTGTGACGAGTCATTGAGCTGCGCCACACACTCGGCACACATCTTTTGTCCCCTCTGGGTGACCCTAGCATGGCGGCACCTTCTCCTGCACCCAGGGTCTTCCGTCTTGAAGGTACTCAACTTTCATAATCACTCGGGGCCATTATCCCATACTGTCGCTTCCCAGCATTTTCCAAATGAAGCTCTCAGCCCAGAACTCACTAATTAAGACAAATTATGTGGCTGTTTGGATGATGAGAATTACCTCCTCACTACCTGCTCAAGAGCAGCAGAATCCAGCTAAGCCCTGTTGCCTGACAGCTGAGGGTTTGTTTGCCTTCCCAGCTCCCCTGGCTGCTTCTGTCATCTGCCTGAGACTACTCGTGTTGTCCTCACAGAACACCTGAGGAAGGGTCATGACAGAATGCCAGGACAGGACCACGGTTCTGAAGGCTGCAAAGATGGGAGCCTGAGGGACTGGCGTCTGGTGAGGCTGTGGGGCCACAGGGCAGAATGTGGGATGGCAACGAAGTGAGAACAGAAGAGAAGAGAGCTAAACCTATCCTCTTCTAGGGACCAGTATTTCCAAGAAAATAACCCCATGCCTAATTACAGCCTTGATCGTTCCATGAAAGCAGACCCCTCATAGCTCTGGAGTAAATATTGAAGCTGTAGGGTAGTTGTCACCCTCCCCTACCCCCAAGTTAGAATAGTCCATCTGTGAGCAAGACCCATTACGATTCAGAAAGTGGTTCCAGAAGTCCAGCCTTCATGGCCTCTTGCACCCAGTAGGGGACCATGGCTTTCCCTGTTTAGAGTCACCTACGCCACTGAGGAACTTTCTGTACCAGCTGAACAGAGGAAAACCAAGTCTCAACCCTGCTAAGTCCTCTTCTGATTATTGGGGGAGAAAAAAGGAAAGAAAGAAGGAAAAACAGATGGAAGGAAAGAAGGAAATAAGGGAGGGAGGGAGGGAGGGAGGGAGGAAGGAAGGAAGGAAGGAAGGAAGGAAGGAAGGAAGGAAGGAAGGAAGGAAGGAAGACTCAACCAATGAACTTCTCCAGATACACAAGTTCCAGTGCAGAAACAGAACAACATGAAGTCCAAGTCAGCACATCTTCTCCACAAATCACTAATCTCAAAATAACAGCCTCCAATGAAAACCACCTATAAGAACTTCCAGACTGCCAGGTAGTGTTGGCACAGGCCTTTAATCCCAGCACTTGGGAGGCAGAAGCAGGCGGATCACTGTGAATTCAAGGCCAGCCTGGTCTATAAGAGCTAGTTCCAGGACAGCCTCCAAAGCTACAGAGAAACCCTGTCTCGAAAAAAAAGAAAAAAAAAACCTTCCAGACCAAGAGTTCAAAGGATGATTAAGGCTGAGAGATGGCTCATGGGTTAAGAGCACTGGCTGATCTTCTAAAGGGCCCAGGTTCGATTCCCAGGATGCAGATGGGATGGTGGCTCACAAGCTCCTGAAACTCCAGATTCAAGCACCAGACATGCATGTAAGCAAAACACCCATACACGTCAAAATAAAAATAAATAAAAGTTTTCAAAAAGAATTATTGTTACTATCCTCAAACAACTCAAAGGAGATGTGAATATACTTCGAGAAAGCAAAAATAAAAGCTGAATGAAAAAAGGATGTTAATACAAGATATGAAAACAGAATTCAACAAAACGATATAATTACTGAAGAAAAGCCAACTGAAATGAAGAAGGAAATTAAAAACTCAATGAGCCAAATCAAAACCTGTGCAGAAACCCTCACCAACAGTGGGAAATAGTATCTGGGCTGAAAGACAAGGTAGGGGGCCAATCTAAATTTCAAAGCATGTGAATAGCACACGGGAGAGCTCTAGGGCACCATGAAAAGACATAACCTTTTGTTTACGGGCACAGAAGAAGAATATCATGCCAAAGGCATAGAAAATAGTTTCAACAAAATCACAGAAGAAAACATTCCACACCTAGAAAAATCGATGCCTCATCCAGGCTAAAAAGGCTTACAGAACACGAAATAGACAGGACCAAAAAAGAAACTTATCATGTCATACGATATTTAAAACATTAAAATCATAGGATAATGAAGTCACTTATAAAAGGCAGACCCATCAAAATAACTGCTGGTTATACAACAGAAATTTTTAAAGCCAAAAGAGCCCAGGAAAGTGCATGCCAGGTTCTGAAAGACTACAACCATCAACCCAGAAAATTACACCAGCAGAACTGTCTATTAAAATTGAAGGAGAAATGAGAACTCATAAAACATATCAAAAGAATTTATGGCCTCTAAACCATATCTACAGAGAATACCATAAGGAATATTTTATGCTCAAGAGAAGGACATTCAAGAGATCACAGAGAGTAAATTTAAAAAACACTAAGGCAAATAATAATTTAAAAAAATATATAACAAAATCAACAAAATGACAAGAACTATTAACTCTTAATATTAGTGGTCTCAATTCCCAAGTAAAAAGACACAGACTAGCGTGTTGGATTAGAAAACAGAATCCGTCTTTTCTGCTGCCTCCAAGAAAAATGTCTCACCAAAGATGACAGACAGCTCTTTAGAGTAAAGAGTAGAAAAGGCACTTTAAGCAAACAGTGCTAAGAAGCTGTTGATAGTCTAATATCTGAATTAAAGTCAGCATCAGAGTAGAAGGAGAGAATTGGTCTTCAAGAGTTGTCCTCTGGCTTCCATACATGTTCTGTGGCATGCACATGCCTACACACACACAGAGAGAGAGAGACAGAGACAGAGACAGAGACAGAGAGAATTTAAATATATTTTAAAAGACAAGATCTCTTGATTGTGACAACCTTAGTGTTGTATTATGTCTTAGTCAGGGTTACTGTTGCTGTGATGAAACACCATGATGAAAGGCAGCTTGGAGAGAAAAGGGTTATTTCACTCACAGCTCCATATCATAGCTCATCATCAAAACCATTAAGGGCAGGAACTCAAGCAGGGCAGGAGCCTGGAGGCAGGAGCTGATGCAGAGGCCACGCAGGGGTGCTGCTTACAGGCTCGCTCCCCATGGCTTGCTCAGCCTGCTTTCTTATAGAACCCAGGGCCACCAGCCTAGGGTTGGCTCCACCCACCATGGGCCAGGCCCTCCTCTATCAATCATCAATCACTAATTAAGAAAATGCCCTACAGGCTTGTCTGCTGCCCAATCTTGCTGAGACATTTTCTCAATGGAGGCTCCTTTCTCTCCAGTGACTCTAGCTTGTGTCAAGTTGACATAAAACTAGCCAACACACACTCTCTAAAGGTCTTGTTTGCTGTAGAGGAGTAGAAATAGTTATGAACTATAACTGGATCGCCCCGAGCTCAATTAGAATTGGGCTTTTATAGTAGTAAAGGTGAGGGTGGGGGGTCTCTGAGGTTCAGGACCTCTGACTGGCTGACATGTGTCTAGGGGTGTCCTCGTGAGGTGCACCGGCGGGTGAGCCTATCTACAGCAGTTGGAATGTTAGGCATTTCCTTTGAATGGTCTGCTCCTGGCTGGTGATCTGGTAATCTCAGCTCGTGGTTCTTTCCTGCTACCAGGTCCTGCTTCAGGGTAAACTACTGAAATTCAGGCCTCTTATTAAATTTATCAAGGGCCGAGTTCTACTCTGGCAGGTGATAATGGTTGGAAATAAAGAACTTCCTTTGGGGGACCTGTCCATCCTTACTTAGCTTATCATGGCTGACCCCAGGATCACAAGTATGCACCACTGCACAGGAGTCTGTGCAAAGGTTCTGAGATGTGTGCTTGGTCTTCGTACGCATCACAAGCACTGTATTGGCTGAGCTGCCCCCAACCATCTCTGTATTTTTTTTTTCTCAGTTTGAGGCAAGAACTCAGTAAGTTACCTTGATTGGCCTTGAACTTGATTGGCTCTGGAGCCTGGGCTGCCCTTGAACTTATGACCTTTCTCCCTCAGCTTCTTCAAGTCCCTGGCATTGCAGGTCTGTGCAACAAAGCTGTATGAGGTGACCAGTCAAGGTGTACTTCCTCCTTGTGGAAGATATGTGGGTTCTCCACCACGGTCCACACTGAGCATGCTCCACATTCGCCTCCAGGGATAACCCTTCACTTCCTAGTAGACAGCAGACAGGGCATCTTTACATCAGAAGTCTTGCTTTTAGGCAGAGAGCTTTCCTGCTTCTTTGTCTTTTGTCCTTCACAGTGGGGGAATAAGTTAAGTTCTTATTCACACCCCATTGCCCCCCACCCCAGCCAGCCATAGGAAAGAGGGCAAGGAGCCCAGGGAAGGATGGCCAGCAGTGCTGTTTGGGCTCTGTGGTCCTTCCCCTCCTTTGCTGGCCTTGGTTTAATGTGGAGTCATTAATGAGAATAAAAATTAATTGAATTTGTGAAAGAGCTAAAAAGCTCAAGCCTTGCCTGGAGGAATAAGCCACAAAATAGGCCTAGAGCCGG
Organism: Microtus pennsylvanicus; assembly: GCF_037038515.1. Taxonomy (NCBI): domain Eukaryota; kingdom Metazoa; phylum Chordata; class Mammalia; order Rodentia; family Cricetidae; genus Microtus; species Microtus pennsylvanicus. The sequence goes on from NC_134589.1 coordinate 89,174,235, forward strand.
CTGGGAAAAATTGCCTTTGTAATCGTAATATTTTAAATGGGCAATTCCTACAGTAAGAGGATGCCAAGCTTGTGTTTTCTGCTTCCTTCCCTCCCCCGCCGGCTTTCTGCTCATCCGGTTTATCTGTTAGACTAGCTACCAATGTTCACAAGCATGTAAATGCAGAGTGGGTTCTTACACAGAAGACACCAGCTTGTGTTCTGTTTTATTTGTGCTTTCTGTTCCATGGTTTGTCCTTCTTGGCTCATAAATAATGTTCTGGCTCTTTTTAAAAAAAAAAATGTACTAAAATGCAGGACTCGGAGCACAATTTGCATAAGCAGTACCCTATTAATGGGAACTTACATCATTTTAAATATTTTCCTTTCTCTCTCTCTCTCTCTCTTTCTTTCTCTCTCTCTCTCCCATTTCATCTTTCTTCCTCCCCTCTTCCTACTGTTTTTCTCTCTGTTTTCTTTCCTTCTCTTTTCCCTCTTTGTTTTCTCCTTATTTTTTCCTTCCTTCTCCCTCTCTCTTCTTCCTCTCTTCACTCCTCTCTCCCCACCCCCACTCTTTCCTCTTCATTATGCTGGAGAGTTGACCCAAACCCCTCCCATGCTGAGAGTGGACTCCACCATCACTGAGCTTCAGCCCCTGTCTGAGTCCGTTGATGCAATGCAGAACCTTGTCTTTCTCAGTCCATTCCCCAGTGCTGTGGCCCAGCTTGGAATCTGTGACCTGGCGCAGAACAGTTTCCTCCACTCTAGGTTGTGGAGGTTCAAGGGAGGTTGTGGAGGTTCAAGGGCTCAATGACAACATCTTGAGATGGCTTTCATATTCTGATGATACAGGAATTGAGCCAGACTCATCCCCTATTCTCAGGACCCCTCTCTGCTCCCACAATGGCAACTGCTCATGAGGGCAGAGCCCTGAGTAGTCCAGCCACCCCTTATGGGTCCCCCCTCTTATTACTCTCATGCTGGCAGTTAAATGTCAGCATTCAGGCTGCAGCAGGACTCACATGACTGTGTACAGCTGTGGGAACAGAAGTGTGGCTCCTACACCCACGTGTGTGGCACTTGTGACTCAGACCAGAAGCTACCCCTCATTTCCTGAGCACGCCCCATCTTCTGCTCCCACCAATAGCAGTGTGGGGTGCCTGGTTCCCACAGCTTGATCAGCGGGTGCTGTTTTCATCAGTTTAACAGGTGTGTTTTGCTGCCTCTGCCTGTTTCAGTTACTCTCTCTGTGGCTCGTTCTTTATGGGAACCGCTGTAGCTGGGGTGGAGTGTGCGCGCTCGCGCGTACACACACACACGCACGCACACACACACACACACACACACACACACACACACACACGCTGCTTGCCCTGTTTGCCCTTGCAGGCTTGGGTGGCTTGCCTTCTTGTGGGAACAACTAGGAATTGCTCCTGACTCCTCACTGAGAGCTGCTGAGAAGCAGCTAAGCCAGCACCAAGGAGGGGAGGCTTGCAGGTTTCCCCCAGCTAGTCTTCAGTCTCAGCTCCTTTCCTGTCAGAAAATGAATTGCACCTCCCCCTCAATTTATAATACAGAGTCCTAACCGGAGCACCTCAGAATGTAACCTGTAAAAGCCCATCTCCACGTGAGATCACATGCTGGACGAAAGGGAGCAGATTCTAATCTAACACGCATGTCCATATATAAGGGTAACTATGCACACAGAACCTTCATAAGGAGAAAACTGCGTGAGCAGCATGGGGAGGCCCAGCAATCTTGAGCAGGTGCCGCCCTCCTGCTACCTAGATTTTGCAAGTCTGATCTCTGGAACCATGGGAGAGCAATTTCAGTCACTCAGGCAGTGGTGCAGCAGGAGCTGCCCGATACACCCCCAGAATGATCAGTGTCCTGAACAAAGGACTTCACCCTGGGCAAGTCTTGCCACATTCATCAAATGGGGTGATGACCCTATTTGCCGCAGACCTGGCTATGCCTGAAATTTGCCTGCAGGTGCTTCAGGAGATAGAAATGGTCCTCACTGACTCCCTGGTGTACCCAGAAGTCCTGGGTTCCGGCTGTCTGGAGATATTTTTTGTTGTTGAATACTATTTTAAGGTGTGTTACATTTGTTTATGCTCTGGAACATTTGTTTAACAATTGTTTAACAAAGATATGTTGCTTTTGTTTATGCTGCATTTGTTTAACTCTATGAAGCTGTGATTCTTTGCCTGTCTAAAACACCTGATGGTCTAATAAAGAGCTGAACGGCCAATAGCAAGGTAGGAGAAAAGGTAGGCAGGGCTGACAGGCAGAGAGAATAAATAGGAGGAGAAATTTGAAAAGGAGGGAGGAACAAGAAAGAAAAAGAAGGAGGATATCAGGAGACAGCCACTGAGCTACGCAGACAGCCGCAGAGTAAGAAGTAAAGAAAGGAGTACAGAATAGAGAACAATGGGATAACGTAAGAGAAGAGAAGCTGAAAGAAACAAGCCAAGGCCAGGCATTCGTAACTAAGAATAAGACACCATGTGTGATTTATTTGGGAGCTGGGTGGCAGGCCCCGCAAAAGAGTAAAGAGTAAAAACAACCAGTTTCCCAGTGTCTCATACACTGAGGGCCAAGGTCATATAGCAGAATGGGCTTCTGTCATTCACTGTCATTCACTGTCAATCACTTCTGTCATTCACTGTCAATCACTTCTGTCATTCACTCTCATTCACTGCTGTCATTCACTGTAGGCCCCTGAACCCCTCTGGACCTCAGTCCTCTCACCTGTTCAGTGAGAAGAGGTGTCAGCACCGCGGTATCTGACAATACTTTGATCCCGGCATCTTGTGATGTGCTTTGAAAAAAGACAGTCAGATAAACGTGTCCATTGTCCGCAGATGATGCCGACAAATGGGCCCATTAGCTTTTCTAATGCTTTCACCTCTTTGTAAGGAGATGCTCCCCAGAAAGCATCTGAGAGGTAGAAACGATCTTTAAAAAATCAATTCTTTGCCAGAGCTGTTGCACTTGCTGGAACTGTCCCCGAGTCCCATAACACAGGTTAAGAAACAGCAATCCTGTTGAGTGCCTCCCTGCCAAAGTGTTGAGGTCACTTCGACAAGTGGATTCCAAACATCTTCTAAGAGATGATACTGGGGCCATAGTTACTCTTCAATTGCTGTGGTAAAACAACATGATCACAGCATATTATAAACAAAAGCATTTGATTTGGCTTACAGTTTCAAAGGGCTGGGGTCCACAATGGTGGAGTGAAGGAATGACTGAGAGCTCACATCTCAATCTACAACCACAAGGCACACACACACACACACACACACACACACACACACCAAAAATGGTTTGAGTCTTTCGAAACCTCAAACCTTACAGCCAGTGACAGGATTGCCCTGACAAGGCCACACCTCCTAATCCTTCCCAAACAATTCCACCAACTGGGAGCCGAGTGTTCAAATATATGAGCCTAAGGAGGCCATTCTCATTCAAACCATGACCCTGGGTATAAAGTCGTCCTGACCCAACATAGTGTCCTATAAGTCTTTATTTGCTAAGTGGCCATAATGATAGCATCCAGCTCACAGGTCTGTGGGGATCTGAGGTCACAGTATACAGAGAAACTTAGCGCACACTAGAGCAGTGGTTCTCAACCTTCCTAATGCTGTGACCCTTTAAATCAGTTCCTCATGCTGTGGTGACCCCAACTATAAAATCATTTTCATTGTCACTTTATAACTGTAATTCTACTACTGTTGTGAATTATAATGTAAATATCTGACAGGCAGGATATCTGCTATGCATTCCTCATGAAAGAGTCATATGCCCTCTAAAGGGATCACACCCCACAGGTTGAGAACAGCTACACCAAAAGCTCAGTAGAGAGGAATTATGTATTTCTCTCGTTGCTGCTGCAGCTCTACCAAATACCTGTCACTGGCTACTTACATAGAAAAGCAGCTTACTCAGCTAGGATTTAGGAGCTGAGCATCCAAGATAAGGATTCTCCCCTGTTCAGTATCCAGTGAGGGTCCCCTTGGTTATTTCACACCATCATGGAGGGGACTCTTGAGGGGGATGAACAAGCTCTCATGATGAGTCAGAAGCCAGAAACCATGAAGGGGACAGCCTTGCTCCTTAAACACAACTTCTCATCTGAAATAGCTCATTCTACAAGACTCACACTAATTCCTCCGCTGACGGTGGCCTGTCATCCAGTGACCTCACACTCGGCTCCACCTGTTGACACTGCCACACCAACAATCGACTTTGAACCCACATCCATCAGGGCAGATGACAGCCAAGCCAGAGAGAGCATGGATGGCTGGCACGCTGCCTTTTCTCCATCGCCCAGCAGAGTCACAGAGTTCAAACGCAACCTCTCTGGCAGGCAAAGATTGAATTGGTGACTGGAAGCTGCTGATTCCATTTCTGGCTTAGCCTGTGAGTCATTTCCAATTACCCAGCAGCCAGAGACCTCAGGAGCCTGGCAGAGGGAAGAGCCCCTTACAATGAGACATGCCTGTTGCCCCAGTGCTTTGTCACGCTGCAGAGGACACGGAACAGAAGGAGCACAGTCTGGACGGAGCCTCTGTTCCCTGGGACAGGTCAGATCCTCCCCTCTGGGAACAAGGGTGATGTCAAGTGTCAAATCCAAGAGAACACCCTGGAATTTTAGCTTGAGTATCTGCACGAAAGGCTTAGAAATGTTTTCTAGATGGCCATGGTAGGACACACCTCTAATTTCAGCACCTGGGAGGCTGAGGCAGGAGGATTGAAGATTTGAGGACGGCCAGAGCCACATGGGAAAAAAAAGGAGAGGGAAGAAAGAGTAGAAGCAAAGAAAGAGAAATTTTTAGTTGTGATAAAATACCATAACCTTCAAATAGCCGGCTTCAGAGCCAATTCTGAACGCCTCTTGAGTGCAGGTGTGTCTGACGAACAGCAGCATATGCTCACACACTGCTGGGAAGCTATCACCGACAGGCATGCGCTGAAAGCGGTCATAGTCCCAAAGCCAGTGCCCACTGGGGAATAACTTCCCTCCCTCCACCCGACCTCTAATCACAGTCTACCTCTGTCCCAGCTCAGCTGCTCAAGAGCCTCGGTCAAGTAAGACCACACAGTCATACAGTCTTTGCTCTTAATGTAAATTCCAACAGTTAATCCAGGTTGCAGCATGTGTCAGAATTTCATTCCCCTTTTTTGGGTTGGATAATATTCTATAGTATGCACGGGACACAATTCATCTCTGCGTTTATGTTCTGATTGATACATTTGTCTCTACCTTTTAGTGTTGCAAATAGTGTGGTTATGAACTCCGCTACTTAAGTATCTCTTCGAGTCCCTGCTTTCAATTCTTTGGTATATGCACTCAGAAGTAGACTCGCTAGGTAATTCAGCAGTTAATTCTCTCGATGTCTTCCCTCCTCCCTCTAGTATGAGTATGTATGGTTGTGGACGTGACAACATGGGTGTTGGCCCTTGCCTTTCTACTTTGTTTGAGAGGGCATCGCCTCACTGCTGGGTTAACCAGTGAGCCAGCCTGTGAGTTTTCTGGAACAAGGCTAACTGACCCTGCCCCACGCCTTCTGGGAAGTGTCCTGCCTCTGCCTCCCACCTGCCTAGGCTGGGATGCTGGAACTGCAGGCTTCTGAGTTCAGCTCTTTCTTTTTCTTTCTTATTTTTTTCCTGTTCTGTTTTTTCTGGCTTCCCCCTATCTTCTCCCCATCCCTTCTTTCCCTCTCTCTATCTTTCTCTTCCTGGTAGATTCTCACCATGTAGCCAGGTTCCTCCTGCTTCTGCCTCCAGGTCCTGGGATTACAGGCAGGTATCCATGCCCAGCTTTCCGTCATTAATTCGTTAGGAACTGCCATGCTGTTTTCTACAGTGGTTGTGCCATTTCACAATCCTATCGACAAAGGGGGTCTGCTTCTTCCCAGCCTTGCTAACACTTTCTTTCTGTAGAAGCTCCTCTAAGAACACAGGATGAAGATGTATAAATGTCCGTCCTTCTTTGATCTGTATAAACTTTATCAGGCCACCAACTCAAGGGCTAAGTACAGCTCTCTTGAATGCGGTTTAAAAGTTGACTGTCTCCTTGACTGCTCTGCGAAGCATGAGAAAGGCAATTGCACCAGTTTGGGCCCCTTCCTGACACTGAGGCTGTTTCTCGGTCCTGAGTTAACTGTGCAAGCGTGGATGGGGAGGGTGATGACATGCTCACCTGGTCCTCCGTGTCACACGCTGAGCACACGTTGCTGCTGAGTCATTGAGCTGCCGGCATCTTTCTTGCAAATGACACAGTCCGGTCTAGCAGCTGAACTTAAAAAGGATCGTCTGAAGTTGCACAGAACCTCTGGGAGACTGAAAACAAAGCATAGGTCTCTCTTATACGAGGAACAACAGAGCCGAGAGAGACACCCACCACCTCAGGGCATATACTGGAAATGCCGAACAGCCAAGGCACCTCACCCTGCTACCCCCAACCCTCCCTACCTCACCCTCCACCCCTCCCTACTCCTACCCTCACCCCTGCCCTGCTTGCTGAGACAATCCCAGAACAGGATACTACAACAGACAGAAGTGTCTTTTTTTCTGAAACTCATGGGTTTTTTTTTCTGGATTTTGGAATATTTGCATATATGTAATGAAGTACCTTGGGCATAGGGCTCAAGTTGAAGCAGGAAGTCAGTTTATGTTTCAAATGCCCCCTGAAGGTACCTTCTCGGTGTTTTTTAGCAGTTTGTGCACGGCCCAAGGCTTCATGACGAGGAACTTTCCACTGTGAACACATCCCGCTGACGCTCATGAAGGTCTGGTACTGGGATCTTGGATCTCAGTATGGGGTGGTCAACATCTGCCTCTATCAACAAACCCCCAGAAGGGTCAGGCATCTGCCCAGCTGGTCACACCACAGGATGAACCCCACTCCCGTGTGGGCTCCAGCATCCCCAACTCAGCCCCTGGGACCTGAGACCCACAGGGACTCCCAGAGACTAGCAATTCTGGGGAAGTCACCTAACGTTTAGTAACTGCAGACCAGCTTCAGTTTGCTATGGTGACCACCCACCCACCCAGCGTCCTTGATTGGTGCTTCATCCATTCTTCGACTTCCCGCCTGGCACCTCCAGAGGTTTCTGGAGCCTTCTGAAGTGACACCTAGGGCTATTCAGCTCTCCCAGCTTGCCCTGGAAAAGCAGCTGTGGAGACCCCTGCTGTCAGTCCTGAGGGGGCCACCTACTGCAAAGAAGACACTAGCAGGCTTCCAAGGGGCACACCAGCGTCTAACCTCTGATCCTCCTCCCTTGGTGGTCGGGACCTGGTTCATCTGTGTGTATTCTCCCAAGAGATCCCACCCCCTAGGATATTGTATGCCTTTTTTGTAGGCTGAAAGGCCTTGATTAGCATTCCTTCATGGAGGCAATGGGCGCAGGACACAGCTGTTTGGGTGAGTGAGGGGACCAAACGATTCAAAGATGCAAAGACAAAAGGGAACTCTGCTGTCCTCCAGCCATTACTTCACCAAGTCTTGAGTGCCGCTCCCAAGCCTCTGGTCCGTTACAAACAGCTGAGGCAGCCTCTCTGGCTTAAGATACAGGCCCCGAGGCGTAGGGCTGGCAGTGATAGAAAGGGGATCTTTTCCAGAGGCTGAGCCCACGGCCAGAGCAGGGCTGAGGTTTTCACACATTTCTGTCTTCTTTGTCTCTCATATATGCAGACACGGTTTGATTGGGTACTTTAAACCACTAGGCAGGAGTTCATTCTAACAAGGGCTGGAACGCCAAGGCGCCGGGAAGGAAGAGAGCTGCCTGAGCAATGTGTTGGGTTAGCCCCTATACACAGGGACACCAGCCAGCCCACGTGCTGTTTTTTCCTGCCTTGCGTCTGCTTAGCTGGTGGGGGCCCCTACCACACAGTCATGTAGTTTATGTGATTGGTACCAGAGTGAGCAGGAACGAAAGGCAGGGGCAGCCCAGAGGACCCAGGTTCGATTCCTAACTCCCATACAGAGGCTCCCAACCATCCATAACTCCAGTTCCAGGGTAACCTACGCTCTCTTCTGGCCTCCTCAGACACTGCATGCATGTGGTACATGGGCATATAGGCAAGCAAAACACTCACACATAAAATAACAATTAAAATGATTAAAATCCCATAGAGCAAGTGTCACCTTATAGTCCCATTTTGTCTACGGCAAGGGTAATACACACATGCAAAACACACAGTACCACGCCCCATGCTCTTCCTATGTGCATACCTATAATAAAGTTTGATTTTTTAAAATTAGATACATTGGAGCTGGAGATATGGCTCAGTAGTTAAGAGCACTGTCTCTTCTCCCAGAGGACTGGGGTTCAATTCCCAGCACCCATATGGCAGCCCACAACTGTCTGCACCTCCAAGATCTGACACCCTCAAACAGATATACATGTATACAAAACACCAATGCACATAAAATAAAAAGAAATAATTTAAAAATAAATAAATATAAGTTAGATACCTTAAGAGATTAACAGCTAATAATAAATAGAATAATGATGAGAATACACTGTGGCAAAAGTTATTGAATTGCATTCTCTATACCACAGTCAAGGTAAACCTAGAACTTTGGGACCGAAGTTAGCCACAGGTAACTGAAACCATTAAAGGTGAAACTGTGGGTGAGGGGACACCACCCTAGGGCAAACAGGATTCAAGAGCTCAAGTCACCGAGGGGCACTGTACAGTGGCAGACAAGAGGTGAACGTCTGTCTCCTGTCTGTCCAGCTCCCAATGTGGAACGTGTTTCAAGATCTCTTTTGTGAATTCACTTGTTTTGAACTTTCGCCACAAAGCAAGAATTTATCTCCCCCCTCCCCGTGTCTGTCTTGTTGAAATGAGAATCCAACAACGCTGAACACTTAGAATCTTAAGGCTGATACTTTTTTATCTTCTGTGCTCTTCAGATAGTTCTGGCCTTTGTGTCTTCCCCGCAACCACCCCGGCAGGGAGAGGGATGCTTCAGAATGAGATGCATAGCATCTGCAGATAAAGGGAAGCTGTCTTTCTCTCCTGGGTCTCTGATTGACAGGCTTAGAGTCAAACCAGCAGGCCCTGTGAGGGAAGCCAGGGAGAGGATGGTGAGGCGACTGCTTGCTTCAGCGTGCTTGTGAGAGCCCAGCTGTTTGGCTGAAATCCCCTCTGTCTGTGGCTTCTGGTTGACCTGTAGCTCTTGGCCTGGGTGTGGCCATCGCTAGTGCTCACTGGCCTCTGCCTTCCTGCCCTCGCAGGCAGCTGGACCAGTCCTGGCCAGTGCCATGTGGATGGCAGGGAGCATCAGTCATAGACTGGGGAACAAAAAGGCCCTGCACCCTTCTGGGTCTTTCCTCCTCGAGAGTGGCAGACCGGTGAGTGCTTGGTCCCTAGCTAGCAAGCGGCATTGCTCTTTAAGGTTCTGAAAACCTTGGGGGGGGGGGGCGAAGGCAGAGGAACTAGGTCCCTGAAGACATGGCTTTGAGACTGAGGCTTGTCCTCCACCTCCTCCCTCACCCTCTACTTTGTGCTTTGTGTCTACTTTGAGGTGAAGAAGCTCCTCCACCATAAGCTAACACCACCACGATATTCTTCTCGAGCTCATAGGGCAAAGCAGCCCTGGACCCTCTGAAGGGATGGGTTGAAGTTACTCTTTCCTCCCTGAAATTGTCCTTTTGGAGATTTGGTGATAGCTCTGCAAAACTGATTTGCAAGGCTTCTGTTACTGAAGCCCTGGGATATGTGGGCTTCCCTGGGTCTGCACAATGTCCAGGTTTCACTATAAAAACTCTACTGAATTACCTCATAGTCTGCCCTGGCATTTTACTCAAGCGTTGGACCTTTGCTGTGAGATGACCTTTCTGTATGCTGTGAATATGTATTCCTCTCATTGGTTAATAATAAAAGCCGCTTGACCAATAGCCAGGCAGGATAAGGTTAGGTGGAACAATCAAACTGAGAACTCAGATGAGGAGGGGTGGAGTCAAGAGAGATGCCAACCAGCCACTAGAGAAGCAAGATGCCAGGAGACCAGAAACTCCACAGCCACATAGCAAAACATGGATTAATAGAAATGGATTAATTTAAATGTAAGGGTTAGCTAGTAATAAGCCTGAGCTTATTGGTCGAACATTAGTAATTAATATTATGCCTCTGAGTGATTATTTAGAAGTGGCAGCAGGATGGGGTGGGACAGAGAAACCCCCATTTACAGACCCTACTGATTTTTTTTTAAGCCATGTGCTGGAATTTCTAAGCTTTCAAAATCCTGTGAAGATAACTGACCATAACAGTCATCTTTATATATATAGTTATATAACTATAACTAAAAGCTGAATGTAGCCTGGAGTTGGGGGCCCACACCTGTAATCCCAGCACTGAGGAGGCAGAGGCAGGCAATCTGAGTTTGAGGCCAGCCTGGTCTACAAAGCAAGTTCCAGGACAGCCAGAGCGGCACAGAGAAACCCTGTCTTGAAAATAAATAAAACCTTTCTTCCCAAAGTTTCTTTTGGCCCTAATGTTTATCACAGCAATAGAAAGCTAGGAGGACCAGTCATGGTAGTGATGCCTTTAAAACCAGAACTCAGCCGGCAGAGGCAAGTGGACCTCTGAGTTCCTACGCCAGCCTGGTCTATAGAGTGAGTTCCAGGACAGCCAAGGATACATAGAGAAATCCTGCCTCAAAGCAAACAAACAAAAACCTAAATCAAAATAATAATAATAATAAGGCAAACTAAGACATCTACCTTGTCTTCAAGCCCTGGTAGCCTTGTCCACTTGTTCTGTCCTATTGATGAGACTGTCTTACTTTTTATTGAGATTTTTCTCGCTCAAAACTTCCTTCTGAGCCTGGAAAGATGACTCAGCAGTTAAGAGCTCACACTACTTCCACAGGTCTGAGTCTCATCTGCCATGTTCGCTGTCTCACATCTGTCTGTAAGTCCAGCTTCAGAGACGAGATACCTCTTGCTTCTGTGGACACCTGAACTCATATGCCCACATAAACACAGGGAGAGAAAGAGATGGAGGAAAGAAGGGAGGGAGGGAAGGAGGCAGGGACAGAAGGAAAGAGGAAGGGAGTTTTTCTCTTTATTTTTAACCTTTAATTTGGCTTTTTGGTGTTTACTTATTTAATCTCTTTCCTATCTTGAATAGATCCCCTTATTTTACTCAGTCATTGGTTCATGATCACTTTAATTCATCCAACACTTTATTCCTGTCCTCTTAGATTCTGTTGAGCCTTCTCACATAATGGTTAGTTTGAATTCTTTGGGATTTCTCCTAAATCATGCTCACTGGAGTATATTGCTGTGGAACTCCTAATTTTTGGAGAAGCCAATCTGTGTGGCTTTTTCACATTCCTGTGTTGGGTTTCTGTGTTGGCTCTTGCCCATCTGGGATTAAGTCGACTGGATGTTTTAAAACACCTGCATTCTTTCCATGGAAGTACCCACAATATTTGTGTAAAGTTGGTTATAGCAAGGTTGTGGGTGTGACTTGGTAGCAGAAACCCTCAGTATTCATGCCCAGGACAGCAGGCTTGATCTCCAGCATATTCCCCAGAATGGAAGACTCTCTGTGCTCACAACCACGGGGCAGGTCCCCACAAAAGCAGTCGATAAACACAACAGTCCTTAACTGGGGGTGAATAAAAGAGCAAATTTGGGATGGCATGCGCTAAGGTTTTAATCACTTTCGGCAGGAATGGGAAAGAAAATACTCCCCCACCCTCCACCCCCGCCCCAAACCAGGGTCCTAAAGCAAGCCTGGGGTTCCAGGAAAAAGTGCAGAGAGCAGCTACACCCACGAGCCCCAAACCCGGAGGTTACAGAAACACATTTATCCAGAAGAACAGTTTATAGGTCTGGCGAAGCCACGCCCTCCCTCGCTGTCCCTCCCCGCGACTGCAGAAACTGTACTGGCTTAGACTCGGCAATGCAGCACATCCTTGAATGCTGTGCTGCAGGCCCTCGGGGTACTGTCTTCCAGGCCTGCAGTCTCGCTAGGTTGATCTGAGTTTTCATTCTTTTATTCCCTCCACCCATTTAAGTCTTACATATTTTTTTTCTTTCAAGTATTATAGCTATGTACACAAACCAGAAGAGGAAAGACACATAGAGGAGGAGGCAGGAAAGACAGAGGGACTTACGCCACCGGACGGACAGCTGATGAGATAAATGCAGTCAAACAGTCTCCAATGATCACAACACGCAGAAGACTAGGGCGGGGCGCCCCTAACTGTAGGGCACCTGCATTCCTTGAGAAACCTAAAAAGGGAGAAGGGAGAATTAATAAGTGCGTGGTTCAGCAAAACTGAAATTGGATATTAAATGAGGGAAATATAAAGGAGAAGAGGTTGGGGTTGGAAGATTCACATGTGGTTCTTTGCCTGATGAGCACGGGACCAGGTCTTTCATGGAGCCAGGGCACAGGTGACAGTGTGTCTCTGTAGATCCTTTATGGGGTGAGGGGGCAGGCACCACCGTTGGGCTTATCTGTGTCTACTTCAGCCACCTGAGTGGTCAAAGATGCCGGTTGTACTTCAGTAAGGTCCAACGTGAGGGCCAGGTGCATGTGTCCTCCTGCCTCTGTTTCTCAAAGGGGTGTGTTGTGTGTGCTGAGCACGCTTTTATGGGGTCTCTCACTGGCATGGGGACAGATGCCGCACCTGTCTCTGTGTGATCTTCTCCAGTCGGGCTCAGAGCAGACCTCACAGCCCATTGTCAGTCTTGCGTTTGCAGGGAGGGACTTTGGCCTCTAGAGCCACCTAGCTGCCAACCCAGCAGAGGTTCCTGTGCGGTGGCTTCTGGCCACTGCACCTGTGGAGAGAGGATTTTTTCCAGCACAGCCCCTCCCTCTGCTAGTGCAGCTGACACCAATGCGCTCTCTCTGCCCTCATCCTGCCCTCCTCCTTATTGCTTTTTAAATTTAAACTGTTCATGACTGAATGCCGTGTGACGCTTGTGAGGCTCTCTCACTGTGTCAAACTGCAGTTCTGACCCTCTGTAGAGGGTCCTCACTGCTCCTGGGAATGGAGCCCTGAGCTTGGGGCTGAGCCTCAGGAGCAAACTCCAGAGCCTCCCGTTGTTTTCCATAATTTAATTTTTTTTCCTTTCTATAGAGACTAGTGTTTTTCCACAGTCCATTTCCCAACCACCCTATCTATTCCCCAGATGATCCAGCACTCCACACAAGGCTGTGGTTCTCCACGTTCTCCCTGTTTTCAGCTTTAACTACAAATTTCTAAGCAGGGAGCCCAGAAGAACTCCAGCTGAGCAGAGTCCTCATGGGCCACGAGCCCCTCTTTAGAGACATAGACCCAGGTCCCAGGACACAGAAAACCTGCATTCAAGGAAACATCAGAGTTGCGAAGCAGCGAAGAGCTCAGGCCTCTTGGTCTCAGTGACCTCTCCCACCTTATCAGGACCATTTTCCCTGTGAGGTTGAGCTTGTTTCTAAGGCAACACTAAGGACATGAAATGCTGCCAACTGCACAGGTGCATGCCTTCCTAGAAATACAAACTGCAATGAATTCTAATTTTAGAGACGCTAACATGCAAATAATGCATGTTCTAAGGTGACGAAAGAACCCTTTTATGGCAAGAGATGTATGCCATACATCTTCTTATTGTCTTTCCCTCTGCCCTTTTCTGGTTTCTTCCCTAATTCTGACTTTATGATAAATAGATGTGCTCTAACTGCCCCCCTCTTTTTTCCACTTGGTCCCTCTATCAGTCTAGCTTCTCCCAACAGTCAGTCAACTCCTGTCCCTAAGCCGCAGCTCTTGCCGAGCTCTTCCCTGTCTGCCAGGACACAAGCACACTCCTATCTTCCTTACCGTCAGAATAATTCATTGGACATCACTTTGCATCGACTGATGTCATTCCCAGGACCTACAGAATACAGTCAGGACCATTCACATCTCTGGATCCCTGTTTGGTACTTAGCTTCAAAGATCAACACCCAAGGCACTGTGCTCTTGGGTTCCATCAGACAGATGGAGCCCGCCTCCTGGGCATGCTCCCCACTCCCCTCACAGGACACCACATATGTGTGTGCTTAGGGGGGGAGTTGTGGTTTGAGTATAAATGCACCCTCCTAAAGGTGCATGTGTTTGGACCCTTGGTCCCCAGCTGGCGGCACTGTTTGGGGAGTTTGTACAACCTTTAGTTGCACCTCACTGGAGACAGGGTGACTTGTGCTTGGTATTATGTCACACTGAATAGTCACTGCCTTGAACTTTCTCTATGCTCTCTGTCCTCTCCTAATCCCTAGCAACTGCTCTTTTGCATTGTCCCCACTGTCCTGCCTGCCCCAGAATGTCAGTTCATTAGAATCATGCACTGTGGGAGCCTTCCCCATTGGCTTCCTTCACTCAGTGGTACAGGTCAGGGTCCAGCGTGGTGTTCCAAGGCTTGATAGCTCATTGCGTTTTAGCACTGATCTCATTGCCTGGATAGACCACAGCTCACACATCTGTTCGCCCCCTGAAGGACACCTTCCCAAGGCTGCAATAAATACCTCTGCTTTTGGTTTCTAGCTTCTTTGGTTAAATACCAAGAGGCTCACTCAGTTGCTAGATGATGTGCTAAGAGTACATTTAATCCTATGAGAAATCGCAGCACTGTCTTCCCAAGTGTGTGCACCATCAGTCTTCCTGCCAGTCATGGCTCCCTGCTGCCCCACATGTCACCACTGGATGGTGATGGGGACAGCGGAATCTTTAAAAAGAGTCAGGATCCTGGGTGACTAGAGGGTGATCAGCTGGGTTCTGCAGATGTGAGGTGGAGACTGAGGTTCTGGGACCCTTCAGGGGCCGTGGTAAGTGTGATTAGCTGGGTTCTGCGGATGTGAGGTGGAGACCTGAGGTTCTGGTACCCATCAGGGGCCGTGGTAAGTGTGATTAGCTGGGTTCTGCAGATGTGAGGTGGAGACCTGAGGTTCTGGTACCCATCAGGGGCCGTGGTAAGTGTGATTAGCTGGGTTCTGCAGATGTGAGGTGGAGACCTGAGGTTCTGGTACCCATCAGGGGCCGTGGTAAGTGTGATTAGCTGGGTTCTGCGGATGTGAGGTGGAGACCTGAGGTTCTGGTACCCATCAGGGGCCGTGGTAAGTGTGATTAGCTGGGTTCTGCGGATGTGAGGTGGAGACCTGAGGTTCTGGTACCCATCAGGGGCCATAGTAACTGTGGCTGGATCTGAGGATTCCTAAACCTCATCCCAAGGCTTGCATTAAGGCAGGCCACTACTGATGTCTGCAGAGAGAGCTTGGCAGGTAAGAGCTCTTACTGCCCTTGCAGAGGACCGGGATTCAGTTCCCAACACCCACTGACAGCTGACAACCGCCCGTGATGCCAGTTCTGGAGGATCTGATGCCTTTCCTGACCTCTGAGGGCACCAGGCACACATGGGGCACATACAAAATACATATAAATACATATAAAATACATATAAAAAACGAACATTAAGAGGGTAGACCAGTTGGGTGTAGTAGTACATGCCTTTATCTGAAGGCAGAAGCAGAGGCAAGTGGATTTCTGTGAGTTCAGGACCAGCCTGGTCTACCTAGAAAATTCTAGGCCAGCCAGAGATACACAGTGAGGTCCTATCTCAAAATTTATAATTATTATTATTATCATCATCATCATTATTATTTCCCTATCTGTGAAATGAGACCAATGTTGTATCTCTTCTCTTGGGGCTTATTGTGAAGATTAAATATGTCTGTACATGAAATCCTATACCAGGTGTTTAGTAGACACTCAGTGAGTGTTTGTGTTCTTATAACAACCTCCCTTAACTGTCAGGGGAATGTTTCATTGAGCAGAGGAGATAATTAGAGACAGGCTTGTCTG
This sequence comes from Microtus pennsylvanicus, assembly GCF_037038515.1. Classification (NCBI taxonomy): domain Eukaryota; kingdom Metazoa; phylum Chordata; class Mammalia; order Rodentia; family Cricetidae; genus Microtus; species Microtus pennsylvanicus. The sequence continues at coordinate 89,190,063 of NC_134589.1, forward strand.
CAGGGCCTGCCTTTCTGCCTAGGGAAGCAAACCCTTACTCACTTTCCTGCTGTCTGTGGAATAACGTGTGTGTGCCTGTGTGTGCGTGTGTGTGCATGTGTGTGCATGTGTGTGCGTATGTGTGCATGTGTGTGTTCGTGTGCGTGTGTATGCGTGCGTGTTGTATTGTACACATATACATTATTTTTAATCATATGTATGTGCATGTGAATGAAGGAGCACATAGATGCCGATTGTTGGGTCCACTGGAGCAGGAGGTACAGAAATTCTGAGCCCCTTCCCCCAGTGTGGATGCTGGGAACCAAACTTGGGTCTCCTGTAAAGACAGGGCTTGCTCTTAACTGCTGAGCCATCTTTCCAGTCTCCGAGTTACTCTTTTTGTATCTGAGGACAGATTTGTATTTGATGACAAATCTTCCTTGCCTCTGTGGTTCTTCTGAGGCTCTTTTGAAAGGCAGGGGCTGAGGAAGTCTTTGGAGACACACATCACGGAACAGCAGTGCAGACTGAATTAAAGTAGCCATTTTGACTACTTAAGAGTTTGTTAAAACGATGCCAAGTCCCATCAACTGAACTTTTCTAATCATCACTAATAAACCAAAGCCCCTGTCATCTCCCAGAATCTCAAATTTCAGGCAGTGTTGCTATGAGAACCCCACTGTCAGGAACAAACAAAAAACAAAAAAAAATCAGAATACACTCCTTGCTATGGCCTCTCACCAGTTCCACAGGGAACTTAAGCCAGGCCAAAATGCTAGGCTCTTATGGCTACTGTAACAAAAGACCACAAGTCTCTTGGCATTGAGACCAGAAAGGTAACAAAGTGTCTTTTCCATTTCTGTGGCAAAAGTGACTTAAGGAAGGGTTCATTTTGGTGAAAGGTCGAGGCTAAAGTTTGCTCAGTGGGAAAGGTGTGATGTGAGGCGGCTGGTCACATGACACACGCGGTCAGGAAGCAGAGAGAGATTAATGCTGCTGCTCAGCTCAGTCTCCCTATTTAGTCCAGGTCCTCAGCCTACACAATGATGCTGCCTGCAGTTAAGGTTTCTCACCTCAGTTAAGCTGATCTAGGTAATCCTCATAGATGTGACCAGAAGCTAGCCTCCTGGGTGATTCTGGCGCCAACACCAGAATCACCAAGGCTTCCAACGACACAACCTGGAGACCCAAAGGGCATCATATAAGGTGAGAACCAAGGTGTTGATGGGTTTATTATTCCTTCTGGGTGTCTCAAAGTACATTCCTCCCCCTCTTCCTGGTCCTGAAGGCTGCTTCCCTTCACTGGCTCAGAGCCTCACCAAGAGTCTCAGCATCTCTACCGGGTTGCCTCCCCCGCCCCACCTTCATCTCCAGCTCACCTACCAGGATAAAGGGCCATCTCTGCAATTCAGAATCTTTAACTTGAGCACACCTGCAGAATGCCATAGATCACATCAGAAGGCACTGGGCCCAAGGGGGCCCTTCCTGCTGAGGGAGGCAGGCCTCAGGCAGGGGTAGAAAGCCCGAGTGAACGCCACAGGGAAGGAGGTATCAGGATCAGGGATAGGAGGCCTCTGGGAAGAAGAGAGAGCAGCCAGCTGTGCTCTGCTCAGAGAAGGCTCAGTGGATCAGAACCTGAGATTAGATGAGATTCGGGGTACCTAATAAAAAGGTCAGGCTGTCTCCTCTTTCCACTCCCACAAAAAAAGAAAAAGGAGTTTGGTTCTTGGGCCCAGGTAGAGTTTACCGTGTGGTTGAGATGGGACGGAGTTCACTGTGTGGTTGAGATGGGACAGAGTTAACCATGTGGTTGAGATGGGACAGAGTTTACCATGTGGTTGAGATAGGACAGAGTTAACCATGTGGTTGAGATAGGACAGAGTTAACCATGTGGTTGAGATGGGACAGAATTCACAGTGTGGTTGAGATAGGGCAAAGTTCACCAAGTGGTTGAGATGGGATGGAGTTCACCGTGTGGTTGAGATAGGGCAAAGTTCACCGTGTGGTTGAGATAGGGCAAAGTTCACCGTGTGGTTGAGATGGGACGGAGTTCACCATGTGATTGAGTTAGGACGGAGTTAACCATGTGGTTGAGATAGGGCAAAGTTCACCGTGTGGTTGAGATAGGGCAAAGTTCACCGTGTGGTTGAGATGGGACGGAGTTCACTATGTGATTGAGTTAGGACGGAGTTAACCATGTGGTTGAGATAGGGCAAAGTTCACCGTGTGGTTGAGATAGGGCAAAGTTCACCGTGTGGTTGAGATAGGACGGAGTTCACCATGTGATTGAGTTAGGACGGAGTTCACTATGTGGTTGAGATAGGACGGAGTCTACCATGTGGTTGAGATGGGATAGAGTTCACCATGTGATTGAGATAGGACTGAGTCTACCATGTGGTTGAGATGGGATGGAGTTCACCGTGGGGTTGAGATGGGATGGAGTTCACCATGTGGTTGAGATGGGACAGAGTTCACCATGTGGTTGAGATGGGATGGAGTTCACCGTGGGGTTGAGATAGAGCAGAGTTCACCATGGGGTTGAGATGGGATGGAGTTCACCGTGGGGTTGAGATGGGACGGAGTTCACCGTGGGGTTGAGATGGGATGGAGTTCACCGTGGGGTTGAGATGGGATGGAGGAACGCATGAAACCTGTAGTGTGTGACGGTACTGGGTCAACAGAACCTTGCTTCCTGGACGAATAACAAAAAGTCCACATTGACTCAGCTGTTTGTTATCCTGGAAAAATGAAAAAAGATAAAATTCGCAGGCAAGGTTTAAAAGCCATATCAAAACTGAAATCTGTTGAAGGGAAGGACCTTTGTGAGCTAGCCACATGGGACCTGGCAGCTCCTGGGAAGGCCGTGGGGAACGGTCCTCAGCACAAGCGTTGTCCAAAGACTTTCAAAGTCGCATAAATATTTAAAAGCACTGCTGCATGCAAATAAACACGTGGAGGGCAAATCTGAGGGAGCAGGCACGGTTTAAAGATGCACGCCGCACTTGCTACCGGGGAAGACATGCAGGGCTAGCTTCTCCAAAACACCATTTCTCAAACCAGTGAGATGTCAGCTGCAAGGTGCTTTTGGCCCAGGAGCGTGCGTAGCCCTACATCAAACAGGAGGATGATCCTGACAAGCAATTTCTAATTTAAGAATTAATTGTCCCAGAGACCCTTCTAGCATATTCCTTCAGCCACATTCGAATGACCTACCCTGTACACCTTCATGCCAAACCTATGTTTGCCAACGCTTTTGTAAACACACATACATGTACGAAGCCCCCATTCGGGGATAGTTCGGAGGCAGAGGAGACTATCTGTCACCTTTCAGCAAGAGTAGCTGCAGTATCTGGGAGCCAAGATTAGTAAACAACGAGTCACAATGGAGCTGAAATGGCAGATAAGGTGCTTAGCCTCCCTTGGGTGGGACACAGCTTGCCTCACCCACCTCTTTGCCCATAGTTCCTGTGCCTACACAGCCGATGCTCCCCTCACGCCTGGAAGCGTCATGGGTGGTAAAAGGTAGCAGTGGCAGCCAGAAGGCCAGCGCTAGGGTTTTCAGCTCCAGCTTTGCAGCATCCCTTGTCCCACACGGAAGAGAACCAGACTCGCACCTGTTCAAAGCCTCTGTTCCTCCGTTAGGAGCAGCTGTGCACGACTGTGCTTTCCGCCCTTAAACCGATACATCCTTCTCTTGCCACTTCCTGGTCTCTGTCTGTGAAGGCAGCTTCTGCTCTGCCTGTGGCCTGTGTCTGCAGAACTCATCGATTTTGCACGACAGTCCCAGGAAGCCTGGCAAACGCTAGGACAGGTATCGGGCATGGTGGCGAGCAAATTTCTCTAAGGGTTTGCACAGAGGACAGGAGTTAGGTCAGCTGTGCCTGAGTTTGCTTTGGGCTCCACACACAAAGAAGCCAAGACCCTTTGGCAGATGTTCATCCCCCAGGAAACACCTGTTCCCATTTGGCCACTCTCCAAAGGCCCTTCTTGCTCACCATGGTAGTACGCACCTTTAATCCCAGCACTCAGTAGGCAGAGGCAGGTGGATCTCTATGAGTTCAAAGCCAGCCTGGTCTACAGAGTGAATTCCAGGACAGCCAGGGCTACATAATGAGACAAGGCCTTGTCAGAAAGAAAGAAAGAAAGAAAGAAAGAAAGAAAGAAAGAAAGAAAGAAAGAAAGAAAGAAAGAAAGAAAGAAAGAAAGAAAGAAAGAAAGAAAGGAAGGAAGGAAGGAAGGAAGGAAGGAAGGAAGGAAGGAAGGAAGGAAGGAAGGGGAGGGAGGGAAAGAGGGAGGAGAGAAAGAGAGTGTGTGTGTAAAAAGCCCTTATTTTAGCTGGAATTCTGCCAACAAACTTTCACCCTGTGTATCTGATTAGGGGTGCACGTACTAAAACCATGTAAATAGTGATAATAAAGAGAAACCAATATGATAATAGCTGCCATTGTTTAATTCCTATTCCTTGGCAATGTTCAAACACTTGGAAGCAGTTCAAATATAAAAACATTTCTGAGTATCACCGTGTCTGGTCCACAGGAAAAGGGATAGTACCGACGGTGGGATGGTTCAGCTAGGAAGGCAGATGTACATGCTCTGATAAGATCAAGGAAGGTGTCTCCCACGGTCAGGACCACACGTGTGCAGGACACAGGGAGCTGATCAGGAGTGTGCTACAGAAGGAGTGAAGAGAGCATACGTCCCAGACCTGCAAGAAACACGGAAACACCACAGGAGTGGACATGTAAGCAGCTCACGGGGCCAGGAGAGGTCAGGACGGAGGTTCAGTTCATGTTTGGCTGACTCGGGATCCCAGCAATGAGCCGTAGCTGTGTATTGACCACACTTCTGGTTTCTCACTCTCTGGAAGTCCTGGGAGCTCAGAACTGCTTGGCAATAGTCCATCACACATACAAGATGCTAAAAATGTTGGTTTGGTTAAGGTACTTTGCTCTATTTTTCAAAGTTCTGTAAAGTATAGTATATTTCAAATGTATGCAGGTCTGGGAGAGAATACCCAGTGCCTGTGTGTCTGTCATCCGATGTTGACATCTGTCAGCTGTGAATACGTTGTAAGCCACCTCCACCAACTCCCATCTGCAGCCTGGGTGGTTTTGGAGCCTGCATGCCCAACTTGCTCCTAACACGTAGCTTTTCCCGGGGCTCATTTTCTAGGGTCCCCAGTTTACCACTGTAGATGAAGGATTTTGGATGCTGGTACTGGGGTGAGATCTAAGGACTAAGAATGCACAGGAGAGCATGGTACCAGGCCCCAGGGCCACCCCACTGCTCTGTCCTTCACTAACTGTGACCTCCACAAGCAGTATCTGCTCACTTCAGTTCCACCAGCTCAGGGTGGGAGTGAGAAGCAGGGAAACCCTTCCCTTGTGAGGGACAGGTAGCAAGCCTCAGTAAGTCACTTCCTAGCTATTTGCCTTTGGCGAGCTACTTAACTTCTCTGAGCCTCCGTTTTCCCACTTACAGAAAAGGAGACAAAATATCTGCCTCCAAGGTTGCTTCAAAACTTTGTTGAAACAATGGGAGTAAAAGTTTGAGCAAACAAAAGATGTCAGTCAGGGAGGGGGAATTCGAGCCCAGGCCACGCTGGGATTTTAAATCTTCCTTTCCCGATTCCTCCAATATTGTCTACCACTCCATGTTTGCCTAAGGCAGAAAAGTGGTGGCGTGATCGCTGCTTTACCCATTTTTAAGCAAAGATATTCTTTCTCATTAGCATAAGGCAAGCAATCAGTGTGACATCACAGAGACTCAGGCAGCCATGAAGTCTCTCTCCTCCCCCAGCGACTCCCAGTGTGGGCACTGTAACCTTAGATCTAACCCTACAGGAAAAACTCATTAGGCTCAGATCAGGAAAAGCGCTCTCTGAGAGAGTGGGGTATGTGACCTCACAGGAGGCCTGGGTCACCTTAGCGAACTTCAAAACCCTGAACGCTCCACGCAGGCTGCCTGCCTCTCACAGAGGAGGCAATTTAGAAACCCATCATTTCTCACTGGAGAGGCCCTTCCACAGCGAAGACCTGTGGGGTCTCTCCAGTGGCACCCCCATTAAGGAAATACAATTTAATTGTCATTGGAACTAAGGACCTGTGTTGGAGGCTGCTTGTGACAAAGAGATGGAAGGTGCCAGAAGCATGCAGACCTGGAAGAAGGAGGGTGGCATCTGGGGAGCGTGCCAACGCTGAATTGCCCCATCTGTTGCGTTAATAACCAATTGGTCCAGGGGACGAGGACATACGGTACCTATTAGAATCTGTCTGCACATATGTAACTGCTCATTTCATCTGCACAAACGACTGATTCTTTATGCAAATGCAGGTCTGAACGCCCATGTAGGCAAGGTTATGTTCAGCCCCCCCAAATGCTGAAGCCTGGGGGCCCCAGAGCCTCGGATGCATTAAAGAAAGCAAGCAGAGTGGGGAAAGCAAATTGTGTCGGAAAGATGTGGGCGCCGACAGCCAAGGCTGGTGAACAAGGCCGCAGGGCAGGACACAGGAACACGCAGTGGAAGTACTCAAGGCAGAGTTTACCAGGAGAGCAGGGGCCAGTATGGGAGAGGCTGGCTACACAGAGGGACCCTGTCTCCAAAAACCAATAATGAAAGGAGAGAGGAGAGGGGGGGGGCAACAAAGGGCTGGGTATGACGTCACATGCTTTTATTTCCAGGACTTGAGAGGCAGGGAGGCAGAAGTAGGTGAGTCTCTGTGAGTTCAAGGTCAGCCTGGGCTACTAGTGTGGAACCTTCACCCCTTATTCTCAAAGGGGCAAGAAGAAATTTTCTAGCAGAATATTTTCCCAGGAAGATAGCGGCCTTCCCCTTTCCCACCCAGGAGATTCCAAGCACAAGGTCTCTTAGCTCAGCCCAGCCAGCCGCCTGGTACAGGCTGATAAAAATGGCCTAACTCAGGAACAGTGGCCTTGCTCTAAGAACAAGGAGAAAGCTGACTTAACAGAATGGGAGGGAGCAAAAGTCCTTGCACCCATGCCAAAGCATCTTCAAAGATTCTCTTTGTAGTTATGCCTTTAAATGCTTACCCCACAGAGGAGATACAACTCCTCTCTACCTTGTTGTAACGGGGATGGAGATGAGTTCCAAACGTGTTTGTATTATGTTGATTAAACCTTGCTTATTACAGTCTGGGCCTCTCCGGTGGTCTCTTTCTTGAAGGGGCGTAAACGACCAGCAAATAGGATTAACCAGGCTAGCTTTAATATCAGCTTTATTAAGGGGAAGAAGGGGAGAGCTTTCAAAACCAGGGTTCCAGCGACGAGCAGGAAATTAAAAAGAGGCAAACAAACGCACATGGATGGTTTTATAGGCTATTTGGGGGCCCGGGGCAAACACCCCCCCCCAAACAAGGTGATTGGTTGAGATTCCCCATCACTTTCTGGGGGTCATAATCTGGGCACAACACTAGGAAGTTCCTGGACAGCCTGGAGTACATTAGTAAGACTCTGTCTCCAAAAAGAAAAGAAGGAAGGGAGGGAAGGAGGAAGGGAGGGAGGGAGGGAGGGAGGGAGGGAGGGAGGGAGGGAGGGAGGGAGGGAAGGAAGGAAGGAAAAGGAAGAAAGACCAGAAGAGGAGTTATAGAGAGAATGTGTCAGGTTAGACCAGGCCACAATTATTGTATAACTAAATCTCAATACATATATGATTTATGTTATATTTAAAACCAAAAAGTCATGATCGATTAAACCAGAATCTGACCAGTTATGAGAAATCTTTTAGAAACAGAGTTTCTCTGTGTAGCCATGGCTGTCCTGGAACTCACAAATATCCTCCTGCCTCTACCTCCCAAGCACTGGGATTAAAGTTGTGCACCACCACTACCCGTTCAGTTAAAAGAAGTCATGAGCGCCGGGAGGTGGTGGCGCACGCCTTTAATCCCAGCACTCGGGAGGCAGAGGCAGGCGGATCTCTGTGAGTTCGAGACCAGCCTGGTCTACAGAGCTAGTTCCAGGACAGGCTCCAAAGCCACAGAGAAACCCTGTCTCGAAAAACAAAACAAAACAAAAAAAAAGAAGTCATGAGCTCCTGATTCTGTTCTGTTGGGAATTGCTGTTCAAACACTTCCTGACCCGCTTCCCCTTCTGGTTGGCAATGCCGTTGAAGGTGCTGTGCTCTTCTGCACACTAACTATTCTCACTGAATTCCGTTTTTATTCAATCTTCATATCTTTTATTGGTTGTCAGTATGTAAATTTAAATCTTCTAATAAAAAAAAAAGGAAACAAGGCCAAAGAGATGGCTCCCATTGGGTGAACATGCTGGCTGCTGTGCCTGGTGACCTCAGTTCTATCCCAGCGACACCCAGAGTGAAAGGAAAGAACCCAGTTGCCTCTGACTTCCTCACTTGCACCGTGGTGGGCATGTGTGCGCCATCCGCTCTCCTGGATCATGCTTGTGCACATTCATAAACACACCCACACAAATAGTGTGACTTTAAAAGTGGAAAGCAAAAGAAAATGCCATTTTGACACCCACTAACTTAAATTTTTAATTTAAAAGCTCAAATAAACAGTAGCCAGTGAGTAAGGTCTAACATTCACAAATCAAGACAACGTACACATATTGTTTGGGGCCATGGGGAAGAAATAGGAATAGTCGAGAATTTTGGAAACGTTTGTCTCGAGGAAATGGAAAAAGGATCTTGAAGGGAAATCAAAGAGGTTGGCGCATCTGGAGAGCAAGATCAGGAGTGGAAGGGATGAGCCGTGCCCTGTGATAACCCCAGGGCTATGGCTGATCTCGCCTGTCATTAAAACTGTCTCCTTATTCCATTTAGGTTTCTGAAATCTGGGTCTGACTTATTTACTGACATTGAAAAGCAGAGCAAGCTTTCCTTTCTCATAGGATAAGGAAATTTAAAATGTTGATTACAATAGCACAGCTAATAAATCTGCCAATAATCTTTACTGTTGGCCATTGTGTTCCTAGGAGGGTGTAACCCCACCTGTAGGGGTCTTGCTTAGCAGGTAGTGCTGGGGGCCTGGAAGAGAGTTTGGTGCACACACGGGGGTGAGATATGTGTAGTCTTTTTAAAGCTGTGACCCCATCTCAGTCACAAAAGCAGAGACCAAGGGTCCTTGGCTCAGCGCCTGGGTTCTGCCCTTAAGTGTTGTGAGCAGTTGAGACAATGACAGGTAAACCCTCCACTAAGACTGGACCGTTTGTTGATGCTGCCCCCGACTCTTTCCATCACCATGTTCCTTTACATTGTCTGGCATCTTGACAAAGCTTCTGTTTTCCCATATTTGTGGGAGGGGCTGTTGAATGGCGCACTCCGTGGCTCTCTGAATCTATCTCTTTGGCTAGCGTTCCACTGTCTGGATCTAAACGACTTTCCCGGCACCAGTACTGCCCTATCGTCTTGCTTTTCCACAAGGGTTGAACCCGGGGCTTCTTGACTCAGTGAGCGCTCTCCCACAGGGACTCACCCACACCCTTCCAGGATCTTGAGGATTGCTGATTTGAAATGATTTGAATGACGAGGTGCATGGCCTCCTACTCCCCGCTCCTACTCCACACTCTCCCAGGACTGTCAGGTTGTTCTGACTACCTTGTAACTCGGTATAAATATCCACCCCAGCCCTCCGGATTCAGTGAGGTGCCTCGGGTTCCATAGGAGCTAATTTGTGTGTAGACTGTAGAAGGCACACAGTGTCCCATCGATATGGGGTAATCTTCCATTTACCTCAGTAGCTAGGTTAATGGAAATTACCAGGTTTGTAGTTTTCAGGCTGTACCTTGAAAACTTGTAGTTTGTGGTTCTTTAGCCACATTTATCCCTATGGATCGATTCTTTTGGTAATAACATACTTGTATCCACAGCCTTACTTGCATCTTCAAGTATCTCACTGTATGTGTGTAGAGGTGTAGTTAGGATTTGGGTGTCTTTCCCGTTGGTCTTCGTGAACAGAGCTTCATCCTGTCTGCTTCTAACCCATGCATGATGCAGCTGTAAACCTTGTTGCACCTGATTTGGATTGGGAGGAAAAAAGTGGTAACATGAGCTGGGGATTTACCTTTTTTTTCTTTTATTTATTTATTATAGATACAGTGCTCTGTCTGCATGTTTGCCTGCAGGCCAGAAGAAGGCATCAGATCTAATTACAGATGGTTGTGAGCCACCATGTGGCTGCTGGGAATTGAACTCAGGACCTCAGGAAGAGCAGTCAATGCTTTTAACCTCTGAGTCATCTCTTCAGTCCCAAATGTGTAACCCAGTCTGGCCTCAGATTCATGATCCTCTTGCCTCTGCCTCCTTCAACAAATCCTACCGGTACATGTCACCACAACCAGGGCATTTATCTTATTGACTAAATAATTGGCATGCATGTACAAGGACCTGGGTTTGCTTTGCATACACACACACACACACACACGTGCACACGCATGCACACATGCCTCAAAACACAAGAACTGGTAACAAATAGACTAGAGAGCTGTGTATTGCTCAGGCCAGTGCTGCTGAGACAGAATGTCTGAGGCTGGGTAATTTATGAACACACAAAGTTCTGGAGATGGGGAAGCCAAGGCCTGGTGTTTGGGAGGCCTTCTTATTGTTGTCTTGTGGTGGAAAGGAGGCCGGACAAGAGAACACAGAAGAAAGAAAAAAGCAAATTTGTAGCCTCATGCCCTTTTCCTGTGGCCATTCATCCTCTCAGGAACAAAATACCTCCCAGCAGGCCCATCTTCTAGTCACTGTTGTGCGAGGGGTTAAGTTTCTAAAATGCGTTTTGGAGAACTGTTTGAGCCAGCTTTCCATTAGTGTGACAGGACACCTGGAAACAGGGGAGATGTGTGTGAACTCATCCTTTGACAGGCCTCAGTGCATGACCTCAGGGCCTAGGGTGTGACAGAAGCACCCACTGCGTGATAAAGAAGGCTGCTCACCTGGTGGACCAGGAAGCAAGGAGAGAAGTAACAGCTGGAATCTCACAGGTTAGCAATTCATCCTCCACCAATGTGGGGGCACATTTCAGATTTCAGACATAACAGAGAGCACATGGGATAAAGCTTAAGAACACGAGAAATTTGTTTCCTACGATTCCAAGAATTGAGAGGCAGAAGGCCAAGGTGCCTGCGGATTTGGCTGATAATGAAGGCTGATTTCTGGTTTTTCAATGTCCCTTTTTCCTGGGTCCATCTGTGTAGAAAGTGATTAAGCACCCCTGGGCCCATTTCTAGAGGTTCTGTGCTTGTGACCAAATCATCTCCCAAATGTCAACATATAAGTCTGGGGGGACACAGACATCCAGAACCCAGCAGCTCCCAGGCTGGCATTTTTGAAGAGATGAGCCAACAAATACATTCCCAGACCTACAGGACAAGCCTGTATACAATTTAAAACCAAGCTGTGCATGGAAAAATAAAATTAATGGGCTTTTCTGGGTGCCCCATATCAATCTTAAAATTCTATGCGCATGTACCTCACCATAGGCTCCGACTAAAACTCAATATGGAGAACTCAGGAATCTGCATTCCCAACAAGCTCCCAGATAAAGCTGAAAGTCTGAGCTTCACGCTTCAGTGAGAATTAACCAAATCTTACCATAGTCGCTACAGTGACTGTATGGAGTCATTTTTCCCCAGCTAGAACAAACCCATTGGCGTATGACAGGATACTTGCCAAGCACATTTCTCTCCACTCTGTTTTCCCTTCTGCCGTCTGAAATAAAAGCAGTGTGTCCTGCATGAAAACACTCTTCAGGGGAGGGTAGGAGGAGAAGAGGAGGGGAGGGAGAGGGTAGAGGAGAACTTGAGGGAATGAGATGGTCGAGATGGAGGAAGGACAGAGAGGAGAGCAAGGAGAGAGACATCTTGATTGAGGAAGCCATTATAGGGTTAGCAGAAACCTGGCTCTAGAGAAATTCCCAGGAATCCACAAGGATGACCCCACCTAGGACCCTGGGCAATAGAGGAAAGGGGACCTGATCTCGACTTGCCCTGTAGTCAGACTGATCTTATATCACCATAGAGCCTTCATCCAGCAACTGATGGAGGCAGAGGCAGAGACCCACATCGGAGCACTGGACTGAGCTCCCAAAGTCCAGTTGAAGAGTGGGAGGAATGAGAATATGAGCAAGGAGGTCAAGACCATGATGGGTTTACCCACTGAAACAGTTTACCTGAGCTAATGGGAGCTCACTAACTCCAGCTGGACTGGGAAGGAACAAGCATAGGACCAAACTAGACCCTCTGAATGTGGTTGACAGATGCATAGCTGGGGCAGACTGAGGGGCCACTGGCAGTGAAACCAGGATTTATCCCAACTGCATGTACTGGCTTTTTGGGATCCTGTTCTCTTTGGATGTAAGCCTTGCTGAGCCTAGATATAGTAGGGAGGGTCCTGGACCTTCCACAAGGCAATGTGCCTTACCCTCTCTGAGGATTAGACAGCAGTGGAGTGGGAGGGTGTGGGGGGGGGGGGGGGAATGGGAGGAGGGGAAGGAGTGGGAACTTGGATTAGTATTTTTTTTAATCTAATAAATTTTTTTTAAAAAAAGAAAACACTCTTCAAAAGAATACAACACAATAATCTTTGCCTCTCAGTCCTGGCTTACTGCCAGTGTCCTTGGGCGAGTCCTCTGAGACTCCAGTGTCCTTGGGTGAGTCCTCCAGTGTCCTTGGGTGAGTGCCTCCAGTGTCCTTGGGTAAGTGCCTCCAGTGTCCTTGGGTGAGTCCTCTGTGCCTCCAGTGTCCTTGGGTAAGTCCTCCAGTGTCCTTGGGTGAGTCCTCTGAACCTCCAGTGTCCTTGGGTGAGTGCCTCCAGTGTCCTTGGGTGAGTGCCTCCAGTGTCCTTGGGTGAGTGCCTCCAGTGTCCTTGGGTGAGTGCCTCCAGTGTCCTTGGGTGAGTCCTCCAGTGTCCTTTGGTGAGTGCCTCCAGTGTCCTTGGGTGAGTGCCTCCAGTGTCCTTGGGTGAGTGTCTCCAGTGTCCTTGGGTGAGTCCTCCGAGCCTCCAGTGTCCTTGGGTGAGTCCTCCAGTGTCCTTGGGTGAGTCCTCTGTGCCTCCAGTGTCCTTGGGTGAGTCCTCCAGTGTCCTTGGGTGAGTCCTCTGTGCCTCCAGTGTCCTTGGGTGAGTCCTCCAGTGTCCTTGGGTGAGTCCTCTGTGCCTCCAGTGTCCTTGGGTAAGTCCTCCAGTGTCCTTGGGTGAGTCCTCTGAACCTCCAGTGTCCTTGGGTGAGTGCCTCCAGTGTCCTTGGGTGAGTGCCTCCAGTGTCCTTGGGTGAGCCCTCTGAGCCTCCAATGTCCTTGGGTGAGTGCCTCCAGTGTCCTTGGGTGAGTGCCTCCAGTGTCCTTGGGTGAGTGTCTCCAGTGTCCTTGGGTGAGTGCCTCCAGTGTCCTTGGGTGAGTGTCTCCAGTGTCCTTGGGTGAGTGCCTCCAGTGTCCTTGGGTGAGTCCTCTGTGCCTCCAGTGTCCTTGGGTGAGCCCTCTGTGCCTCCAGTGTCCTTGGGTGAGTGCCTCCAGTGTCCTTGGGTGAGTCCTCCGGTGTCCTTGGGTGAGTGCCTCCAGTGTCCTTGGGTGAGCCCTCTGTGCCTCCAGTGTCCTTGGGTGAGCCCTCTGTGCCTCCAGTGTCCTTGGGTGAGTCCTCCAGTGTCCTTGGGTGAGTCCTCCAGTGTCCTTGGGTGAGTCCTCCAGTGTCCTTGGGTGAGTGCCTCCAGTGTCCTTGGGTGAGTGCCTCCAGTGTCCTTGGGTGAGTGCCACCAGTGTCCTTGGGTGAGTCCTCCAGTGTCCTTGGGTGAGTGTCTCCAGTGTCCTTGGGTGAGTCCTCTGTGCCTCCAGTGTCCTTGGGTGAGTCCTCCAGTGTCCTTGGGTGAGTCCTCTGTGCCTCCAGTGTCCTTGGGTGAGTCCTCCAGTGTCCTTGGGTGAGTCCTCTGAGCCTCCAGTGTCCTTGGGTGAGTCCTCTGTGCCTCCAATGTCCTTGGGTGAGTCCTCCAGTGCCCTTGGGTGAGTCCTCCAGTGTCCTTGGGTGAGTCCTCTGTGCCTCCAATGTCCTTGGGTGAGTCCTCCAGTGTCCTTGGGTGAGTGCCTCCAGTGTCCTTGGGTGAGTGCCTCCAGTGTCCTTGGGTGAGCCCTCTGAGCCTCCAGTGTCCTTGGGTGAGTGCCTCCAGTGTCCTTGGGTGAGTGCCTCCAGTGTCCTTGGGTGAGTGTCTCCAGTGTCCTTGGGTGAGTGCCTCCAGTGTCCTTGGGTGAGTGTCTCCAGTGTCCTTGGGTGAGTGCCTCCAGTGTCCTTGGGTGAGTGCCTCCAGTGTCCTTGGGTGAGTCCTCTGAGTCTCCAGTGTCCTTGGGTGAGTCCTCTGTGCCTCCAGTGTCCTTGAGTGAGCCCTCTGTGCCTCCAGTGTCCTTGGGTGAGTGCCTCCAGTGTCCTTGGGTGAGTGCCTCCAGTGTCCTTGGGTGAGTGCCTCCAGTGTCCTTGGGTGAGTCCTCCAGTGTCCTTGGGTGAGTGCCTCCAGTGTCCTTGGGTGAGTGCCTCCAGTGTCCTTGGGTGAGTGCCTCCAGTGTCCTTGGGTGAGTGCCTCCAGTGTCCTTGGGTGAGTGCCTCCAGTGTCCTTGGGTGAGTGCCTCCAGTGTCCTTGGGTGAGTGTCTCCAGTGTCCTTGGGTGAGTCCTCCGAGCCTCCAGTGTCCTTGGGTGAGTCCTCCAGTGTCCTTGGGTGAGTCCTCTGTGCCTCCAGTGTCCTTGGGTGAGTCCTCCAGTGTCCTTGGGTGAGTCCTCTGAGCCTCCAGTGTCCTTGGGTGAGTCCTCTGTGCCTCCAGTGTCCTTGGGTGAGTCCTCCAGTGTCCTTGGGTGAGTGCCTCCAGTGTCCTTGGGTGAGTCCTCCAGTGTCCTTGGGTGAGTGCCTCCAGTGTCCTTGGGTGAGTCCTCCAGTGTCCTTGGGTGAGTGCCTCCAGTGTCCTTGGGTGAGTGTCTCCAGTGTCCTTGGGTGAGTCCTCCGAGCCTCCAGTGTCCTTGGGTGAGTCCTCCAGTGTCCTTGGGTGAGTGTCTCCAGTGTCCTTGGGTGAGTGCCTCCAGTGTCCTTGGGTGAGTGCCTCCAGTGTCCTTGGGTGAGTGCCTCCAGTGTCCTTGGGTGAGTGTCTCCAGTGTCCTTGGGTGAGTGCCTCCAGTGTCCTTGGGTGAGTGCCTCCAGTGTCCTTGGGTGAGTCCTCCGAGTCTCCAGTTTCCTTGGGTGAGTCATCTGAGCCTCCAGTGTCCTTGGGTGAGTGCCTCTAGTGTCCTTGGGTGAGTGCCTCCAGTGTCCTTGGGTGAGTCCTCTGTGCCTCCAGTGTCCTTGGGTGAGTCCTCCAGTGTCCTTGGGTGAGTCCTCTGAACCTCCAGTGTCCTTGGGTGAGTGCCTCCAGTGTCCTTGGGTGAGTGCCTCCAGTGTCCTTGGGTGAGTGCCTCCAGTGTCCTTGGGTGAGCCCTCTGAGCCTCCAATGTCCTTGGGTGAGTGCCTCCAGTGTCCTTGGGTGAGTGCCTCCAGTGTCCTTGGGTGAGTGTCTCCAGTGTCCTTGGGTGAGTGCCTCCAGTGTCCTTGGGTGAGTGTCTCCAGTGTCCTTGGGTGAGTCCTCCAGTGTCCTTGGGTGAGTCCTCTGTGCCTCCAGCGTCCTTGGGTGAGTGCCTCCAGTGTCCTTGGGTGAGTGCCTCCAGTGTCCTTGGGTGAGTGCCTCCAGTGTCCTTGGGTGAGTCCTCCAGTGTCCTTGGGTGAGTGCCTCCAGTGTCCTTGGGTGAGCCCTCTGTGCCTCCAGTGTCCTTGGGTGAGCCCTCTGTGCCTCCAGTGTCCTTGGGTGAGTGCCTCCAGTGTCCTTGGGTGAGTGTCTCCAGTGTCCTTGGGTGAGTGCCTCCAGTGTCCTTGGGTGAGTGCCTCCAGTGTCCTTGGGTGAGTCCTCCAGTGTCCTTTGGTGAGTGCCTCCAGTGTCCTTGGGTGAGTGCCTCCAGTGTCCTTGGGTGAGTGTCTCCAGTGTCCTTGGGTGAGTCCTCCGAGCCTCCAGTGTCCTTGGGTGAGTCCTCCAGTGTCCTTGGGTGAGTCCTCTGTGCCTCCAGTGTCCTTGGGTGAGTCCTCCAGTGTCCTTGGGTGAGTCCTCTGTGCCTCCAGTGTCCTTGGGTGAGTCCTCCAGTGTCCTTGGGTGAGTGCCTCCAGTGTCCTTGGGTGAGTGCCTCCAGTGTCCTTGGGTGAGCCCTCTGAGCCTCCAATGTCCTTGGGTGAGTGCCTCCAGTGTCCTTGGGTGAGTGCCTCCAGTGTCCTTGGGTGAGTGTCTCCAGTGTCCTTGGGTGAGTGCCTCCAGTGTCCTTGGGTGAGTGTCTCCAGTGTCCTTGGGTGAGTCCTCCAGTGTCCTTGGGTGAGTCCTCTGTGCCTCCAGCGTCCTTGGGTGAGTGCCTCCAGTGTCCTTGGGTGAGTGCCTCCAGTGTCCTTGGGTGAGTGCCTCCAGTGTCCTTGGGTGAGTCCTCCAGTGTCCTTGGGTGAGTGCCTCCAGTGTCCTTGGGTGAGCCCTCTGTGCCTCCAGTGTCCTTGGGTGAGCCCTCTGTGCCTCCAGTGTCCTTGGGTGAGTGCCTCCAGTGTCCTTGGGTGAGTGTCTCCAGTGTCCTTGGGTGAGTGCCTCCAGTGTCCTTGGGTGAGTGCCTCCAGTGTCCTTGGGTGAGTCCTCCAGTGTCCTTTGGTGAGTGCCTCCAGTGTCCTTGGGTGAGTGCCTCCAGTGTCCTTGGGTGAGTGTCTCCAGTGTCCTTGGGTGAGTCCTCCGAGCCTCCAGTGTCCTTGGGTGAGTCCTCCAGTGTCCTTGGGTGAGTCCTCTGTGCCTCCAGTGTCCTTGGGTGAGTCCTCCAGTGTCCTTGGGTGAGTCCTCTGTGCCTCCAGTGTCCTTGGGTGAGTCCTCCAGTGTCCTTGGGTGAGTGCCTCCAGTGTCCTTGGGTGAGTCCTCTGTGCCTCCAGAGAGTCCTGCTTCCACTGGTAAGCGTGGGGAAAGTGATGTATGTTGAAACCATTGAAGTTGAAGGGGGATAATAGGTCTAACTAGTGTGCACCCTGGTCGCACACAGCCAAGTGAAGGAAAGTGGAGCGTGGTCTGTGTGCAGGTGTGGCCTTAAGTTCCCTGCCCTCAGAGCTGACCTAGCATCCTTGACTATGTGGATCAGATGTAACCGGGGCCTGGGAAGAGTGTTCAGCGTGGTGCTTTCTCAGAGCCTCAAGCCACAGGATGAGCTTCTGCGTGGGTGACCACGGCACCTAGCGAGATAGGCAGAGCAGACACAGGCCCCGAAGCAAGGTTCTGAGTAAACTCACCATTGGGCAATTTAGAGGGGCTTGAAAACCCAGTACTTTCCATGGCTGAGAAGCAAACTGACCGCCCTGCCTTCAATTCTCCTCCCACCCTCCACCTACTGCGTGGACAAAGGGTAAGGGAGGAAATGGCACCATCTTTTCAAGGGCCCAACGCGGCGGCGTCCTATCACGTGGTGGCTTGGGCTTCAGTGCCAGCGCTGGCCGGACAGGCCTCGTGCGAGCCATTTCATTTTTCTAAGCCTGTTCCATAGTCTGGAAGTAGAGATAACGCCAGCTGGCTCCCGGAAGCCTAGAGAAATGAGAATGAGCTCATGAGGCAATGCCAGGTACCAGAGATATCCCCAGGGAAGGCTATTAGAGTTAAAAACTCATGTTAGCAAGCTGGCTTTCAGCTCTATGAGGACAACAGAATTGCCGTTATTTATAGCTTATTATCTTAAACATGGTTGTTATTCAATAAAGGCTTTGAAGCCAGGGTGATATGCCCATGATTTAAAACAAAATGTTCTAGGTTCTGGGACGTGTGTGTGTGTGTGTGTGTGTGTGTGTGTGTGTGTGTGTGTGTGTGAGAGAGAGAGAGAGAGAGAGAGAGAGAGAGAGAGAGAGAGAGAGAGAGAGAGCATGTGTGTGTGTCTTTTTTCTGTCTCTAGGTCAGAGTGATGATCCTCTTTACTTCCTGGAGAGCACCCTGGGGAAGGCTTCTGAGCCTGTGGGAAAGATGCTGAGGTCATTTTTTTGCTGTCAGTCCCAAGTGTGGCAAGAGTCCATTTTCTGCTGCTGTGATGAAATGTTAGGTATTTTTCCTCTTTAAAGAAAAGGTCTTTGTTTAGAGGGCAGTTTTGGAGGCTGGAAGCCCAAGTGTTATTACACAACTTCTGGGGAGAGTCCCCTGGCTCTATCACCTCATGACAAGTGAGTGGCCTCAAGGGAGAGGAAGAAGAGCAGACTGGGAGCAGCCATACTCTAGACCAAACAGTTTGCGCCTGAGAGATGGCTCAGTGGTTAAGAGCTTTGCCCGCCCTTCCAAAGGTCCTGAGTTCAATTCCCGGCAACCACATGGTGGCTCACAGCCATCTGTAATGAGGTCTGGTGCCCTCTTCTGGTCTGCAGGGGTACACACAGACAGAATATTGTATACATAATAAATAATTAGGTAAATAAACAAGTATTTTTTTTTTAAAAAAAAAAAAGACAGTTCAACGGCCCTCTCTTAAGAGCTAGCTAAGTCAGGTCAAAATTATCTTTAAGACACCATCCCAATCCCTATTTACCTGTGACCAAAATGCTTCTCACCAGGCCCCATGTACTAAAAGTCCCAACACCATCACACTGTGGACCAAATTTCCAATCCACAAACTATCGAAGACACTGTCAAACCACACGAGTGGCCTATAAGATAAAATCCATCAGTGTTTGGAATCCATAAATAAAGTCTGAATTACTTATGAATTAGAGCAAATTGAGGGTGAAAAATTACATTTTGGTAATAATAAAAATATTAAATAAAAATGTGAGAGACAATAAAACTGTTCTTTAGAAAAAAACTGCATAGGATACTGGAGAGATGGCTCAGGGATTAAGAGCACTTGTTGCTCTCGCAAAGGACCTGGGTTCAATCCCCAGCACCCACACAACGACTTACAACCATCTTTAACCCCAGTTACAGGGGCTCCAACAGGCACCCATGGTGCACACAAACAACTCAAGCAAAACATTATACACACAAGTAAATAAATAAAAAAATTTTTAAAAATGCATAATCTTCAATGATGACATGAGATAAAAGGAAGCAAAATGAGGAAAAATTTACTCTCCAAATAAGTGGGAAACACAAAAAAAATGCAATGACTGAAACATCAAACAAGATAAAATTTAAAAGAAAGGTAAAGAAATACCATAAACCCAAAATAGTTTCCTAAAACTTCTAATAAAAGAATTAACAAACTTCTAGAAATATTGAGAAACTCAAAATAAGACAGAAAATTCAACTTTAAGAAATAACTAAAAATGGGAACATGGACATAAATGCAGGATTCTACAATAATTTTTAAAGTAAGGGACCCATTGAATAATTTTTGTGTTAATTAATTTAAAAACAGGAATAACGGAAAAACACTATAGTAGTAAATGCAAATTATTAAAATTGCCTGAAGGAAAAATAGAAAGCTTAGATGATAAAAAAGCTGTTACAGGAATTAATAAAATAACGATATTTTTCATAAATAAACACCAAAGTCTCGTCAGTCTTGAGGAGGAGATTGTTTGAACTTTCACGTGGACTTAGATGAGGAACTGCTGTGTAGCCAGGGAGAATCAACAACAGAGTGAAGTGTGTAGCTCACACTCGGACGACGTGGTCCAGCCATCCAGGGAGGCCAAGAACTTGATTTTTGGGGGGATCCCTTTTGACTTTTAACCTTGTCATGACCTCTACCCTTTATGCAGGGTGAGAGGGAACGGCAGTCCTAGCAAACATTTAGCGATGTAACTCACTCAAGAGCCAGCAACTCCAGAAAGCCATGGTAAAGCCCCTGAAGTGACTGTCTCCCGGAGCCCATATTTGTCCTTTGTACACCTTTCTCTCGTGTTTAATAATTTTGCCTCCTTTATGGTCCACTCTGAAACTCATTTCTTTATTGAATCTTAACTCTCGGTTTGCCCTCTGGAGATCGGAATGAACTCCCTGGGCGGGCAGCTGCAGTGGGTAGGGGCTGCGTCCTTGTCACTCACAAAACTCTGAGAAACGGTGAGAAAGGCCACATTCTGGCTGGTATTTTAAAAAGAGAGAAGGAAAGTCAGGTGGTGGTGCATGCCCTTAATCCTAGCACTCAGGAGGCAGAGGCAGGACAGCCAGGGCTACACAGAGAAACCATGTCTCAAAAACAAAACAAAACAAAACTGAGGGGTAGGGGAAGAAGAAGGGAAAAAGCAAAATTACGCATTTGAAGCTATAACTCAGACAAGTCGACTGGCTTTGCCCTGAAAACCTGTGGCCCAATGCTTTGTGGGATTCTCCTAGAGAGGACAGGCACATTGTTTCAGTAGGGGACAGTTATTCCTCACATCCACTTAGCGTACCTTCAGGGAGTCGGATTTCCTGAAGGAAGTCTCCTAGCCAGGTGACTGACATATGAAGGACACTCCTCCAATCTTTGGAGCAGAGCGGAATGTCGAGGGCCAGAGGTGGAACTCAGAGTCCTTCCTACTGGCGTTGAGGAACAGGCCTTTCCTTGGTGGGCCTCAGCAAAGCCAAGATGGCGGCTCCTTTGCATATGGTATTTTACAGCTTTAGGAGGGACAATTGTGACGCTTCCCTTTCTAGTGTTACTGGGGAAATGGGAGGTAGAGCAGGATCCAAAACTGATTAGAAAAGAGGCTTCCAAGCCTGCCAGTGTCTGTTTAGCTAGCAGTAGCTTAGGTGAAACAAAGAACGGCCGTTTTCACACTGAAGGGACTGAGATCTTGGTAACTGCCCAGTTCCTAGGACTGGATACTTTGGCAGTCCTAATCTGGCACTGACTGGAAGTTTGCTAGAGCCACTGATCTTCAGTTCGTGTAGGAAAGCGAAAGAGGCCGGGTTCTGGCGTCAGTGAAGGATGGAAGCAGAAGACAGGTGGATGCACAAACTAGCAAGAGTTGAAGAAAAGCAGGCAAAAAGCTAATTTTCCCCATGGGTTTTCCTGTATGTGGGACATCACCAGAGGTGCTATCCCTGTGTGGGAAGGTCTTCCTTCTGAAATGAATCCCTCCAGGAAAAAGCTTTACAGACATGTCACGAGTCATGTCTCTAGGTTGATCCATGTCCAGTACAGGTGATACTCCTCTCTCACTGTTAGAACTTTATGTCTAAGCCAGAAAATGGGAACATCAAAAAGCCAAGTATAGCCATAGCCCATCTTATTGAAGAATGAATCCAAAAGATTCCTAAATACTAGAAAAATCAGGTTCAACAATAGGTCAAATAATAACATACTGAAATTAAATTGGTTTTATTTTGAGAAAGCAAGATTAATTCAACAGTAGAAAATGTATTAACCTAAATTACAACATTATCAGATTAAAAGAGCAAACAAATCATTTGATTATTATATTAGATACAAGAAAAGAATTTAGTAGAACTAAGCAATATTTCATGATTAAAATCAAAACAAAGCTTTTATAGCAAAAATAAACCTTTGCCTGGTAAAGTTTATATAAATCAAACAAAACAAAATAATCGCTTGGAATTGTATTACTCAATGGTGAAATGATAAATGCGTTCTTTTCTATCTGAAACAAAGCAAGGAAAACTCTTGTCTCTGTTTCTATGCAGCTTTGTACCAGAGGTCTTAGAGGATGCATGGACAAGGAAAAAAAGTGAGAATAAGGAACGAAAAAGAAAGTTTAATTATGCACAGAGGACATGAACACCCACTGAAAAATAATTTAAAGATTAGTAATGAAAGAGTTTCTGGGATATCATGAAAACATAAAATCAATTGTATTACATTCACCAACAGAAACTGGGAAATTTAAACAAAACAACAACAAAAAACTATAAAATTACTGGGCAGTGGTGGTGCATGCCTTTAATCCCAGCCCTTGAGAGGCAGAGGCAGGTGGATCTCTGTGAGTTTGAGGCCAGCCTGGTCTACAAGAGCTAGTTCCAGGTCAACAGCCAGGTACAAGGTATTTATGTGAACTAAGTAGAAACTCACACTTGAAAGCTACGTTAAGAGAATCAAATACGTGGGAAGATAAGCCCTGTTTGTGGATAGGAAGAAATGGTGCTACACAATTGTCAGTTACCCTCAAACCAGCCTCTACGTCCAACGTTTTTCTCATCAAAACACCAACATGCTTTTTCATGAACACTGACAAGTTGACTCTAACGTTCAAAGGTGGTGGGAGCAAGAACAGTCAATAGATTTCTGGAGACGAGAATTCTTACCCACAGGCGCACAAACGCAGCTTAATGTCAGAGGTGGAGAGACAAACAGACCAGTAAGAAAGGAGGTTAAAACGTAGGGATCCCATTTATGTTCAGCTTATACTTGGCAGATACCACATTGCAGAGTAACTTAATGAAAAGTGAAGAAACAATTTGTGATCCACATGAGAAAGTCTGATCAGGTGTCTTGCTCATAAAAGTTGATTTGTGGCAAGACCTTGCGCCAACCTTAGACAGGGCCTTCTCCTTCCTCCCTCCTAAGCCACCCTGCATGCTGCCTGCCTTTCCCAGGACATGTGAACCATGTTGTCAGGTGGAGAACTCTGCTCTCTCCTCCCCAGACCTCCCAACACACGTATGTCTTTTTTGGAACCCCATATTGCCACATGTCTGGGTCGGGACTTCTTTTTCTTCCTCCCCAGGCTGCTCAGCATCCAGTCTGCCTGTGCCAACTCTGCCAATTGCTCCAAATAATCTAAACCAAGGCAGAAATTAATGAAATGGCAAAGCAAAAAAAAATATATAAAGAGTCAATGAAATGGAGGGAAACAAGATTGATGAACATTCGGTCCAGTTAACTGAACAAAAGAGAGAAAAATAAATTAACAAAATTAGAGGTGAAAATAAAGAAGTCACAACAGATATCAAAGAAATCAGAAAATCCTAAGGATAAACTTGAAAAACTTATTTTCCGCTAAATTGGAAACCCTGAAAGAAATGGATGAATTTAGTTACATCTGACCGTCAAAGTCAAACCAAGATGAAATCAATTATTTAAGGAGACAAGTTCCAGGTGCAATTGACTCCCAAGCCCACGTTCTTGACTACCAGGGCATCGTTACTAGGATTAACTGCCAGACCTGAGTTCAATTCCCAAAATCCATGCAAAGGTGGAAAGAGAACTGGTACAGCCATATCCGAAGAGAACGGCAAAAGTCATAAAGCCAGCAAAGCTGCTTGACAGAGACCCAGCCAAGCTGAGCCATGTGACAGCCGCCAGCAACTTTCCGTTTGATCTCTGCATGTTGCATGCTTGGGGGCTTTTAATATTTGTACAATTTGGGGATGTTAGATTGATGGAAATTTTCTTCTGAATCCTTTATGCCTTCTCTCAGCAGTACTACTTCTAAGGTTCCCCAGGACCACCCTAAACACACTACCCCTCCCACTTTTAGGGAGATATCCTTATCTACTTGAAGGTCTTCCTTATGCCTTGGAGGCTGTAACCCATGTAAGTTAAAAATCTCTTTATGAGACTCTGACATACTCTTGAAACATCTGTCCCTGTACTTACTCAGGAATGAGTTAATCAAAACAAAGTAAACTTTAAAGGGCCAACAAGATTCAGTGGGCTAGAGGAGCTGGCCGCAGATCAGATAGCAAGCCTCTTCCCGCCGGGCACTCAGGCAACTATGCGGCTTATACAGCAACAAGATTGGCTGGAGTCACTTCTGCCCTACACAGAGATTTATATCAACGGGCAAAGAAGGGTACAGAAAGATGATAAAAATCTAAGGAGTCAGGACCTCCCTTTCTTAGAAAAGTTAGCTCATGTAGAACCACTGTGGTGTCATATGACCACAGAACAAAGATGCCAGTATTAGATATAAATTCTATAAATATATAAAATGTAAACATTGTATTATGCCAGAAGTTGAATAATAACTGCTGAAGCTTTGGCCTGAGGACTTTTCTTGGGCACTCTGAAGATTAAGAATTAGTAATATACTATTCGGGATGTGGCAATCTGCCCAGGCTAGCTTGAAGATTTTCCATCTAATGTCCTTAAAACTACAAGAGCTGCCTGAAAGTTGGGTTATGGGGCTGAGGAGTAAAAGGGATAGTAAAGGATAACTATTTTGTCATGGTTTATCAATGATGACTAAAAAGATATACAAGAGGAAG
The DNA here is from genome assembly GCF_037038515.1 of Microtus pennsylvanicus. NCBI lineage: Eukaryota > Metazoa > Chordata > Mammalia > Rodentia > Cricetidae > Microtus > Microtus pennsylvanicus. The sequence goes on from NC_134589.1 coordinate 89,214,148, forward strand.
TTGAACATGTATCCAAAAACAAAATAGATATGACCTGTGTTTTGGAACAACACAAATCTATCCCTGCCTACTGAATTCTGTGTAAATAAAGAAGCTTTCTGGCAGTTGGTCAGTCAGCTTGCAAGAGCTCATCACCACCATGGCCTGGCTCAGTCCTTCCTTTGCCTAGTCCTTGCCTCCTCTCTGAAACCTGCCAACCGTCGGGAAAGGCCCCCAGCAGAGCCAGCATCACAAGGTTTCCTCTGACCCCTGTGCTTGTGCCCAAACATGCATCATATGCTCATAGACAACTACAATAAATAAAGTAAAAACATTTTAATATTTTTAATGCTCCCTTTCTGAGCCTCTACTTCGTCTCTCAGGGTCTCTTTCCCATCGTCACCTGGTCTCACAGGTGGTTTGGAGAATAAGTAGGAAAACATAAATATGTGAAATGGTATAACAGATTCCCCCCAATTAAAAATATGTTGGGTGTGGTGGCACACTCCTTTAATCCCAGCACTCACGAGACACAGCCAGGTGCATCTATAAATTCAAGGTCAGCCTGGTCTACAGAGGGAGTTCCAGGACAGCCAGGGCCGCACAGAGCAACCCTGTCTTGAATAATAATAATTGTCATCTGATCAAAAGTGCCACTTCTGGGAATGTACCCAAAACTCTGAAAACAGAATCTTGAAGAGACACTTGTACGCCAGTGTTGCTGGCAGCATCGCTATTTACAGCAACCACAGGGCACAGGCAACCCCAGTGTAGCCCCGATGCCTGGCTGGAGCTACAGCATGCCATTCAGCCAATGAGAGGAAATTCAGACACACGCTGAGACATGGACGGACCTTGCGAACGTGGCGATACAGGAAATAGACGGTTACAAAAAGACACTGTGAGGTTCCTACGACTCGAATTCACGGAGACAGAAAGCAGAAGGGTGGTGGTCAGAGGTTGCAGGAAGAGGATGATGGGCACTTTCATTCAGTGGGCACAGCTCTCAAGACATACAGGGTGCATACCGTTAACACTCACTGTGTGTTTGCAATGATTATGATGGTGAACTTGGCACATTTCAGCACTAGTAAATTGTGTGTGTGTGTGTGTGTGTGTGTGTGTGTGTGTGTGTGTGTGTGTGTGTCACTGTGCTCGGCACAGAGTGAGACCAGACTACAATCTATCACTCCCTTCTTGCCATCACCATCTGCTCCTCTTCCAGTCCACACCATTATCTAGAGCACCATCCTGTCCAGCCGATGACCTTGCTCCCCTCTGGAGGTCATGACATAAGCAAGGACACGAGACAATTAAGGGGTTTCCTCCAAAGGTGTCTGGCAAGAACATTCTGACCTCCTGATTCGGCTTTAGAAGCTGCTCCCCTCCAGATCTGAAGTAGGGCTAGTATCTCTGTTCATCGCTGACGAGACAGGGTCACTCAGAATGCTCTGAAGGGAAATGTAGCTGGTTCGGGCTGACTTGCTGCTGCACGGCACAGCCAGGCAGGGCCTTTGCACGCTCTAGGCTTGGTTGCCCAGCTCACGACCTCTCAGGCTTATTTGACTCCCCATTTCCTCAGCTTGGAAAAGGGTGGAGAGCAATCCCCCATAACAACCTTCTCATTGCACAGAACTTGCCTGCATTAAGATTTTTTTTTCTTAAATGGTTTAGAAGATGAACACACCCCGTAACACAGGCTGGACATTCTGATCTCGTGGGTTATAGGCCAGAAGCATGTGGGACTTCAGATGATTTCAGCCTTTGGTTGATTTGCATGTGTGAGACAGCTTAGGGATAGGCCCCAAGTCTAAACACAGTTTACCCGTAAACGTAATACGTTTTCTATATACCATAGACACAAAGCGCGACGTGACTTTCCTCCCTCCCCTTAGCAGAAGGGCGGTTTTGATTACCTTTAAGTATAGACAACTCAACAGTGCACTTGGTTTAGCGATGTGTTCTTCAGTTTGGCAATGAGAGTCACAGAGTTTGGATCCAGGATGTCGCCTACCTTGCTGTGCTGGCCCATCTCCTTACATCTGCCATTGTAACTAGTCCTGCTGGTGTCTGCCAGCCGAGCCATGGCTCCCGTGATAACCACGTGAAGGCAGCAATGGGGGGATACAGCCTCCTGTGGACTAGACCCCTTGGGGGAGGACCCCACCTTATAACACAAATCAAGGGGAACACACGAGCTCTGTGGGATCCACATCACATGCAGCCACCAGCATCTGTGACTTCTGAGATGGGGACAGCAGACAGCACAGAGCCCAAGGAAGAGGTGGCCTTTCGGTGGGACATAAGCTTTCTTCTCCAGCTGGGTCACAGTCTCTGGCCTCTTCCTGCTCTGTCACTGGTCTGTCCTCGAGGGCCAGCTTAAGTGGGTCGGAGCAGCTGCAGGGTCCCAGTAGCCATGTGGTGAACTGACTTGCTGGGTGAAGAGGATAGACCTTAGTGGCTGTCCCTAGGTGTGGACATCCATTTGCAAAGAAGGTGAGGCTGTTTTAGAGCTGGAAGTCGAATCTAATACCAAATTTTCCCTCTCAGGGGAATTTACTACCACCTTGATCACGACAGAGAGGCTGCAGCTGTCTTCCCATGATTGTGACCCTTTCTGTACCTCAGGTGGCCGCGGGAGCTAGAGGTGACTTTAGACAACATTTCTAGAGCACCAGAGTTTTGACTGATCCAACACGTGAGGTCAGGTGTGGAATTTTCTACTTGCAGTGGCTCGTCAGTGCTCCAAATGTTTTCGGTTTTGTGTTCCGGGCTTAGAGGTGTTCAATCAGAATGTGCTTCAATGCCGAGTCTTCCTTTCCCAAAATATTCTATTGCCTCCCTTTGTTATCATGCGCAAACGGTCCAGTCAAGATGGAAAGCCACGGGTCCTGTCTTCTCTCGTCCCTCCTTGCTTCCGTCCCCGAGAAGGGCATCAACAGGATTGCCTCATCTAAGGCCCCTTCACTAGAGAGCAAAAGAGGCTCTATTGTCTCCCACTGTGGGTCTTGGTTACTGTTCTACTGGTGTGAAGAGACATCATGGCCAAGGCAATCTTGCAAAAGAAGGCATTTAACCAGGGCTTGCTTACTTACAGTTTTAGAGAATTAGTCTATTATCATCATGGCAGGAAGCAGACAGGCATGGTGCTGGAGCAGTAGCTGAGAGCTTTATATCCTGATCCCTAGAGAGCTGGGGGGAGGCAGGGAGAGAGAGACTGGGCCTGGTGTGGGCTTTTTAAACCTCAGAGCCCACCCCAAGTGACACATCTCCTCCAACAAGGCCACACCTCCTAATCCTTTTCAAACAGTTCCACCAACTGGAGCCCAAACATTCAAATATAAGAATCTATGGGGGCCATTCTCATTCAAACCATGCCTAAGGGCAAGCTATCATAGTCCAGCTCTACTGCCCCCAAATTCAAACAGTCTGTGTCCCGCTCTTTCCCTCTGGGTGAACACTTAAGGAACATAGTGGTGTGTGCCATGATCTAGTACCAAATGTGTCATTCAGCTTATGGAGAGCTAGGCTGTGCACCCTAACAGGTCTTCCTAGGCACCCGCACAGTGGGTAAGAAGCCCATGTGTCCGTGGTTAAAAGAGGGCATTGAAGTGGCCGTGTTAGTCAAAATGGCCTAAAGAAATAGGAAAAATAAATCTCTGAATTTGTGGGGGCTCTCAGAAGACCTGGAGAGACAAACCAATCCTAAGAAAGAACTAAGGGGGGGGCCTCCGTGAGCGCTGCAGGGCTACAGCTTTTGTAGAGATATTTGGGGTCCAGAGGCAATGGTAGGCGCCAGTACGCAGCCAGCCATGTGAGCTAGTGTCAGTACTTTATAAAGTTCAGGAACTGCACATCATTCACCCAAGGCTCATCACTAAAAGCGTGGTCAGCCTATCCCACACCTCATTCCCAGGAGCACCAGTCGGTGAGCATGGCAGTGAGCATGCCCTCTGACCCCCACATGCACATGTCCACACATACACACGTAGGCAAAAATAATAAAATAATTTTTAAAGAGCTATTTTCCTGTTCTTTAAATAACTTGTGTGTGCTAATTAGTAACTCATAAGCGTAAGGATGGCGCACTGAAACCTCCGAACTAGACCGTTTCCTGGGTACAAACATGAGCTTATTTGGGGAAGCTAACTGCCGGGCTGCCTCTCAGGGGGCAGAGAACAGCAGCCCGCAGGGAAACGCCTTGTCAATTCTGAGAGGACAGGCAGTGATGGGAGGAGAGGTGCAGGGGAACTTGGGGATTTCAGCCTGGGGTTTGGCACGGGGGCTGTGATCTGTGCCAGGCTGTTGTGTTAATCAGGAACTAGGGGCCTTTGCACAGGGGAGTTGATCATCAGCAGGAAGTGGGGAGGAGTGACTTTCCTGGTAGCTGAAGTCCACCTTACTAGATCCCTGAGGGCTGCTGAGCTTGGGTTTCTGTTTACCCAGTAACAATCCTGTTTAGGACATTGTCACCAGCACTGCCTCTTTGAGGGTCTCCGCTCTGACCCTAACAATACAAACAAAATAGTGTAACATTAAACAGGATGAGCCTTCCGAGGCTGTGTTTTCTGCCACCAGCGCCCTCGTGCGAGATAACAAGCTAATAAGATCATGGGCCTTCGCCGGAGTCCATCGTGTAACCCAGAGATCCCAGCGATTATGATAATTACTGTCATAATCATAGTCGGCGGGCTTTGGTTCTGTGTGTGAGAAGGAAATAGAAGGTTATACCCAGCCTCCCTGTCCCGATTAACATGACCATGTGGTACCCAGCCAGGTCCACTTCCGTCCTGAAGTTTAGTCACTGAAATACATTTTCCAAGAGAGGCTGTGGAGCACGGAGGGATCCGAGTCTGAATCCGGCGCTCTGGGGTCGGGGTCAGAGGCTGTGGCTGATGGTGAATTAGAGTTAGGTGTGGGGAGGTGACTGGAGAGAACTGATTAGCGGTATGTGTGTGAGCGATCAGTATCCAAAGCTCTTCGGGACCCATGTTCAAAGAATAAACACGTTAGTATGACCTCAGGGTAGAGCTTCTGACCTTCTGAGGCCAAAGGTCATCACTGGACACTTAGAGGGGAAGAGTTGAACGTTTTGACCAAAACCATCTTCAGAGTTCTAGAACGTGATTACGCAGTCTCAGTTTCGGTGGCCCATGTCCGGGAAGTGTCATCTCCAGCAACACTAAGGGTGGTGAGTACCACGTAGCCAGTGAGTACCACGTAGTCAGTGAGTACCACGTAGCCAGACTGCATGATCTCCTGAACTAGGAATTTTATGTTTGAAATTTGTTTTTGTTTGTATTAGGCATATATGTCTAGGGTGGGTGGAGCCAGTGCACATGAATGCAGAGTGCACCACTGGGGGACAGCCACATCTGGCCACATCTGGCCCGACCCTCACACTCTTTACCTAATCTTTTCATCTCCAAATACACTGGGGAGTAGGAGGTTGGGGGTTCTTATAAATTCTGAATGGGACAAAATGCAGCCCAGAATGCTCCTCCCAGCAGGTTCAAGTTTCCTGCAGTCACCAGTTAGGGGTTATCTTGATGGCCAAGTTTATCAGTTAAGGAGTGCATAGAAAATTACCTGTCTGGGTCTGAGTAGGGGAGGAGGACCCATCCACAGTATGGGCAGCACAATCTTTAAAGCGAAGGTTCAAGTGGGATAAAAGGAAAGAAGGAGAGAATCATTCGTGCAGACACTCCTCCCCTCTTTCTGCTTCCTGAACGCCCTATCCCCACCCCTAAACCCTGTCTGCTGTGGTGGCCGAACTCGCTGAAACCACTAGCCAAAATGACTGATTTCTCCCTTAAGTCGTATTCTCCAGTTGGGCACAGACTGGCAGGCTAGCACATCCTCCATGTTTCTGCAAAGCTGATTCTGAACTCCGTACTCACGGGTCTCACCAGCCACCAACGCTGCCGTGCATAAAACAGCAGTGAAGTGGCTGCGGAGCACTTGTGAGGATAAAGACATGCGTCCAGATGGAGGGGAGAGCCAGGCTGAGGAGGAAAACCGTCCCCTGTGTGGCGGTGAAGCTGTAATTGCCAAGCTGCTCCCTGGGGGTGCTGATTAGGGGTAGAAGATGAGGGAAACTGGTGTCTGGATAGACAGAAAGGAGCCACATTCGAGTCTGCCAGAAATGTCGTCTGCTACAAAACAGCCCCGCTTAGCTGGAGCCGAGCTAGAGCTGGCTCCGCCTGTTGTGAAGTGAACCGCAGGTCTCGGTTGCTGCCTTCTGTTTTGTATGGAGATGTTGCCTCTCCGATATCATTTTTTGCCGCATTCTAAATCGGGCAGCGGCTTACAGTACCTACCAAGACGTCACCTCATCTTCCTGGGGAGGGACTGGATCACTGATCGGGACCATGTTACAGGCTTTAGCTGCGTCTGGAGCTTGAGGAAAACCTAAGCAATCAGCTATTTTTTCAGGTGCACAAAGAGACCTCGGAAGAAAAGCGGATGGAATAGTCAGTGTGGTTATGACGAGGCTGAGTGCCCGCCCATTGGCGGAGAGCCGGCTATGCTCCAAATACTCGAGGGCAATTGTGCGCATCAGGGATTTCAAATGCAGATGTCGGCCCACGCCACCGCCACCGGAAGCCAAAGGAGGTGGTTGGTGAACGGTGGTCCGTTTGCAGTGGTGCTGTGGGACAGCTTGGGAACCAGGCTAGAACAGGGGGCACTGTGGCCAAAAGAGGTCAGGAACCCACAATATTTTTTTGGTAGTTCAAGTTTTTCCTACTAGAAATTACATTTTAAAATAAAAAAGGAAAAGAGTGATTCAGATAAAATACACTGGTGGGCTCCACTCAGGAGCCATGCTTAGTCTTTAGACTATAATTGATCCTTAGAATCCACAGGAACTTGGCCCAGATCTACCTGGATACCAAAATGGATGGATGCTCAAGTCTCGTGTATAAAATCATGCCATGTCTACACAGGACCTACTTCCAGCCTCCTAGGGAGGGAAAATCATCTCTGGCTTACTTGTCATGCCCAGCACAATGTAAATGCATGAAAATAATTGTCACGCTAGATTATTTAGAAAATAATGACAAGGAAAAAGGCACACACTTAGAACAGGCTCAATTTTGTCAGCTTGGGGTATTTTGTAGTCGTTGTTGTTTGTTTGTTGCTGGTGTTGTTTATTGCAGACTGGTTAAATCTGCTTCTGTTTCTGGAACCCACAGACAGAGCCTGGCCCAACTTGCCAGGACCATGAACACTGGTACTAACTCCGGTCCAGTGTCCCACCTTACATAACCCAATTTATTTTTGTGTGTTGTTTTTTTAACAGGCTAGAGTGTTTAATGTTTCTTCAGAATTCCACAGCCAATAGGATGTGCAAAGAGTTAGAGATGTAAGACAGGGCTTTGTAGGGGAAATTGGGCTGATGATTGTGTAGGAACTGGGGAAGGGTGGGGTGACTGAGGTAGTTATGTCCAAATCTGGAGGCATCAGAACCAACAAGATGTGGAGGCTGCTAGTGCAGGTCCTGAGGGCTCGAGAACCTGCAGATCAGACGTCAAATGCCCTCTGCCTTTGGGTGCCAGCTGGTCTCGCGGCTAGCGGCATGGTGTCCATATGAGGGTGGTGCTTCTTGCTCAGCCCACTTCGCCAGGGGCAAGGTTTTCCAGGAACATCCTCAAAGACTTTACTGAAGAGTAGCAACTGACCAACTCCCAGGACATTCCATAGCCATCAGAGGGAGCGACAAGACAGGGATGTGTGTGTCTCTGCCGTCCTCATGGTACTTGTGCCCCTTGGACCAGGCACGAAGGTGTGCCAAGGGAACACCAGGTCTTCACATGAACTAAAGCTGAAGAGAGTGGGATCAAGAACAGCATTAACAAGGCTCCTATTGCTTCTGGGAAGTTTCTATGAGGGTCATCCAACCACTGCCATAGTTCAGACCCTCCTGGGCTCGCTGGATCCTTGCCAGGTTAGCACAGCTCTTTCTCCTGTGACCTGAGCTTTTGTGAGGGACCTTCCTTCTGTTGTAAGCAGCCTCGCTGCCTGTCTTCTGTGGCTGGACAATTTTTACTCATGCTTAGAACTCCGATTAGGTGTAAGGCCGTTTAAGAGACTTTCAGCTAAGGAAATGATGACCTTCCCTGTGACAGTCTCTCCTCAAATCTCTATCCCCGGTTGACCTTAATTACTTAATTACTCAACTCCGAACAAATGATCCAATGTGCACATGTCCTCACATCCAATAAAACATAAAAACTTTTATAGTATCATCCAATTTTAGTAGATCTCAACCAGTATTTTTTTTCTGATTGTTTTTTATGTGCTTGAGTGTTTTGCCTACCCCTTAAATGTATCACACCTGCAGTGCTCACAGAGGCCAGAAGAGGGCGCCAAATCTCCTGGTACAAATGGTTATGCGCCAACTGACCCTAGGTCCTCGGCAGCGAGAGCAGCAAGTGCTCTTAATTTAACCACTGAGCTATCTCTTCAGTCCGTCAACCAATCAACATATGAGAGAAAAGATAAAATGGAAAAATATATTAAAATAAAGAACATTACATGTCTTATATAATTGCCCAGGGAATAAGGCCACCCGCACTGGGTGGGTCCTCCCATACCAGTTAACATAATTAAGATGATCCTGAATAAATACATCCACAAACTAAACTAATCAAGGCAATTCTGGTTGTAGGTGATTCTAGAACCAAAACCAGTCATCCCACCTTAAAGTACAGAGAGAAAAACAGAACAGGAAAGTTGGGAGGGGGAAGATCTGCCAAACTAAACTCAGGGCCAGGGCCAGGGTTCCTAAGCCAGTGGCCCAGCCTTTGAAAGCTTCAGAATCAGTATGTTTGGTGATGTGCACATAAGGAAATGAAGGCCAGTCCCACGTTACCACCCTGCCACTCACAGATCAGTGTTGGGCATCATCTGAACCACCCTGGTGACCTCAGAACTGGGAACAACACACAAGATGGGAATCGCGAATTTAATCTGCCCCAGTACAAGGGAAAGAGGCAGCCCCAGGAGGTAATGTCAGGCGGGAGAGCTGAACCTAACAATACTAAAACTGCAAGCAATGAGGGATTCAGCAAGCTCTTAGAAGAGGAAAAAACCCTACTGGGTCACCATCACCGTCCCTGAGACCAGAGCTGGTGAACTGAGTTTGAAAGCCTTTGGATCAGAAGGCAACTCAGAGCCAGCAAGATGGCTCAGGCCCTCACTCCAAAGGTCAACACCAGAATAAACTGGAGGGGGGGAGGGGGAAACAGAGGGTGCTCAAGTGCCACCGACATTCCCAGGAAGACCCAGAAAGGGACTTGTTGACAGTAGTTTCTGTCCTGCCCTGTCTTGCAGCCATTCAGTCCCAAAGAAACACACAGAGATCTACCTTAATTACAAACTGGTTAGCCTATTAACTCAGGCTTCTTATTAACTCTTACATCCTACATTAACGCATAATTCCTGTCTGTGTCAGCCACGTGGCTTGGTACCTTTTATCAGCAAGGCATTCTTATATTGCTTCCTCTGCATCTGGGTGACCTTTCCTCTTCCCATAATTCTCCTGTTCTCATCACTCCACTTCTATTCCCTGCCTAGTTGCCCTACCTATACTTTCTGCCTGGCTACTGGCCAATCAGCATTTTATTAAAGCAATACAACTGATAAGTCTTTACAGGGTACAAGATCATTGTCCCACAGCACTTCCCCCTCTTTTTTCAAAACAAGAACTGAATCTAATCTCCTCTGTTTAGCTTTCTTCCTGACCATTATCCCTAACAACTTGTAACCAACATTCTAAATAAAGAAAAGCATCCATAATCCAGTTTTTGGGAATGTGGGCATAGTTTCCAGGCTACTTCCTGATGGTTGGGGACACTGATCTTACAGGGACCTAAGAAAATTTTGAATTATGGTCAAGTTCTGTGTAGCGGCGTAAACGAATGCAGACAGTTTGTAAAAATATATATAGTTTTAATGTAGAAATAGACTTACAGAACCACCGTTCCGCGGAGACCAGGAAAGTAGAAGAGACAGCTCAGAGCACGCTCGCCAAATTTATAGGCAGACATTAGCCCGAGGCGAACACGCCCCCTAAGGGGCGGGACTTATCCCTACAGTTCTGACTAGAATATTCTGTCAACCAGCAGTCTTGAGTCTATTCTGGATGCAGAACTCAGACATCTGGGCCATCCACTCCTATTGGAGATTTCTCAGGGGATCTTCCTTGATAAAACCTGATTTTTCTTAGCCTAGAATGAATCCACAGCCTCTCATTTCCTGTGGAAACAAAAGCAAAACCTCTTCTCCAAAGTAACATAACTTTTGACTTAAATTTTGAAGTCAAGATATTTGCAAAATATATATGTTGGGTTAATCCAGCAGCATTTGTGATCAAATGTCTTTTAGCAGCTGCTGCTCCTTCCTCAGCCATCAAACAATTCAAAGACAACACAATAACACACAGTATCCAGATTCTCTGTGTATTTCCCATCTTATGTGGCTTTATTTTGAACTCTATTTCTTTTCTTTTTATTTTTAATTTTTGGTTTTTTGAGACAGGGTTTCTCTGTGTATCTCTGACTGTCCTAGAACTCATTCTGTAGACCCGGCTGTCCTTGAACTCACAGAGATCTGCCTGCCTCTGCCTCCCAAGTGCTAGAATTAAAGGTATGTGCCACCACACCCAACTACTCTCTTTCTTTCTTCCTTCCTTCCTTCCTTCCTTTCTTTCTTTCTTTCAGGACTTTATCCTTTTTCTTTTCTCTCCCAAGCCTACATATATTTTTAAACACACTGTAGACTATTTAGAGGTTTTCTTCATCTTTGAATATTCTTTACTATATATTTATTTTTCTGAACACATGAGTCCTTAATTTGCTAAGCAATATGACTAGTGTTAAAGCTGTGGCTTTGACAGCTGGATCAACCCCATTTGTTAACTTTCTGAGCTTCTAGCTTCATGGCAGAGGTACTGTAAGGAGCCATGTTTATTACCAGAACTCTATGGAGTTTCAAGGTCCTAGCATCACCAAAAAGCATGTTGTCAGCTATTTGTAAACACCATTTGAGTGTTTTGTGGTGGGGCCTCTTAAAAGGGCTGCAAAGATTTTACAGCTAAAGCTGAGTCAGGAAACCTCTCTTAAATGAGACACATTTGCCTCTAGCAAACGAGCCCACCTGAGAAAATGCTGCTGCCAAGAAGCCATGCTTAACTCTGTTCTTTTTGTGTCTAGAATTCCTTCCCAAATTCTCTCAGATTTTAGTGGATTTAGTTGTCCATGTTGGTACCATTTGTTGACAGAAGTTTCTGTCCTCCCCAGTCCTACAGATGCTCAGTCCCAAAGAAACACACAGAGGTCTACATTAAACTGATTGACCTATTAGTTCAGGCTTCTTATTAACTCTTACATCCTACATTAACCCATAATTCTTGTCTGTGTCAGCCACGTGGCTTGGTACCTTTTATCAGCAAGGCATTCTCACCTTGCTTCCTCTGCATCTGGGTGACGACTGCAGACTGAACCTTTCCTCTTCCCATAATTCTCCTGTTCTCATCACTCTGCCTCTACTTCCTGCCTGGCTACTGGCCAATCAGTGCTTTATTAAAGCAATATAACTGATAAATATTTACAGGGTACAAGATCATTGTCCTACAGCAGGGACTCATTGGTCTGGCACTTCATTTTTTTCTTCTTTCCAGAAATACTTTTTGACTTGGGAGGCAGAGGCAGAGGCAGGAGGCTATCCTGTTCTACATAGCAAGTTCCAGAATAGCCAATGTTACACAGTAAGACCCCATCTCAAAAAATAAACAAATAAATACTCTTTTGCCGTTCATATCTTGCTCTTTTGCTTTTGATTGTACTTGCAGGAGTTTTACTTTCTCAGTTGCAGACATGGTTTTAACTTTTCTTCTCCATATATTCATCTAATTATGTCTGTGTACTTTTTGTTTTGGGATTATTTCCTTTTCCTTTCTCCTTTCTTTCTTTTCTTTTTTGACCCCTGTGCTATCACCAACCCCTTCTCCCCCCTTTAATTTCTCTCTACTATACATATTTGACTTTTCACTGTCATTTGTTTGTATTAGTTTTCTTTTTTTTTTAATTTTTTTTAAAGGACTCTCTTAGGGGCTGGAGAGAAGGCTCGGTAGTAAGAGCACGGGATGCTCTTCCAGAGGACTCAATTCCCAGCACCCACATGGTGGTTCACAATCATTTGTAACTCCAGTCTCAGGGAATCCAAGGTCCTCTTCTGGCCTCTGAGGGCACCAAACATACATGTGACATACAAAAATGCATTCAGGCAAAACACTCGCACACATAACATAAAAATAAAGGACAACTTAAAACTCATATTTCCTTTTTACAGTCCCTCCCTACATTTAGCTAGTTTTATTTTGTAATTGCTATAACAGGTAAATATTATTTCTTTCTTTTGATTTCTGTTCTTTAAAAACCGTGAGTCTGTCTTTCCCTTTTTCTTCCACTCCCTAACACTTTTTTCTTCTCTTTACATTTTTCAGTTAAACGTTCTTCCAGTATTTCCTCACATTCTGGCCTTCCTCACTTTATTAAGTCAATATTCTATGCCCACATTTACACTAAAGATTTTTTGATATTTTTTTAATTATGTGTACAGGTGCTTTGCATGTGTGCATGTCTGTGTGTCACATGCATAGCTGGTGCCTAGGAGGCCAGAGAAGTGTTTCCCAGGAGCTAGAATTGCACACAATAGTGAGATGCACCTTGGGGACGAGCACCAAAGCTGGGTTCTTTGCAAGAGCAGCCAGTGCTCTTACTGCTGAACCTCCTCCCCAGCCCTAGTCCAAGTAATTTTTAACTTCACAGAACATTCTACACCAGCTCTCCCAGTTTCTGGTTTCTGGGAACTAGTGTTATATCAAGGGCTAAAATCAGTAAACGTATTTCCAGACCTTCTGTAAGCTGCTGCTGTACCAGTTCATTTTCTCACAACCAAGTGATCCTCAGATGAGGGCTGGTTACTGAAAAGATCTCCCAAGTGAAACAGGCAGAGATGTCTAAACAAACAGGTACACAAATCACACCACAGAAAAAAAAGTTTTTATTTAAAACTAAAGGTATGTGGAATATATTCAGTGAAATCATACAACTGAGGAATTACCTAGAACAGATTGGTCTGTGGCTATGTCTGTGGACTGCCTTGGTTATTCATTGATGTAGAAGGGCCCAGCCCATTGTAGGCGACACCATCCCTAGGCAGGTGGGCCTGGTTATATAAGAAGCTATTTAAACTGGGCATGGTGGCATACACCTTTGATCCCGGCACTTAGGAGGCAGAGGCAGACGGATTTCTGTGAGTTTGAGGCCAGCCTGATCTATATAGCAAGTTCCAAGACAGTCAGGGCTACACAGAGAGATCCTGACAGGAAGGAAGAAAGGAAGGAAGGAAGGGAGGGAGGGAGGGAGGGAGGGAGGGAGGGAGGAAAACATGGTCCCGTGGGTGAGTCACAAAGCAAGCAGCAGTCCTCCATGGTTCCTGCCTTCAATTCCTGTTTTAAGTTACTACCCTGGCTTCCCTCAGTGATGGACCATGACCTGAAAGTATAGGATTAAAATAAACTGGCTTTGCAGACCTAGTGGGAACCGTGACTGGCAGTTCTCATGCTTTCTTTATCCTCCCATGTCAGTTCTCGCTGCCCTTCTCACAGTGTGAGAAGACACACAGGATTCAAATACAGCCAGTGAAGATTAATGAGAAAAATGTGAGAAAAGACAACTGGGCTAAATTGAGAGCTCCTTTTCCATTTCAGAGTCTGCAAATGTGGCTATATTTAAGGCTTACAAGTGACTTGCAGCGCCTGGTTCTATTTCTGCCAGTAATTACATGCTGTTCCAGATGCCCCTTGAGGAGCCTGATAGCCAGCAAGGAGTCTGACATCTAAGCAAGAACACCTGTTCCTCAATGCCATTCTGTCCCTTTGTCTCCTGCATAAACAAACACACATACACTTGTGCACACCACAGATACTGGGAGCTTCTCTATAAAATGGTCTCATGGGGCTGAAAAGATGGCTCAGAGGTTAAGAGCACTGGCTGTTCTTCCAGAGGTCCTGAGTTCAATTCCCAGCAACCACATAGTTTGTGCCCTCTTCTGGCCTGCAGGGAAACATGCAGACAGAACACTGTATATATAATAAATAAATAAATCTTTAAGAAATAAAACAAAATGGTCTTATGCGGACACCTGTTTGGGGGCTTTCTGATATCATTCCCAGCTTTAGGAGGTACTAGAATGCTTGCAGAACAAGACAGTCAGATCTCTTCTTAAGGCTATGAGATACTGGAATGTTTACTGCATGAAGTGGCTAGATCCATAAAACATATGGCTGCCTTCTGGATTTCCCTCTAACGGAACACAAAAGCCCTAACTCCTAGTGGCAGATGAAAAATATTGGCAAGAACTTGTGCTTAGTCCAGCTTGGCATCTCTGGCCTCTGTTTGAAATGTGGCACAGGGAATCGTGTAGATAGAAGACCAACAGAGACAAAAATACCAGGGTCTAGGATCCGCCTGAGGGTCCAGCATCCACAGGAACTTTGAAGCCAGCGTGTGTAATCTTGCCTTATAAGGTATGCAGAGTTTAGCTATCCCTGATGCAAACACGTCTGTGAATCTCTTCTGCTTAGCTCCCGGTGAGCCTACACGACTGTCTGCACCATCTGGGTTTCCTCACCAAGGCCAGGGTTTCCTTGCTTTCCCTCCAGTGTCTGAGTTCATGAACAGCATCCTGTGGCATGGACTGGGAGTTTCTCGGTCTCTCTGGATCCTCCTGGATGCTTGCTGAGTGCCCACTGCTCCAAATGATCCTTGGCCATTGTGCAGTTGATTGGTTCACTTAGACGAAGAAAGGGTTGATTTGGATCACAGTTTTAGAGGATTTGATCTGTGGTCGGTTGGCCCTGTTGCTTTGAGCCTAAAAGGAGGCATTATATTCTGGCCGGGGACACGTCATAGAGCAAAGCCAATAACCTAATCACCTGGACACACACACACACACACACATGCATGCACGCACATGCTCACATCAATACACACCACAGAAGAAGCGGAAAGGGAAGCTTAGTCTCACAAACCTTTTCTTTGACACAGCCTAAGAGACCTAACAACTTCACACTAAGCCTTGTCTACTCGAGTGTGCCCCTCCCAAGGTCACCATGGGCGGCATCAAGTCTTTAATATCTGTGGGCCTTTGGAGGAAATTTCAGGTCCAATCTGCAGCATCAAGTGTGTGTGGGGGGGGGGTGTTCACTCTCCCAACCACACCCTCACCAGGCCCAACCTGTTTCCTGTCCAATCTCACTTTTTTTTTTTTCGAGACAGGGTTTCTCTGGGATGCTTTGGAACCTGTCCTGGAACTCACTCTGTAGACCAGGCTGGCCTTGAACTCACAGAGATCCACCTGCCTCTGCCTCTCAAGTTATGGGACTAAAGGCGTGCTCCAGTCTCACCCTTAAGGGGAAATTTTCTTTTTCTTGTCATTGTACTTTGCTTTTTTTTAATTTTTGGAGCTTCGCTGCATAGCCCAGACTACCATCAAATCTGCAATCCTCCTGCCTCAGCCTCCCATGTATACCACCACACCTGCTAAACACAGGGAAATTTCTGACCTCAAATGTTGAGTTGTTTCTGGTTTTCTTGCCTGTGCATGAGACATTCTATTTCCTGCCCAACTGAGGCTAGGCATCTAGGAGCCAAAGTCCCCAGCACCCTGGATTCATAAAGGAAAGCAAGGGACAGGTTTGTTCTCACTCAGACGCCCCTATAATCAATTCCCCTGCCCTGCAGTCTGTCCCACCCCTATTCAGACAGTGGGGGCTGCAGGTACATCTCCTAAAGATGGCTGATGCTTTACCTCTAACCGTCTTTCTTCTACACGATCTCTGTGTCACATTTCAGACAGAAGGCCAGAGAGTGCCGAGATGGACCAAACGTGTGTCCCTGACAACCGCTTTTCATCTGCTTGGGCCTCTGCTTCATTGTTCTATTGCCTGGGTCTCCTCTTGAGACGTCTGTGGCCCGCTTCTTGCATGGATGAAGTATGGGGGGGGGCGCATCTATGAATATATCAAACTGTTTCAGCTGTGGTTTTGTGTACAGGCAGTGACTGAAGGGGCAAAGTCTACTGCACGTGACATTTTCCATTGTCTGGCTCGCATTCCCCGGTTCCTAAGCAGCAGTGAAATCTGCAGGCGAAGCAGCATTTGCCAGAGGGCAATGCACCGTTCAAACCTGGCACCGGAGAGCCAGGACTTCAGAGCGCAAGGAGGAGGGGGAGGAGGGGGAGAAGGGGGAGGAAGGGGAGGAGGGGGAGGAGGAGCTTTCTGCCTTCCCCCAAGGCTGTATAGCCACACCATCTGGAGCCAGGGGGAAGCAACGGGGCTGAATAAATATAAGGTGCGAATGTAGAGAGAGGAAATGCAGGAAATTGGCAAGGACTCATTCATCATATCATAAATCTGTCTTTACAAAGTGAAATAAAAATCAAGCCAGTTTGAACAATATGGAGGGTGTACAGCTCTTCCAAGAATAGCTAATGAAAGAGAGGGGGAGGGGAAGGCAGAACCCTCCAGAAAACATGCAAATGTGTGAAATTGGCAGATTTCGCTGACACTTTAGGGTGATTAGTATGCTGATTGGTGTGCCTTGAAAAGCTCTAAAGAGGAATCATATTGTTTTATGGAAAAAAAATAATGAAACCGAATAAAGAGCCCAGCACTTCCCAAGGAGGGGCTCCAGTGTGCAGTCTGGGTGAATGGGGAGAGGAGCGCTGGGTGAACACCAGTCTGCACCACGGAGCCTCTCCAGCAACAAGCTGGCACCCGATATTTACTTCGTTTACTCATTCATTCATGCGCTCAACACAGGCTGAGGGCGGCTACCCTTTGCCTAGCACGGTGCGAGATGCTCGGGACTCAAAAGATTCAGGTGTCCCCTCTGACCTTGGTGAGCTCAGAATCTGTTTTCATAGAGAACTGTTACGGCCCACAGAATAACCACCGCCAGGAGAGTGTCCCAGCCAAGTGATGAGGACACCCAGCGGAAGGGAGAGTTTGCATGAAGACAGGGGAATCTGTTAGGGGTGATGGGTGGGGTCATGGAGAAGAGCCCCTGAAGATGAGCTTCCAAGGAGCAGACTTTGCTGAGCGCACAGGGAGACACAGGCTAAGAGCATTGGAGGCATGAGCAACAGAATGTGCAAAGGCACAAACTCAGAAAAGTACTTAACGTTTCCTGGGCGGGGCAAGGAGCCTGTTGAGTACTCCAGAGAGGGTCGAGCGTGGGACACCTCGGTAAGCCGGCAATTGTCTCAGCCTTCGGGATATCTGAGTTCCTTTGGAGATAAAAGTGACTACTAATTATCATTACACATTTCTCGAAACTCCAGAGGCCACCTGAAAGAGAACGCCCAAAGCAACTGGTCCACGGCTGTGTACACACTGCCTCTACATACACCTTGCTTAGGAAGAAACAGAGATGACCCAATTCACACATGAACCATGAGGTGGGTAAGAGTTGGCACTGAAGCAAGACCAGAGCAGGAAGAACTTTCTGTAACTTCCTGTTTTAGGGTGGAGGCATTGAGAGCCTCTGGGACAGTGGGACTAGAGGCGGAAGTTCCTGGGGACCATCCTCAGGGTGCACAGACCCTAGGAACAACCATTTTCCATGTTATCTCCACGGAGGAGATCTGAGACCCCTCATGTCCCAGCACCTCATTCTTTGATGATCTTGTTGGCATTTTCAGAATGTCACAAGAATAAGCCCACCAGAGACCACCACATAGGCACTGTAAAGCCAGAACAGGGTCTTTATTGCTGGGCAGCTGATGCATGGAAAATGTGCCCAAATCAGACAGTCCCAAGCCTTACAGCCCTTGGTTTTTATGCACAAAAACCATGTCCTGTTTGTCACACTTCAATTAGCAAAAAGCAGGACTACAGAAGCCAGAAAGCAAGGTCAGAATATTTATGGACTTTCTGGGACTATGGACCAGGTCTTTGATGAACTGGGCTTTTGTTCCCATTTCTTGGCAGGCGCTGGGACCTGCATCCTGAGTTCTAAGATCAGAATGGTGCCTCCAGCATGGTGTCAGTTGTGCTAAGGTCTGGGGGCCTGTTATGCTTCTTTTTCTGAGCCTGTGAGTTGCATCGTTGGGTTATTAACCACGGCCCACGGCAAACAGAAGCTTTCTAGCCAAGACAGAGAGCAGCGGTAACATATGGGCATAAACGTAAGTATGGAGAAGGCAATTTGACAACAAATCTGTCCTGGCTAATTTTATGTCAACTTGACACAAGCTAGAGCCATCAGAGAGAAGGGAGCCTCAATTGAGAAAATGCCTCCATAAGGTCAGGCTATAGGCAAGCCTTGGGGCATTTTCTTAACTAGTGATTGATGTGAGTGGGCTCAGCCCTTGTGTACGGGGCGACCCTTGGGACCGTGATCCTGGGTTCTATAAGAAAGCAGGCTGAGCCAGCTATGGGAAGTAAGCCATAAGCAGCATCCTTCTGTGGCTTCTGCATCAGCTCCTGCCTCCAGGTTCCTGCCTTCTATGTGTTCCTGCCCTGGCTTCCTTTAATGATGGACTACAGTGTGGAAATACAAGCCAAATAAACCCTCTCCTCCCTAACTTGCTTTCTGGTCACGGTGTTTCATCACTGTGGTATAATCCCTAAGACAACGTCCATCTAGCAAAACAACACTCGGTAGGTTCCCACTGGGAGTATGCCCTCCACAGCCCTGGGCTTTGACCAGCCTAATAGTGACAAGTATGAGTCCCTCCTGCGCAGCGGCCAAAGCGGTTGGTTACCTCTGAGAAGGGCCGTGCCTCTGCTGCACCAGTGGGTACATCCTCCTGGCATATTGATACTGTAGCTCACAGAGTTCAGCCGACACTAGAGCGTCCCCCCGACAGGCTGTGTAGCTCCTCTGTCACTCTGAATGCTAGCCAGCCGAGAAGAAGGTTCCTGCTCATTTTCTGCTTAGCTTCTCTATATCTTGCAACCAAAGCAGGTGATGTCTTCAGCAACAGGGCCTCATCATGAAATTCTGGTGGCAACCAAGAAGAATGGCAAGTGCCTGCATTGCTTTGAAAGGTTTCTCTGACCCCCAGCTGGAAAGGAGGTGACCCACTCCTGGCCCTGGAGTCTTTTTTATTTGAATGCCCAGGTCTTGCAGAAACAACATGATTCAGTCATGCAGCTACTCCCTTTTGATTTTAATTTTTATTCTTTTTTCCAAATATTTATTTATTTATTTAATATGTACAGTGTTCTGCTTGCATGTATGCTTGCAGACCAGAAGAGGGCACCAGATCTCATTACAGATGGCTGTGAGCCACCTTGTGTTTGCTGGGAATTGAACTCAGGACCTCTAGGAAGAGCAGTCAGTGTTCTTAACCACTGAGCCATCTCTCCAGCCCCTAATTTTATTCTTTTTTTTTTCCTGAGACAGTTTTTCTGTGTATCCCTGGTTGTTCCTGAACTCGCTCTGTAGACCAGGCTGGCCTCAAACTCAATGATCTGCCTGCCTCTGCCTTCCTAGTGCTGGGATTAAAAGTGTGTGCCACCACCACCCAGCTTAAGTTTTTTCTTTAATTGGCTTATAGATGGCAGGTTTCCGTAGGGCTGAGATATTTGTTTTTTTTAATTTATTTATTTATTAAGGATTTCTGCCTCCTCCCCGCAACCGCTTCCCATTTCCCTCCCCCTCCCCCGATCAAGTCCCCCTCCCTCATCTGCTTGAAGAGCAATCAGGGTTCCCTGACCTGTGGGAAGCCCAAGGACTGCCCACCTCTATCCAGGTCTCGTAAGGTGAGCATCCAAACTGCCTAGGCTCCCACAAAGCCAGTACGTGCAGTAGGATCAAAAAACCCACTGCGATTGTTCATGAGATCTCAGTATTCCTCATTGTCCGCTATGTTCAGCTAGTCCGGGTTTATCCCATGTTTTTTCAGACCTAGGCCAGCTGGCCTTGGTGAGTTCCCGATAGAACATCCCCATTGTCTCAGTGTGTGGGTGCACCCCTCGTGGTCCTGAGTTCCTTGCTCGTGCTCCGTGGGCTGAGATATTTGAAACCATGAACCAAGACAAATGTTCCCACCTTTACGTTGCTTTCCTGTGTTATCTGTCATAGCCACTCAAAAGTCTCACTAATATACATGAGAAAGCGATCCAGCCATTCTATGAACTCCAAGAGTGCATGCCTACACTCAGCTATCAAAAGTCTCTGGTGACCATACTCCCTGATATAAAATGGCAGAACATTTGCATCTAAATACATCTTCCTGTACATCTTTAATCATCTCTGGGTGACCTGAGATACCTATAAAATGGAAATAGCTGTTATACTGCATTGTTGGAGGGAGGGGTGACGTTGGGGGGGGGGGGAGTCTGTCCATGTTCTGTAGAGGTGTGCTTTTTGTTTTCTAAGTATTCTTGTCATTGTTGGTTGAGTCTGCGGCTGTTAATCAAGAGGGCTGATTGGAGTCATACATTGTATCCACCGGGTAAACAGCAGTGGTGGCCAGCTGCAAAATAAAACACCATCCAATTGTAAGGGAAGAGAGGACAAAGAGCAGGTTCCAGGATGAAGCCGGGACCCTGGAAAACCTCCCAGAGAGAGCAGAGAAGGTTCCCCAACTGGGGCCTCTCAGTCTCCCCCAGTGAAAAGGACATGGCAGGGCCATTTGAAGATGGCACAGCAATGATCTCCAGGAAAGAGGACAGCTCCAAGCATAGCTAAACCCAGGGTGAGATGGACTCTCTGTGATGGGGTTTAGTGGATGGCGGGGACTCAGGTGTAGCGGGCCAGAGGAGAAGGGGCTCACCTATCCTGAACTCCTAGGACCGGGCTTTCCAGTCCAGGAGAAACGCCACTGCTAGAGGACAGACAGACAGAAAGGAGCCTCCTGGCTCTGGAAACGCACACAGGCTTAGCCAACAGGGAACAAGCTGGAAGCAGAGACGTAGTGCAGAGAAGCTGTGCTTCTGGTCATGGGGTGAGAGGTGATGGTGGGAGCTGAGGGTAGAGGTCCGTAATGAGATCAGTACGCGGCACTGGCCTTTGTCCAGGTGTAGGAAGCCCAGATGCCTCTGAGATTCTCCAAGTTTCCTCTGTATTGTCACGGGCATACTCGGTTCTATATTCGCATGTTACATTTAACACTGGAAAACGCCATCACAGCGGAGTGGGAGGCCCAGATTCGGGCAGGCGGGACTGGGGCGGAGGCACCCGGCAGTGGCCAAGGATGCCTGGCTCTGTGTGTACAAAGAAGGAGGGGTGGGCAGAAAACGCCGCGAGCTAGAAAATCAATTCTTTCGCTTTGCAAGAGAAGGAAGACGGCCTAGGGAGAGGGGCGCTAAGGCACCAGCGACAAACGCGTACTGACGCCGGTCCACCGCACCCAAGGCGACCGTGCGCTTGCGCTGCCCCCTGGTGGCGAAGTGGCTCTGCTCGTGCAACGCGCAACTCCTTTGTTCTGAGACTGCTGTTGTGCTGTTCGCAGGAAGTTCCGCAGGGCCTGGGCAAGCAGGACCGGCTCGCAGCTGTGCCGGGAGCGTGTGCTATACAGCCCGTGAACCTGAGTTCCAATCACCCCTTCTTGTTCGTTGACTACAAGCCTTGACCTGCTCACCTGTCGGCTCAGAGCCTCGGTTTCAGCAAGAATAAAATAGGGGTGAAGAGCACAGGGTTGTAGGGTAGGCAGGGAAATTGTGTTACAAGAAGCTGGTAGCAGTCACCGCGCTGCTTGCTCCACCCAGTCACAAGGCCATTCGTGAGCTTGAGTGTAGCGTTTTAGAGGGCAGAGGATTCCCCCAACCCACCCTCTGCCAGTTCATTCTCATAACTGGCTCCTCTGCCTCCTTCCTTTGGAAGTCAATTTAGTAAGCAAAGAGCACCGTTTGCAGCTTGAGGATGCGCCTGGGGCCTCACAGACACCTCCAAACACTGTTTCTAAGCAATGCCCCGCTCTTGAGAGGCCTCTCAAAGAGTGACATATCTCCTAACTCGCTGGCATCCTGTGAGGTGTGTGAAGGTGGGCTTGCCTTTCATCTTTTTCTAGAGACAGATCTGCCACTAATCCACCCTGAAGCCATTATTTTCTTCTTTAGTTCGATTACTTTAGGTTCTATTCTGACTTGGGAGGGTGGGAGGATGAAAGAGGAAAAAGAAAGGAAGGATAAAATAGGAAACGAAAGAAGAAGAGAAGAAAAGACAAAAGATACCAGCTTCTCAGGGCTACCAGAGCAAAATACTGTAGACCTAATGACCTTGGGGAAGCCGGTTCTGACCACCGAGGCTGAAAGTCTAGCTTCGGTGCAGGCAGCCTGGGTCCTTTTGAAGCCTCTTGGCCCAACTTGCAGATGATGTTGTCTTTCTGTGTCCTTGCATGTCTGCCCCGCCTCCTTGCACTGCCTACCAGTCTCCTGTCCTCATGAGGAGGTCAGTCATGTTAAATAGAACTCAATCAACTTTTTTTTTTTAATTTAGCTGCCTGCTTGAAGGACCTGTGTCTAAATTCAGTCACATCTTGAGATGCCCAGATAAGAACGTTGGCACCGGACATTTCGTTGGGGGTACAACACAGCCTATTCCAGGAAGGGAAGCAGGGAGGGGTGGAGAGTCGAGCCCAAACCCATATTATCTAGTACTGCCTCTTGCCAGCACTTATATGACCCAAAGACCAGAAATCTCTACCTGTAAATGTCACTGAGAACCTCAACATCAGGAAATTCCTAAAGAGCATCTGGAGTTGGTTCTGTCTTGAAAATGATGCGCTGGATCCATTCACGTTCCAACCCAACGGAGCTCACTTTCCACTGCGTATTAACACTCCTGTCCTCACACTGTTCACTTCCTCCCTCACTGATGTTGATGACCCGCCTGAGGCCTCCAGGTGACTGAGCTGGAGATCTCTAGGATGTGAAAATCATGCAGCCCTCTGGAGGAGGCGTGTCCACAGAGCAGTGGAGAAAGCTGGGGTTTAGGTAGAGCCCCGAGTACAAATCCAAGGTATGCCATCTAGAAGTTATGTGTTGTTAGGACATGGAGCTGTGTCTCCTGAACCACAGGGTGTCTCCCTTTGTGGAACTGCCATTGTAATGCCTGCTTCTTAAGATTAAACTTAAGGAAGTGGAGCTGAAGAAATAGCTCAGCAGTTAAGAGCACAGCCTGCTCTTTCTCAGACAACCCAAGTTCAGTGTCCAGTACCCAACAGCCTGGAACACCAACTCCTGGTGCTCTGACGCCCTCATCTGGCCTCTTCAGGCACCTGCACTCATGTGCATTTACATGGAGACACACACACAAATACATATCATTAAAAAGAAAATATTTGCTTAATTTTTTTATACAAAAAATAAATCTAAACCAAATGAAATTATTTTTGACCCAAGAGCCTGACCCAGGAAGGCCTCAATAAGTATTACTCTGTGAGATGACTCTGATTTCTGCAGATGGCACAGAGTCTGTAATTCAAATTCAGTCACAGTTCTCCTCACCACCCCCAGAGCTCACCAAGGAAACCAAACACAGGCAGTCTTTTCCGGATCACGCTGGCAGTGGGTGGAAGTAGGTGACGGTGGTGGTGGTGGATGGGTTTGGGCCTGAAAGTCAAGAATTTGAGAGTCACCAGCTTCTGTGTTGCAGTTAGCCCCTCACGTGCAGACAAGAGGGTTTGCTCTCTTGCCTGAATTCCCCACAAGGGGCAGCATGGGGCCTGCAGTGGAGTGAGAAATGTATGTTTATCAAGTGTTCCTCGTGACTGAGTACTCTGTGGCCATTCAGCCTGCAGAAGGCCACCCCCAGAGGACCTACCCATGGGTCACATCACCACAACCCATCCTATGCTGGTAAGATTGGCTCTACCATGCGCGGGGGAAACTGAGGCTGGGACAGGTAGATGCTCACACAGATGAGAGACCAAAATCTGAGATCTGAACCCAGGAATGTCCCTGATGAGTTTTTCATTTTCTGTCAACAAGCCTGCTTTTGAGGGAAGAACGTTGCTTCTATGATGATCACGGACTCACCCTCTGAAACTGCAAGCAAGCCCCTGGTTAGATGCTTTCTTTGGTGAGAGTTGCCGTGGTCATGGCATCTCTCAGCATCAACAGAACAGTGCCTAAGACAGTGCTCAGAATCTGAAGAACGGCTTTCGTCTTGCAGTCGTTGGTGGAACCTCCTTTGTGGTAAATCCTAGATCTTGTCTCAACACTCAACGCCTCCCATTTGATAAGCTCCCTTTTTAGTGACTCTAAATCAATAATCTCTGTGTGAAAGGGAAGAGTTCCGTGCTGAGACGAGAATGACTTTCTGGTAAGTTTTGAATTCTTTATGTACAAATAAGAGAGAGTGGGGGCCTGAAGAGACGGCTCAGTGGTTAAGAGCACTGACTGCTCCTGCCGAGGACCCGGTTTCAGGTCCTAGCCTCAGAGTGATTCACAGCCAACTGTAACTCCAGTTTCAGAGGATCTGATGCCCTCTTCCGAACACGTGTGGTGCACAGATACACGTGCAGATCAAATACTCATGCACATAAAGTAAATAAATCCTTAAACAAGAGAGAAAGGATAGCAAATGTTCCTGCGCATTAAAGCTTGTGTTAGTTATGTGAAAAGATGTTAGGAAAAGTGGGTGCTCAGGAGACACTCAGAGAACTCAGCCTGAGACGAACATTCTGTGTAGCCTGAATAAGTCTTTTCTAGACACATATCCCCCTAGTTCTTAGAAATGAAAGAAAGCATGCTAAAGCCATGGGAAATTCATGATTAAAATCCATTTTTTCTTAGGTTAACACATGTATATGACACATTCTGTCACATGCACCCCTTCTCTCTTCTCCCCTCCTTTCCTCCCTCTCCTGCCCCTTCCCCCTCCTCCCAAATCCCCATCCCTACTTTTCTTTCTTACTCTGTCGCACCGTGATGTCCCAAGGGACCATTGTGACGTCACAAAGGGGCGCTGTAAGGTCAAAACGGAGCTTTGTGGTGTCACAGTCGAGCACTGCGGTGTGACGGTACAGCTTGGCGATCGCACAAAGGCCTCTCCGTGACACGCCGACCTGCTCCTTAACGTCACAGTGCTCCTTAACGTCACAGAGCTCCACGTCGCCCGCACCGCGCTGCACCAGGACACCAAAGCTCATTTGACGCCATGATTCTGTTTTTCATCTTCATGCTTAACTGTAACACTTCAAAATGAACTGTGACATCACAACGCTGTTGCTGCCATTGGTACTGCACTATGACATCATAATGCTTTGCTTTTACATCACAAGCTCGAGTGTAACAATGCTGAATTTGCCACCATGGCTCCCCACTACAGCGTCACAGCACTCTACTGATAAGACCTAATGCCCCATTGTGACGTCACAATACTGAAGTGTTACAGCGCAATATTCCCCTGTGACACACAGTGTTGATTTTTGATATCACTTTGTCTGACTGGCACATCATTGTGGCCCCGTGTGCCACACTGTGATCTCAAAATACTCTATAGTTACAGTTCCCGTGCATGGCAGGTGAGGTGTCACCAGGCCCCAGCCACCCAGGCTGCTCTCTCCAGCCTGCCTAGGCTCTGCAGTTGACAAGTGAGGGCCTGCGAGGCTCCAATCATCTGGCCCAAACTTCTAGAGCTGCCCAGCTCCAGCTGCTGATAGGGGACGGCTCCGCCAGGCCCAACCACCCAGCCCATACTTCCCAGTTGTGGCGATCTGAATGAAAATAGCCCCCATAGACTCGGGAGTGACATTATTAGAGGTGTGGCCTTGTTGGAGGAGGTGTGACCTTGTTGGAGGAGGTGTGTCACTGGAGGGGGGGGGATGAGCTCTGAGGTTTCACACTTTCACACTTTCTCTCTCTCTCTCTCTGTCTCTCTCTCTCTCTCGCTCGCTCGCTCACTCGCTCGCTTCTACCTGCTGATCCTTCTTCAGCACTATGTCTGCCTGCATGCTACCATGTTTCCCGTCTTTATGATAATGGACTGAACCTCTGAACTGTAAACCAGCCCTAATTAAATGTTTTCCTTTGTAAGAGTTGCTGTGGTGGCCTGGAGAGATGGCTCAGAGGTTAAGAGCACTGCCTGCTCTTCCAAAGGTCCTGAGTTCAATTCCCAGCAATCACATGGTGGCTCACAAGCACCCTAATGAGATCTGGTGTCCTCTTCTGACCTGCAGAGACACATACCGGCAGAACTCTGTATACATAATCAATAAATAAATCCGAAAGAAAGAAAGAAAGAAAGAAAGAAAGAAAGAAAGAAAGAAAGAAAGAAAGAAAGAAAGAAAGAAAGAGGGAGGGAGGGAGGGAGGGAGGGAGGGAGGGAGGAAGGAAGAAAGAAAGAAAGAAAGAAAGAAAGAAAGAAAGAAAGAAAGAAAGAAAGGAAGAAAGAGTGAGTTACTGTGGTCATGGTGTCTCTTCACAGCAATAGAAACTCTAGCTAAGACACCAGTCTACCCAGCTCCTGATAGGCCCAGCTCTTAGTGCTGGCCTGTAAGTGGTCCCTGATCAAGAAACCCTTTCCACAGCTTCTCCTGGTGCTAACAGGCGAGCCACCTCCAGACTGTCAACATCAGGCTCACGCTCTCCATCAATCAACTAGCTAGCTGCAAACACACAAATCTCAGTGCAGAAACACGTCTTCTCAGAAATTACCATCTCTATCCTGAGGGACCTGGAAGAACTTCCAGACGAAGGATTAATAGGAATGACTGAGTATAATCATGTTCAAAAAACACAAAGAAGATGGGGAGGGGGACACTGGGGCTGAAGAAATGACTCAGTGGTTAAGAGCACTGGCTGCTCCTATGGGGAACCAGGCTCCATTCCTAACACCTACATGGTGACTCACAGCTGTCTGTAACTCCAGTTCCAGGGGATTCGATGCCTTCTTGAGCCCTCTGCAGGCACCAGACATACACATAAGGTAAAATAAATCAATCTTTTTTAAAGGTTAAAGAGTAGGTTCACCTAAGTGGTTATAGTACAGTTATAACACCCCTTAAGACGGTGGTGGCACATGCCTTTAATCCCAGCACTCGGGAGGCAGAGGCAGGCGGATCTCTGTGAGTTCGAGGCTAGCCTGGTCTACAAGAGCTAGTTCCAGGACAGGAACCAAAAGGTACAGAGAAACCCTGTCTCGAAAAATGAAAAAAAAAAAAAACAAAAAAACAAAAAAAACTAAGACAGCCGGGTGGTAGTGGTCCATGCCTTTAATCCCAGCACTCAGAAACAGAGGCAGGTGGAGCTCTGTGAATTCGAGACCACAGAGTGAGTTCCAGAACAGCCAGGGCTATAGAGAGAAACCCTGTCTCAAAAGAAAAAAAAAAGGTGAGACAATTTTACAATTTTTGCAGAGAGACAGTGAGCGTGGCTGAGAGGTGAGGAGACGTTCCTGGGTCCGTCCCGGATGCTGTAACTAAGTCTACAGCCAACTACATGCACCCAAAAAATGGGATTGACCGCTTTCACAGGACGCGTGGGTATGGGTACCGCCGGGTCCGTCCTGTACAGGACTGTCTTTCACAGGACACATAGGTACTGCCGGGTCTGGTCCTGCACAGGACTGTCTTTCACAGGACACATAGGTACCGCCGGGTCTGGTCCTGCACAGGACTGTCTTTCACAGGGTGCGTGGGTACCGCCGGGTCTGTCCTGCACAGGACTGTCTTTCACAGGACACATAGGTACCGCCGGGTCTGGTCCTGCACAGGACTGTCTTTCACAGGACACATAGGTACTGCCGGGTCTGGTCCTGCACAGGACTGTCTTTCACAGGACGCGTGGGTATGGGTACCGCCGGGTCTGGTCCTGTACAGGACTGTCTTTCACAGGATGCGTGGGTACTGCCGGGTCTGGTCCTGCACAGGACTGTCTTTCACAGGACACATAGGTACTTCCGGGTCTGGTCCTGCACAGGACTGTCTTTCACAGGGTGCGTGGGTACTGCCGGGTCTGGTCCTGCACAGGACTGTCTTTCACAGGACACATAGGTACCGCCGGGTCTGTCCTGCACAGGACTGTCTTTCACAGGACACATAGGTACTTCCGGGTCTGGTCCTGCACAGGACTGTCTTTCACAGGGTGCGTGGGTACCGCCGGGTCTGTCCTGCACAGGACTGTCTTTCTCAGGGTGCGTGGGTACTGCCGGGTCTGGTCCTGCACAGGACTGTCTTTCACAGGACACATAGGTACTTCCGGGTCTGGTCCTGCACAGGACTGTCTTTCACAGGGTGCGTGGGTACCGCCGGGTCTGGTCCTGCACAGGACTGTCTTTTGGTTCCCAGTCTGCCAACACCTCACTGTCCTCAGATAGGGGAGAGGGAGGCAGGTTTCAGAACCCTGTAAAGATGCTGAACTCCACCCTCACGATCTAATTCCTCCTCAGGGTCACTTTCAGCACACACCAGCACGTCAGGGTTTGGACTTCAGCACAGAAACTCTGGACTAAGACAAGCACGGGTGGGCGCCTCGCCGCGGCTCCTTTCTGTCACATGTGGAGTCTACAGTTGCCCCCCAAAACTGAGTCCACAACAGAGAGCTTTTCAGTAATGTGTCTTTGTTTTATTTAGGAGTAATATTCTCGGGCTAAATAAGAAATTTGCCAATATCCTCATCAGAGATATTTTCCATTGCAATAATCACATTTCATTCATTGGCTACATGACTGGCGGGCCTTTCTGTTAGCCGACAACTAGAGATTTGGGGTCTCCCAGTATCATTGCTAACTTCATTATTATTATTATTTATTATTATTATTATTAGTCATTCTACTGCTCTGTAGTCAGTAGGCAGATCTGAAAGAATCACACACTGAATTCTGACCTGAATCGCAACTCCTTAGACTTTGTATACACGTACATTAATATTCCATTTATTTTAGCCTGTCACAGAAGGGCTGGGTCCTCAAAACTTTATGCAATTTATCCTGAGATGGTCAGCAGGACATCCCAGGCCCTTTTCCCACCACAGAAACCTGCATAATGAGAATATCAGGGTGAATTGTATTTTTTAAAGAGCCAGAGAACTTGAGAGGGTACAGAGGAAAGGCTACAGGCAGTCAATGGCTGCTGGAGGAGGAACAAACTTCGGGCAGGTTTCCCCATCTGAGGGGTCAGCCTTAAACCTATGTGCATACCGGCAGGATAAAATGTATTCAGTGGATTGCATCTGACAATAACAACAGCAAAAAGTGATCATGAGCCCTAGAGGGCGGTGTGGGGTACGGAAGAGGTGATGGAGGAAGGACGGGTGGAAGTGATGTAAATACAGCCGAGTCAGTTGTGAAATTCCCAAAAACGTAAATTTTTTTTTTGTTTTGTTTTGTTTTTCTCTTAAAAGGGAGTTAACAAGGCCAATCGAAGCACCCCAGAGCCAGGGAATGACGCCGAAGTCTGCTGGAAAGTTCCCTGCGTTTGTGCACTAGTCTCCTCTTCTAGCGAGCAGACTGACGTTCCACCTCGCAGCTCCTTCCTCGGAACAGAAATAGGGTTTGACGTGCAGTCAATGCCCTGTACTTGGGGACCGTGGGAGGACACAGTCTCTGTCCCTACACAACTGAGCTCATGAAGGAGCTCGCAGAGGTTGGTGGTCCGCTCTGTCCCCGGGGCCCAGGGTGCTGCATTACCACAGGGAGACACTAGAGGGAGACAGAGATCATGAGTTAAAAATTAAAAAGGCTGGGAGAAATTAGACAAAAAAATACAGAGAAGACCCAACTCCACCACGAATCTGTGGTCCCCAGAATCTCTTGCGTGTCCCTGTGTGAAGGACAGAAAAGACTGTTTTCTAAATCGGAGATGCCCAAATATCAGCAATTTTATACACACACGCACGCACATGATTTATCCTGAGCTCAATGGAAACAAGAAAATAACCATCCAGAAACTTACCCCAAACACATTAACGTGGCAAAACAGTTAAAATACCTAAGCAAATGAAAAGAATCGTGTTTGCAAACCAGGAACATCACTTCACAAAACTAATAAAATTTTCTACTGTGCTGAGCCAAGTCCATCTAGAGTTTACTTTTTACAAATGTTATGTAGACATATTTAAATATTAATATAATAAGTGTTTGACTGACTACATAGACAGATACGACATGGAGGTTTGGGGGGGTTGGTTGGCTTTTGTGTTTGGGGGGTTGGTTGTTTGTTTGGGGGATTTTGTTCTATTTTTTGAGATAAGGTTTCTTCGTGTAGCCTTAGCTGTCCTGGAACTCACTCTGTAGATCAGGTTGGCCTTGAACTCACAGAGATCCGCCTGCCTCTGCCTCTGCCTCTGCCTCTGCCTCTGCCTCTGCCTCTGCCTCTGCCTCTGCCTCTGCCTCCCAAGTGCTGGGATTAAAGGCATGGGCCACCACCGCCCGGTCAGACAGGAGGTTTTTAGATGTATTTATTTGACGAGTATGAGTGTTTTGCCTGCCTGGTGCCCACAGAGATCAGAATGCATCTGGTCCCTGAAACTGGATCTATGGACCTTTGCAAGCTGCTATGTGGGTGATAAGACCCAAACCTGGCTCTTCTGCCAGAGCAGAAAGGACTTGTAACCTCTAAGTCATATCTCCAGCCTCACGATTTGATTTTTACATGTTGTCTATCTCCTAAAGTGAGGTTTTTGATTTCCTTTTAAAATTAATTTAAGTTGGAAAAAAATCAATGTCTCAAAAAAAATTTGAAACACATTGTTATGGATTACCCAACAAAGAATTCAGAATAATTATTCTCAGATGCACAATAAATCTAAAAAAAATCATGTATCTAAACAAAATCAAGCAACCCATGCTGTTAATAAGAAATAAACACAGAACAGTGGTAACACCAACATCAGTCCCAGCACTTAGGAGGCGGAGCAGCTAGATCTCTGAGTTCAAGGCCAGCTTGGTCTACAGGGTGAGTGGCAGGAGTAGGGACTACACAGAGAAACCCTGTCTCGAAAGAAAAAAAAAAAAATATATATATATATATATATATATATATATATATATATATATATAACCTTACAAAGTCTGTGTCCCACCTGAGACATCCCGTGGACCTTTCTCGCAATGTTGACTGATTGGCTACATGTTGACGCCGTTCCGTTGTATGGTGGCTTTCTGCTGACTGTCCCATTCCCCCGCCCCCTGCACACCATGTACAAGATGCTGCACTTCTTAATGTCTTGCTCTCAGGAGCCATCAGCTCCTGCAAGGCCCCAGAGATGCTGTCGTCCTTACTTCTCATCCCCCAGTCCCCTCTCAGGACCCTGTCACGGAAGAACCACCTGCTGTTCCGTGTCATGGCTGCATACATCACCTCACAGTAGCCTTGTTGTCTGCACAGGCCTTCACAGGATGCAGGAAGTCAAAATTCCAACAGGGCCTTCTTCTTCAGGAAACACCAAATGGCAGGTGACGCCTGTCCTGCAGGAGGGCCTGGAGGATGGGGCGCAGAACTAGGAGGCCACGGTGGCTTCCACAGAGGATTTGGCAGTGGTTTGAGGGGCTGCAGTCATGGTCAAAGCTGTGGCTATGGTTCATGCTGCAGGGCTCATGGGGGTAAAGCCAAAGATACCTGCCATCTCGCTGGGCCACTTGGTCAAGGACGTGAAGATCGAGTCCCTGGAGATCTACCTGTTCTCCCTGCCCATCCAAGAATCCGAGATTATTGACTTTTTCTAGGTGCACCCCTAATGGATGAGGTTCTGAAGATCATGCCAGTGCAGAAGCAGACATGGGCAGACCAGCGGACCAGGTTCAAGGCTTTCGTCGCTATTGGGGACTACAATGGTCACGTAGGTCTCGGTGTCAAGTGCTCCAAGGTGGTAGCCACTGCCATCCGAGGGGCCATCATCTTGGCCAAGTTTTCCATTGTCCCTGTGCGGAGAGGCTACTGGGGAAACAAGATTGGCAAGCCCCACACTGTTCCTTGCAAAGTGACAGGCCGCTGTGGTTCTGTGCTGGTGCGTCTCATCCCTGCCCCCAGAGGCACTGGCATAGTCTCTGCTCCTGTGCCCAAGAAGCTACTGATGATGGCTGGCATCGATGACTGCTACACATCAGCCAGGGGCTGCACTGCCACCCTGGGCAACTTTGCCAAGGCCACCTTTGATGCCATCTCCAAGACCTACAGCTACCTGACCCCCGACCTCCGGAAAGAGACTGTGTTCACCAAGTCTCCTTATCAGGAGTTCACTGGCACTGACCATCTTGTGAAAACCACACCAGAGTCTCCATTCAGAGCTCCAGCTATGGCCACCACATAAGGGATTTTGGTTTGGTTGATTGGTTGGTTGGTTGGTTTTTTGGTTTGGTTTGGTTTGGTTTTGGGGGGTGGGGTTTGGTTTGGTTTTTTCAAGGCAGGGTTTCTCTGTGTACATTTGACTGACCTGGAACTCACTCTGTAGACCAGACTGGCCTCGAACTCAGAGATCCGCCCGCCTCTGCCTCCTGAGTGCTGCCACCACCCGGCCACATAAGGGTTTTTGTAGAAGAAAAGTAAAGTGAATTAAGTTGGTTTTTAAAGATTTGCCAGGTGGTGGTGGTGCACGCCTTTAATCCCAGCACTCCAAAAGCAGAGGCAGGTAGATCCCTGTGAGTTCAAGGCCAGCCCAGTTCACAAAGTAAGTTCCAGGACAGTCAGCTGTTATACAGAGAAACCCTGTCTCAAAAACAAAACAAAACAAAACAAAAAATTCTGGAAGGCATGATAGTCCACCCCTCTGTCTTATAAAGAAAGAAAGAAAGAAAGAAAGAAAGAAAGAAAGAAAGAAAGAAAGAGCAAACAAAAAATCTTTTTTAAAAAAATATTTATTGTATAATATTGTATACAATATTCCGTCTGTGTGTATGCCTGCAGGCCAGAAGAGGGCACCAGACCTCATTACAGATGGCTGTGAGCCACCATGTGGTTGCTGGGAATTGAACTCAGGACCTTTGGAAGAGGAGGCAATGCTCTTAACCACTGAGCCATCTCTCCAGCCCCCAAACAAAAAAAATCTTAACAGGCCTGTATCTGAAGAGAAGCAGAAGAGGAATAGTGGGCTGGGTGGGGGTAGATAGAGAAGAGGTGGGGGAAGGAATTAGAAAGAGGGGAGGGGAAACTTTGGTTGGAATATAAAAATAAAAACTAAATAAACAAACAAAACTACCAACAGGGATGGAAGAGGAGGCCTCAGCCCCATTGGAGGCACTGTTGGCAGCCCCTGGGAAAGTGAGAGACATTGTTATTTGATGTGGCTATGAGAGGTTGCCCACGCCCAGTCAGGGGCCCCACACGTGTGTGCACAGAGTCAACACTAAAAGAACTCAGGGAGATATTAATAATACACACAAAATAGAGATGTGAAGTTGGGAGGGAGACAGGTTGGGGGGATCTCATAAGGAGCTAGAGGGGAGTAGTGGGGAGCTGATATGATCAAAATACATTGTCTATATGTACAAAATTTTCACCGGATAAATAAAAAATTGTTTAATTATATTGATTCCAGAAAGGAAGAGAGAAGGGGGTCAGGAATTCTAGGAGTGGTTGAAACTTCCACAGATTTTAAGGAAGATGTAGACACAGTCCAGAGCGTGGGGGTCTCCAGAGAAATAAAGCCTCGAGGCATTCAACAAACTGTCCACAGTCGGGAGAAAGCAAATGGCTCAGGAGATCTCACCTCAGTGAACGGAATGGTTTATTCCTGGTTACAGGGAATGCACTAAGAGGCTATCTGTAAAGAGGAGAGAGAACAGTAACAAGTGTCTGTTAATACCCCCAGCAGTGCAAACCTCAGCTACACCCACAGCTTGGAGTTTAGGATACATTTTTGCTTTCCTTTCCTTTAGCCTCTGAAGCTGTCACAGCAGGGATGATGTGTCCTTTGTGCCGGGAGGGCATCCTGATGCAGCTGAGAAGGTCACTCTCTAGTTAAAGCGCTCCCTCTCTCTCTCTCTCTCTCTCTCTCTCTCTCTCTCTCTCTCTCATCATAACGTGGGTGCACCTTCACGTCCAATACGGAACCCCACTGTTTAGTTTCTCTGCTCAGAGAACAGAGGATCTCCCACAGGGCTGAGATACAGGCTTTAGGACTTGACTGTCCGAGATGGACCATACTGCCGTCGACTCCACCTCATCCTACCTCCATATCACAAATGTGTATTTTATTACTATCTTTCGTTTTCAACCAAAAATTTATATTCTACCAAATGTATTAAAATTAGAAATTAAACCGCCAAAAAATGATAAAAAGGAAAACATGGAAAAATAGAAAACTATAGCTTTTCTTTATTTTTCTCTTTAAATGTGTCTCAATAGTGTCATTTTTAAAACCACAACGACATCATCTCCAAATATATGCATGTGTTTTGCACAATTGGACAGATTTTTTGCGTGTGTAGGCGTGGGCATGGGTGTTTTTCCTCTCTGTGTGACTGTACTCTATGAACATGCCTCATACTGGTGGAGAGCAAAAGGAAGCCTGGGTCTCCTGGGACTCGAATTAAGACTGTTCTGAGCCACTGTGTGGGAGCTGGGAAGCAAAGAAGCAGCCAGTGTTCTTAACTGTGGGCCATCTCTCCAGCCCTCTGTTTAATGCTTTATTGTGTGTGTGTGTGTGTGTGTGTGTGTGTGTGTGTGTGTGTGCGCATGCGTGCGTGTGTGTGTCCACACTCTACCCAATGAGCCATCCTGCTGGCCTGGGACATGTCAAGACTCTCTCTGACTGTGACTTGTAGAACCTTAGGTATAATATGCCTCTGCCTCACTTTGCATCTGTCTTTAGCTACAGATAAGCGATCTCCTTGAATTTCTTTAGATTTTAGTTTGGTTTTAGTTATGTGTATATGAGGGACAATGTGGTAGTTTGAATGGGAATGGCCCACATAGGCTCATATACACAAATGATTAATCACCAGGGCATAGGGCTGTTTGGGAAGGATTAGGAAGTGTGGCCTTGTTGAAGGAAGCATGCCATTGAGGGTGGCTTTGAGGTCTCAAAACTCCACACCAGGCCGTGTCTCTCTCTTCCTACTGCCTGTCCAATCAGGATGGAAAGCTCTCAGCCGCCGCTCCAGCACCATGCCTGTCTGATTCCTGCCATGTTGATCATAAATTAAGCCTCTAAGCCAGTGTTTCTCAAGGTTCATGACCCTTTGGTTAAAAAAAAAAAAAAACCTTTCACAGGGGTTGTCTAAGATCATCAGAAAACACAGACATTTACATTATCGTTCACAACAACAGCAAAACTACAGTTAGGAGGTAGCAACAAAAATAATATTATGGTTGGGGGTCTCCACAACATGAGGGACTGTGGTGAAGGGTCGCAGCTCTAGGGAGGTTGAGAACCACTGCTCTGAACTGCAGACAAACCCCTGCTCAAATGCTTCCCTCTGGAAGTGCTGCCTTGGTCTCTGCACAGCAAGAGTACAGCAGCGGCATGCACACCCGGCTGCAGAAGCCCACAGAGAACAGAAGCATCAGATCTCCCTTCAGCGGGACTTACAGGAAGCTGTAAGCATCTGCTGCGGGCGATAGGAATCAAACTGTGTCCTCTGCAAGAGCACGAAGTCCTCTTAACTGCTGTGCCATCTCACTGGCCCAGCATTCTTGCGTTTTTATTTTCTCCATCACGTTTCCCACTTTGTCTCTCTTATTTCTTGCTGACTTATTGTCTGTACAATTAATTACTGCTTGCCTCCATGTAGACTGTTTATTTCCTTGCTTATAGTCTTCGTTTTATTCCGTTTCCTGTGTTTCAGCTCTGTGGGCATCTTTCAAATGGCTATTTTCAATTCTTTAAGCAATTCATAAACCTTAGCTTCCTGCTGACCAGTCTCTAGTGTTTTGGTGTCATGGCCGCTGTGCGGTTGTAGCATGAGTCTCTGCTTCTTTGTGTGTTGCGTTATCCTTCATGAAAATGTGTGCATTTGAAAACCAATCAGCAGTATATCCCATGAGGAAAATTAAGGATAAGATAGAAATTTCTCAAAGCACTCAAAATAGAACGGCTGAAGTCTGGCAAGGCTGAATTAGACAACAGACATTAATGGTCACGGTTGGATACCTGTTATCCATCTCAGTGTCAAAGCAGTAGACGAGAGGCCGCCACAAGGCATTTGCTCAACCACGTTCATAGCGGCATTACTCGTAACCGCCAGAACCTGGAAACAACATAGATGCTCCTCAGCCGAAGAGTGGAGGGAGACAGTGTGCTGCATTTACACAATGGAGCACTGCTCAGCAGAAAAAAACAATGACAACTTGAAATTTGCAGGCAAATGGACGGAACTAGAAAAAACATCCTGAGTGAAATAACCCGGACCCAGAAAGACAAATACAATATGTACTCACTCATAAGTAGATACCAGACATAAAGCAAAGGATAATCAGCCTACAGCCCACAACCCCAGAGAAGCCAGAACCCTCATCCAGAAACAGACGGAAGCGGATGCAGAGATCCACAGCTAACCACAGGGCAGAACTCCCAGAGTACAATCAAAGAGAGGGAGGAGGGAGAATATGAACAAAGGGGTCAAGACCATGATGGGGGAACCCACAGAATGAGCTGGCCTGAGCTAGTGGGAGATCACTGACTCTAGACTGACAGCTGGGGAACCTGCACAGGACCGAACTAGGCCCCCTGAATGCAGGTGACCACGGTGTGGCTTGGACAGTGTGTGAGGTCAGTGGCAGTGGGACCAGGATCTAACTCTAATGCATGAACTGACTTTAGCGAGACCATTCTCTATGAAGATACCTTGCTCAGTCTAGGCACGGGATGGGGGTGTGAGGTAAGAGGGTGGCAGGAGATGGGGGGAGAGCCTTGGTCCTGTTTCAACAAGGTGATGGGAGGCTTAGACTTCCCAGGGGAAGCCTTACCCTCTCTGAGTAGCTGATGGTGGATGGGGTAGAGGAAGGGAAAGGAGTGGGAGGAGAGGAGGGAGGGGGAACTGGGATTGGTATGTAATAAATAAATAAATAAAATTAATACTTATAAGGAAAAGAGGAAATTTTTTCTGTTTTTATTTTATTTATTATTAAAAAGAAAATAAACTATCTTTTTTATTATACATACCAATCCAAGTTCCCACTCCTTCCCCTCCTCCCATTCCCCCCCACACCTCCCACTCCACTGCCGTCTAATCCTCAGAGAGGGTAAGGCACATTGCCTTGTGGAAGGTCCAGGACCCTCCCTACTATATCTAGGCTCAGCAAGGTATCCATCCAAAGAGAATAGGCTCCCAAAAAGCCAGTACAAGCAGTAGGGATAAATCCTGGTGCCGGTTGCCCCTCAGTCTGCCCCAGCCATACAACTGTCACCCACATTCAGAGGGACTAGTTTGGTCCTATGCTTGTTCCTTCCCAGTCCAGCTGGAGTTGGTGAGCTCCCATTAGCTCAGGTAGACTGTTTCAGTGGGTGAACCCATCATGGTCTTGACCTCTTTGCTCATATTCTCACCCCTCCCACTCTTCAACTGGACTTTGGGAGTTATAAGGAAAATGTTTTAAGAGATGAGCCAGTTGACTGGGAGCAGCGCATTCTAAACACCGGGTGCTAATTATAAAGTAAGGGCCAAGTGGCTAGATTTAGCTTTTATAACCACTTATATGCTCTGAACGTGCTGCATATGGTAATTTTTCAATAAAATCGATACTTGTTTAATCTCAAAAGAAGTTATTTGACCCCCATATCTGTGGGTTACCTTCATCCAGGCAAGACTGCTAGCATTCATCTGCTCTGGAGACTGCTGGTCCCTCTCATCCAGTCTTAGGTCACACCAGTCCTCTCCTCTTACCGTTGTGCTAGGGCAGACGCAGACGCCCCATGCCCACACTAGGAAGCCACGGATGTGTGGGAGGGCCTCCCTTCCGTGGCTCCTGAGGAAGTGGGAAGTTCAGAGATTTCTCCTACTATTAGAAAAGAGCCCCAGGGACAAGGGCTGCAGGCTTCAGCTCCCTTACGCTTCCCCCGCCATCCTGGCCACTGTGAGTTCTTGACCGGCTCTGGAAGCTTTCAGGTCACATTGGCCTGTATGCTGTGATGTTCATGTACCACTTAAACCACGGGGCCTTTACTTTACCCTCTTCTGCTGGTGTCCCAGGCATGGCACAGCTCTAGGTGTTAGAGCATAAAGTGTACCCACAGCCTACTGAGTGGGATAATTTTCACAAGAACAGAGCATAGAGCATCTCTTCCCGAGACCTAGAACAGCAGCTTTGCCAGGCACACTGAAAGGTGAGCAGTCAACACTCCCTCTGTGGTGGACATAACCTGTGTCCGGCTGCTAACAAAAGCAAGTGTCACTGCTAATAGAGACCAAGAACAGAAAATCTGAGACACACGCTCATGTCTGGCCAGTTTAGCTTGGATGAGCCGTGTCACAGCCATTCTGCAACTGCTCCTCCTTTAAAATGGAATTTCAGGAACCCACAAAAGGATCCCAGTCCCTTTGGCTAATAATCTGAACAACGTGTCGTTGGGAGGAGCTTCCACTCAAGCGTTTCTGTAGACAAGAGCTTTAGAAACAAGGGCCAGTCTGCAAATGTGATCTGTTGCTTCTGCAAGGGAGAGTTCCCAGCCTGCGGTCAGCACACGGGTCTTCCCTGTGCCAAGATAACAGTGATGGACATTTGCAACACACCCACTATCAGTTCCAAACTCAGATGTTAGACAGATGGCTCAGAACTAAGTCACTGGCTGCTCTCGCAGAGAACTGGGTTTGATTCTCAGTGCCCACACAGTGGTTCACAACAGTCTGTGACCGCAGTTCCAGGGACCTGATGCCCTCTTCTGGCCTCCTTGGGCACGCTATTCAACCATGGTGCACAGACATTTGTACAGGCAGAACACACACACACACAAATAGAAAATTAATAATGATTTGGATTTTCAGAGACACGGATACTCAGAACACCCAATATACATACAAAGAAAATAATGAAGCTTTTGTTTTATTTTTTAAATATTTATTTATTATACATACAATATTCTGTCTGTGTATGCCTGCATTCCAAAAGAGGGCACCAGACCCCATTACAGATGGTTGTGAGCCACCATGTGGTTACTAGGAATTGAACTCAAGACCCTTGGAAGAACAGGCAATGCTTTTAACCTCTGAGCCATCTCTCCAGCCCAAGGAAGCTTTTATTAATGGATCTAACGTAAATAATTTCAGAATATTTATATTGCAAAGGACACTTATCAATGTAACAAAATCTATAACAACTTTAACAACAGCTCAAACCCTAAATACTAGTGTATTAAAATTTCAAAGAACAACTACAGAAAAAAAAATGCTTCATCAACCTTCAAAATGTATTCTTCTTCAATAAACTCACACTGAAGGCCAGCCTCGCTAGAGGGGAGATTGAGACAGAGGATTTTTCTTCAAAGTTCAAACTTTATTGAAGAGTTCAATCTGGACAGAAACTGGAGAAACGCAAGGTGTGTGGCCAAGTCTCCAACTACTGTTCAGCCCTTACAAGACAGCAGAAAGCCCACACAACAGAGATACCTGCAGGGGTAAAGAGTGGCAAAAACCTTAACCAGTGTTCAGATCTGACAGAACTCCACAGGATTTATACTGGAGAGGACCCTACAAATGAGAGGCTGTGGCTTTAATGAGAGTGTAAATCTTTCGACATCAGAGTTCATTTTAGAAAGAATTCTTATAGATATGCTGACAGTAAAGGCCTCTTTGGGGCTGGAGAGATGACTCATCACTTAGAGACACCAACTGCCCTTCCAGAGGACCAGGATTTTGTGCCCTGCACTTACATAGAGCCTCACGCTTGGGAGACCTGATGCCCTCTGCTGGCCTCTGAGGGCACTGCACAAACATTTTTTTAAATGGAAAAAAAAGAGACTTTTTTCAAATGTACACATAAAAAAGCAAAATATACATTTATAAGACAAAATAATTATTTAAATATATAAGGGTATAGAAAGCCTTTGTCCACACCAGACCCTAAGCTAAGGGCTACGGGAAATGAACCGTGCACACACACAGGACTCTGGGATCACGCGTCTGACTGCGCTAACTTGGGCTTCCCATCTGACAGGGCTAACTCGGGCTTCGCGGCTAGATAAGCCCTCTACCTTTGAGCCACACCCAGCCCAGCAAAACCTCCACTGCTTTAACTTTTCTAGATACCATGAGTTGATGTAAATAAGCCTCAGACTCAGAGAATTATGCAGACATTCCCTCTAAAATGATCTGATTGTATTATGTATCTGAGGTTTCTCGATAGCCTTGCTCCTTGTCACTGGAGGAAACTCTGACGTAGGCTCTTTATAACCAAACAACAAGATTCATCCCTGAGAATTTGCCGTCTGTATGCAACACAGCCCAGACAGTGGATTCTGAAATGCTTTTATTCAGATTATGTACAGCTTCACTAAATGAAGATCAACCTTTCCTCTTCTGGGTTTTTTGTTTGGTTTTGTCATTGGTTTTTGTTTGTTTGTTTTTGTTGTGTTTTGGGGGGTGGGATGAGTTTGTTCATGTTAGTTGTTCTTGGGTTTTGTTTTGATTTTGGGTTTTTTTGTTTGTTTGTTTGTTTGTTTTTTCTTATGTTTTTTGGTTTTTCGAGACAGGGTTTCTCTGTGTAGCCCTGACTGTCCTGGAACTCGCTCTGTAGACCAGGCTGGCCTCAGACTCAGAGATCCTCCTGCCCCAGCTTCCCAAATGCTGTGATTAACGGTGTGCAGCCACTGTGCCTGGCAGAATAAATCTTTCCAATGAGTTGTTACCTTTGTGTTTTGAGTGCATTGACATGGGCATCAAGTTTTTCCATCCTTCTTCAAACTTCTAAGTCACATATACTAACCACACACCCAAGCAAACGGAGTGATGGCTGTCTAGTAACCATTGCTAGGGTTAGTTACTACACCTTGAAATAATTGGTGACTATTATTTTCATCAATTACAACTTGCTTCCTTTTGTGAGAGTAGTGACAGTCATGGAAATGTTATTACAGAGGTACAATAAAAAGTCCCGATTGCCAGGTGGTAGCACACACCTTTAATCCCAGACTCCAGAGATAGAGGCAGGCAGAGTAAGGCCAGCCTGGTCTATAGAGTGAGTTCCAGGACATGCTCCAAAGCTACAGAGAAACCCTGTCTCAAAAAACCAAAACAACAACAACAAAAAAAAATCCCAGATTCCAGAATCTTAAATTATCTTTTGTGAAATTTTAGTAGTTAATTGTTTTCACAGATCATTCCATGACCTATAAAACACACAAACCTTAGTTCGAGGATTGCCTGATCTACAAAGCGAGTTCCAGGACAGCCAGAGCTACACAGAGAAACCCTGTCTCAAAAAAAAAAAAAAAAAAAAACCACAACAACAACAACAACAAATAAATATATAAAAAGAAGAAGCAGATGGTAGAGGCCAGAGTAGTATTTATGTAAGTGTATATGCTGTGTCTATTCAAAAAGGGTAATTATTGAAATGAAAAAATAAATTTAAAAATAAAATTAAAAGGTAAAATTAGAAATCTCCTCTACCTGAGAAATTGTTATTCCGCTGAAGGATTTATTCTAAATCGGAGCCTAATCCTTGATTGAAAATCTCTGCACGCCAGCACAGGTAAGGCAGGGAACCAGACTGGAGGGAGATCCCAGCTCTCTGAGCTCTAACTAGGCCATCATGCCGTGGAGGATCCAGTGAGCCAACAACACTCCCTGGGTCAGCTGTGTGAGCCCTCCGGAGCACCAGCTCTGACCCACAACACCGCGTTCCTACCCACTCACCACGCCCACCACGCAGTAGTTTCGCTCTCTCGCACATTGTTATGGCCTCAGAAATCATCCTCGCGCTACCATTGTTTCTAAGCTTATCCCTTAAAAATCTCAAAGGATCAAGAGGGCTCCTGTTGGGTCAGTGCTTTAAGGTCCCAAAGCTGTGCAAACGCGTCCACCAGCTCAGTTCTGCTCACTGGACCACAATCTCTGCTCACTACGAGGGTCTCAGGCAGACCCCGCCCTTCCATTGGGGTAGCATCTCATCTCAGTACGGAAGAGGTCGCTCAGAAGGAAACAAGACTTAAAGCAAACTCTTCCCTCCAAGGGAGCACAGCGCTCTTGGCATCTGCAACCCAGACCCCTGAACTTCAGTCAGCGAGAAAGCAAATCTTTAGCCGTTGGGTTCCTGCTGCTCTGTCAGGGCAGGCCTAGGAAAATAACAGCCACAGTCTGGACTGCCCGTCATCTGTCCGTCATCCCCTCTGGAGCACTCCACAAGGCAGTAGGGGATTGGTGCTCCTCTCAGGCCACAGTGGCTGAGGAGTAGCCACTTCCAATCTGTCTAGTGGCTTTGGTCTTTCTCCTAGGAACAGTGAGGTGGGTTGCATGAGAACGTCCCCCATAGGCTCACTCATGTGTGCAAACACTTGGTCCCCCCGCAGGAGGCACTGTGTGGGTAGACAGCAGAATCTAGGAGGCAAAGCCTTGCTTGAGGAAGAAAACATCACTTCCAGTTCAGCCTGATTCGCACTTTTAAGATGTGAGCACTCAGCTTCCTGCTCCTGCTGGGACGTCTCTGCACTGATATATTCCTCGGCCTCTGGAACCTAAAACCAAAATAAACGCTTGCTTCTCTTAGTCACTTTTGGTCATGGCGTTTTAACCAGTGACTAATACAGATGGTAAGACTTCTTGGAATCATTCAGCAAAACTCCATCTTGCTGATCTCAGAGATGGACAGCCCGCTCGCTCAGAGTTCCACCGTTCGCCCCAACCCCCGTCATCCATAGTCTGGAACAGTCAAAAATATCCCTTTCAGTCCTAGTGGAGAAGGCACCTCAGGAAGGGACAAAAAAAAGGACACTTCACCTGTTCATACTGTCTCAGCAGGGTCCCCTTGGCCCAGGCTAACCCTTAAAGGTTATGAGGACAGACCAGTCTACCCACCACATGCTCCTTTCCGGACTGAGACAAAGCCAAGAAGAGAAGAGAAGGAAGCCTGACTCAGGGGCCGAGTGTGGAGGCCTCCCCACCACAGGGCAGGGCAGAGTCGTGAGGAACAGTCTGCTGCTTCCATCCACATGGCCTCTGACCAATGCACAGCTGCCTCCTCTCTGGGGTCCCACAGACACCCAAGGGTCAGTCCCAGGGTCTTTAGTTCACCTCCCCAAAGCAGAAATGGCTCATCCGGCTGAGACAGGCTGAGACTGAATCTAGTGTCCTCCCAAGATAGGAGGAAAGAAAATGCCCACACCCCTCGGTAGGGGTCAGGTCCTGCTGGACACAGGAAGGGCCACAGGCTGGGGTTGTGTGAACTCAGGGCTCTGGGTGTGTTCTGGGAAGGCTGAGGGGCGGAGCTCCTCACAGGAGTTCAAGATGCAATAGTCACTGCCGCCCCCGTCTGAGTCCAGAGGAGGGGGCCGGACAGAGACCACCGGAGAAGCCCAGCCCTCCTGGGGTAGGTAGGCAGACGGCTGTCCTTCCAGCTCCAGACACACTGCGGGCAGCACATGCGCCAAGCCTGGTGGCCCTGAGAAGCCAAGCCCTGCGCCTTCCCACGGCAGGCTGGAAAACTGCACAGGGCACGCTGGGCTGTAGGTGA
The DNA here is from genome assembly GCF_037038515.1 of Microtus pennsylvanicus. Classification (NCBI taxonomy): domain Eukaryota; kingdom Metazoa; phylum Chordata; class Mammalia; order Rodentia; family Cricetidae; genus Microtus; species Microtus pennsylvanicus. Next base: position 89,257,693 of record NC_134589.1, read on the forward strand.
GGGATGTAATGGCCTCCCAGATGCTGGACTCTGAGCCTCCTGATGGAGTGCCGGCATCATTCCGTCTTGGTTGCAGTCCGGTTCTGTGGGCCCCTGTCCAGGTCTGCATCAGAGCAGGAGGCAGGAGAAGGGCTTAGGTAGTATGTTCTGGACTTACCCTGGGAGCAGCAGAACCCCCCCTGACAGCCCAGATCTCCTCCTCCAGGAAGTTCTAACATGTGCTCCCAAAGCCAAGGCGTGCCTGGGCCCAGAGCATTCTACCTTTCTCTCATGCATGAAGCACTGAGTCTCTCCAGGCCCCTCAGGTCCCCCCTCAGCCCGAGGCCACAGAACCAGGTGCCAAGGAGAAAGGGGAAGAGTGACAGGTGCCAAAGACAAAACCATGGCAGAACTATCGTACAGGGCCACACAGCAGGGGCAGATGGGGGACACCACCACCCCCAAAAAAATGCAGCAACACACAAAACTAGAGACACAGTCCGGAGCCTCTGCAGAGCCACAGGAGGGCTGAGCCTCCCGAAGAATGCTGTCTCTCAGCGGGACTAGAAGCCTCCCCTGTGTCTCACAGTCCACTACTGCTGTGCCAGGGAAAGCTGGCCCACAACACCATCCCATAAATACAGCAAAATATGTGCCCATTAGAGATGGGGTACAAATGTAAACCTACTCTATAGACAAAAGAGACTCGGAGCATAGACAGGCCCCCACTGCTCGTGCGCCCCAGTCTAGGCCCAAACTTTGCTTACACAAGGCAGACTTCTAGGCCATATCCTGCCCCTGTAGTGCCAGACTTGGCCCTGCTTCCCTGAAGTTCCCCGGCACACACCTGGAAGTCCCCATTGTACACACTGTAGAGAGGAAGGAAGAAAGGTGCTGGAGAGGGAACGTTTTGGTAGATGATCCTCTTCACCCTGAAACCAAAATAGAAAAGTCAGGACCAAAGGGACCGAGATAGAAGCCTTTCCTAATGCCACACTCCAGAAGGCTTAAGGTCACTGCCAAGACTGGAACTTCTACCTACCAGATGCCAGCCCACTACACACAAACCTGTCCTCAAAGGCCACTAAGCACAGCAACACATGACTATTGTTTCATCTGAGATCACTTCAGCCCATTTATTAAGGGCCAAAGTCAGCAATGCAATAATATCAATCAAAAATAAATACATAAATAAAACCTCTGAATGAACCCCAGAACGGGAGCCAATGTGGGTCACTGTGACCTCTTTGCTTAATGCCCATATTTACACCACAGCCTGTGTGTGTTCTCCAATAGTGGGTTCAGGGCCTGGAAGCAACCAGCTGTGTCCTTAGCTCTCAGATGAAGCCAATAGCTCCAGAGATAACATCTGTGCCATCAGCAGGCAGCCGTGTTTCCCCAGTCTCACATACTAATACATGTGTGCTGTGGGACAACGGTCTTGTATTGCTTTAATAAAATGCTGATTGGCCAGTAGCCAGGCAGGAAGTAGAGGCAGGGTGATGAGAACAGGAGACACAGGGGAAACCAGACACAGAGGAAGCAAGATGAGAATGCCTCACTGATAAAAGGTACCAACCCACGTGGCTAGTACAAACAAGAATTATGGACTATTTTAAGACGTAAAATTAATTAATAAGAAAACCTGAGCTATTAGGCCAACCAGTTTATAATTAATATAGACCTCTGTGTGTTTCTTTGGGGCAGGACCAGGTGGGACACAAACCTCTGGCAACACTCGTGTATCCCAGCACACTTACATGCATGTCCACAATTCATTCACACACACACACATGTACATGCACACACACACACACACTGGCTACCTACCTGGGTGACAGCTTGAACAGAAGGCGAATAAGGCCGGTCAGCAGAAGAAAGATGGACACAGCAACAAGGACACTATCTGACCACCGCCAGGATGGGAGCAGGAGGTCTGTGGGCAGAAAGGTCCATGGCTGTGAGTAGCCTAAGTGCCAGGACGTTCCCCTAAGACCACATGGTGTGTGTGGGGGGGGAGTCACTGTTAGTTCTCCGAGCCGAAACAGAAAGAGTTTAGGATGGGCCTTGGGGCTTGTGTTGTGAACCTCTGATGTTCCTGGGATGACCTCATCTGTACCCCTCCTTTCCCACTTGCCATATGGCCAGTGGTCACCACTGCACAAAGGAAACCCAGGTCTTGTCCAGCCTCAGACAGAAGCAGCCAGTGTGCAGTCCCAGACACCCTTGCTCCTCATGGTGGCCACTAGCTATGAACTAGCACATCCGGAAACAAGGGGAGGGGCTGTAGGTTGAGGAAAGAGAGGAGAGGCAGAAGGAACCAAGGAACAGAGACTCAGCCCAGGCTGTGACGAAGCACCCACCACACAGCACCTACCCTGTCTCCATCTCTGGGGAGAAGGAAAGGACACAGGCTGACTCCACTCACTCCAATGGCTCTTATAATATCTCTCCTCTGCCATGTCATCCTCCTCCAACAAAGTCATCTGGACACGCAGTCTGGCCTCGTAAATGGAGCCAGGGTTCAGCTCGACGGCTTCAAGGCTGAGCCAGGTCACTCCAACAATACGGTCCTTGTGCCGGGCCTGCTGCAGGGTTGGGGGCATTTGACTGAGCGCAGGGCCCTAAAGAATGGACATACATGTACCCACAAGCCCACATATATACACACACACCAGTGGGTACATGTACACCTTTACCACATTTACACACTCTCTCCAGTTAAACATTCAGCCAGAGACGCACAAAGCAAAGCTACTCACACATGTACAAATGGGCACACACACACTATGTTCAAAGACACACACACAAACACGGGTTTGTATGTAGCCAGCACCTACATGCACATCTGATTCTGACTTCCTCTGTCCTCACCACTGACTCGAGCCAGTCCCAGGAGAGAGACCTCAGAGATCTACCACCAAGTTACCTCCCAGGGCTCTTCCTGCTTCTTGAAGGCCAGCTCATAGTTGAGGTCTGAGCTCCAGGGCTCCAGAGCAAAATGGATGCTCCAGGTCAGGACACAGCGCCCAGAGCTGATGTTGCTCTGCAGATCCGAGGGAGGATCCAGCTTAACTGAAACAAAGAGGGGCCCAGTGTGGCTGCAGCTACCATTGTGTCCCTCAGCATGGCCAGAACCAGGACCAAGGACATTCAGACCGGGGACCTCATCTGGAGACTACGTCAGGAAAACTGCTTGGTGAAAGACAGTCAATGACTTCCTAAGTCCCTGCAGCAAGGTAATTTCCTTCACAGTAGGCTGCAGGAAGTTCTTCCTGGTGTCCTTCCGGAATTGACAGGAGTGCTGGTGTGGAAGTCCCCTCTGTGTGCTGCGATTACCATTAATGAATAAAGAATCTGCTTTGGACCTGTAGCAGGGGAGAACTTAGGAAGGTAGGGAAAGCTAGGCTGAATGCTGGGAGAAAGGAGGCGGAGTCAGAGAGACACCATGGAGCTACTGCCAGAATCAGACATGCTGAAACTTTGCCGGTAAGCCACTGCCACGTGGCGATACACAGTTAAATTAATATGTAAGAGTTAGCCAATAAGAAGCTAGAACTAATGGGCCAAGCAGTGATTAAATTAATACAGTTTCTGTGTGATTATTCAGGCAGGAAGAACAAGCGGCCCTGCCTCCAACAGAGGGGCATTTCCAGTAGCTCTCAGGCTGCATCTCTACCCCCACCTAACCACGTCTTCTTTGCCCAGACCCTGGCTCTGCAGCAGCCATTATGCCACTTCCCAGGGTCCTATCTGCTTCCAGGACTATGTGGTAAGGATTCTCACAAGGGCACTGGCGGCAGGGCTGTCCTACTCACTGTGCCTCCACGGCTGGAACTGTGAGTCCACCAAGCTGACCTGCTCCTCCTGCCCCATGACACGGCGGTGCAAAGTGATGTTGAAGACATCAGTGGGCACCAACACCTCCTCAAGGGGCAGCGTGAGGGTGCACACACTGCCCTGGAACGGGCACCTGTGACTGATATCTGTCACCTGGTTACTGGAAAGGCTGTGTGTTAGCACCATGGATGCTGCTACCACCACGGGGACCCTGTACCCTCCCTGAGCAGGCCTGGCCCTCCGTCCTCACTTGGTAAAGAGGAGCCAGGCCCTGGATTCCAGGCCCACTTCTGGAGCCGACCAGTGACAGTCAATCCTGAAGAGGCTGTTGCTGAAGCAGGTGAACGTCCCAGCCTTCGGCCCTGGGGATGGGGATGGGGGAGCACACAGTAGGGCCTCAAGGCAGAGCTGAGGTAGGTGGGGGAGATCTAGCCAGAACGTTTCCAAAAAAAGTACCAAGAGAATGTGTCAGGGGCAGGATGAGAGGCTTAGGGACGGCTGGGTTGTAACCACGGTAGCAGGGTCATTCAGACCTGAGACCTTTGTGGGGTGGGAGGCGGTGGGACACTAGAGGACAGGTTCCAGCAGTGTCTGGGCCCATGTTTCCCCTAGGTTGTCACAGATGACAACTTGTCCCCAAATCCCCTCTCTATCCTGTTACCTCAGGGAGATGTGGCACCAAACTCTCACCTGCTCCCTGCTCTGGGACAGGGACTCCCCAGCAGATGCAAAAGCAGACACAGGTGTAGATCAGGAACCAGGGGACCAGGACCTGCTTTACTGCCATCCTCTGCAGGGGCCAACCTGCAAAAGACTGAACTGTAGGGCCTGTGGGAGGCGTCCCCTGTGGGAGGCGTCTCCTGTGGGAGGCGTCCCCTGTGGGAGATGTCCCCTGTGCTGGGTGTCCCCTGTGTGAAATGTCCTCTGTGCTGGGCACCCCTGTGGGAGGTATCCCCTGTGCTAGGCACACCATGGGAGGTGTCCCCCATGCTAGGCACCCCTATGAATCCCTTGTGCTAAGCACCCCTGTGCAAGGTGTCCCCTGTGCTAGGCACCCCATGGTAAGCCTGCTTACCGTGTCCTGTGGACAGGACTGAGCACAGCTCTGCAGCTTCAGTGATTAACTGAAGCTTAGAAAAGCCAGCTGACTCAACCAAATACTGGTGCCTTCGGCACTAAACTGTCCCCTCAGACTCAGATCTCCTGAATCCTAGGCTCTGACAGCATCACGTCCACATTGCCAGCCATCCATCTCAGAGTGGTACCCTGCAACACCTGTGCTTTGTCTTGGCTCTTGTTGGTCTGTCTATCTGTATGTCTGTTTTAAGATGGAGCCACTCTATGTAACCCTGGCTGTCCTGGAACTCACTCTGTAGACCAGGCTGGCCTCGAACTCACAGAAATCCTCCAGCCTCTGCCTCCTGAGTGCTGTGATGCTGGGATTAAAGGCATGCGCCATCACGCCCAGTTCTGCCTCGGTTCTGACAACTGTCCAAGGAAAGGCTGCTCATTCACAATGCAAAAGTGAAGTCACATAAAGGGCCAGGGCTCTTCTCAGGGGCACAGGACAAGCCTCTGTGCATTTTCTGGCCTGCTACTCCTGAAACAGACTTATCCCGGGGTTCTGCCCTGGGGACACAGACGAAGACAGCAGCAAATGTCTATATAACAGACAGCTCTTCCCAAACAGCATGCCACGCACTGTCCTCAGCTGTCCCACAAAGGGAAGTCCCTGAGAAGAGCAAGACCTTGAGCCCTGGGATCCCTGAGGAACCAGAGCGGATGGGGACCAGAAGCTGTCTCTCAGGAAGTGCCTGACTTTGTGACTCTACTGAGGCCCTGTCACCCCATTTACATCTACAGATGGCTCCTGATAGCCCCTGAGCAGGAAGCAGGGCCACCCTGGTTATACAAGCCTGATTAGCGATAAGAAAGAAGAAAACATCCACGCACAGAGACCACAGTGCTGGCCTCCAGAAGCCAATGCCACCTCAGCAGACAGCACCCTGACCCACAGACCCAGAAGCCTGTCTACACAATCCAAGACAGACTTCTTTTTTGTTTGTTTTTTTGTTTTGTTTTTGTTTTTCGAGACAGAGTTTCTCTGTAGCTTTGGAGCCTCTCCTGGAACTAGTTCTTGTAGACCAGGTTGGCCTTGAACTCACAGAGATCCACCTGCCTCTGCCTCCCAAGTGCTGAGATTAAAGTACCACCACCACCTGGCCCAAGACAGACTTCTATTAACTCCAACCCACCGCCAAGCAGTCTGTCTGTCTGTCTGCACCTCTAGACAAACGACTGAAGCTTTAGGACGGAGCATGCAGCCTGGGTCACCAAGGACATGAAAACGAAACTCCCAGGCACTGTATGTCTCCTCTCGTGGTGATTATTGGCAAAGTGGGGACAAAGTATATATTCTCATATACTCCCAGGGTATCTGAGAACAGGATCCTAGACTCACAGAACCTGGAAGGAGAATGTGGGATGCCCTTCTGTATGCTGTGAACATGTCTTTATTACCATTGGTTAATAAAGAAGCTGATTTAGCCAGTAGTAAGGCAGAATAGAATCAGTAGGGAAAAAGAAGCAGAGATACAGGGAAAAAGAAGGCAGAGTCAGAAGGACACCATCCAGCTGCCAAAGGAGAAAGATGTCCGAGCATCACCAATAAGCCATGGCCACATGGCAATACACAGATTAATAAAAATGGGTTAATTTAAGTTGTAATAGCTAGTTAGTAAAAGTCTGAGCTAATAGGCCAAACAGTTTGAAATTAATATTAAACCTCACTGTGGTTATTCCGGAGCTGGCTGGCAGGAGAGAAACCTTCCGTTACACAGTACTGCCACAGAACTGGCACAGAACTCAGGGACTTGCCGCCACTGGAGAGAATCGGCTCATTGCAGCTTCAGGTTGGCCCACGAGCAGATGGCTTGAGAGCAGGGAGCAGAGTGACTTCCAGCCCAGTGTACCCCGTTTCTAGCCAGGGACACCAGAGGCAGGTACACCAGAATTGATGTATCTGGATCCGCCTGATACAATGTAGCTATTGTGTGGCCGGGGAGTGTTTCCTCTGCGCAGGGCATCTCTATCTGCACTGGGTGACTCTGGGAGGGTGGGATCACTACCCTTCTAATAATGAGAAAATAGACCCAGAGAAACCAGAGTCTAATCCAGCATGGGACTATAGGCCCCTCTGTTTTAGGAAGGGGTCCCACAAACTGCCACAGCACCCATGAACTTTCTGAGTGCACTGTGTGGCTCCTGGGGCTTGGCCTCACCAAGGAGGCCAAAGTCTTGGGCATCACAAGCCTCTCTCTCCCGAAGCTCTACCAGCACAGGCTGGCACTGACAGGAGGTCTCCCCTCCTTGACAGACAGACCTTGGGCCAGGTACTTAGGACTGAGGTAGGCAACTGAACACTCACTGGTCCTTGAGCCCAGGCTGGCCTGGGCCCAAAAATATCTGACCACAGCAAAGGTTATAGAACCTGTGAGAACCTAGAGGAACCAACACCCGCCATCTTGGATGGATGCTCCCGGGCATGTAGCCCTGACGTGAAGCCCCCACCACTGCCCAGCACACCCCACCACATCAGGTGTGAGGATATAGCCCTAGCCTCCCAGACTCTCAAAAGAACTAATATTGAGCTGGAGAGATGGCTCAGAGGTTAAGAGCACTGACTGTTCTTCCAGAGGTCCTGAGTTCAATTCCCAGCAACCACTTGGTCATCTATAATGAGATCTGATGCCAACACTGTATACATAATAAATAAATAAGTAAATCTTTTAAAAATATATAAAAAAAAGGTAATATTAACAACAACAACAATATAGCTATGGGCAAGAACACAGCTAGGTAAGTACTCTACAAGAAGACACACCCAAGCCCTGCTCTGTGTGCGTCTGTGTTTGTGTGTGCGCGTACATGCCCTCATGAGGTACTACCACTGAGCTGAATTCCAGGTCCCGTCCCCCTCACCCAGACAGGGTTTCTCTGTAACAACTCTGACTGCCCTGGAACTCAGACCAGGCTGGCCTCAAACTCACAGAGATCCACCTGCCCCTGCCTCCCAAGTGCTGCAATTAAAGGTGTACACCATCACCGCCCAGCCAGAAGCAAGTGTCCTTAACCACTAAGCCATCTCGCCATCTCCTCTTTTCTTTTCTCCCCAGCACTGGGCATTGAAGGCAGGGCCTTGGCATGCTAGGAGGCATGCACCTACCAACTGAGTTACATCCCGAGGCCCTGTTTTCTGTCTGACAGGGGCAGGGGAACTCCCTATTCTCCTGCCCACTCACAAAGCCCACAGAAGAGGATGGTAGGATTCTGCTCTTTAAGCAAACCTTGTCCAGTAGTGTCTTCTCTTCTCTCTGGAGGGAGACACCACGCTCTCCAGCAGCAGCAGGAGCCTGTGGCGTATGGAAGCTGTGCCAGGAAACGGGGCTAGAGGTGGACACAGCATCGAGTTTCCCCTTTGGAAAACCCCACAGAGTGTGAGGACCTCCTCTCTCACCAGGGGGATCCCAGAGCCTGCTGTGCACAGGGTGTATGAGGGCACTCACGATGTTGATGGAGTAGGGACGGTAAGAGCCGGAAGGAAGGGGGCCAGTGGACCAGCTGGGTGACAGCCAAGGTGACAGACTGGAAGGAGCAGAGACATTGAGGCAAAGAAAGAAGCCCCCCAGGAGCACCTTCCCGCATACTTCCCGCAGGAAAGGCAGCTAGTGGGCAGGCGTCCGTGGCACACTTGGCTGGACTCATACGAGGCTGGATCTAGAAGCAGTGGGTGACTAGCACAGGGAAGCTGTTGGGGAGGTGGCTAGGGAGTTCCTCCGGGAATTCTCACTCTGTCCCTCCAATGACTTTTTTACCCATCCGAAAGCACTCACCCACCCTCTATCTTAGCTTCCTCGCCCCAACCCAGGCTCGGCCAGCTGTGTCTCTCGGCACCCGAACCAGAGGTCCTGGCTAAGGCGGGTTCAAGCAGATGTACTGACACTGTACACTTGAAGGGTGAGTGGGTGGGTGGGTGGGAGGAAATGGTGCCCCACTACTCCCACTGCCTTCATGAGGAAGTGCCTCTGTGCCCTGCAGCAGGGGCCGCCCCTGAAGCCACCTGCAAGCAAAGCCAACTAAGCCAAATGGGCAGCTCGGGGCGCCTGATAATGCCCCAGCCCAACTCCTTAACAAAGATGCATTCCCACATCACTACTAAAGCTACCCTGCCCCAGGGGGTATCCAGGACTTTTCACCAGAGTGGAAGTCATGGGTTCTAGTTCACTCCTAGGAGGCTGAGGCCTGGCCAAGAGTAAGCCCAGAGGAGCATCAGTGTCCTGGAAGATCAAGTTAGAGAAGAAAGGCAGAATCCCAGCAAAACAGCCTCCTGCAGCCCAGTAACCCAGAAACAGAGAATGCTGCTCACCCCTACACTCCTCCTCTCCCTGCTCCCAACCTCAGCACCAGCCTCTCCCAACCCTGGAATTCCACCCACATACGCTGCCTCCCATACCTTCTTCTGCCATGAAGCTTTCAAAAGATCTGGAGGTCTAGGGGACTTTACCAACCCTGGGCCTAGGTCATTCAGTTTTGTTCCCCCAGAAAGTTAGCTCAATCGAAGAAGCTTGAGAAAGCAAGGCTTCTTCCACAAGTACCAATACTTCCTGTCCTTCTCTCTGTTGCCTTGGGGCCTGGACACACTGACACCACCACCACCACCCCAGCCCTGAACACTGCAGTGCAGTTTGGCATCTCACGATTACCTCTGCAAAAATGCCATCTCTGGGAGATGGTCAAGACCAATGCACCAGACAAGATCAAACGAGGGCGTCACCCACGTCACCAGGGACACAGCACCTCTCTGCCTCCTGAAGCTCATGTTAATTTGAGAAGAGGGGAGCCCCAAGCACGACTCACCCTCTGAGGCGCATCTTCTCAGGGCCATAGAGCGTTGCAGGCAACCCCAGCCAGGAGGTGACTTACTGCCAACTGTCTCTGTGTGAACTGCAAAGCCCCTTACCTGATCCAGGAGATAAGTCTGAGCAGGCGGACACGGGCCACCCACATCTGAAACCACAAGCACATCACAGAGCTACTGTCCTCCACGGAGCTCAGAGGTGCCTGTTGCCACCTGTTGCACGCCAGAGACTGGTGAGGAGGAATGAGATTTCACTCCACGACACCGAGCATCGCCAAACAGGGGCGGTAGACATGCATCTAAGGACGGACAGCGTAAGCGGTGTCCTCCCAGGAACCCCACAGGAGCAGCACAGACAGCAAGGACGTGGGACAGAGCAGCGTTTGCGCAGAAACCTTCTAGGTTTTTCCCCTTCGAAGTTTTCTGAGACACAGCACTGGCAGCGAGTGTGAGTACTAAACCTAAGTAAAACCTCAGTCAAGAAAAACAAACAGTCTGGGCGGTGGGTGGGGGCACGCCTTTAATCCCAGCACTTCGAGGTAGAGGCAGGCAGATCTCCGCGAGTTGGAGGCCAGCCTGGTCTACAAAGCGAGATCCAGGACAGCCAGGGCTGTTACACAGAGAAATACTGTCTCAAAAAACAATACATAGGTAGGTAGGTAGGCAAAAAAATTTCACAGAAATACAAAGAAAACCAAACAATACAACAGGCAACAGGGATCTCAAAACATGAGATCTTTACCTCCTTCCTCACAAGTGCCCATGTGAGAAAGGACACTTTTGTAAATTTTATTTAGCTTTTGTTTTTTATTTTTATTTGTTTTTTGAGACAAAAATCTCTTTATTTATGACTCTGGCTGTCCTGGAACTCACTGGAAGCAGGCTGTCCTCAAACTGACAGAGATCTACCTGCCTCTGCCTCCTGAGTGTTGGGATGAAATGTGTGTACCACCACACTCGATTTTAGTGGGGGTTTTGGTTTTTGTTTTTACGTGTATGAATATTTGCCTGCACATTTGTCTCTGCTGCATTTGTGTTCCTGGTGCCCTTGGAGGTCAATCAAAAGAAGTTGGATCCCTGTTGTGAGCCACCATGTGGGTGCTAAGAATCAAACCAGAGTACTCTGGAAGAGCAGTCAGGGCTCTTAACCGCTGAGCCATCTCTCCAGTCCCCAAGCACAGTAGGGCTCTTAACCGCTGAGCCACCTCTCCAGTCCCCAAGCACAGTAGGGCTCTTAACCACTGAGCCACCTCTCCAGTCTCAAGCACAGTAGGGCTCTTAACCGCTGAGCCACTTCTCCAGTCCCCAAGCACAGCAGGGCTCTTAACCGCTGAGCCACCTCTCCAGTCTCAAGCACAGTAGGGCTCTTAACCGCTGAGCCACCTCTCCAGTCCCCAAGCACAGTAGGGCTCTTAACCGCTGAGCCACCTCTCCAGTCCCCAAGCACAGTAGGGCTCTTAACCGCTGAGCCACCTCTCCAGTCCCCAAGCACAGTAGGGCTCTTAACCGCTGAGCCACCTCTCCAGTCCCCAAGCACAGTAGGGCTCTTAACCGCTGAGCCACCTCTCCAGTCCCCAAGCACAGTAGGGCTCTTAACCGCTGAGCCATCTCTCCAGCCTCAAGCACAGTTGTTTAAACTCACACAAGATTATTAGAAACCAGAGCTGGAGAAGCCACCCTGAAGACAGTGGGCCAGGTATGGTGACTTGTGTCTGGAACCCCAGGAGCGAGTCAGGAGGCTCAGAGTGCAACCTTATTCTCCTCTACAGAGTGAGTTCAAGACCATCTTAGGCTGGCCCTGAAATAAAACCCTGTCCCAAAAATAAGAAGAAAAAGATCAGAAAAAGGGAATAAATCATATTACACGAAGCATTAACTAAAATAGATCTTCTGGAATTTTGCTATAGGCCTTCTGTGAGGACTACATTTGTTATTATTTTTATGAATTAGTATTAGCATCGTTAGTTTGGTCCTCCTTGAAAACTCACAAAGAAAGAGCAAAGCCATTTGGGCTCTCAAAGCCATTTGTTGGCCAAATGGATCGGTACCATCTCTTTGTTTTATTTACTTTTCTACTGTTCATTGCCTAATACATAATAGAGTTTTTATGCAAGAAAAGGTGGCATATTCATCCATATCAGTCAGGGCTCTAGAGGAAAAGAACCAATAGAATCGATACATAATAAAGGGAGTTGTATTAGCCTGGTTTACCCAGTACCTTCCTGGTATCCAACAATGGCTGCCTGCACACTGGAGAGGTGAGAGCCCAGCAGATGCCCAGTCCTCAGGGCTGGATGCCTCAGCAATTCTAATCTGATGCTGAAGGCCAGGAGAATTCTTGGAGGGTCACTTGTCTTAAGTCGATATGGGGAAGCTGAAAAGGCTGAGTCCCAGTGTCCCTGGAATAGTGACAGCCACAGAATAGACAAACTCGTGCACAAAACACAAAAGCAAGCAGGCAAAAATCTTTCCCTACAGACTGCTTCATATGAGCATCTAAGCTGCCACCAGAAGGTGTGGCTCACATCCCAGGGAGCCTTCCCATCTCAATCAGTGTAACCAAGAAAACCCAGATACCAGAATGGCCAAATACTTAAGGTATCAGACTTAAGAAAATCCATCACAGGCATGCCCAAAGGCTGACCTAATCTAAATAAGACCTCACAGATAAACCAAACCTGTCTCACAGGCGATTCCCTGTCCTGTTAAGCTGACAATCAATATTAATCATTACAAGGCCACCCTTGTCAACTTGACACCCAAATACATATCCACCCTTACACCATGCTTAATTTCCAAGCGAAGACAAGATTGTAATTCTGCCTGACGTAACAATCCCAGTACAACCACAAACACACTACCTTTCTCTCAAAGTAGGTCAGGGTCCCTTTAATGCTTAGTCTTGTAGTGTCCCAAAAGGCAAATACAATAATAAATATTTACAAGACTTAGTAACGGATACTGACTCTGCTTAACAAATGTGTGTGGATGTGGACATATGGAGATACAAATACAGACATGAGGCAGGACAGAAGGATATGAAAACTATGGTGGCAGAGAAAGGAAAACAAGGAAAGAAAAGAAGCCACCATCTCAAGATCTGTTTGGTCTTTTCTGATGATAAAGACAGAAAACTCAATGCTGGGCGGTGGTGGTGCATGCCTTTAATCCCAGCACTCAGGAGGCAGAGGCAGGGGGATCTCTGTGAGTTTGAGGCCAGCCTGGTCTACAAGTGCTAGTTCCAGGACAGGCTCCAAAACCACAGAGAAACCCTGTCTCGAAAAACAAACAAACAAAAAGACAGAAAACTTGACACAACTAACAAAGCCAAGATTGCTGGCCCCTTACAGGTTTGAGAGGAGACATTGCAAACGAAAATGTCAAAGACAAGAAAGAAATTGTGCTTCGTTAGGGCCAAATTACTCTATAATAGAAGAGGGTTTGTTTGGTTGGTTTTAATCTGGTTTGAGACAAGGTCTCACCTTGTAACCTTTTTTGTTTTTGTTTTTTAACTTTCTTCATATCTGCTGTGCAATCCTGGTGGACCTTGAACAGATTCCACTGCCTCAGTCTCTCTAAGGGCTGGGATTAGGGGTGTACAACAGGCTTGGGACAAGGGCTGGAGTTTCTTTTTTGTTATATATTGCTTTTTGTTTTCCAAGACAGGTTTTCTCTGCATAGCCCTGGCTATCCTGGAACTTGCTCTGTAGAGTGGTCTGGTCCCAAACTTACAGAGCTCCTCATGCCTCTGCCTCCTGAGTACTGGGATTAAAGGCATGTGTCACCACCACCCAGCAAGAGCTGAAGTTTTAAATAAGGTGATCATCATTTTAAAAAAAAAATGTGAAGAGGGGAGATAGCTCAGCAGTAAGGACCCAAGGCTGCTCTCCTAGGGAACCCAGAGCCATTCCCAGGACCCACATGATGGTTCATAACTGGCTATAACTCCAGCCTGAAGGGATCTGATATCCTCTTCTGACCTCTGGCCACTGAACACACAGTGCACAGTAGAAATAAATGAAGACAAAGCACCCATACACACGTGATCTGACAGAGAGAGAGAGAGAGAGAGAGAGAGAGAGAGAGAGAGACAGACAGAGAGAGAGAGAGACAGAGACAGAGACAGAGAGACAGAGAGAGAGACAGAGTTGTTACAGGGAGACGGGAGAAGGTAGCGAGCAAATGAGAGCCTGGCACTGCCACCATGCACGAAGGACTAAGGGTTTCGCCTGGATTTTTTGTTTTGTTTTTCGAGACAGGGTTTACTCACTTCTTGTAGCCCTGGCTGTCCAAGAACTAGCGCTGTAGACCAGGTTGGCCTAGAACTCTGCAATAGGGAGAGATCTGCCTGCCTCTGCCTCCCAACTGCTTGGATTAAAGGTGTGCGCCACAACGCCCGGCTCCATCTCACTAGGTTTCTGGCCACTTTTTGGCATTGAGCCTGAGGAGGAATCCCTGAGTGACTGAGACCTGGCTGGGGCAAAGACACAGAGGTAGCGACGACTGGCCCCGAGCAGCAGGAGGCACCCACCTCCTAGAGTCACATTGTGAGCAATGCTGTGCTTAGGGGCAGATGTCGGGGGCGAAGGGATGGCAGTGCCGTCCCCTACTGATGACCAGCCCAGAAGAGCAATCTGGCTGCAGCTCGACCACTACGGACCCGACTGAATTGTACAACAAACGACCCGCGCTGCCCACACCACGCATGTGACCTGCCCATCCGGCCAATCGCCTGCTGTCCGCGCGCTCCCAGCCTACCCCGTATCTCGCACGTCTCATTGGACACTGAAGCCACGCAGTGCACCAATGACCGAACTGCCTTGCCGGGGGCGTGGCGCAGTCACTGCGCACGCGCTGGAAAGCAGGGGCGGGCTGGAGGAGCGACGGGAAAGCCAGGCTTCCCGGTAGCTGGCAGCCCTGGAGGACCCGGAGCCTGTGGATCGGCCGGAAGTGCCTGAAGACGACGAGGACGATGAGGAGGCATTGCCACACTCCGAAGCCGTGGACGTGTTCCAAGAAGGTCTCGCCATGGTGGTGCAAGACCCGCTGCTCTGCGACCTTCCGATCCAGGTACGCGACAGGTCTCTGAGGTGTGGATGGGCACCCATGGTCCCACCAGCGAAAGACGCTTCTGCTCAAAAGCCGAAAGTTCTGGGTGAGGGGACTCCAAAACACTCCCTCGCAGCGTAAAAAGTTAGAGTTAAACAAATACTAAGATTTTAGCTCACGAACAGTGTGACCGGTCTTTTCCATTTGCTTCAAGCGTCAATATTCGTGGGCACAATTCTTTAGTGTATTTTTTAACCTCACCCCTCAATGGTTGTTTTAATTTAACATCTGTGTGCACAGAGAACTAGGCATCAAACTTGGAGCCTTTTGAATACTAAGCAAGTGCTCTACCACGGAGTTACATCACTTTCTCAATTTGCACGTCCCTCAGTGCTTTTGGTTTTTCGAGACAGGGTTTCGCTATAGTTTTAGAGCCTGTCCTGGAACTAACCCTTGTAGACCAGGTTGGCCTCCAACTCACAAAGATCCGCCAGCCTCTGCCCCCCAAGTGCTGGGATTAAAGGCGTATGCCACCACCGCCTGGCTTCCCTCAGTGTTTTATTAAAACATCTCTTGTCGCCAGGTGGTGTTGGCGCACGCCTTTAATCCCAGCACTTGGGAGGTGGAGACAGGCGGATCTCTGTGAGTTCGAGACCAGCCTGACCCACTTAGAGTTGCAGACCAGCCAGGGTAACTAACATAGTGAGTCTCTGCCTCAGAATAAACAAACAAAAAAGATTTTGTCATCACTGCTTTTTGGTAGCTGGTAAATTTTGCACCCCTGCCCTTACTCCACCTAGTGCTCAATGCTCTTTATGGAGGGCTCTCAGAATTATAATATTCTCCTCTTGTGAAACTCCATCTCCATGCCTGTTCCTTTACCCCCTTGGGGGCCTTTCTAATAGAAAACCCTATTGCATAGCAGGCAAGAACTCTTCATAATCCAGGGCACCATGAGCTTGGTTTCTGTTGTTGTTCGGGTGGTAAGAGTCAGTATCTCTCCCTCCCTTTGGTCTTTCCCAGGTCACTTTAGAAGAGGTCAACTCTCAGATCGCACTGGAGTATGGCCAGGCAATGACTGTCCGGGTGTGCAAGATGGATGGAGAGGTAATGCGTAAGTACCATGGACGTCGTTGCTTTCCTCTCGCTGTAAAGAGGCACCGCGATCAAGACAGCTTAGTGAGGAAGATGTTTGTGAGGGCTCACAGTCACAGAGGGCTAGAGTCCATGACCTTCGTGGCAGGGAGCATGGCAGCAGGCAGGTATGGTCCTGGAACAGTAGCTGAGAGCGAGCTAACTGCAGTGGTGTGGGCTTTTGAAACCTCCAAGCTCACCCCCAGTGTCCCCTCCTCCAACAAACATTCGAATACATGAGCCCCTGGGGGCTATTCTCATTCAGACCACAGCCATCCTTCTCTCTGTAAACCTGAGCATTCACAGCAGCAGGATAGTAGCGGAGCTCGTCTGTGAGAAACTCGGGCCATGCCTGGGTGTGTTGAGCCAGAGCAGAGCCCTGGGTGTCTCCCATCGCCCGGGCCTTTATGTGTGCGTCCCACACGGATCTTTCTCCTGTATGTGTTCTTGCAGCTGTGGTCGTCGTACAGAATGCCACGGTCCTGGACCTGAAGAAGGCTATCCAGAGATACATGCAGCTCAAGCAGGAGCGGGAGGGAGGCATTCAGCACATCAGCTGGTGAGAGGGGCAGCTGTGCCTTCCCTGTGCCGTCCCTGGGATTGCGTGGGGGGCACTCCAAGGAGGCAGCTTCAGCTCCTTTGTGTGTACCGCCAGGGCTCCGCTACCAAGGAGCGATGGTTGGGCGATTCTGTGCCTAGGGGTCCTGCCCCAGTTGTCCTTTCTAGACATAGCCTTTCACAGACCTTACCCTATCCGCACTGCTGGATATCTTCATTGGGAACACCTGACGCCTCAATGTCTCCCTAGTTATAGATGGAATACCTGTCAGTGGCCTCCTTCACTCCTCACCAAGGCGCTGTTGGCCCTGCCTCTCGTATTGGATCAAATTTCCCGTGCTCTGACTCTCCCCCTGTATCACCTATTTCATTAGCCAGATGAGTTCAGTAGTCCTACGACTGCCTCGGGCCGACCGTATCATGTAGGGAAAACGTCCAGAAGGGGAATAATCTGTCCTGGGTGCCACAGGCTGTGTGCCGGAGCCTCTGTCATCCCAGCTGCTCAGCCCCCCCTCCTAGGGGTAACGTGTGCATCACTTAAGTCCTCCTCCGCAGGTCGTACGTGTGGCGGACGTACCATTTGACCTCAGCTGGGGAGAAACTCACAGAGGACAGGAAGAAGCTCAGAGAGTAAGTCTTGTCCACTTCCTGAGCTGTAGGTGGCCTGTGTGCCCCCAAAGGGCTCTGATGGGAAGGTCCCTGACTGGCCTGACTGTCCGGTGGACGTTTCCTTGGGGCCTCCCACTTAATGCTAGACAGGGAAACAGCCCTGCTGTTCTCACAGTGGTCTGGGGCTGCATGAAGGAGACCAGATTGAGGAGGAAGAAGGCTCTGGCCGTCTTCACCTGCTTGTTCCTGATCCGTCATAAGCCCAGGTGGTCCTTCTGTAGATCAAGCACTATACCTTTGTCTTTTTCAGTTATGGCATCCGGAATCGAGATGAGGTTTCCTTCATCAAGAAGCTAAGACAAAAGTGAACCCTGGACAGAGTGATCATCACATCAAGATGGCGCCCTCCCCTTGTCCTCACAGAAAAGGGTATTGGGTTAGCTGTATCCCTAGTTTGCCCGGGTGGAACTGTCAGCATGAGACCTAGAGCCCTCAGAAGACAGAAAGTTCCTCTGTCCCGCACTTTCCTGTGAACTCGGCCTGAAGGTCCTACACGGTTGTGGGCCTGACCTACTGAATAAATCTGTTTGCTTTGTATTTGGAAAAATCAGAAAGTCACTCCGTGTGGGTGACTCCCATACCAGAGGGAGGTGAGGGCAGACATACCTAAGCCCTGGGTCCACACTGCTCACCTCTCTGCCATGGCCCTCACATGGAGTGACCCAAGCTGAGTCGAAAGCTTTGTTTCTGGGGGTGGAGGGTGGACACAGGAACCTGCATCCCAGGGCCTGTGATAGGACCTAGCAGGTGACAGTGGGAGTGGAGGTCTCTAGCCTCCACCTACAGGTTCCCGATAGCCATGTTTCTCCCAGGCTCAGTGGAAAAAGACAGTGATGAAGAATGAATCACAGGGGTGCAATATGCTCCCCGCTGCAGAGATACAGCAGCACTCCAACACTGGCTACTATGGAAATTCACAGAGAGGTGACAGCCAGTGATGTCTGACGCAGGGCAGTGGTTCTCAACCTTCCTAAAGGTATGACCCTTTAATGCAGTTCCCCATGTTGTGGTGACCCCCGACCATAAAATTATTTTCGCTGCTACTTCAGAACTAATTTTGTGGCCAGGTGGTGGTGGCATGAACCTTTAATCCCAGCACTCGGGAGGCAGAGGCAGACAGATCTCTGTGAGTTCGAGGCCAGCCTGACTACAGAGTGAGTGCCAGCATAGCCAAGGCTACACAGAGAAACCCTGCCTCAAAAAAACCAAAAAAAATGATAATTTTGCTACAGTTATGAACCATAATATAAATATTTTTGGAGATACAGATTTGACAAAGGGGTTGCCACCCACAGGTTGAGAACCACTGACAAAGGGAATTGTATGTCCAAGGTCTTTGTGGCCTCCCCCAACAGCCCCAGCCAGAAATCAGGAAAGGCGACAACAGCCCTGGTCAAGTTAGTGGCAGCTAAAACGCTCCCAGCCCATTTATTGGCCACATGAAGTGGTCGTCGGGGACTAGTTAGAAGGTTATCATGGGAACTCATGTAGTAAATGTCCAGCCGTATAAGGGTTCAACAGGAGCGAGCAAGGCACAGAGGTCAGAGTTCAGGGAGCACCATGTGTTCAGCCCCGGGAGGCTGGGGTGTCCTGGGGCGCCCACAGCTGCTTCAGTGGAGCTGAGCGTCCAGTTCGTACTTCTCACAGAACTTGTCGGTGAAAGGGATGCAGGTGAGAAACTCGCACCACTCACAGCGGACCGGGTAGAAGTAGAAGAGTACCACCAGGCCAGCCAGCAGGCCCAGGAAGACCGCCTGGAAGACGATGATCTGGCAGCGCTTGCGGTACAGGTCAAACTTGCCAAAGCTGATGTACGGCAAGAAGGCAAAGGAAAGGAAAAGGCCACTGATGAAGCCTGAGATGTGGGCGAAGTTGTCGATCCAGGGCAGCAGGCCAAAGGCAAAGAGGAAGAGCACCACGGCCAAGAGCTTGAAGAAGGCACGCCAGGGTCGAGCCAGGATCTGCCAGCTCTGGAACAGCTCCACGAAGAGGCAGGCCAAGATACCAAACTGCGAGCCAGCCGGACCTACCTGGTGTTGGGGGTCGGAAGTTGTGGGCTAGTGGGCTGCAGCATCTCCCCACCCCCCTGAAGCTCAGGCCCTCATCTTCCCAGCCCACCCCTCAACATACTTTATCTCAACATAGATGGGTTCACAACAGCCACAGGCACACATCGAAGGTCCCCACCTTGGGAAGCCACCTTACCTCCGCCCGGTATGGCAGGAAGATGGCACTGGCTAGGTTGCCCGTGATACCACTCAGCAGGTAAATGATGGCTATGCGGTGCCAGCCTGCCAGCTTCTCCAGGTCCCGCAGGACTGTCATCTGGAAGCAGACGGATACCAAACAATGCAGGATCCTGTGGGGAGCGAGTGGCACTCAGCAGGAAGGTGGCTTCTCTTTCACCTCCAGCCCACCGCTCCTGGGGAATGAGGCCACCCACCCAGCCCCCAGTCCCACTTGCCCAGCGTGCAGGAAGAGGGACAGCCACAGGCGGTAGAACTGGTCAGGCACCTCGGGATTGAGGAAAGGCAGGAGGCCACAGACGTCGTCCATGCAGTGCACCTGTGCAAAGTGGCCAGTCAGCCTCGACAGTGGCCGGAGGTGAAAAGGGGCGTGCCCTCAAGGCCTACCTGAGAGCAGAGTGTGGCCTCCTCGTGGAAGTAGCCCCTCATGAAGTCACAGTACTCCCGGGAGGTGATTTCACACCTAAAGGGTCATGCCAGGGATTGGAGGGTGCCCAGAGTCTACGGGTACCTACCCAATCTACCCCAGGCAGATTTCAGCCCCACCCACCTCCACTGGCCCAGTCTTAAGTCCCGGTTGCTGGAATCAGATTATTGCAGGCTT
This sequence comes from Microtus pennsylvanicus, assembly GCF_037038515.1. Taxonomy (NCBI): domain Eukaryota; kingdom Metazoa; phylum Chordata; class Mammalia; order Rodentia; family Cricetidae; genus Microtus; species Microtus pennsylvanicus. The sequence goes on from NC_134589.1 coordinate 89,277,689, forward strand.
TAGTGAGGGAGAAGAACGCTGCCAGAAGCCAGCTGCGCATGCGCACCCACCTGCCCTTGGTGCCGATGCAGCAGGGCCGGCCTGTTATGACACAGTCCATATGAGGGTGGTTAGTGTGGTTCCCAGCACTGTTTTTGGTGCAGATCTAGGTGAGAAAGAAAAACAAATGGGCCAGGGTCATTTTCCACACACACCCAACTCTTGGCCTATTGGAGACCAACACAGAAGCAAGACTCGGATAGAAACCAGCAGATAACACCCCAAGCCCGAGCTGGGCCGCCTGCAAACTAGATTAATGACACTTTGATCTCTCAAGTCTCCACCCCATTCTCTTGCCCTGACCCCTTGCTTACAGAGGCGAGCCTTGTCGGCCAGGTGAGGCAAAGGCTAGGGCAGTGCAAAGCTGTGGAGGATCCAACAATGAGAGTCTGCAGCACCATTAATGGCAGGTGCAGCCACCTCCCCCTTTTGACAAGCAAGCCAGAGACCCCAGCTCACCGGCCACTTGGTGATATCTTCTGGCCACTCATGAGGATCCTCAGAGGAAGGCTCGTCACACACCCTGCATGAGCCCACATGGTTAGAGCCTTTGTCCCACCGCAATGTCACCCTTCTGCCCCAAACTAGGAATCCTCTACACCCCTCAGACACAGCCAAAGGTATTTTAAGAGGGTAATCGGCAATGCTCACCTGGGGTCCTGGTGGCAGACAGAACCAAACTGCCTCTTGTTGCCTGCAAGGTCTGGAGCACTGGGATGAGTGGGCCACTTCACCCACACTGCCAGCGTAGACTGTGGGGACACAGGGTCAGCCCTAGTCAGATCCCATGCACTGCTCAGCTCAGAGCAATGTGCTGACTCAGCCAGGAACCAAAGACAAAGCCCCATGAGTGCTTTCTGCCTCCACACAGCTGTTAGGTTAAAACCCCAGACACACAGGGGAGTGTTAAAAGGTGCCCAGTGGCATAGCAGGGGCACAAGAGACACAGCCTCTGTCCTAAAGTAGGGAAGTGACATCAACTATGGTGCCAAAATCTGGATGAGTCTTGCATAGCCCAGGCTGGCCTGGAATTTAACCAACCTCTTACAGCTGCGCTTACAGGCATGCACCATCAAATAAGGCAACATTCACTTAAGATAGAAGGCACAGCCGGGCGGTGGTGGCGCACGCCTTTAATCCCAGCACTCGGGAGGCAGAGGCAGGCGGATCTCTGTGAGTTCGAGACCAGCCTGGTCTACAAGAGCTAGTTCCAGGACAGGCTCCAAAGCCACAGAGAAACCCTGTCTCGAAAAACAAAAAAAAAAAAACAAAAACAAAAAAAAAAAGATAGAAGGCACAGAGGTGCTGAAAGGGCAGACCCAAATCAAGGCCAAGTTAAAATCAAATGGCTATCCTCTATAGGAACTGAGTGTGAAGAGCAAGATGAGAGGGGCCTAGTGAGGTACCACACACTGCCAAAAGCCAGAGTAAAGATGTTGTGAGGCCTAAATCTGAAATAAGAACGGGCAGCTCAGACAGAGCAGGCGCTAAGACACCCACCGAGCACTCCTCCTTTGAAGTCTGCACGCAGCCAGAGCGGTCATTGCGTACACAGCAAGCTGAGTGCTTCTCACGCTCCCGGGCAGCAAGGATGAAGCTGTGCACCTGTGGGTCCTGGCGCATGCAGGGTGAAAACTTGGCCCCCAGGTGAATGAGGGCCTCCTGTGAAGGGGGAGACAGCAGCTGTGGCCTCAGGCCCAGGCACTGATGGGACAACCCCAAGCTCCACCTCCAGCCCTGTCCTCACCGAGCTGGGGCCGATCCAGAAGTTCTCCTGCTGAACGTATTTGACATTCTCATAGACGCCCCGCTTCCTTAGTACCTGGAAGGTAGGGAGTGAGATCAGATCAAATCTGAAGGGCTTCATCCTCCCACAGAGCCTGGACTTCAGTTATCTGGGTGCAGGAATTGTTGCTGAGCTCACCGAGTCCACTGTCTCGTGCTGCGAGAAGCCCACAGGCGCAATACCGTAGATGCACACAGCCAGAATGGTGACCAGTGAGTGCACAAAGGTGAGCCAGTAAGTGAAGAAGGGCCTGTGAGACAGAGGTATCAGGAGGGGGCATCCGTGACTTGGATTCCTAATCCTAGCCCAGCCTCTATCCCAACACAGCCTACCTGTGATCATCCATGTCCTCAATCTGCCGCTTGACATAGCTGTCAATACGTTTCCGGTAGGTGCGGTTGGTGAGCCTTCCCACCATTCCCAAACCATAGGGCCGCTTTTCCCGGGCGAAGAGCTTGCGTACTGGTACAGCGATGCGCTGACCCCTCCTGGGTCCAGCCGCACTGACCACCTCCTGGCGAAGCCGCACCTTGGGCTGTGGGGCTAACGAGCTACCCTCCTTCTGCTTCCGCCAGCCTCGCTCCAGGGGCCTGGAGGGGGCCAGCATATTAATTTCCTGCCTAGACCCTACAACTGCCTTCCCTCAGGCAGAGCCAGAGCACTGCTGCCCTCCCAGGGGTGGAGGCACCAACTAGCCACCCCTCTTCCTTCTCCTCCTTACAACAAGCCCGACAGCTTGGCGGAGAGGGAACGGGGAGCCAAGACTGAGGCTCTATATCTCAACAGTGTATACTAGACCATGGTCTTCCTCCTACCTAGACTCTAGCCTCTGGGCTCTGGAATTTCTGTAGCTGGGCATCAGAGTCTAGGGATGAACCTCCCCCGGGTCCTCATTCCCACAGTGGTCAGGCCATATTCCCAATTCTCTAGTCAGCCCCAGCTATGACCAGGGCAGCATCGCACCCAAGGGCCCAGCTACTCCCCATGAGGCAGATGCTCCTTCTGAGCCCCTCCCCCACTGCCCGTACTCACAGCATCAAGTGGCTTCGTTCAAGCTCGCTGCGGTCCAGGGCCCCGCCTGTGAGGTCGGCCTGCTCTGGGGCTTTCTCCCAGTCCTTGAGCGCTGCCTCTGATGGGGACTCAAACACCTCATCTGGGTATGTGGACAGCTCCTCATGGAGGACACCTTCCTGAGCAAATATGTGAGGTCAGGGTGGACCCAGAGACAGAGGAGATGGGGCGACACCCCAGGCTCCTCTTACCCGGGCGAAGAAAGACGTATCCAGCTCATCAGGGAAGTCCACCATGTCTTCCTCCAGGAAGCTGGCAGGGGTAAAGCTTCGACGCTGTCCCCTCCGTAAAGTGCCATCCCTAATAGACCGACCCTGAGGACAAGGAGGTGACCTTAGGATCCGGAAGTGGACGTGGGTGGGCTCAGCTCTCACACCTCCACCCGTGCCCGACACTTGCCTTCACCAGCGCCGCAGCAGCCCGGAAGCTCATCTTGGCCACTGATTCACGTTTGCGCCGCCGAGGGAGTCGGTTGAAACCTGAGCGGGAGCTGGAGAAGGAGCAGAGGGAGGCGGCACCTGGTGTGACCGGAGTGTGGGGGGCGCTCAGGCCATCGGCAGTGTCATCAGCCATGCGGAAGGCCCGGCCACGGGCCAGAGGGTCAATGATCTGGTGGGGTCAAAGACGCTACATCAGTATACAGACCCAGGCAAGCCTTCTGTGATAACAGACACTCCCAACACACTAAGCCTCACTCTCATCCACGACACCTAGAGGGGTCCCTCTCTCCTTGACGTTGGCAATCCAGAATCTAAACTGGTACAATAATCTTAGGACACTTTTCCTCTTACCTGGGAGTATCTCAGGAGCCTTCCTAAGCCCACAGGCTTGTAGGAATACTCTCTCCCAACCTTCCCCACCAGCTACAGGAGCAGAATAAGGAGCCAATAGGAGGCAGCACACCTTCTGCATGCCCAACTGGCATGGCCCCACATAGAGCGGCGGTGGCGTCTCAGTGCTGGTCAGCGACACATTGTCCTGGCTGGGCAGGTCCAGCTCCCGAATGACCTGTGGTTTTAGCTTCCCGTACCGCTGGCTGCAGTGACGGATGCTCTTGCGCTGCCACTTCTGGGTGCTGTCACTGTCCTTGCTCACTCCGAACCAGTCCGCTGTCCCCCTGGCATAGGAAGGACTCAGCAAGGGGAAGCCATGGATCCTGTCCCCCTACACCAGACAGCAAGCCTCAAAGGCCAACCCCCTAGGCAGGCCTCCAGTCACCCCAAGGACACGGTCTAGTTGGCAACATCTAATTATAAGGACATGGGAGTTCCAACTCTGGCCACCCCAATTCCCACGACAACATTCTTCATGCTTGTCAGCAGAAGGTTCCCAACCAATCCAGAGAGAGACCTTGGCCTCAGGCAGCCACCGCCACCCCAGGGCACTACAGAATCCAGCAGCAGGAGCTGTAAGGTGGCCATGGTCTCTGGACATGCAAATAAATACACAGCCAGCCCCTGGCATCAGCAGCCAGGGACCAACAAGTCAAGCGCTCCAACAGCCCCAAGAGGCTACATAACATGCACATGCCAGAGAGCACACTCAAGACCTGCGTGAGGTACCTGAGCAAAGACCAAGAGAGAGACTGGCGCTGTGGGAGGGCCTTGCAAGCAGCCCGGGACCCCAGGAGAGGCAGAGTGTGGACACGCCCAAAGCGTACCTGTCGGCTGTGAGGAGCCAGGGGATTAGGGTGGGGAGAAGGGAGAGCGCATGCCCGGGGAACAGAGAGGCAGATGGAGTGCCCACCATAGCCCCCAGAACAGGAGGATGATGAAGTGTTGCTGGGATTAAGATGGAGGACAAAGCTGAGAGAGAAGGGACCTTTGCCCCGTTCCCATCCCCAGGACCTAGGGGAATCCCGTATGCCTACCTCTAGACTCCCACCCTAGCCCCAGTCTGCAGAACAGCCAGGATGGTGTGGTACCTGCGGATGGTCTGCGTGATGGATGTCTGACGCTGTAACACCAGCCGCCTGGGCTCATGGTGGGGTGATGGGACACGGGCTGTCTCAGCTGGCATACTCACACTCCGCAAGAAAGCCTGCCGCCTCAGGGGCTGGACGACAGAGTCCTGGTGAGGAGCCTGGCCAGGGAATTCCCAAAGCCCCTACAGGCCAAAACCTACCTGCAGGAAGCTGGGATCTTCTGCTGCTGGGGGCGCCACGGCTGGGATGTCCAGCTTGAGCCACGGGGGCTTCTTGCGCTGCAGGCTGCTAGTACTGTCTCTTCGGGCCTCGCTCATGGTTCCAGCTGCAGGAGGCAGGCCTGGGGGAGGGGGTTCTGTTGAGCGACAACCCTGACAAGTCCCAAACCTAGAAGGAGCAGTACAAGCCCAGCAGAGGTGCTCACAGCTCTTGCTATATGCTGGCATGCTCTGTGCCCGATCTCATCACAGACAGGTCCCCCGACAGTAGGAATCCAAGGGGCGATACTGCATGCACCTACTATGAGCAAGACGTGATGCTTGGCACATGCTGGTAGAGGGTTCTCACCCTCTTGAACTTAAAGCCTGGTTAACAATAGCCTTATAAATAAGGAAATGCCTGGTGTGTTGGGCAGAAAGCAAATTACAGGAGCTTGGCAGGGGGTAAGGAGGACTCCCCAGCAGCTGGAAGCAGCAGGGAATACAGCAGAGAGTGTGCGGCGGGCACATACAGGAGCAGCAGAGCGCTAGCCGTCTGTCCCAGGCCATCTTAACCACTATGACCTCCACCTCCCACACTATGGGGTTTGTGATCAATTACACAGAAGACTCCCCATGTTTAGAGAAAAAGATGACTTTCTCGGACTACAGAGCAACAGCTAGGACACCAGACTCCTGTGTGCAAAGGACTTGACAAAACTTGGTGCTGGGTAATCCCAGTGCTATAGAGACAGGGCTAGACGGAGAGACCATGTCCAAGCAGCAGAAAACACGACGGATGACCATGAGGTGGCGCCAGCTGCCAAAAAAAGACTATGAAGTTGTTAGGCAGGGGAAAACTCCCAGAACACCTAAGACCCTAAACCTATCACACAATTGGGCCCTACAGACAGCTCAGAAAATGAATCCACAAAGTAATCTGATTATACACACACACACTCTCACACACACACACACACACACACTCACATCTGAGCCAGGCACACTGTTGCACACCCTTAATCTTAGCACTTGGGAAGCAGAAGCAGGCAGATATCTGTGCGTTTGAGGCTATCAGTGCAGAAAGGCCTGCTCAAGACTGTCAGGCAAGTCTTGACCTCTGTGGGACTCTTACTTCCCCCTCTACAAGGACAGTCACAGCAGATGTGCACCTGGCCCTGCTCCAAGTGAAAGGTCTCACGTGTCCGGAAAGCGGAGAGAAAGCAGGCTGAGGGTGCGGGTAAGGGCTCCCCGATGTAGGACTCAGGGCTAAGGATGCGAGTAAGGGCTCCCCGATGTAGGACTCAGGGCTGAGGATGCGGGTAAGGGCTCCCTGATGTAGGACTCAGGGCCGAGGATGCGGGTAAGGGTTCCCTGATGTAGGACTCAGGGCTGAGGATGCGGGCAAGGGCTCCCTGACTAGGACTCAGAGGGTAGAAGACACAAATTCTAGACCTTCTTATCTGCAGACCTGAGCAGGCTCTGGGCTCTGTAACCCACCTGCTTCAACTCAGGTCTCTCCCTCTCCATACCTGGAGGACACAGAAGCTTCATCCTCACTGTACAAACAGGGGAAATGCAGCCTGGAAGGCAGTGAACTCCTAAGGCTGGGCTGGGTCCTGTGAGGCCCACTGGGTAAGGGGCAGGTATCCGACAAGATTCAGGATGCCTTACACGAGCTACCTCTGGTTCATCCTGAGCTGCCACTCAGGAGCTCCAGGAAGGACCACGGCAAGAGTGGTCTCAGGAACATGGCGAATGCCGAATGCTGGGGACTGGCCTTTCCAACAAGTTGGGTACCTTTGCCAAGGTATTGAAATGATGCCTTTCTCAGGAACACAAGCTGCCATTCCCAGCAGCTACTAATAGCCAAGGCTTCCCCTCCCTGACCAAAGACTGTCCTCGACCTCCCTTTCTCCAATATCGAAGTCCTGTAACGTGCTTCATGCTAGCCTCCAGGACTATCTGTCCACTGGTGCTGCCTCACCTGAGCACAGATAGAGAGCACCAGCTCTCCTGCGTGGGGATGTGGGGATGTGGGGACTCTGGAAGGAGCTGACTCTTCAGCAAGACCTGGAGACAGCAGCTAACCAGTCTTGGTGAGTGTGAATGGGAAAAGCATAAGCTAAGAGAATCATAAGCTCTGGGAATCTGACCCCACAACCTGCTTCTGCCTGAGCATCTGGGTCTCCCGGGTCCCCATCTACAAATCTCCATGCTACAGCGAAGGAAAACACAAGGGAAGCCACATACAACTCCAGGCCTGCAGTCTGGGGAAAGGACACCCACCCTACCCGGGCAGGCGCTGAGTTCCCAACTTGCCCCACCCTATGCTCTGTTCTTACCAGGGCCTCAAGCTAGTGGGATTCACAAGGCCTGGGGGAGGGGCTTTCCAGGCCAGACAAAGAGTCTAGGCCAAGGAGCAGCACACTGCCAGCCCACAGTGGCTCAGTGTCTACATCTTCCCCAGGCACACAGTGGGCTCTTGTTCCCTCTCCTTTCTCTCTCCTCTGCTGGCCCCAGTGCAGTGGGAAACCATGGCCCATGGAGAGACTGACTGCCTGGGGTCACACACCATGAGTCACCCCAGAAGCATAAGGAGCCGCCCAAAAAGGAACTAGAGTTAAGTGGGAAGTGGTGGAAAGCAAGCGCAGTGGTCAGAGGTGGGATGGAGTCAGGTCGGGCAGCAGAGCCGTGTCAGGGCTCCAAGCACCTTGAGTGAGATGCCAGTCGAGGGGGATGGACAGGGTGGACCAGGGAGCTAAGGAAGCAGCGCACATCGAATCCACTCCGATTGCCCGTGGGAGGCTGTGGAGGAGACAGGGGTCTATCTAACTGCAGAAGAACTGGGGACCCTTCGGGCGAGCCCTGCTCATCAGTACGGTTAGAGCCAGGAAGTCAGAAGGCAGGTAGAGCAACGTGAGTCAAAACTATGCCCACACCATTGTCCCCACCGCTTACAAGCACGAACATGCCTAGACTCTCTGTTCGCGGCTTTTGAGACAGGGTCTCATATAGCCCATGCTGGCCTCAGATTCCCTCTGTAGTTAGAGGAATGCCTTGAAATGATCCTCCTGCCTCCACCTCCCAAGTGCTGAGAGTACCGATGCGCACCACCACACCTGGCAAGCCTCCATTCTCTCATCTGAAAGGAGTGGCAAAAGTGCCTGGCACACAGTAGGTGCTCGATAAGTGGCAGCTGAATCGACAGAAGGGGCGGTTGCCTGAGTGGGGAGAAGGCAGCCAGAGCTGAGGTGTGATTGCGGGTATGATGGCGGTACACACCCGCAATCCCAGCACTCAGCTCAGCAAAGGAAGATTCTGAGTTTGAGGCCAGTCCAGATTAAACGGTAAAAACCTGTCCCAAACAAAAAAACAAGATAGCAAAGCTGCAGGTGGGAGAGGGACCTGAGGATGCGTCCCGCAAAGGTAGACTGTAGGAAGACATACGACCCCACAGCTGGCGTGAAACTGCATCCTCAATGTGGGCTATGGCCGCCTCTCACTCCAGCATCCCACCTGAAACCTGTCCTCTCTCTAATCTAATACCCAGCCTCAAGCTGGGAGAGGGTTTCTGTGGTTCCTGGGAGGAGGTTCTGAGTTGTAGGCTATCGGGAGTCAGTCAGCAATTCTGGGGAACTCTGTGCCTCCTCCCTCCATTCAGAGACTCAACTGGACTGCAGATTGGGACCAGAAGTGTCCATCCTAGTGGTCACAGCTTTCTACAGCCTCTATGCTGGCCCATCGCCACTCACCACCATGACTTCCCTCACCCACATCGTGTGTTTGCTGGGCCCTTTGTGAACCCTAAGGAGACTGCGACCTCCACTCTGGCTTCTCCATTTTCATGTAGGGGAAACCTAGCTCAGCATGCGGCGGGGCAGACCTTTACAGTGCCCTCCCTCACCTGTCATCATCTCAGAGACGCATACACAGAGCAGGCAGCAGAGCAAGGTATTCTCCCCTGCAGACAGTCTGTGGGAAGCTCCTGGTCCTAGGGATGCAGGAAGCCCTGGGGACCAAGGGGTGGTGCAGCACACAGGAGGAAAGAGGCCCTCCTTGGGGAGAGGCACCAGCCATGGCTAAAACCACACACAGTCCAGGGGTCTCCGATGGCCAGCCAAAATCCCTAATTCAGTTGGCGCTCAGAGGGAAAGGGGGCCCTGACCAAGTCACCCAGTCATAAAGGGGCTTGGAGTCAAAAGTTAGCTGTGACCACTAGGATGGACACTTCTGGTCCCAATCTGCAGTCCAGTTGAGTCTCTGAATGGAGGGAGGAGGCACAGAGTTCCCCAGAATTGCTCTGACTGTCTCCCGATATCCTACAACTCAGAAACCCCTCCCAGGAACCACAGAAAACAGGACAAGACTAGAGAGGCTTCACAGGGGTAAACTGAGTCTGCAACAACAGCTTCATTCATCAAAAGTCTAGGACGCCTGCCTCAGAGCCAATCCTAACTAATCCTGTTGACAGTATAACCTAGGGCAGGAAGAAGTCAGTCTTGTCCATTTTACAGATTAACTCGCAGGGGCCATTCACACCCTGAGGTCATGGGGCCTCGAGGGAGTTCAGCACCTCGGCCAGGTCTGCCAGGGAACTGGGAGGGATCCAGCCGCTACAGAGCTTCTGGGGCTGAGGGAGGCTGCTGTGACTCTCTGGGTGAACCCCCATCCTCAGGCGAGGGAAGGAGTCACCCCTAAGCACAACAAACTCAAAAAAAAAAAAAGGTCAGAAGGCAAAGAATCTGATCCTGAGTGAGACGAGGGAGGGCTTCACGTCTGGGAGGAGGGTACCCTGAGGACAGCCGAGAGCTTAGAGGGATGGATGGGGCCAGGGAATTTGGAGGGGAGGGCTCTGACGGTCCTTTAACTGGAGACCAAGACCAGGGCCCCTAGACCACCTCCCCAAGGATATCAAGCGCTCACCCAAGAGGACTTCCCAGTAGGGCTCCTGCAGAGGAGCTGGCCAGCCATGGAGGCTGCCTGGAGGTCTGTGGAGGGTGCGAGAACCTGTACCTTCAGTCTAGGCCTATCCGACATAGCCTCTTAGCAGGTCTCTAAGCAAAGAACCCAGCACGCCCAGAATGACCTGGTAGCAGAGGACTCAGCCTCTGGAGCCTCTTGAGAACCGGCCAGCTGCTGAGTTCCCCAGCATCCTCCAGGCTTAAGGGCGGGGGCAAGGGGCTGAGGCTCGCCCGCCCGTGAAGGTGGGGAGCACCTAGCCTGGGACTGCCCCGGCTTCTAGCTGGTCTAAACCTGAAAAGCCAGTTTCATCCTAGAATCTTCTCCCAGCTTCAACAGGAAGTGGGGAGGGGGGGTTGTCCCAGGACAGAGCGGGGGGCCTCCAGATCCAGGCCCCGCCCACGCAGACAGACACGCTACCCCAAGAGGCACACGGAGCAGGAACTCTGATCGGGACAAACTGAGCGGAAAGAAAGCCTAGGGGGAGTCCCCTGTCCATTCTCCACCCAGCTCTTCAAGCATGCTCCCAGCAGGACAGACAGGCCCTCTCGCCTATCCCTGAGCACCTAAGGTCGGCGGTCACCCCACCGCGCCCAGGCCTACTTCAAGAACCCGACTGTGGCCCTAGGGGTCACTGCACAGGGCAGGAGCTGTCTTTGGAGGCAGTTCCCGGGTTTGTTGATGTGAACCGGGGTGGAACGGGCCGAGCAGGCCCAGCCGAGCTCCCCAGTCCGCAGCTGCTGCTGTTACTCCCGTGAGCTGGGAGGACACGGACCGGGTGGCCCGAAGTCGCGCGCTCTGCGCAGAGTTTTCAGATGCCACCCTTGGGGGGTCGGGGGCAAGGAGAGCATGGGGGAGGGGCTGGCAGCCGAGGGGCCGCTCGCTTTGGGCGGCTGCGGACCGAGGACCTCCGGTCCCGACGACCCAGCGGGGCCGGTGTCCGTCTGCCCCGCCCGCCAGGCCGCGCCGATCCGACCACGGGCTATTTCTGTGGGGCGCCGGGCTGGAATCCGGGCCGCGCCGCCTCCGCGGGCGCTCGGCAAACTCCGTGCACCGTCTGGCAGCGATCGGCGGACACTTGCGCCAGAACGCAAACCCCGCACCCGCCCGCCCTGAGCCCCGCGCCGAGAGCCGGGCCGCCACTCACCGCCGCGGGGTCCTCGGAGGGGTCTGCACCGGCTGCCGCCGCCGGCCGGGAGGGCGCCCGCGCCTAGTCCCTGCCTGCGCCGCCCGCGCGCTGGCCCGGCCCGTCCGCCTGGGAATGCCACGGGCCGAGGGGCGTGCGCGCCGGGGGCGGGCCCGGTAGAGGGGCGGCCGCCTGACTCAGGGCTGAGGAATGCGCGCCGCCCGCCCCGGGCACCTCCTCCGGGAAGACCGCCGGCAGCGCTCTACCAGGCGTCCCGCAGAGACTCCTGTGGCTGGGAGTCGAGCTCGCCAGTGCTCATTGTTGGTCCTGGGCTCGCCTTCCCCTAGAGCTGCCCCTAACTGTACCTGGGGAGGGAGGGAGGAGAGCTCCAGAGAGAGAGGGGGTGGGGGGTGGGAGGCACCTAAAGATTGAACGCCCCTTTGGAAGGCACTCACTGGTAACTCACTGAGGCTCGTCCGGAAACCCACACTTCCCTCATGCACACCCTCCTGATCCTTCCTAGTAAACACTCAGGCATTCGGCCCCTAAACACCTGTTTACACAGACACATGCGCACACGTGCATCTCAAATGTACTTTCGTGATGGGCTCATACTCTCACCCTAACGCATTTACTCATGTACACACTAACACTCCAACCCTGATACACTGTGTCCCGGGAATCCTAGCTCGGCAATTACCCCAGCCCAGCAATTACCCCTTCCCCTACTTCTTTCCCTGCAGGTACAAGGGCCAGACTGCACCTGCCACCCCTTAAGCCATTGTGCATAGTGACAGCAACATTCTGCACACCCTTCTCTTCCCTCTGCCTCAGCGCCCAACTGTAAATGCTCCTTTATCCTCAGCTGAAGCCACAGGCTGAGGGAGGAAGCTGTCCTGATGCAGGGTTCTGGACTCCTGTAGCCCACAGATGCCAGACCAGAGATGGGACAGTCTCCATACCTAGCATTCTTGGCCCCTGCTAGGAATAAGCAGGGTCTGGATGCCCAGACTGGGCTAGCTTGGATGATGTCCTTTCTGGACAATCAGGAACTGGCCACAGCTGGGCATCTGGTATCTGTAGGTCCCTCCTCCTGTCATGGATGCTTCAGGGGTCCACCTAGACCTATGTTGAGACATAGAAACCTATTCCCAGACACAAAAAGTCCTACAGGAGATCCACGGTAAAGACACACCCAGTTCCACAACTCAGTCATCCTTTTACAAAAAAAAAATATATATTCTGTTTATTTATATCTCTGTGTGTGTGTGGTTGCAGGTGCCTACAGATGCCAGAAGGGGCACCAGCTCCCCCTGGAACCAAAGTTACAGACAGTTGTGAGCTGCCCCATGTACGGGGGGGGGGGGGGGGGGGGATAAAATCAAACTTGCAGCAAGCTCTCTTAAAGGCTGAGCATCTCTCCAGCCTTTGAGTCACCTTCAATGCAGCCATTCCACAGAGAAGGCTGCCTGTGCACAGTGACAGAAAAACAGCTTTCCAGGATTCATTGCCCCAGAGGCCTTGCAGTTCCCACGCTCCAGGGGAGCCTCTTGCAAACCCTTCCATCTCCGTCCACTTACACAGGTGCTGTTCCCAAGAGCATGATTCCTGCAGACGAATGCCCACCTCAGCACTTGGGGAACCTCAGGATTTCCCAGACACAGCCCACCCTGGCCTTCCGAGTAAGGGCGTGAGCACAGTGTGAGCGAAGGAGTATGGACGAATGTCCAGTCCCAGTACCTCCTGCTCGCCTTATTGACCCGTGCTTTGGTGCAAGAGCCTAGTACTTGGCATCCCAGCCCCTGGCTTCTCTCATTCTTTCGTGGGCTATGCGGAACAGGAAGTTGGCTGCAATTCCTGAACACTCTGGGAGCTGGTGAGCAGGTGGTCAGTGTGGACACGGCCTCCAGATCTTGTATAGCACTCTCCCACACCTGTGTGGATCCCTGAGCAGTCAGAGGACTCCCAACAACTACTTCTGGGACCTTCAGCTAAGCTTCCAGGCCCTACATGGAGAGAAGATGTAGGGATGAACCCAGGACCCTGGCAATTTGGGGAGAAGGCCTAGCTAGCCAAAGGCCTGAAACCCTCAGCTATTTCTGAGGCAACCCCCTCCCCATAGTCCTGGACTTGGCAAGGGGGTCCTCTAAGGTCCTGGGCCTAGAGCCTAGCAGCCTGGACAGTGTACCTCCTCTTGGCCTGCCTATGTCTGCCCTCTGCCCCCCCCCATTAGAGAGAGTCACCCACCGAGGCCTGTCAGGATGTCAGCAGTCACTCTGCTGAGACGCTGCTGAAAGGATGCGAGTTTCCAAACGAAGAGCCAGCTGGCTCCAACCCAGCTCCTCCTTTATCCATGTGAGAAAGAGACCGAGCCAGTGTGTTGGGCCCCTGAGACAGTGAAACTGAAGCCTGGCATCTGTAGCCTATAGAGCTAGCAAGGACTGGCAGCCCACACCACCGCTGCTAGAAGCAGCTCCAACGTCCCCACAACCTGTGGGGGGCTTAAAACAGCTCACACTAGTGTCAACTCCAGACTTGACCCCTTTCAAAAAATTTCCCAAAGGCTTCTTTGCCACCGACCAGCAGTAAGACACACTGGGAACAGAAGAGGTCCCAGCTCCTTCGGTTCCTTCCTCTTGGACATTCTCCTACTCCTGGCCAGCCTGCTGGCAAAACACAGCAGGGAAGCCCAACCCCACACTTCCAGCCTGTGGTGGGAGCTTCACACCACAAACCAGGAAGTGGGGAGGAGGGGGCAGACCTTGCGCAATCCCACACTCAGGCCAGAACATCTGGAGCATAGGATGCTGGCAACACCCCCATCTCCTCCTGGGGCAGAAGCCAGACTGCCCACCAGAGAAGCTTGTCATTCACACAAAGGTGGGGGATGAGTTAGCGCCCTAGGAGGCTTCACAATGCCCTCTTCCTGCCCTTATCAGGGAACAAGAACCCAACTGGGGTCTCAGTTTTCCTCCTAGATTGGGAAGGGGCATTATTCCCACAGGAAGGGAGAGTCATTGTTTGGACAGAATGGCTGTAGGGGATAAGGAGGAAGGGGGTGGGAGCCACATCCAGGCCAATCTCATTAGTTCAAATTTACAACATATTGCCCCTACCCCACCCCCGGAAACAGCACAGAGTGCCACAAACAGCTGGATGACTTCCAGCAGGCAGCAGGCAGGCAGAGAGGCTGCCCCTCCCTCCCCAGGAAGTTCTGGTTGAGGCCCATGAGAGGGGATGGCTGAGCCCCAGCCTGACTGACCAGTGGAGAAGCAGTTGGGGACCAGAATCCTGATGAATAGCCTAGCCTTGGGCTGGGCTAAGTTCCTTGTTCATCTAAGGTTCACAAACATGCGACCTGTCCCTCTGTGCTGTCTAGATCTCCTGTTCTCACACCCAGTTAGTTGCTCTTCCATGCCAGGGTCAAAGAAATCAGACAGTTGTGACAAGCAAGCCCTCCAGGGTTCTGACAAGGCAGGGGCAGAATGTGAACGGGGAGGTAAGATTGTGTTTGCCAAGAAACAGAGCCAGACTACCCGTAGAATGGTAGAAGAGGGTGAGGGTGGCTCTGCTGGGTGTGGGGGCTGCCACGGAGCCGACACAGTAAGCCAGATCCTGGAGCATCTTACCCTGTCCTAAGACCTCCCTTCCCTTACCATTCCTTCCTTTGGGTCAGTCATTTCCCATTCGAGGCTCAAATCTCTGCCACCGCTGCGCAATCTCATTTGAGAGGCTACAGATAGGGTGGGTAGCAGGCCTAGGTCCTGGAGAGGGAGTCATTAGAGGTGCAGGGCAACTGTTACCCAGTTAGATGGGTATTCCCAGGTCCCTGCAGCCTTGGCCCTGCCCTACAAATTGGCTCAGTTTAGGTGGTGAGCCCTCTTCGCAGGAATCCCAGGCATCAATGGGTTAGGTATCAGGGATGTAAGCGGTGGTCTACTGCCAAGGCAGGATTCCCTTTCTTTCCTCTCTATCAACTGTGATGACCAGGGCAGGGGCCTCCAGATGGGGCATGCATCCACTTCCGTTCAGTTCTCCCCTATCGCCCCCCAATAAAGTTGGGGAAGGAGAGTTCCAGGATCAGAGATTCGTCTAAGGTTCCAAAGCCTCATGTTTTTTCTCCACACTACCAACCGCACCCGCTGTGACCCAGCCCGTCCCAAAGCAAGGCCTTCCTGCCCGGGACCACCGAAAATTCAGTCCAGGATCTGGTTTGGGGTGGGGGGGGGGGAGTAGACGGCACTCGGCCACTAGGATAGAACCGGACTGGGGTACTTGGGCTCAGGCCAGAGTGGTGAAGGTAAATTCTGACACCCGCCCCGCTCCTCCCCTAGACTCCTCGCTCCGCCTCTTCGCACACTCGCCCCACCCCCGAACTGTGTGCCTTCTGCGCAGGCTCCAATCTCCGCCCTCCTCGCGCTTCCGGCTGCGCGGCGCATCCTGTAGGCGGCTAGATGCGAGCCCGCGGCCGGGCCGGTCTGAGTGCGCGCCTGGGCCGAGGAGCTTTAAAACCGGTGTCCGTGACCCTGCCTCCCGACACCGACCAGCCTCTGTTTCCTGGACGAGCCCGGCGCCCTGGGAGTGCCAGAGCAGGATCCCGAGTGACCGGATGTCGTGAGGCCGGTCAGATGCCAGCGCCGGTGAGAGGGGGCGCAGCGTCGCGGAGTCTGAGCCCACGGCGAGCTGGCACAGCGGGTCGGGCTGCAGAGACGGTCACGTCAGCATCCATTCCTGGCAGCCTGGCAGCCTCGGTCCAACCTGGACGTCAACACAGCAGATAAAAATAATGGGTCTTACCCGGGCATGGTGGTGCACGCCTGTATTTCCAATACTTGGGAAGTGCATGAAAGCAGGAGGATCGGGAGTTCAAAGCCAGTGTGGTCTACATGGGACCTTGTCTAAAGAAAAGTAATGGCTCTTTAACCCAGCTACGGAGCCGTGGTCATAGCTGAAGTCCAGCTTGGGCTGAGGACAAGTCTTGGCTCTGGCCCCAGGTTCACGGCCCAGTTGTCCCTTTCATCTCCCGTCTGTTGTACCACAAAAGCTGAAGGATGTAGTCAGATTTCCCTACTTCGTTTATCCGGCTTTTGGTAGACTAAGGCCTGCTGTGTCTTACCCATAGACTTTTTGTTCCAGTTCCTAGTTATTCTCATATCCAGCCAGTCAGAGGTCAGTTGGAAGCCAGCAGGGTTGTACCCTGAACACTTAGAACAGGTCATCCCCATGTGTACTCACTTCCGGTCGAAACTGAGGGGGCCTAGTGACCTAGCTTTTGAGCGGGACAGGACAAAACTCAGTCTGTTTCTCAGCTAGGCCCTTCCCAGGTTCTGGCTGTATTTTAATTCCTGGCCAGGATTAGGAACAAGGAGTCAGGTTCCAGAAACAAGTTTCCTTGGGAATGGTGTGATGTAAGGGAATCAGAAAATGCCAGCCCTTCTGTATCAGACTCGGGCACCCAAGCTTCTGTGTGCAGCAGGTGTGGGTAGAGCATGCCCACCCACCTGGCACCACTAACGGCCTGTCATTACCCGCACCATGTCCCAAGGCCCCCTGAGGCTATGTTAGCTGTGGTATTCTGTTTATGCCTCAGAATGAACCACACAACGGGAACCCCACTCTACTGATAAAGAAACCCAGGCAGGCAGACAGATGCTTACCTTTTCCCCCCCCCATTACAGCTTTCCCGAAAGATTGGGCAAAAAAAGCAGCGACTAGCAGAATCCCAGCAGCAGCAGATCCCTAAAGAGAGGCCACCCTCAGCCCTAGGCCTGCAGCGGAGCATCTACTTCTCCAGTTCCGAGGACCACCCTGCCCGGCTGGGGCCAGAGTTTTTTGACCAGCCAGCAGTCACCCTGGCCCGTGCATTTCTGGGGCAGGTAATGTAAATGCTGGTGCGGGTTCCAGGACCCCTAGTCCTGTCACTACTTGTTCACATCCGTGATACGGCCTTCCTTGTGCTCACATAAGTAGCTGCTTTGTCCACATTGGCCTGGGACAGTGTGACTATTGCTTGGGATCACTACAAAGAGAAATTTGATAGTGGTGTTTCTTGGTGCAGGTAGCAGGACCACTGGAAACTCTCCTGCTTTGGCAATCAATTGTTAGCCTTTCCCATCTGTCTAAAATCCCCTTAGGACAGGTTGTTTGCAAGGACTATGGACGATATTAGGTAGGTAAACCCTGTTCCCTGATGGCTGGGACCAGGGATGCCATTAGGCTGCATGTCTGAATCCCTTGAAAGAGCTGGTCTTCTCGCTGCAGGATCTGGGCTGTGCCAGGCGCGCTTAGAGTGGGAATGGGGACTACTCCAGGTCCAGCCTGGTGTGCCCTATAATACAGCCTGTCACCTTCTGAAGTGCACATCATGGAGCTGGCCGGGTTCATCTGGAGCACCCACTATTCTTAGGTGCCAGAGCTTTGACAAGCTTCCCTTTAGGATAGCATGGCCAAGGACAGCCAGTTTCTCTAATAGAAAAGATGGTGCTGAGAGTCCATGTTAACAGGAACAGACCCTGACCTACAGCAGAAGGCACTTAATTCTGTTGCCAGGCTGTTTTAAGCTGCAAGGCTCTGTGTTCCTTCTAAAAGCACCAGAGTATTCAACATCTAAGATATAACAAAACATGGCACAGATTCATCCCAGGTTTAGGTAGAGGACCCAAAGGTGGCCCAACGCCACCACCATACATCTGCCACTATTCAGCATCTTGGGCATGTCAGCTGGCTCCCTGTCATTCCTGCTTGAGCCCACGTTGGTAGACCAGATGATGTCTAACAGGGCAAGGGGTATTTTAGCCTGTGTATCTATTCCTTTGTTCAGGGAAAACTCAGGCGTGGGTCACAAGCTCAGTAAAGGTTCTGCAGTGAGCTGCTGGGACAGCCATCTGCTCTGGCCTCAGGAGCATGTTACCTTCCCAGGCCCTCCGCCAGAAAAGTGCTAGGGGCTCCCTCCAGCTCAGCTGGGGTTCCCAATATGCCCCTTGGAGACATGGGAGTATGGTTGAAGGCACACTCCCTGACCTTTTTTCTCTTCCAAAACGCTCATCTCTGTCTTCAGTGTTTTGGGTTCCTGAAAGGATTTCCAGGCTTCCATGACAAGCTCTGGCCCCTCTTCCTCCACCCTGCCTGTTATACCAACCCTGAGGCACCATGGGTCTACCTGGACTGAGATAAAGGTGCCTTCCGACCAAATAATCCCTCAACCCTACGGATATGAAGCACTGTGGACATGGATCCTAAAATCTTCCTATGAGCCCTGGCTAAGAGTGCTGGCCATTCTTAGGCTCGTGGACCAGGCTAGGCATTGCATGAGCTGGCCCCACTGGCCCTGTTTCTCATTAAGGCCTTAGCATTCGTGGGCACAATCTGAGATGTAGATCCTTTGTGGCTAGCCTGTTTTAACAAGCACACCACAGAATCTGGAATTCCCAGGAAGCTGTGTAAGGACCCCTTGGGGCCACTGAACATTTAAGGCTCTCAAGGGAACTCTGGGAGAGGATGTGGGAAAGCAGAGAACACACTGAAGGAACTTTGAGGTCAGCCTGCACAGTGAAGCTCGAGATGTGGTCAGAACCCCGAGTGAACAACTGTAGTTGGTCAGGAATGGCTAGTCACCTTAACAGCGGCATCCAGGCTCCAAGCAAGAGCAGAAGAGGCAGAATGGAGAGCCAGGTGGCTAGGTCTGGCTGGGCCTGGGTTCCTGGTCCATCTTGAACTTAAGAGAGGAGGTCTAGGTAGGGACTGTCCAGGTGGGTTGACCCCCATCCCTATGGTCTGAGCAGGCTCAATGCCCACAGGTCCTTGTCCGGCGACTCTCTGACGGAACGGAACTCCGTGGGCGCATTGTGGAGACTGAGGCATACTTGGGGCCAGAAGATGAAGCTGCTCACTCAAGGGGCGGCCGGCAGACTCCCCGCAACCGTGGCATGTTCATGAAACCTGGGACGCTGTATGTGTACATCATCTATGGCATGTACTTCTGCTTGAATGTCTCCAGTCAAGGTTAGTGGTACTGGGCTTGGGGAAACAGACAGGGCAGCAGCTGGCCAACTCCCTTGGAAGACTGAGGTAGACAGGCATTTGAGCAGGGCGATGCCATTGCCAGGGGTTAAGTTGGGATTTCAGGAGCTTTGACTGCTCTTGACAAGGCAAGCCTGGCTAAAGCAGCTGAGTTTCCACAAGACAGAGGCTACAGGGACAGCTTGAATGCAGAGCAGTCAGGTTCTGTGGCCAGAGTTCAGAAGGATGTTTTTGATTCTGGGTTAAATTTGGAGTGGGCCAGCAGGTAGGGAAGGGGAAAGCAAGAGACTGGTTTGGGGTAATCTGGGCTCATAAGGGAACCTTGCCGAAAGTCCTGTTATGGGATCTGGCTCAGTCATTCTCATCCAGGAGCATTTCTGCCCCTTAGGAAACATCAGGCAATGTTTGCTGACATATTTGGTTATCATAGCTGGCTAGGTAAAGGCAGGGATGCTTCTAGAAACCCTACAGTAACCACAGAGGACCTTTTGGCCCCAGATAGCATTTGTGGAGGGTTACTGATGCAGTGTTCCTGAGAGAAACCAGCTCTCCTCTGGGGTCCAGCTCTGTCTTGACAAGCATGTAGCATTGTCCCCAGTGGTCAGAGTCTGAAGAAGAACCAGTATCATCCTACCAAAGCCACCACTGGCCAGGAACATGATTGGCATATCTCAACATATGTGCTTAATACCCTCCTGCTTGCCCACAGTGACCAAATGTTCTTGGTTTGCTGGACAAGTACTTGTACTGCAGGTTGGCCTTAGCAGAAGGCTAAGGTGTCCAGTGCATGGGGTTTGGACGCTAGAGGTGACCACAGAGCTGATACTGAGGACACTATGAGAGGAGGCTGGAGAGGTAGATCTGTGGTTAAGAGCATTGGCTGCTCTTGCAGAGGACCTGGGTTCTTTTCCCAGCTTCCACATGGCAGCTCACAACCATAACTCCACTTCCAGGAGATCCAGTGCCCTCTTCTGGCCTCTGTCAGCACCAGGCGCACAAGTGTACAGACACACATAAGCAGAATTTCAATACACTTCTTTTTTTTAATTAAAAAGAGAGAGAGAAAAAGATGACAGAAGCCTTCTTGGACAGAACCAACCCCGCTAGTGTGGCCTAACTAAGGAAACAAAACCAGAGATGTTGGTGCTATAGTTTCTGAGGGGGGAAAATGCAGGTTCCTGAGACATGGTGAACAAGGCAGAGGCAGGGGTGAACATGTAACTGAAACACCCCAAGAACATACAGGTTGGAGGCAAATTCCCACAAGGGTGTACATGGTATTGGTGAGGGTCATCCATGTTGAGAGAGGCTAAGGACACGGATACCACTGGCACTTGGGAGTTAGGCAAGGACATGGAAGTCAAAGGTGTTTGCATGAAGATGAGAGGGAGCCAGGATAGGGCAGGATGATAAAGTGGCCCTGGGAGCTGAGAGTAGGGATCATGTGCCCTGCACTCACAGGGACTCTGTGTCCTGCTTCTTCCTGAAATGGCAGAGGCGGTTCCAGTTGGTGAGCTAGGTACAGCACGGGACTGCACCTTCTAGTCTTTCTTGACTTACCATTTTCTAGTAGAATGGCGTCCCTTCTGCCCCAGAGGTGCTGGTTCTCTGGGGCTTCCTATGCCATCCTAATAGCCACCACCAGTCAAGACTAGGAGAAGCTACAGAAAGGACTGACTCACACTAGATGATCATAGTTCTGACTTTGGAGAGCAGTGGTGGGAGTCTCGCTGTCAGTCTTGCCAGGTAGAGGCTTCCCAAGGAACTCAGGGAAGGCAGAGCAGCCTAGCTGGTGCTACAGGGAAGGGAGTGCAGATGCAGAGGGGTCTGCATGTTTGGATGCAGTAGGTACAGGTTACATGTGCAGGAGGACGGCAGCACCACTGCCAGTGGGTGTGTGCAGGAGATCTAAAGTTTACTTCCAGGCTGTCTGTCTGTCCCACAGGGGCTGGGGCTTGTGTCCTGCTACGAGCACTAGAGCCCCTGGAGGGCCTGGAGACCATGCGGCAGCTTCGCAACAACCTCCGGAAAAGCACTGCTGGCCGTACACTCAAGGACCGTGAGCTCTGTAATGGTCCGTCCAAGCTGTGCCAGGCCCTGGCCATTGATAAGAGTTTTGATCAGCGAGACCTGGCCCAAGATGAGGCTGTGTGGCTGGAGCGTGGCCCTGTGGAGTCCAGCAGCCCAGCTGTGGTGGCAGCAGCTCGCATAGGCATTGGTCATGCAGGGGAGTGGACCCAGAAGCCCCTGCGCTTCTATATCCAGGGCAGCCCGTGGGTCAGTGTGGTTGACAGAGTGGCTGAACAGATGTATCAGCCTCAGCAAACAGCCTGATGGGATTTTTTATTTTTTTAAAGTAGAATAAATATCTTGTTTGTGGGAACTGTCCAAGTCTCAGCCAGAATTTGTGTGCATGAAGTTAATTCTTCATCTGGGTCAGGAAACTTGGGAAGCCCGTATGTATGGCACTGGAGAGGGGAGAGTCATCAGTGTATGGGCATATACACCTAGGAGCAGGAATGAGTTAAATGAGTTTCTGGACACTCTCAAGGATGACTGCAGAAGAGGCAGGTTGGGAAAGGGGTCAGAAAGACACAACTGTGTGTGTGTGAAGGACTTGGACTTCAGAGACACATCCTGGAAAATCTCCTCCAGCTCAGCAATGTTAAGATGCTGTAAGGACCAGACTGAAGAGATGGCAATGGTTAAAAGCTTCCTGCTCTTCTAGAGTTCCGTTCTCAACTCCACACCCAGGGGCTCACAATCTCCGTAACTCTAGCTCCAGGGTATGCTTTCTTCTGACCTCTGGGGACCCACACATACAAAACCATAAATAAAAATAAATAAACATATATTTTTTAAAGTAACGTTGGTGGCACATGCCTGTAATCCTAGCATATGGGGACAGAGGCAAGATCAGGAGTTCAAAGTCATTCTTGGCTACCTAGCACATGTGAGGTCTAGGCTACATAAAACTTTGTCTCAAAAAAAAAAAAAAAAAGAAAGGAAAGTCCAGCAGTGGTTGCCCCATAGCTACTTCTGACCAGATGGACAGCTGGAACAAGAACCGGTTCTGCTAGACTAGAGCTGCCCATCCTCCTAAGGCCAGTCAGAAGCCCTGGGCAGGGAGTAGGCTAGTTCCCATTCCCACTAGGCATGCTGCCTGGGCTCATGTGAGCAGTGCTTGGAAGACAGCAATGACAGGGTCCTCATGGGTGGTCACCACCAGCACACTGCGGAACTTGTCAAAGAGCGTGAGCAGCTGGGAACGCCGTGTGTTCTCATTGTACATGATCTCCTCCAGATGGTGACGGCCACGGAAGTAGTGAAGGAGCCTGGAAGAGAGAGGGTGGCATGAGCCTAACCCAAGACAAGGAGTAGGGACTACAAAAGCCATTGATGGGTGGATCTGTAAGCTGCCTGCAAGCTTGTGAAGAGCCGTGTGACCGGCGGTGGGCCTGAAGGGAGTCCACAAAGCAGCACGGCTGTGCACCCGATGAAGGGAGAAGTGCTAAAGGCTTCTTTATTCTCCTATGACACTGGGTTCAGTCTGCTCCAGGGAACAGGTCAGGCCTGGATCAGCACTTGAAAGAGTTGTAAATGGTCCTCCAACAATCTGCAGTGTGATTTTCAACACTGAACATGACAACCTGACCTCTCTCATAACACCATGCCCTTACCACAACTAAGTCAGGATGGACATGGCAGACATTAAGCTACTTAATTTTTCCCCAGGGCCAAGAATTAGGATATATTCGTGCCAAGCCCCAAGCGGGTCAGAACTTGAGAGTAGCTGCCTCTCAAGCAGTGACAAGGTACATCCAGAAGTTCTGAGTAAGCTGCCCACTAGACCTAGGGGCTTGGCCAGAGCCTGCATCCCCACACCTGGACAATAGCTCCTGCCCTTCACACACCAATCCTAGGTGGAGACCCACCATGAGCTGTGCAAGGATACCAGCGTTCCTATACTATGTCCCACTCAGTCGCCTGCTCCCTACCTGGCAAACATGCGGAGGTCTTCGGGGTTTTGGGCCGCAGGCACGTTGAGGATAGCAGCCCGCTCATGCTCGGAGAGGCTAGCCAGTAGGTTCTCTGTCATCCTCTTGTTCAGTGGCGAGTCCCCACTGGGGAGCAGCTCTGCACTGGAGTTATCCATACTGGGGCTGGTAAGGGTCATGTCATCACTGCTGGCTGTGGGTTGAAACAGCCAATTGATGTCAATTATGCCAAGATGGGGAGCATTGAAGGCACTGACAGCATCCAGATCCTGAGGTCACTGCCACACTCCCCTTCTGGTGCCCAACTGTACCATGTACCTTCATGCAAGAACTCACTGCCACCCCACCTCCTAAGTGTGTAGTATGCCTTTTATGTGGCTAACCTGGAACACAAGGAGCTGCCCCATAGGAACAGCTTCAAGGGCCCAGAATAGAAGAATGCTGCATGCTCACTATCCCCTAAAGCAGGCATGGGTATCATGTCCCACCTCAGCCAACATGGGGATGAAGCACTCGACAGAGTTCACATGGACCTAACAACAGACAGCTGTGGTCCTTGTGTTGACAGTATGAGGCCCTGCTTTGAGCACTGGCTGGAGTAGGGGAGTCCAGCTGTGCTTCAGTGGGCAAAGGCTGCCCCTAACTACAGCCAGCCACTTGGGGGTGAAGCCTTCCCCTCAAACCCAGGGGAGGCAGGAGGAAGAGGTCTCCACAGGCAGGGACAGAGACAGGTGAGTATACAGACGTGTAAAGACATCTCTTATTCCAGCAGTGCCCAGGCTTCCTGGATGCCATCACCAAAGTCTCCCAGCCTCCCACTAACAGACAGGTGTCCTGGATGGGGATCCTACTTGGGGAGCCGAAGCTTAGGGCATTGGGCGTGCTGAGGCTGCGGCCACCAACTCGGGCAGTGAAGGGGACATCATCCTCTCGCAGTCTGGGCTCCTCTTCACTGGGTGAGGCCATCAGACAAACGTAGGTGTGCAGCTGGATGAGGAGCCGGCGCTGCAGCATCCACACCACCATCTGGATGAGCTGGGTCTGTGGGTGAGCAGGGCAGACAGTGTGGGCTGGTTCCCTTACTCCACTTTTGACCCTGTTCCTAGGGGATGAGAGAGCTTAGGCCCTTAACAGCCCCAGTACCTAAGTATGAAGGCCTCCTGTTTGGAAGAAGGGACCCTCAGCTGCTGGGAAGGTCAGCTCAGCCCAGGGGAAGCAATGGGCTAGAAGAATTCCCAGACCACACTGGCACTAGCTCCCATCACAGGCCTGGGCTCCCTCCCTTCTCCCTACAGCAAGGTCCGTTCTTACCTCCCTCCTTCCAGCCCACTGAGACCTGCTGCCATTAGACAGTCCACTGCTAGGCAAGCCCACACACTGTTCAGAGAAGCAACTGCCCTATGAGTCCTTGGCTTTTCCTGAAAGTCTGCTCCGAGAACAGAGATGTTTCCAGAGAAAATGGGAAGGGGACCTACTGCTCCGGCGTGCAGCCAGTGGCTGGCTCTTCCTTGATAAGGCACATTCAGGCCTTGTGAGCACTGGCCAGGCAGTACCCAGCACCACGGAAAAGCATCCTCAGGCAGACACCAAGCTGCAAGGTGTGTGCAGACTGTACCAGTGCACTCATCTTTGGAAGGCCCAGAAGAGCTGCTGCTCAGGAGGTCACTCATGGGACGGGGCTGGGTTACCATGGTCAAAACCAAATAAAATTTTATTGGAATTCAAGCTATTGAAACACAAAACGTAAAAACTAAAACACAAAAGCTTTGCAAGCATTAGACAGTATTCCCTGGGATATGGCAAACCAAGCAGCTCCATCCCAGCCCCCAAAAAGGCCTGAAGCAGCTGCTCAGCATGGAAGATCAGCCGTTATCCAGACAACTGGGAAGTTTCTGCTGGGATGGGAGCACTGCCAGACCCTCCCCCAAGAACTGCCTGGGGGAGAGAAGGGAGGGTACAGATGTAAAGTGTATCTTTCATCCTCCTGGCTCAGTTCCTGGAAACCAAGGGCTCTGTGAAAGGCAGCTTTAAACTCTGGCACACTCAGCATGTAAATGAGCTGAAAACCCAGGATCTTATTCCCATTCACAATCTGAGAAGGGGAAGTATTTGACTTTAAGGACCGATTCTGCCAGTGTATCTGGCATCTACTGAAGATAAAGCACGGAGATCACCCAGCTTGTTTCAGACACCTGTCCTCTCCCCTGGGTCCCCTCCTAGAGCTCAAAGCACTTAATAGAGGGGAGGGGCAAAGCCTCTGCTCCAAGTCACCACTCCCCATCTCTTGAGCATGGGGCTGTGAAAAGTGACTGATCTGCAGCACACTGCACCTTCAGAAGCACCCACTACAGCCAGCCTCCAGCTACCAGCCCCTGCCCTGACCCAGGCCCTCCAGGCAAGACACAGTCCTAGCCTGATGTACTGTAGGTCTTAGGAAAAGGACCATAGGCCCAGAGACCCTAGGATTCCACACCAAGATCCCATGGTTTCTAAGCCCCCAGAGGAAGGGAAAGCAGGGCCTAGGCTTAATGAAAAACAAAGCCGTCTGCAGCCTCCATCTGTGAGAAGCCCCTTGTCCAGGGGTAGCACAAGGAAAAGCCAATGCTCTTCCGGCAAACTTAAGCCAGTCATGGACTTGAGGATACCCATGGTGGCTCCATGGACCACAGGAAGCCTGCAGTATTCACCAGCAAGTCCCCCAAACCAAGCCCAAGGTCAACAATGCTAAGGGCCTTTGAGTCAAGGGGGGCTGTAGTGACTCACCTCCTGTGCAGGGGGAGCCAGAGGGCTCCTGAACTCCGACAAAGAAACAGGCAAGGAAAACTTAGCCAGGATGGATGGCAGGTCATGGGACGGGAACTGGCGGGAGAACTGCTCAGCCAGCGGGGAGTACCTAGGGCAAACAACCGTGGTCACAGTGCAGTCTCATGCTCACAGCAACTGTCTGGGTGGGCATAATGACAACAGAATGAAGTATGGTGACCTGGCAGGCCTTCGGATGGACAGAGTTGCAGGCATCGTCCCTTAAGATGTGTCAGGAACCATAGAACCCCTCTGATCTCAGCCAGGAAGAGACAGCCTTAACATGGGCAGCACCAAACCTGACTGGGATCTATCTACACCTAAGCACGCCATTGGCAGCATCAGGATACAGTTAGAGCTGGCCTCAGGGCTTCAAGGCCTCTGGTCACTGGGGGTGCCACTAGAAGGGCCTGCTAGACTCTTCCTAGCTCTAGACTCTAGATGTTGGCAGCCAAAGGTACTCACAGGCAAACACTGGCATTGGGAGACAGGACATAGACGTTGTTCTCACACAATGGGTAGATGATGACCGCCTTGCCCCAGTATACCAGGTGAGCTGCAAGCTGGAAGACCTGCAAACCAAGGGGAGATGGCAGGACTGAACTTGGAGGCCATGGTCTTCCTGCCTAGAAAGGATGCACTCTGGAACTCCTCCAACCTAAAGTAGCACTGTACCACCCCAGCCTTGGGGCCAGTGAGTACCACCAGCACTGTGTTGTGCACTGTTTTGTACACTGTGAACAACTGTCATTCTGACTGCTTTAATAAAAAAGGGAATGGCCGATAGCAAGGCAGGATTTTGGGGGCAAAGAGGATGCTGGGAAGAATAAGAGAGTCACCAGCCAGATGGAGAGGGAGTAAGACATGTAGGACAAAAGGTAAATGCCACGAGTTACATGGCAACACACAGATGAATAGAAATGGGTTCATTTAAGTTACAAGAGCTGGTAGGACAAGCCTAAGCTATAGGCCGAGCTTCCATAATTAATAAGAAGACTCTGTGTGGTTATTTGGAAACTGGCAGGTGGGACAGAGAAAGACTGGCTATAGCATTGGTTCTGTATTCACAGCTCCCTGTGCTGCCTGGTACCACTGTTTTGCTAGGCAGTTGGCACACGAACACAGGGACACTGAAGTGCTGGGGAACCTGATCAGCCCACCCGGGTTGGATGATCCCAGAAGCATAGCGTTCCCATGTCAACTAGAACTCCAGCACCATTCTCCAAAGTAATGATTATGGAGTCTCTTATTGTATCCACTCCAGTGTACTCAAAGTTCCAACTCATCCCTGTGCACCTTGCTTTCCCCAGAGACCATCCTGCCCTGCTAGGCTCTCATATACCAGGAAATACAGACACCAGAAATCCTTTCTAGGGGTGGCCTCCAATACATGCTAACTTCATGAGGCCGCCAGACCTGCAAACACAGCACCTTAGCCCTTCATGAAAACATGTGTGAAATCCAAGCAATGACATTCTACCTAGATCACCAATACCCCACTCCATCCTTTCAGCAGATGGGCCCAGGGTGGTGAGTTCTCCTGCCTGAACACAGTGCCTGTTATATTGTTGAGGGCAGGTATCTGCCAGCAACCAGCTCAAACATGGAGGAAACAGTGAGATGGTTGTTTCCACACTATTTCTCCAAGTGCCACTGACATGAGCTCTCAGGCAAAGCCAGGCCCACTTTCTCTATTTCTGCCCTTCCCATCCTCCCTCCGCCCCTAAAATATTTTTCATTAGGCAGCCAGAACACCATTTTGGGGACTAAAAGTCCAAAATCAGCATGACAGGGCTGGAACCAAGGTGCCAGTAAATCTGTGCCCCCTTGGTGGGGTTCAAACAAACAATTTGTCTTTGTCT
The DNA here is from genome assembly GCF_037038515.1 of Microtus pennsylvanicus. Classification (NCBI taxonomy): domain Eukaryota; kingdom Metazoa; phylum Chordata; class Mammalia; order Rodentia; family Cricetidae; genus Microtus; species Microtus pennsylvanicus. The sequence goes on from NC_134589.1 coordinate 89,305,475, forward strand.
ATTCCAGCTGCTGTCATTTCTTGGCTTGTAGCCTCCTTCTCTTTTGTAGTCAACTTTCCTTCAAGTCCCTTCTTAAAAATATTTTTTATTTTGTGTGTGTGTTCATGTACCTATAGAAGCCAGAAGAGGCTGTAAGATTCCCTGGAGTTGGAGTTACAGGAGACTGTGAGCTGACCAACTTGGGTGCTAAGAACCAAATTCAGGTCCTCTAGGAGAACACAAAGTACTCTTAAACCTCTAAGCCAATGAGAGGGTCCCAACCTTCCTAATGCTGCGACCCTTTAATACAGTTCCTCACGTTGTGGTGACCCCAACCATAAAATGATTTCACTGCTACTTCGTAACTGTAATTCTGCTACTGTTAAAAATATCTAATATGCAGGATATCTGAGGCTCAGTAGTAGAGTGCTTGCCTAATCAGTCATGAGGCCCTAAATTCAGTCTCCAGTACTGCCAAAAACCACGTGGGTATACATTAAAAACCTGAAGAGGGCTAGGCAGTGGTGGTGTACACCTTTAATCCCAGCATTTGGGAAGCCAAGGCAGGTAGATCTCAGTGAGTTCAAGGCCAGCCTGGTCTACAAAGAGAGTTCCAGGAGAAATAGGACTGCTACACAGAGAAACCCCGTCTCAAAAAACAAACAAACAAATAAACAAAAAACCCTGAAGAGAAGAACTGAGTGTGGTGACATACCAAAGAGGCTGGGCAGGAAATTACCAGCTTGCAAATACAGTAGGCAGGCCAAGCAGTGTGGTGCACACCTTTCACCCCAGCACTCGGGAGACAGGCGAATCTCTGGGTTCAAGGCCAGCCTGGTTCTAATGAGCAAATTCCAGGACAGCCAGGGCTATGCAGAGAAACTGTCTCTAAAACAAACAAACCAATCAAAAACCCTCAAAACCAAAAAACAAAACAAAACAAAAAAGTCCACCTAAGGCTACAGAGAAGACATCCTATCTCATCTCAAAACTACAAGTCTGGAAGGGCTTTTAATTCAGCACTCAGGAGACAGAGGCAGGCAAATCTCTTAAATTCTAGGCCAGTCCGAGCTATATAGGAAGATGCTGATTAAAACAAACAAACAAACAAACAACTTTAATACTGACAGGATCTTCAGTGTTTATCTCTGGAATAGAGGATTGTGGGGACTTTCTGATCTGTAATTTATGTTATATTTGAACTTTCATGACTGTTAATAATTTTTCATTTGTATTAATTACATGTATATGTGTGTATATTCAGGTGTCCTCAGAGACCAAAGGCATCAGATCCCCTGGAACTAGAGTTCTGGTCAAGCTGCCTGATCTGGGCGCTAGGAATGCAGCTCAGGTGCTCTGCAAGAACAACACAATGAACCACCTCTCCAGTCCTACTTATTAGTAATTTTATCAAGACAAAACTCCCAAAGTAATGGGAGGCAGTGGCGGGGAGGAGGCAGAAATCTTTAATAAATAAATAAATTCAAAAAAAAAAACTCCCAAAGTGTTTCCATTCTCTGGATTGATATGGTATGAGTGATTTTCTAATTGTTTTGTCTTGCTTTTTGGAGACAGGGTCTCCCTTTGTAGCCCAGGCTAGCCTTGAACTCAGATCCTCCCACCCCAGAATTATACACATGTACCACAAGGCCCATCAGAGTGATCTTATAGTATGTGTGACATTCACACCCGAGGCAGATGTTCCCCCAAAAGTCCAGCACCACCCTGGGGCTACTGTACTCACAGGGACACCTACAGGAAAGAGCAGCCCAGAGCACGTGAGGAGAACCACCAGGGCTAGAACTCATAGGGGTTCGCACAAGCACAGCAGCAGTGAACTATTTATATCAGGTTCAGCAGGGAGTTGGTACGGAAGGAAACAACACCCTCCTCCCTGATCCCAGACAAGGCCCAGGCAAGGAAATGGAGGAGACATCAAAGGTTTATCAAAGAGGACTGTGACGGTGAGGGTCAGGCCCAGTCCTAGCACAGACTCTATCCAAACTGGGACTAGGAAGTGAAAATACACCATCACCCATGTAGCCTGAACTCTTTACAACAGTAGCACAACCCCTCTCTGTGGAGGTTCAGAGCAATAAATATATTCAAAGTTCTGAGTCTTAGATGCTACAGAGGGAAGCAGAATGTGGTCCTTGCCAGGTCTTGTCCAGCTTAGGAGGCCAAGGTGAAATACAAAGGCAGGATATGCTAAGTGCTCTCACAGAGCCCAGGGAGAGCCAGAGATAGAGAGAAGGGATGAACTTATTCTGAGAATAGAAAGGATTTTGAAAAAAAGTAACCCAATAGGCCCATAAAGCAAAAACTACCTGCAGTGCCAACTCACTTCTCACACAGAGCTAGGAGGCCTAGCTAGAGGGGTCCAAGAGGGCCTGCCTCAGACCTGTGGCCACTTCATTCCACTGAGAAGTCTAGCCTTTGAGAAAACAGAGGACCCCGGGTGAGCATTTGCTACCCCCTGGTGGCCACAGGGTGCACACCACTACCAGATCTGAATATTGGCATCCATTCACTTGGTCCTGCCTTAGATCACCTGGATGGCACTTACAGCCCTGGCATAGGTAACCTGGTAAGCACTCCAAGCCCCTGGCTTCTTCTATGCTTTTCCTCCATCACACTTCAGCCAGAAACACAGACAAGACTGAGGGGCCCCCCTCTGAGCCCAGAGTGGGATCCAGCACGTGATCTGGGACACAGTGCTACCCTGCAGGTGGAGCACATTTCTGAGGACAACCTCATCAGTTGTTTCTCTCTTGTCTCTACAGCTCTGCCCACAGCCTCTTTGAGAATGAGGGTATTTTGATGAGTCTGGGACTGAATGAGAAACATAAAAGGGGGTGGGGGCAGTGGAACAAAAGGGATACATGTGGACCAGTAATGGGCTTAGAGACTAGTCCCGCAGGCATCAGAGAGTGAATTAAACAAATTCTCAGTCCTATAGGGAAGGCTTTCTCTGAACATCTGACTGGACTTAAATGATCTCTAGAATAAGGCTGAATCTCTGCATGTCTCTTTGTTAAAGACATACTTTATTTAAAAATAAATAAATAAAAGGTGGGGAAATGTGCAAAGGAAAGAAGCACACACAGTAGGACAAGTTAGCAGCTCAGGTCCAAGCTCTCACTTCCCACACACATGCGCATGTGTCACTGCGACTGTCCTGAGCTATGTGCTGCCCCTCCCCAAGCTGTCCTCCAGGCCTTTGCTGGGACCATCTCTCTCCTTCTCTCATAGCTTGTCTCACGTCTGCTCAACAAAGAAGGGAGTCATGCCAATGCTCACAAAGACAGCTCTAGCCAGGTGTGACTCAGAAGTCAGAACCCCAGGCCTCCCACCCAGACTACCCTGATCTGTGGCAGGTCATGTATGTAGTATCTATTTGTGTGCTAGACAAGGGTCCCTGGAGATTCAGCATGGCAAGCAGGCTGCTTCCCTAAATGTACCCATAGGCCTCTTCCCACTTCTCCAGGTCCCCGGCATACCTGCAGCAAGGCCAGATCAGCGTCCTGGGCTAGCTGCTGCAGGTTCTTCACAGCAGATGTGGTCTTGATGACCCGCACCAGAGCCGGAGAGCAGTCAATGGGAAGCTCACCCAGCAGAGACTTCTCATCACTGAGTAGCAGCAAGGCATGGTACGGGCTGAAGGACAGAAGTACATGTCAGCGGAACATGAAGGGCCATAGGCCCTGGACCACCAGGTAAGTGCCTGGAACACCAAGGCATGGTCAGAGTTCATAGGCACTGAACTGTGGGCAGGAGAGGCTAAGGGAGAAATCAGAGAAAACAGTGATGTGTCCAGGAGCTTTGACAAAATCTGCAAGGATTACTGCTGTCCTGGGGTAGGGGTGGGGATCAGAACAAAACTACTATGCCCAGCTCTCTACCTTATCTTTTGAGATAGGACCTCTCATTGAAACTGAAGCTTGCCAATTTGGCTAGAATGGTCAGCCACCAAGCCTTTGAGGAGATCTGCCTGTCTCTGCCACCTTATACTTGTGTACACACTCATGCACATACACATATAAATAAACAATATTGGGGCTGGAGAGATGTCTCAGAGGTTAAGAGCACTGACTGTTCTTCCAGAGGTCCTGAGTTCAGTTCCCAGCAACCACATGGTGGCTCACGGCCATCTGTAATGAGATCTGGTGCCCTCTTCTGGCCAGCAAGCATACATACAGACAGAACACTGTATACATAATAAATAAATATTTAAAAAAAAACAATATTATAAAGTAAAAAAAGGGGGGGGGCTGGAGAGATGGCTCAGCAGTTAAGAGCACTGGCTGCTCTTCCAAAGGACCTGGGTTCAATACCCAGTACCCACATGGCAGCTCACAACTGTCTGTAACTCCAGTTCCAGGGCTCTGACACCTTCACATCAATGCATATAAAATAAATTTAAAAAAAAAAAGCTGCCCGATGGTGGTGGCACACCTTTTTTTTTAATCCTAGCACTCAGGAGGCAGAGGCAGGCGGATCTCTGTGAGTTAGAGGCCAACCTGGTCTACAAGAGCTAGTTCTAGGACAGGCTCCAATGCTACAGAGAAACCCTGTCTCAAAAAAAAAAAAAAGCCAGTTGGTGGTGCACACCTTTAATCCCAGCACTCAGGAGGTAGAGAGGTAGAGGCAGGAGGACCTCTGTGAGTTTGAGTCCAGCCTACAAAGCGAGTTCCAGGACAGCCAGGGCTGTTACACAGAGAAACCCTGTCTCGAAAAGCCAAAAAAAAGAATTCCAATACCTGGGAGGCAGAAGCAGGTGAATCTCTGTGAATTCAAGGCCAGCCTGGTCTACATAGTAAGATTCAGTACAGCCAGGAAGACAGAGAGACCCTGTCTCATGAGGGAAGAAATATGTGTGTGTGTGTGTGTGTGTGTGTGTGTGCGCGCGCACGTGCATGCATGCATGTAGTGGTAAAGTGCTTGCCTAGCTTGTGAAAAGTTCAATCATTAGTACCACAAAAAAAAAGAAAGGGGGGATCTTTCTAAAATAGGAAAAACAAAGCATCCACCAACTATGAATAGAACTACACAAATATGCACAGTGAGAAAGAAGGCCATTTGACTCCAGCACAGATGTGGGAGGGTGGGAGGACTGGGCATTGCATGCTCTGCTTCTGCCATTTCCAGTGCTGAGGAATGCACCCAGATTTTTCTCCATCTTTTTCTTCTTTGTAGTGCTCATGTTCCAGATTGTCCTTGCAGGAAATCAATTAATCTAAGAAGCTACCTGGGTTCCCATGATTTCGGACTGAAATGCTGACCATTACTGAGTGTAGAGTACCATGAAGACAATCTGCTAGAGTCCTAGTTTAGACCCATGCTGCCCTGCAGGCCTGGGCGAGGCCCTTGGCCAGTTCTACTCACCCAGACTATGCTGGGAGGGCCCAGAAAAAAAACTGGGATGGGTCATTTCTGGGCAGAACTGGATATAAAATCATGTGGTTTTACTAACAGCAAAGTCCTACCTACCAACTTCTGTGGCAGGAAGAAGGGAATTTCTGGAACAAAGTAACAAGTAAAGTCCCAGGCAGCAGCTGCCAGGAAAGGCATGATGGGGTTGGCTCTCACCGGATGGCTTTCAGGCTCCGCTCAATAGCCTCAGGAGGGATCAGACTTGAAGCTGCATAGTGGATCTTGTGGGGCAGACAGAAGCTCACTTCCAGCCAGCTGTTAATGTGAAGCCGCACCACACCAGATGTGCAGAGGCTGTCAAGAGTGGCACCGTTAGTACAGCAGCCACCTGCCCATTCCCTAGAACAGCACCCTATTCACAGATGCGGGCCTTACACGCTGCCCTGCTGGCTATAGGAAGACATAAGGGAGAGCTCAGGGGTAAGAGAGGATCTTTTCAGATCTCAGCAAGCCTAAGTACATGTTAAGAATACACACACACACACACACACACACACACACGAGCCCCCGTTTCTTCCTCCCTCCCTCTCCCTTCTTCCCTCCCTGGAATATAATCCAATCAGCCTGTCAGGACTAAAGGAAAGTGCTTCTGTCTCTCCTGGGAATTCAATGTAGCAGAGCCATTGGCTGCCTGCCTGGGCCTATAGCAGACAGACACCTGGCATCCACAGCCCATCCTCTCTGAGATGACCCAGGCACAGGTGGGCAGTTGGACAAGAAAGGACCTATCTCCAAGGAGAAGAGATGGTAGAGGAGGGAAGCTGCCAAGTTCCACAGAACACTAATGGTAAGAAGCACAAAGCACCTGCCTCCATGACCCTTGCTGGTGGTGGGAGTGACGCAGGTTAGAAGAGAAACAAGGGACCATGCAGCCCCAGCATGTACCACCGCAAACCTTTACTGACATGTGCAGGTCAAACATGGCAGCACTGTCCCTAGCTCAGCATGGGACATGTCCCTAGCTCAAACCATCAATAAATCCTATGTACTCTACGTGCAAAGACATTCAAAATCCAGACCTCTCCAGTAACACCAGACCAGAGCTGCCCGGACAACCAGCACCCAGTCCACTTTCCTCACAGGTTCTACCTGGGTAGTACCATCCAAGGTCTTCCAACATAGAGGACCTGTGTCCTGTACACACTTCCTGCTCTCATTTCCTGCCCCATCACTCAAGTCTAGCCACTCTCAGGACCCTGGCACTCGCGGCTCTCTCATGACTTCAGTCTCAACTGAAGCCACTTTCTCCATGAGGCACTCCCTGGTCCCACCTTCACTCTAAGCCCTCACCCTGCACCCATGTGCTCATGGCCTGTCTGCTACCTAATGCTGTCCTGACCAACCACACCCTATACATACAAAGCACAGCACTCATGAGTAGAGGAGGGGGAATGGTCTTCAGGAGAACTGTCTGCCCAGAAAGCCCTTGCTGAGAACAGGCTCCACTATGGACATGTGGAAGAACCACACACAGAGGAGGAACGGGTTGTGCAAAGGGGGAGACCCGCCCCATGGCTCAGCCACACAGTCCTTGTGTTAAGCTCCAACAGCACGTGCTGATTAAACAGAATCTGTTCAGGTCTATATGCTATGTGGGCAAGAAGCATGATAGCACATTTCTGCAGTTAGCTGAATGACATAAAGGAAGAAAAGCAACTGCTTAGGCAAAGTCCCTGTGACTTTATTTATTCTGCATGAGAAAGCTGTTTCTGGTCATCCGCCCCAACCCAGTCAAGCTCAGAGCAAACCAGGCAGGTAGCCTCCTTCACCCAATGTAGGAAATACAACCTAAAGCTTCATGGTAACTTCAGTTCTCAAACAAGCATACAGGATACATCACTTGGTTTTCAAACTGCCAATTTCTATAGCACCTTCCCCCCATCTTGTTTTCTCTGCTGCCTCCTACCCAGAAGAGCAGCCAAGAAATACTTTCCCATCACCACCCACCCTGCTGCTATTCTCAGCACCCAGTATGGGAATGGCCAAGCCTAGGGCAGGCCAGCAGCTCAAGGAGGTGTGGCAAGAGTTCTTCCTGCCTAGGTCAAAGGTGTAAATGTTGGGTACTGTGGGAGAAACAAGGTCCTTGCTTCAGACCCGAGAAAACACACTTTTCTCCCCACTCCTAATTCTTTTCCTGAGACAGGGTCTCTGTATGTCCTGACTGTCCCAGGTCTCAATATGCAGGCTGGCTTCAAACTCACAGACTCTGCCTGCCTGCCTTCCAAGAGCTGAGGGTAAAGATGTGTGTGTCGCCATGCCCATGCCTTGTTTTGAGAGAGGATTTTGCTGTGTGACCCCGAGCTGTCCTCAAATATGTATTCCTCCTGCCTCTACCTCCAAAGTGCCTAGATTCTCAGCATGTATCATAATATAGCTGCGGAGGACTATTATAGCCTCTTCCCTGAAGCCTCCAGCAATAAACCAAGAGTCTTAAGTTCCTGAATTTCTCCAGGAACTCTAGCCAACAGTTTCAAAAGCAAACTACGTCTTTTCTCCTTCAAGCAGGGACTAAGCACGAGGAAAGGAAAATGGAAGAACATATCTGTGAGCCCTCACTCCCCCGGATCCCTGCAGCACCGACTGTTCAATGCAAAGCAGGCCATGGCTCCCAAACTTCTATGTGTGCTTCTCCCAGAGCCTCAGCACCTCTGAGGAAGGGTGGAGGATGGGTACCACGCTGTGGCTGAGGGCAACTGTGGTTCACATTCCCTCAGGGAGAAACAAACTAGATGGCTTAATAAGTGTCAAGATATGAGTCAAAGACCCAGGCTCTCTGAGGAACTCAATATTCTTGGTCTCTTCTAGAAATGGGCCCTGACCAAAGCATGTCTGAGTGCATGGAAAGCTCACAACCAACCTTGAGAAACCACCTAAGGAAACACTGCATTGTGATAAGATCTCGGCATCCATACACAGATGGAAAAGGAAAAAGAAGGGTAAGAGGGGAGAAGGTTAGAGTACGCTGCATGGAGTCACGCCCATGCAAACACTAGCCTGCCTCCTCCAATTAGCTTAACTCATGGTCATAAAGGGAAGAAATAATAGGTCCTATTTTTGAACTCTCTTATTTAGGGGATAGCACAGGGTAGCTGTTGGAACAACGTGGAATCAGAATTAAATGCCAAGACTCCTATCATTTCAAATACAAATGATTCTGCTCCACCAAGGACCTCAGTGGTGCTGTAACAACCATCTGGTAGGTGCAACTCTAAGTACTGTTTCAGGTTCCTGGAGTACAGCAAGAAAGGAAACAAATTACAGCCTTGCACTTGGGAGAATCTCTGGCTAGCACTAAGAAAGACAACCTTCAGCAAGTTGTATAAACCAAAGAGTTACAGAAAAAGGCACATCAGAGACTTGTGTATAGGCCAGGCTTAAATGCTAGCTGTAGGCATGAGGGAAACCAGGGACACATTAAGGCCTTCATAATACCTTCACAGCTCAGGAGTCTCTGCCATCCTCATGACAGATGACTTTGGATCCCCAGCCCGTGACTTTCCCTCTGAATACTTTGCGCTGAGCTGGAGCTGTGGGGCAGAGACACTGAGCGCTGCCATTAGGAGTCCCCCGAGGACCAGATGCACGTCTAGACAAACCTCTGGAGTACACTGGAGGATAAGGAACATCAGAAATGCCCAACTTTAGCCTGTAGCTCTGGAGAAAGTCAGGTGAATCCTTCACAGTAAGAGGGAAAACCAGGGAACACACTAGCGTTCGTTAAGAAGGGAAGAAACAGGACTGTCCCTACTTCTATAATCTGCAATTCAAGACAAAACCAGGGTCTACACCAGAAAAGTTTCCTGCTAAGTTTGTGTTTCTTTTTGCAGGTGTTTAATTATTTAGTCTGAAAACACTCTGCAGACAAACACTATCCCCAAGCTTATCCAGTCTTCACAGCAGAAGAACCCAGCCCTTTCTGTAACAAGAGATAATGCTTCTGCCGGAGCCCTGCATCTGCACACCATGACTGTGCAGAGCACCAGGACCCTGTGGTCCACACCCAAGATGGGCCCTGTGCAAGCTTATCTCACTCCTCACTCAACTCATCTCAACTCCTACCTTTGGCTAAGAACCAAAGGTCACTTTTTGACTCAGCTCAGCTCATCCTCTTCCTCCTTTGAGACTCTGCCATGTGTGCTGTGTCCTCTGACCCACACAGCAGCAGTCAATCTTCCTGCACATGTGGTAGGATGCTGCACAAACCAGGAGACATGGGTAGGCTTCAAAAGTCCTTGAGACTTCAAATGAAACTTTACATATAGGTACACTCTCATGAAATAAAGACTGTGACTCTCAGAATATCAGAGGCATCCACAGGCTTGCGCTTGCTCTTGAGCAGTGCCTGGCCAGGCCTAAGACAGAATTCCCAAGAGCTAAGCCGCCCAGACTCTACCACAGTCCGTTAACTCAGAGAATTACTCAACAGAACACTTCTTCACACCCCAAGGGATTTAAATCATCACTTCTCCTGCCATTACATATTCTTTTAACTCTCAGTGGATGATGAGCTAGGCAAAGGGTTATGTACAGAAAGTGAAGGGATACCCCTGCCCTATTGAGGGATGGAACCCAGGGGTCACATGGGCTTGTGAGTTCCGTAAGGAGACAGGTAGTGGGACAGTCAGGGTGACCTCCTAAGAGGTTCCTACTTCCAATCTATACTCACAGACACATAGGGACCCTGGCTTTGGATAGTAAATCCAGAACAATTCTGTTGAAAAGATGCTCTCAAAGCTCTACATCAATTAAGCCCACAGCTTCCTGTCCTTTAGGTCTTCTCTGAGAAGATCTTTCTCAGGAATCTGGCAGGAACCTGCTTTCAGGAGACAGCCAACGTACAGTAGCCACAACTTTTCATTGCTGAGGGAACAGGACCTTGAGACCAACCACAGACCTAGTGAGATGAGGCTGAGGGAAAATCAAGCCAAGAGGGCTACTAGGCAATTACAGAACTGTGCCAATACCAGATGGGTGGGAACAGAGGTTACACCTGCCACATCCTGCCAGGAAGTGTTGCTCTCAGCCTCCCCAAGGCAGCTTCTAGGACCCAGGATTGGCTGGTGTGGAAGTTCACCTGGAGAGTGAGACCTTGTGTACTAACAAACAGGTTATCTGGCTAGAAGAAGAATCTTGAGTAGCCTTTCTGGTGAGAAATTCCAAAAGCTCAAATTCCTGTGCTCCTCCAAATTGGTCCACTAGGTGGCGCTGGGAGGCATGAAGCCCTGAGCTGTGCCTGGTGGATGACAAAACTATGTGAGGTCTTATTTCCTTCCAACTTTCCACCACAATCCCGGTCCACTCTTTTTTCTTTAGAAACCTAAGGTCCCTGGTTTTCCTTTTACTTTGTTTTTTAGATGCTATGTAGCCCAGCCTTGTCTATATAAATGAGTTAGTTCCAGGCCAGTCAGGGCTACAGAAAAGAACCCAGTCCAACAAACGAAAGAGAAAAAGCTAGAGTCACACTCCTGTAACCCCAGAAGAAGGTTCTAAAGTATCAAACCAATTTAGACTACTTAGTGAGACTCTATCACTCACACACACACAATTAAGTATTTTGTTTACATTTTAATAGAGTATCCGGCCACCAATATAATCAAATCAACATGAGGTTTCCATCGTGTCCCCAATACTTGTTGACCCCATATAGTCAGTGTCTCAAACTCCAGCTTCCCCGGAGCCCAGATTATGACACCAGTTCTATCCACTGAACCTTGATTTCCTCATGTGTGAAGAGACTCACCTCATGTGAGACTCACCTCAATATAGATGGCAAAGAACTTGGTAGCAAGTTAAGCTCAATAAAATGTTTAATGGTTTTAAAAAAACCTTTCAGGCTTCTGTGCATAACTTTGCACAATCTTCTGTTTTAAAAGGGGTCCGGAGTGATGTATCCCTGCTGAGTACACACTACTCAACAAAGGGGCTGACGCTTGAAAAATGGACACCAAGGTGACTTTTCTGAAGAGTGGCCACACAGCCGTCCCTTCCCTGCCCTCCCTTGTTCTACCTCAGCAGAGCTCCAGCACACACACCAGAGCATCTCCCAGTCTATGGCAGCTCTGTGGGATGTTTCAGCTCTGGAGGCTGGGGGAAGGAGACCCAGGAAGAGGAGATTAGACAAGCATAATCCTGTCTTACCTGTCGTAAGCTTCTTTGAGGTCCCTAGCCAGCTTACACTTGGGCAGGATGTGGTGGAACGGGGACTGAGGACCTTCATTTGCTACAAGAATCACAATAGGTTAGGATTTACCTGATTTTGTTTTTTGTTTTTTTGTTTTCTGCTTTTACAAAGCAAATAAACATGCACAGGCCAGAACAGGAACTATCTTTAGAACAAATTCAACATTTCAACATTAACAAGTAATGTTAAAGCAATGTTAAACTAACATCAAGAAACCCCTTGCAGTAATAATAATAACAATAATAATAACAAATCAATGTATCCCTGATCCCTCTAAAATAAAAACAGACTCAGGTGATCTGTGAAGTTATTTCTATATGAAATATCTGCATTTAAACTTGTCACTGGCCTACACAGCCTTGCAGCCACAGGAGCCTGCCATGGAAGGAGTGTCTCTTAACTCATCAGACCCCACCTTCTGCTGCAGTGACCGGTACTCCCATGCCATATCCCACTCCTCTTCCCACACTTGTATGCTAGTGAGATTTGTTTTTATGACTGAAATATCTTTTATTAATCTTCATGAATCACTAATAAAAATATGAACAATTAAGATCTTTCTTTTGGGGGGCTGGAGAGATGGCTCAGTGGTTAAGAGCATTGCCTGCTCTTCCAAAGGTCCTGAGTTCAATTCCCAGCAACCACATGGTGGCTCACAACCATCTGTAATGAGGTCTGATGCCCTCTTCTGGCTTGCAGGCATACACACAGGAAGAATATTGTATACATAATAAATAAATAATTTAAAAAAAAAAGATCTTTCTTTTGTTGTTGCTGTTTTGAGACAGGGTTTCTCTGTGTAGCCCTGGCTGTCCTGAAACTTACTCAGTAGACCAGGCTGGCCTCAAAGTCACAGAGATCTGCCTACCTCTGCCTCCCAAGTGCTGGGATTAAATGTGTGTGTCACCATCACCTGGTGAATGTGGTTTTTTTTAACATTTAATTTTTTAACAGATTTTGTTGTTGTTTGTAAGTTTGTCTGTTTCTTTCCTTTTGAGACAGGGTCTCACTATGTAGTCTTGGCTAGATTGGGACTCACTATGTAGTCCAGGCTGGCCTCAAATTCACAGAGATCCACCTGCTTCTGCCTCCCCAAATTAAAGGTAAGTACCATCAAAGAAGAAGATGAAATAAAATTTCTGAATTGTTAACTATTATAATTAACGAAAATACAAAATATAAGTGGGGGCTGGAGAGGTGGCTCAGAGGTTAAGAGCACTGGCTGTTCTTCCAGAGGTCCTGAGTTCAATTCCCAGCAACCACATGGTGGCTCACAACCATCTGTAATGAGATCTGGAACCCTCTTCTGGCCTGCAGGTAGACATGCAGGAGAAACACTATATAGAATAAATCAATAAATCTTAAAGTGTGTGTGTTTGTTGTCATTTTGTTTTGGGTCCTGGGGCTGGAACCCAGAGCCTCACATATACTAAACAACCACTCTATAACTACTTTCAGGCCCACAATACAAGTGATTTTGTTTTTCAGACAGGGTCTCTCTATCCCTGACTGGCCTGGAAATCAGAGATCCACTGGCCGTTGTCTCCCAAGTGCTAGTATTAAAGGTATACACCACTTTAGCTGGGCAGTGGTGGTGCACACCTTTAATCCCAGCACTCAGGAGGCAAAGGCAGGTGGATTTCATTCTTTCTTCTGTAGCTGCTAACCTTATCGAAAGGAGGCCAAGGTCGTTACCAGTTTCTCTCCTGTATTTGATCTTTTGGGCACAACAAACATTACCATGTCTATCAGCAAAGACTATTTCTTATAATTGATTAGGAGATATAGTTATATTCTTCTTCAATTTAACAGCCAAAAATATGGAAATCACCCATTTTACCAGCTGACGATCTTAACCACTTCCTGAGTTTCCCAACCCAGGGCAAATTTGTCTAGCAGAACCAATGCCAGGCAGAGATTCACAGCAGGGTGGGGGGTATTTCCTATAGATATCAATTCAGACCCATCCATTTAGGGAAGTAGATCCATATGCAAATGCCTGGAAGAGCCTTCCTGTGCCCCTGGTCATGACCAGCTCAGTGTGAAGACACTGTAACTTCTCTGACTAGTTTCTGCTTACCAGATGTTGTAAGAACTTCCTCTCCAGTGTCCAGTTCACCAAAAGCCAAAGCTTTGGTTAGCTTCTGACTGTTCTGTTGTGGTATGGGAGAGGTAGAAAGATTCTCTGTTCTTAGTCCACAAAGAGAACTGGCATGTGCTCAAACCTGCAATCAGGCAGCAAGCCCGCCTTTTCTACATAGAAGTTCTCTTCAATAGTGTCCCTGAAACTAGAGAGCCAATTAGTAGCACTATCTGCAACTGCCTCGAATCAAAGCATAGTGACCAATTGGTCCTCTAGAGATACGACACCAAGAAGTCATCAGCCAGAGCAGACCCATGCTCACCAGGCAGCCGCACTTACCGTCAGCCATAGCAGATACCTCATCCTGAAGTGCTAGTATCAGCTTGGCCTCTCGAGTGAGGTACTGGCAGCGGCGCTCCTCATGCTGCAGGACAGTGGCAATGCGCCGGGACAAGTTATGTAGACAGTTTATCACTGATGGGTCAGCGTTGGCCTGTGTGAGAGAGGCCAAACGCTCAAAATATGTATACAGAGACATATTATTTAAAAGGAGCTTATACACGTGCATAGCAAAAGTGCAGACCACAAAGAAGGTCCTCTCCATTTCCTCCACTAGGTTCCTCCTCATAGTAATTACTGTCCAGAATCCCTGTGCATGTCTACAGCCTACCTACACAAATGCTGGCTGACACCCCATCTTATTTTTATATCTCAGGAACAACTGTAGTGACTCTATGGGAGTCCTCTAAGGGTAACACATTCCCACTATGCTAGGACTATATAGAAAAGAAGGGACAGCTAAGGGCATGTTATGTGATCTGGGTCACAGGTCATCTGAGGAAGGACACCCAACGGAGCAGAGAAAGCTAGTCAAACACATACAGCACTCAGAACAGAGGCTGCCCTGAGCAAAATCTTGGAGGTTTCTGTAATCACTGCTGTGCACTGGCCATTCAGGAACATGTCTGGCCTATAGTATATAGGAATTTATTAACAACAGGCTGCATTGTTACAGAACATGTAATACAGAAGTATTATGCTATTTTCTGAATATCTGTCAGGGGTGAGTTCTTCCTAGCAAAGAAGACCTAAGTTAACCAGAATACCAGTAGGCTCCAGGTCCAATCATCCTGCCTCCCCACCCCCCATTTTGCATCCACACTGACTAAGTCAAAGTGGCATGCAAAAGTTCTCAGGTTAGAAGTGTCCCTCACCCCTCTGAAACCTATCAGAGACTACAGTCAACCAGCAGGTGTACACACCCAGACCAAGGGTGGAGCAGGCCACTGTGGGATCTATGGAGATGCTTGAAGGAGCAGATAACTGAGCCAAGCATGACTCAGCGCTTCTAGGGGCCACCAGGATTGCTGAGTAATACTTTGGAGTGCAGGGTTAGAAGGAAGAGGGACAAATGGCACTACTGATTAGGCCCTCTGATGCTGTTTTCCCATCCTGTGTATTTTCCAGATGACTCTGTGCCTGTTACTTTTAAGTAAAAATCTTACCCAGACCACACTTTGTTCACCTGGAGTTGGAGATTTTCCATACTGTCAGTAAGTCCCATCTTCACAAAGAGAACTAGCACACGGGCATGCTTGCAATCAGGCTGTCTACCCTGACTCTGCAGGCCTACGGCATCCCCTGACCATGTCCTAAACAGGATGATTTACAGGATATATGCAACTGCCTCAAAATAAAACACACATTTAAGAGAGTCTGAGTGAAAACATTTCCACTAGAAAAGCAGGGAGAAAATAATCTTGGACACAGAAAACTCCTTTGAGGAAGGACTGAAGAGGAGCCACTAGCTGAGGCACAAAAGCATCCCTACATCAGCTGCTGGGGACCAACTGTTTATATTTCGCCTTTGTGCAAAGTGGCACAAAGTAAAATTTTTCTTCTCCCTACCCATGAAAGGCTCAATGACATGCACTGAAGGGATATCTGGTATGTCTTGTTTGCACAGGCTAACACTGAGCAAGCTGCCTTCAGCTCCAAGCTATGCAGGGACATGCTGAGAAAGCAGCCACCCAGAACATGCCAGACTTTAATACGAATGCTTATAAAGTACATACTTGCAGCTAGGTGTGATAGCTTATCCCTATAATGCTAGCACTTGGAAGGCAGAGGTAGAAGGATCAAGTTTAAGTCTACATATGAAGTTTGAGACCAGCCTAGTCTACATGACACCATCTCAAACAAACAAAGTGAACTTTCACAGTACAGAACAGGAAGCAGCACGAAGTGACTATGTCATCATCCATGGGGCTTCCTGCCAAAAGCTTGTATCCAAATGAAACACCTCCATAGTCACTTCCAGTCTGCAGGGTGCAGAAAGTCGGGAAGCAAGTCTCACAGTCTACTCAATGAGACAAATCTGGATGTGGAAAATGTGATGGGACAATGGGACAGCCAAGACTAGAAGAGAAAGATACACCACTCACACTGAGTGGAGTCTGCATCATGGCTCATACAGGCCAACTGGAAAACTATGTTCTCAATCAGAAATTTTTAATAGACCAGGTACTAGTTAATACCAACTTACTGTGGTGAATTCTTATCAAATTGAAAAGCGGATTACGGCATAAAATAAGAACCATTACTTTAGCTTTTAATCCCAGTCCTTGGGAGGCAGAGACAGGTGGATCTCTGTGAATTCAAGGCCAGCCTGGTTTATGGAGTGAGTTCCAGGACAAGCTCTACAGTGAAACCCTGTCTCGAAAAAACAAAACAAAAACAAAAAAAATTTTTTTACTTTATAGATAAGTCTTGTAGTAAAGGAATAATGAATAAAAATACAACAGACATGAAGCACATGCCTGTGATCCTAGTAGAAGAATCAGGAGTTCTAGGTCATCCTCAGATATATAAGAGCTTATGGCCAGCCTGAGACGTATAAGACCATGTCTAAAAAGAAACAAAAGGTAGGCGTGGTGGTACACACCTTTAATCCCAGGACTCAGGAGGCAGAGGCAGGCAGATCTCTGAGTTTAAGGCTAGCCTGGTCTACACCTGTCTCAAAATAAAAATGGATGTGGGAGGGGCAGGACAGAAAGACGGCTCAGTAGTTAAGAGCACTTATGCTCCTCCAGAGGTCCTGAGTTCTGTTCCTAGCACACATCAAGGGGCTCACAACTGCTTGTAACCTCAGCTCCAAAGGATCTGACTCCTCTTCTGGCCTTGGACAGATACCCATTTACTCATGCACACATAAAAATAAATCTAAAACAAAAGAATGGACATGAGACCCAAGACTTGCTTTAAGATATAGAGGCAAGGGGCTGGAGAGATGGCTCAGTGGTTAAGTGCACCGGCTGCTCTTTCATAGGACCTGGGTTCAATTCCCAGCACATAGCAGCTCACAACTGTCTGTAACTCCAGTTCCAAGGGATTCAATATCCTCACACAGACTTACACACAGGCAAAACACCAATAAAATAAAAATAAATAAATCTTTTAAAAAAAGATACAGAGGCATAAAAACTGCCATTGGACTTCTCATGGGTTTCCTGTTAAGAGGGATAAAATATAAATCTAGATAGCAGTGATAAATAAGATGAATGATACATAGTGGATTATATTATAAATGTATTATGGATAATTAAATTCTTTGTTTTATTTATGATTTGATGTTTTAGGTCAGGATCTTACTATACAGTAGAACACATGTGCAATTATGCCTGACATAAATTGTCTATTTTTTTATTTTTTTAGGGTAATAGGGCACTAAAACAGGGCTTCATTAGCCCACGCTGGTCTCAAGCTCCCTGTGACCTTGAATTCCTACTTGTCCTGCTTCAGCTCCCCAGGTGCTGGGCTATAGAAATGCACCGCCTGCTCTAGCTGAGTGCTCATCGGTCTTTTTCAGACAGATGGCACTCTGTGGCATAGGCTGGCCTCAAATCTGTAGCAATTCTCCTGCATCACCTTCCCAAGCGCTGGTGTGTGCCACCACATACTTTTTGTTTGTTAAATTTATTTAATTTTGTTTTATGTGCAATGGTGTTTTGTCTGTGTGAGAGTGTTGATCTCCTGGAACTGTAGTTACAAAGAATTGTGAGCTGCCACCTAGGCGCTGGGAATTGAACCCGGGTCCTCTGGAAGAGCAGCCAGTGCTCTTGACTTCTGAGCCTTCTCTCCAACCCCCGCCACACACTTTAAAATGGGAAACATTCAGGACTAGAGATGTAGCTTAATAACAGAGTGCTTGTCCAACATGCATGAGGCCCTGGGTTTCATCACTACTGTTTATAAAGTAAATTTTGTTATAAGTATGTATTTTACAAAAATGTTCAAGGAGGAAGAGGAAGGAAACACGATGAGCTATGCTCCACCTGCACACCAAAAGGGTAAGTACCATGCCCATGGTCTGAGCTCTGGGCCAATGAAAAACTCACTGGAAACTGGCTCTTCTCCCTCAGGTCCCCTTCCTGATCTAAACACTCATGTAAACACTCACCCTGAGTGCAAACACCACATTAAAAAGAATCATGGTGGGTGCTTCCCGCTTTGGAGATGGGTCTGTTTTGGAGACCTGTAAAAGAGCATAATTCTAATAAATCCAAAGACACAGCATCCAGTCTGTCTATTTGTTTGTGACAGGCTATCACTATGAACTGCAGGGTGACGCTAGAATTACTATGGATTCAAGCTGGTCTTGAACTCACAGTGATTCTACCTCAGGCTCTCTAACTGGAATTGGAGGGATGAGACACCACAGCCAGCAGACAGCTTTAACTTTCTACAGGAAGTTGTTAGATCTTTCTACTCCAGGCATGGAGAAAGGCTCCAGAGCAGGGTAAAATGAGAGAAAAACATTCCCCGGGGTCTTTGAGGTGCTGGTGCTTTTGCTCAGTCATCCATACAAACCGACGAATTTCATGTGAGGAAGGAGAAGAATGGCTGGGGCTAGAGTTCCATGACTGAAGGAATCAACTGACAATGCCCAAAAAAGACAGGACAGAAAGGGATGTAAGTGGATGGAGAACCCAGACCATGCCTCTGTTGCCATGGCAAGTACTCAGGACATTTAGAGATAGGACAGTGCTCAGCAGCCATCACTGATGAAAGGGGGCAGCCAGTCTTGCTACAGAAACAAGTTGCTCTCTCTTCCCATTCTGGCATCCAGGCAGCTCCAGTCACAAACACCAACAAACACCAAAGCATCCAAAGGTACCACCCTGAGCTCTTCGAGCCCAATTACAAGTGCTGCCTAGAGAGGGAGTTAGAACTCTCCCTATAACATCCAGGAACCGTACCCATCCCTGCCGGTCACCGCAATTCTACAGGAAGTGATCATCAACTCTCCTCACCCATAGACAGGAACCCAAGCCCGGTCATTAAATACCATTGTAAGGAGGGAAGGTATTATCAAAGGGGCAAGATACTTCTCGTTGCCCTCAGAAGCTCCTCACATTGATAAAGCTTACAAGTCACAGCACAGCCCTTTATACATTCCTGGATAGTACACCATACTGACACCTTCTGAATCTAGGTGATGCTGCTATGGATCCTGCCTGGATTTAGAGCTGACTGGCTCTAGTGGACAGGCTCCTTTGGGTAACAGCACATTCCACCTTGCTAACACTCCTCAGTACCCAAATACTCGTTTATCAGAAAACAAATATAAAAAGGTCAGCATGACAATACATACGTTGGCTATTAAAATATCATTTAACAGAAGTGTTTGCACCATTTTTTAGAAGGTGCAGGAATTAGACAATTGTTAGTTAACTCATTCTATTGCCTTTTCTGGACACAAATACCCTATACATCAGGAAAAGCCACAGAGGAGGCACAGAATGTAGTCAGCAAAAGCTAGTGACAGAGAGCTGGGGATGGAGCCCAGTGGGCCAACAACCGCATAGCACATTGAAAGGCTTGAGTTCCATTCATCACTAAATGGAAAAAAAAAAAAAAAAACCAACTAGTGGCAGGGACTATAGACAGGGCAAGTACCCCCTGTCATTCTCTACTGGATTCCCAGGACCTACAAAGGTACACAATTCATGGCAAGCAGCTGATCAGGTCTGCTGCCCCAAGGGCACATTCACCAGCATCGATGTCAGCACAGTCCTGACCCTCAGGGCCAGAAGCCAGCCCCTCCCACCCTAGAAAGATCCTACCTGCTGAGGGCCATACCTGCCCCAGACCATGCTGCAGCAGTGTCGGGTGCCCAACAAACCGTACGTTATCAATCTTCAGTTCAAATTTTTGGCCACACATTTCAGACTTGGTTGCCAAAATTGTTGCCAGAATAACATCCGAGAACCTTAAAATTTTAAAAAGGTAGATGGAGATGCATTAATGAAAATCACAGCACCATGCCCAGGTACCCGAAAGGGGGGAGTGGCTCAGGAAATGACAGTTCTGTGGAGCTACTTGTCCCCGGTGGGTGGCATTTCATCAGTGGCTCTCTTGCAGCAATCCCAAGGTTAGGGATGTGAAGTCACCAGAATTACAGGTGGAAGGCAGGAGAAGCACAGGCTGAAGGCACATGCTGTCATTTATTGCATGCTGTATAAATTAGAAGAAAAACAGCTGTGGTTTGCATTTAAAAGATCAGCTGGGGCTGGCACTGCCCTCAGGAGCCACTCATTGAGGCTCACAGGCAGAAGGGCCTCTCCTGACTGTACTTTGGTTTGTGGAACTGTGCTTCTCAATCTCCGTGACCCCAAACCATCCATAACAGGGCCACAAAAAGGACCAGGGGACAGAGCTCAAAGACGCAAGCAGTATGCTAACTATATCCCTTTCAGTATAGCTGCTCAGCCCTTCCCTTATCCTGAATACTTAAACTTCTCAGTTCTTCTTGAGGGAATGTGATACAAGACATGCAGACACACTGTTACAGGAACACGGGATGCACAGAAACAAGTGTCATGGGGAAGTAGGAATGGCTGGGGTGTGAGAGCTCACCCCTTCCAATATGCATCTGTATATCTGTGCCCCTGCTGGCAAGCCTAGTCCTCCATGTCTGGGGGATCTGGATAAGTGAGTTGCCTGAAGGGAGGAGAGCACTGGGGCCTGGTGTTGCCGCTTATCTCCGAGACCAGGGACTGAGGGCCTCCACTGTAGACACACGAGCACTGTTTCTGATCTAGCCCTGAGGAGAG
Organism: Microtus pennsylvanicus; assembly: GCF_037038515.1. Lineage (NCBI taxonomy): Eukaryota > Metazoa > Chordata > Mammalia > Rodentia > Cricetidae > Microtus > Microtus pennsylvanicus. Next base: position 89,326,266 of record NC_134589.1, read on the forward strand.
CAAGCACCTACACTCACCTATCTACTAAGGAACGCTTTCTAATATCTAGGAGGGTAGTTTGGGGAAGACAGCTAGCTCTAGCACTATCAAGACCATAGTCTGCCCCGGCAGGGGGACCCTTCAGTCCTGAAAGAGTCTATCTGGGATGACATTCCACTGTGGGACCTTAGTCTTGTTTCTTCTAGAGACATTCTCAGTTGTAGGAAGGGAGACAGACTGACATCACAACTCCTCCATTGCAAGATGGAAAAGGTCAGCTTTAAGCACCTCATGTGGCTCAATCCAAAGCAGCAAATGACACTGAGATAGGACGTATCTAAGAGGGGCATCCATTCCTGGCCACCCTACACAGAGCAGGGCCATAAGAAGAGTGACCTGGAGACAATCGGGAACAGAAGCCTGGCCATGGCCAACATGTAAGACAAGCAGCTGTGCATTTCTCCCACTTCTACCCATGCCAGCAAAAAAAGTCCAGGCTGCTGTGGCCTGGAGGGCTTGCACTGGCTCCCTGCAGAATGAGCAGGATCCTCCAGCTGCTACAGGGCTTCTGGGCCCCCAAATACACCCACCAGACACAGACACTTGGTCAGAAAGGGCTTCTCTGCCCTTTGCAATGAGGGTTTGGTCAAACCTTTTAGCACCAGTCTCAACACTGACATTCTGGAACCTGCAGGACCCATAGCCAAGTCCTTAGTTCCTGCTTTTCTGGAACATTAGTGGCTGGGGTGAACAAACAGATATGGAAGACTCCAGCATCTCAGACCAGGGAGTCTACATAGCTCTCTCTGCCCTACTCCATCTGTTTGAAGGACACAACAGGATATTCAAACACTTCAGCTCTGATCCAGCCAACATTTCACATCACATCTAGACAAGCAACACCCGGCATTCTACCATCCAGTGACTTAGCACACAAAAGTAGCAGATGGGAGAATGACCTTAACTACTCCACAACAAAACTCCCTTCCCAGTCAAAAATCTCCACTAAAAACCCTGCTGTCATCAAGAGCCACAGACATGCCTTAGCTCAGGCCATGGATTCCCAGAGGAAGCAGTGGTATCCCAGCTTCCATTCATAAATACCAAAATCCAAATAAGCCCTTGAAGGAATCAAATCAAATCTTTCCCCAGTAAGAGGCACAGAGCTGTGTGTGCTTAAGTTAAGCCACAATGCCTTAAGGGCTATCATAGAAGTTCCTGCGTAGCTGACCTTTCTGTTCATCCAAGCAGGTCTGAGCTGCATGCTACCTCTTACCATTATACATTTATGATGAAAACTCACCTGCTTGGCTGTGGAATTCACATAGTGTTTGATGACATAATGTGCACAAAGATAAAGTCATCTTGAGGCCAGGAAAGGGGTACAATTTACACACAGCAAATTCCGAGGGACAAGGTTTACCGTTTCCAAAATTTACAAAAATCCTTTTGATAAAAACATAGTAAATGTAATATAAAACAATAAAACAGTTGCTACAAAAACGAAAAATTTCTACCTTGAACATCTAAGAAAAGCATATTTAGGAAGACATGACAGTCCAGTTGAAAACAGGCCAGGATTCTGTTTTTAATAAATCCTTCTGGAGTAGGGTTACCCAAAAATAGAGAGGGAGAAAGATTGGAAAGGATTCAACTCTATGTCCTCAACTTGCCCCCCCTTTTTTTTAATGTATATGAATGTTTCTTCTTGCATGTATGTATGTAACCAGTGTGTACCTGAGGCCTATGGAGGCCAGAACAAGTCACTGGATCCCCTGAAACTGAAGTTACAGATAGTTGTGAGCTGCCATATGGGTGCTGGGGATTGAATCCAGGTCCTCTCAAGAGCAAGTGTTCTTAAGCACTGGACCTCTCCTCAGCCTCTCAGCCCACCTATTGATGGAAACTCACATACACTGTCTGTGCATCCACAGCCCACACAAGACACCTGTTAGGGGGCAGGACAGTGCAGCCTGCAGAAGCTCCATATCACCTTCATGGGGACATTTTTGTCACTACTTAGTTTCATCTAATCCTGAGTACCTAACTAAACACTCAGAATACTCAAATGCTGTAAATAGTATGTCTGTCTGACTCTCTCCCTCCCTTCCTCTCCCTCTCAAAACTAAAGGCAAGAAGCAATGATCATGGCCCCCTGCTGTGGCAGTAGAACAGGGAGATGAGAAATCCACACCTGTTGGCCCAACACCACAGGGCTACTAGCTCCTATTTGGGGAGGAGGTTTGCACAGTACACCTGGTCCAGAAGTCTCTCTGGTGCCAGCCAACCATGCTTTAGGTTCTCGGGGGATGTGAAATAGCTAACTAATTCTGGGTGGGAAAAGGGCAGAGGCTGTGGGAAAATCTGGGCTTTTGAGAGGCAGGGAGGGTTCCAAGCTAGGGCCTATGCACCTCGTTAGTCATTCTTCAACATTGGGAGAAATTAGGCAGTAAGCACAATTACAAGAAGAGAAGGCAGCCAGAATCAAGACAGAAAAAAGAGAGGAGAGATCTTGGTCTTACCCTGCAACCAATTGCTCATCGGTTGGAGGACATGGCTTGCTGAAATGGGAACAGGACCATCAAGACCAAACAAAACATTGTTTCTTCAAAACCACCAAAAGTTATGTTACAAGGCTGTTTTATAAAAACAGTACTAAAGTCTAGCAGAAGCACCATTACAAAGTATTAGCTGAATTAAGCGACTTACCAGATGAGAAAGAAAACATACATACCCCAGATGAACACTTACATGGGATTTTTCTCACTAAAGCTCAAATTCTCACAAACAAATCCAGGCCAGGAGAGAATGAGAGTCACTGTTCAGAACCCAGGACAACATCAACAGGCTAGACCCTAGTGCCACAGACTCAACTGGACAGCTGGGGACAAGTATCTGATCTTTCCAAGAGACCAAATAAGATGCCCAGACAGAAAAGTCTTCCAAACTGGGGTGTCATATGAGTATGGTCCAGCCCCAGTTCCTGAAACACTGTGGACACCTGCATATTGACCTCCCTGAGCCTCTACCCCAGCTGGTAAGGAAGTCATAATAGAATCAAGCAAGCATGCTTTTGTCAGAAAACTGGGGGTTCTGTACTATCTGACCTGGGCTTTAGGAGTTTAATATTTCATGTTCCTATGAAGAGCTCTTTATTCTAGAACATGCTGTGTTCCAAGCAACCATGGAAAGCTACATAAGGGCCCTACCTGGACCACCCATTGTGGCTCCCAGTCCAGTTTGCTGGATGGCTAAAGACCCACATAAGAGAAACGGATATCAAAGGAGCCTTTCCCTAGCAGTTCCAAACTTAAGTTCATCAGATTAGATAGCACTGAGGGTGATATCTAATAGACTTCACCCAGGATCCTAGTAGCTCAAGCCTCACTCAGCTTTATCACCTACAACTAGACAAGTCACAGTGGGCTATCCAACAGAACTTTTTACAGCAACGGATACATTCCAAGCATGCATCTATAATTTGCTAGCCGCTGAATACCTGAAGTGGGGGTAGAGGGATGACACAGGGGACAGGACACTAGGAGCTGGACTCTTTTATTTTTCTTTAATTTCACAGTTGTTTATTGACTTATTGGTTTTGTTTACTTGTTTTGTTTTGAGACAGGGTCTCCCATATCCCAAAGTAACCTCAAATCCACTATAAAGTCCAGGATGACCCTGACCTTCTGATCCACTTGCCTCCAACTCTTAAATTCTGGGATTACAGGAACTCACCACCATGCCCAGTTTATGAAGTGCTGGGAATCCAGCCCCACTGGCCAGTGCCCATGATCCTGACTGAACAGCACAGTTCTGGTCCTTGATTACAAAGGCAGACAGCCCCACTGGCTGTTTGCACCTGGAAAGCTGACTGCAGGAATATCCTGTAGGTCCGAAAAGGAGAGCACGTCTGGGAAGAGCCAGGGGACAGAGAATGGCTTTGCTGCAGCACTGCTTCAAAAAGAAGCTGGGGAGTTGGGGGGGACCTAGTGCCTGGCAGAGAACTGGGCCCCAAAGGGAATTCATCTGCATCTTGTAATCACCGAGACAAGGGCCAGCAGATACAATAAAGTTAAAATTACCAAATGAAGCAATTCTCAAGTTCATTGAAGAATTAAGACAAAAGCCCTCTCCTCCCATGGTTTTCTCTTTTGAATCATGCTAAATACATTTTGAAATGAGTCCCTAGAAAACATCTTTGTAAATCTCTGAAATTCACTTGCAGGAATTAGATGCTGTTGTCATCCCTAGGAAATTTCTCTATGAAAGACTGTTCAAAGCCAGGCATGCTGTCCTTTGATGCCAGTATTCTAGAGGCAAAAGCAGAGGGAGATGGATCTCTGTGAGTTCAAGACCAGCCTGGTCTACAGAGATTACAAGACAGTTAGGGTTACACAGAGACACCCTGTCTTAAAAACCCAGGAAAAAAAAGAAAAAAATAAATAAAAGCAAATGAGGCTGTTGAAAGTCTCCTCTCCAATGAACTTGGGAGGTGACCGTGAGGGCAGTCCTGCTCCACAGCAGTCTGCGGCACCCGTGAAAAACAAGACACACCTACGCAGTATGTGGGGGCAAAGGGGTTTTGTTTGGTTTTGTTGTTTTGAGACAGTCTCATGTAGGCCAGTGTAGCCTCAAAACTTACTAAGGATTTGAGGCTGACCTTAAATTCTTTTTTTTTTTTGACCTTAAATTCTTGATCCTCCCTGTATCCACCTTCCAAGTGCTATTATCGCAGGTAGGTACCACCACAGTCAGCTGAAGCAAAAGCTGTGTGCCTGTGACACATTTATTTCAAACCACCATCCTTAAGCAGGAGAATCCCATAGGCCTGTCTATCAAAAAAATGTTATCTAAAAAGACCAGCAATTTTCTATCCCCAGCCACCCCAACCTGCCCCCCCACTCCTACCATGCGCACAGGAGAGAATACAAACCACACTTGGGACGCTGAGGATGTGGCTCATAGATCAACATGGTTACTGTGTTGTTCATGCCTAGCACGCATGAAGAACCACATTAAACTAAATATAGTGTCACATGCCTGTCACCCCAGGTGAGTTGTCACCCTACTTGAGAGGCAGGGGCAGGAAGATCAGAAGTTCAAGATCATCCTCAGCTGCACAGAGGTCAGCGTGAAACCTTGCCACAAAAACTAAAAGTGAAATAAAATAAAAACAAAGAAACAAAAGTCCACATACTTTGGGTACTGCAATCACAGAGGTGAATATGGTGCCTCCTCAAAGATCTGACAGGAAACAGCACTGACTCACTACATCCCAAAGACCCAGCGTGGGAGTTTCCTGGGACAGTAGAAGCCCTATCCTTTTCCCCACAGGCCTTGTCTATGCTTCAGGGGATCCAGGGCAAGTAAGTCACAATCTTTTCTGTTTCCTAGACTTATGTTCTCTCTTACTAACCTTTAAAGTGCACCTAAGAAAGCAGAAAGGGCCTGCAGAGGTGACTCATTGGTTAAGAGCACTGGCTGCTCTTCCTGAGGATCCATGTTCAATTCCCAGCACCCACATGGCTGCTCACAACTGTAGTAACTCCAGTTCCAGGGGATTTGACACTCTCACACAAACATTCATGCAAGCAAAACATCTTTAATAAAATAAATTTTAAAAAAAGAAAGGCAAAGCGGTTGCTCACAATGTAGACCTGACAGTCCTCCCAGACACAGAGAAAGAGCAAACACAGGGGGAAGGACTGGCCTTTCACCCAGGCCTGAAGGAGTGTCAGTCATGGCAGCCCCAGCTGGCACTGTCACCTGAGAAAGAATGTGCCCAGGCTGTACTGTCCCCAAGTAGGCATGGGCTAAGGAATCAGGCTTAGGACAACGAAGGGATCTGCCTTCCTCTCAGAGCCTCTCACTGGGAACAATGTAACCCGTGGACATCTCACTGGGAACAATGTAACCCGTGGACATCTCACTGGGAACAATGTAACCCGTGGACATGCCTCGGCCATCTTCTGACTCCTTTACCAGCCACAGCTGCCGCTGGGCTGAAATCTCTAAGTCAGAGACAGGCAGTACAACCCGCTCTTCACTACCCAAAAGCATTCACTACATGGAAGAGAAGGGCACCAGATTTCTCAGAGGCACAAACATCTGGGTCAACAGGAGGGTAGAGCTCTGGCCAGGCCTTCTGCCCAGAATGACTGGTGAGCCCTTACCTGGAGTCACCATCCTGGTCATCAACATGTTCACCCGTATTGTTGACAGCGTATCTGCTGCGTGGTTTATCTGAGTGAGGGCAAAAGAAGAAAGGCTAAGAAAGTAGGATCTCTCCACACACAGGATTGTGGGGCTATTAAAACCCATGGCTTCTACTGTCTACACAATTTTTTTTTTTACAAAAATAAATTTTTATTAAAAGCCGTAAAGTCTGAGCAGGAAGACAGTACAAAGAATGTAAACAAGGTACACATCACTACATTCAGCTCAGCCCGATCGAATGCTGAAAAACAAGTCTAAATGCTCTATTGCCCTTGCTAGCAAGATACATTAATTCTATTTTACAAAGACAACATATTCTAGTTTTCCAGGAAAAAATAGTTTATCGAAGTCGATCCCAATGCCAAATGCTGGCATCATCACAGACAGCTATGAGGATGCTGCTATCCCTGCTAAAGCTGGTTTGTCGGATCGCAGCCCCACACTTATGGTGATTCAGTGTCGTACACTTGGCTTTATGAGGATCTTCTACTTCTAATGTCTACACAATTATTATTCAGCTACAAAGAGGAACAAACTCATACATCCTGAAAACAGTAGGTTGAATGAAATAAGTCTGATACACAATGCCAAACATTACTTAATATGAAAACTCTATAATAAGCAAATTCACAGGGATACAAAGGCAACTGGACGTTAGCAAGGGCTGGAAACAAGGGAAAATGAACTATTACTTATTACAGAACTTCACTTTAAATGATGAAACATTTGGAAATGCATAATGGTGACAGTTTCACGATGGAAAGAATGTAGCTAATGCTACTGAAATCACGTACTTAACGTGGTTTAAATGGCAAGACTTGCATTATAATAAAAACGTTCAGGGTTAGGGATGCATGTAGCTCAGTGATAGCGCTTAATCAGCATGCGAGACCAGGGCCCATCTGGAGAACAGAAAAGATTGTAAGAAGGTTTCCAAGAAGTGATGACAATGTGAGAAAATGGCTTTGCTGCTCTTTGGAAGAGGGGACTGAGACAGGATCTTACTATGCAGCCAGGGTCAGCTTCAATCTCTATACAGCTAAGGCTGGACTTGAACTCCTAAACTAGCTCCTAAATTTTGAATATTACAGTGTTGGGATTACAGATGTGGGCTGTCATGCCCAGCTATGGCCCTTAATTTTCTTACATAAAAATTTATATAAACATAATTATATGCATGGGGAATATACATTTAAACATCCTAAATGTGAAATGGTGATTAGATAGGAAAGAGAAAAGAATTTTTAAAAGTAAATACCATAGCCTTCATACAATACACATAAACAATTCTTTACTAGAACACTTTGGTTTAAAAACTTGGTTTAAAACCCATATGATAAATCAGGGATGATGACGCATGCCTTTAATACCAGCACTTAGGAGGCAGAGACAGGCAGATCTCTGAGTAAAGGCCAGCCTGGGCTACAGAGCGAGTTCTAGGACAGCCAGAGCTGTTACACAGTGAAACCCTCTCTCAAAAACTAACCCCAGGGGCTAAGGAGACATCTCTGTGGGCAGCGCCTGTTATGCAAGTGTGAAATGGCAGCATGTGTTCATAGCTTTATGTTAGGGATGCAGACAGGTGAACTGCAGGGCTCCAGTCAAGCCAAGACATTAATCTCCAGATTCAGTGTGATCCTGTTAAGAAAATAAACTAAGAAGGGATTGGGAAAGACATCCCAATGTCAACCTCTGCCCTCTACAGATGCCAAAGTATGAACACATATGCACATATACACACACATGTATATATAAATATATATAATTATATATAAATTAAAAACAGGCAGGTGGAATGTGTCTTTCTTCTCTCTCTCTTTTCCCTTTCAAGACACGGTTTCTCTATGTAACATCTCTTGCTGTCCTGGAACTCGCTTTTATAGACCAGGCTGGCCTCAAACTCACTTGAGACCCACCTGCCTCTGCCTCCTAAATCCTGGGATTAAAGGCATGTGCCACCACGTCTGGTTTGAATATGCCTTTCTCTGATATCAATTTTTAGGAGGCAGAGGCAGAAAGAGCTCCATGCGTCTGAAGCCAATCTGATTTACACACTGAGTTCTAGGCTAAACAAAATATAGAGAGACATTGTCTCAAAAATAAAAATAATAAAAACAACAAATAGAGGCTGGAGAAACGGTTTAGCTGTTAAGAGTACTGACTGCTTAGGACTTATCTTAGATTCCGAGCACCTATAAAGTGGCTCACAACTGTCTGTAACTCCAGTTCTAGGTGATGAACTCTCCGGCCACATGAGCACTGCACACATGTGGTACACAAGCACACGTGCAAGCAAAAAGCCCAGACACATAAAATAAAATAAATACATTTTTAAAATAAAAATAAATAAATAGAGCAGGGTGACGGCGGTGAGTATCTTTAATCCCAGCACTCAGGAGGCAGAAGAAGGCAGATCTCTGAGCCTGAAGCCAGTCTAGTCTACAGAGGGAGTTCCAGGACAGTCAGGGCTATACAGAGAAATCATGTCTCAAAGAATATACATACATACATATGTATACATATACATATATATATATATGGAGAGAGAGAGGGAGAGAGAAGAAAGGGACTCTAAAGAGAGTCATATACTAGTAAGGGAGAGAAGAATGAACAGAATAGTTAGGATGCAGTTCAATGTTGAAACACTTACAAGGCCCTGGGTTCCATGTCACCACTGAAAGAAAAATAGGGTGAAAGAATAGAAAATATGCTATTTTATTGAATGGGAATATCCAACAGAAAGGTTTTTTTTTCCTCCCCTATTAATCAGAACATTTCAAAAGGCTACTTCTGCTCTTTGATCTCAGAGGCAGAAACAAGAGGTTGAAAGTACTGTCAGTGTTTGCAAACATTGTTACACAGATATTGTGCTGCCTTCTGAGGCCTACCACCTCAAGAAGTTAGCCTGTGGCGAACATGCCTACCCTACCAAGCACAAGTGAAAGTCTAGAGTGTCAAGACTAAGAGACAAAACATAGACAGTACTGGGCAAAGGAACCAGCCAGGCATGGTGGCTTGTGCTTTTACTCCACCACTTGGAAGGCAGAGGTAGGCATATCTCTCTTGAGGCCAGCCTGATGTACATAGCGCTTCTGGGCCAGGAAGAAGTCCCTGTGTCAAAAAAAAAAAAAAATACAAAGTATCTATTGCAGATTCAGGATTGAATTTTGTGAAGGAGCAACATCTCAACCCAAGAAGGGGCTATGGCAGCATCTGGCTTACACTACGAATTTCAACTGTCATATAATAATGTTCTAGCTCTAAAAACTAAGGGGGAAGAAAGCTGCCTCTACTTCTACCTCCAACAAAACACCAACCATTTGAAGGTAGAGGCTAACACAATTGATACTAAAGTTTCTGGTGAAAAATAGTCAAAATTTCCCAGGATAATACTGAAGCAGAAAAGGCAGTATCTGTAGTAAACAGAAAACAAAACGGTGAGAGACTCACATGTAAAGAGGCCATTAAAGAGAGAAGAAAGGGGTAGGAATGTAGTCAGTTGGTACGGTACTTGCTTAGCATGTACGAAGCCCTAGGACCATATAAAAGCAAGTTATGGTACATTCCTGTAATCACAGCACTCCGGAAGTGAGAGCTGGCGGTCAGCCTTGGATGCATGGAGGTCACCCTCAGCTACATGAGACTTTGTATCAAAGAATAAAATGAAAAAATAAACACTGGAATTTAGCGTATGGTAGAGGTGAGGTGAATTACTCAATAAGATGATATAGCCATATGGAAAATTGAATTATGTTGGTTTTTTTAGGGCCAACATCCAAGGAAATCCAGCAACCATATGGCCACATCCTGGCCTGTCTCCGTTTCCCTTCCATAGGGATCTAGAGACAAGCAAGCAGCATACGCTTAACTCTCAGCAAGTGCCCAAACTCTTAACAGCTCTTAGGAGCCTCTACCTTAGATCAAGATAAATAAATTTTAAGACCAAGAGTGGTGGTTCACACCTTTAATCCCAGCATTCAGGAGGCAGAAGTAGGAGGATCTCTATAAATTCAAGACCAGTCTGGTCTAACTCCAGGCAGTCAGGGATACACAGCAGGACCCTATCTTAAGTAAGGAAATGAATTCATTTTAAAGCAAGACAATAAATGTCCTAAAGAAAAACTCAGGAGCGCTTTCTCCTATTAATAATCTTGAAATGCAAAAATAATTTTGTGGGCGGTGGTATCGCATACAATCCCAGCACTCGGGAGGCAGAGGCAGGCGGATCTCTGTGAGTTCGAGGTCAGCCTGGTCTACAGAGCTAGTTCCAGGATAGGCTCCAGAGCTAGAGAAACCCTGTCTCAAAAAATTCAAAATAATAATAATAATAATCTTGAAATTCTCACTTGCAAACCTAGCACCCTAGAACCAGAGAGAAAGGGTGCACAGTAAATTCCAAGCCAGCCTGGAATACAGAGTTAAGCCCTGACTCGAAACAAACTGACATCACCCTCCTCCAGCAGAGCAGAAGGCCTTAGAGATAGCAAAACTCAGAAACCACAAGGGACTAGATTGAAAACCTGACTCTGTAAAAATCAAAATTCTGGAAAACTACACTGAAAAAGTAAACTAGCTACTTACTGTGATTATTTAAAAAAAAAAAAATTTCCTTTTTGTGTTTCTGAGACAGGATCTTACCTTGTAGCTCTGACTAATCAGAGCCTCACTATATAGATCAAGCTGGCCTGGGACTCAGAGATATCGGCCATCTCTGCATCTCCAGCGCTGAAATTCATGGCATGCACCACCACTCCTGATGCAAAAGTCTTACTTTGCTTTGTTTTGTTTTTCAAGACAAGGTTTCTCTATGTAGTCCTGGCTGTTCTGGAACTCACTCTGTAGACGAGACTGCCTCGAACTCATAGAGATCCGCCTGCCTCTGCCTGCCAAGTGCTGGAATTAAAGGCATGCACCACCACAGCCCAGCAAAATTCTTACGTTTAACTCAAATATATAAATAACTTAAGTCTATAAGGAAAAACTAAGTATTCAAGAGGAAATCAGGCATGGGATATGAATTATCTGAAAAGTAAATTCAAATGGCTCTGAAAAAAGGAAAACATGCTTGTTCTCAATAAGACAAACGCACAATAAAACTATCAGATACAGGAAGGCGGTGGAGGTGCATGCCTTTAATCCCAGCATTCATGAGATAGAGGCAGGAGGATCTCTGTGAGTTTGAAGTCAACCTGATCTACAGAATGAGTTCCAGGCCAGTCAGAGCTAAGCAGAGAAACCCCGTCTCTAAAAACCAAACCAAAACCAACACTATCAGATGCAGCTGACTAAGAGACTGAAAATGAACCTGTTTAGGACATGGCCATTAGCCCTCAGACTCAACCATGTGACTCGAGACTTGCTCACACAGATAGTCTACAAAAGAATAACATCCAGAAAGGACATGCACAGTTTGAGGGGGCTTTCCTGCTGCTGGTGGTGGTAGTGGGCATGGTGTGCCACCTAAAAGCACAGGCGGAGGCCAGAACAAACTGTGAAGTGTCTTCCTTTATTGGCATCTTACTGCCTTGAGATGGGGTCTCTCACTGAATCAGAACATGACCCTGCAGGCTAGGCTGGCTGGCCAGGGAGCTCTCGGGATCAGCCCATTTCTCAATGGCGACATTACAGGCATCACAGCCATGCCAGGCTTTTTATATCGATGCTGGGGGTTCAAAGTGACATCCTCATTCTTGGAGAGCAAGTGTTCTTACCCACTGAACCACCTGCCCAGCCCCCAAAAGACTGAAAAAACTGTAACGGAGGACCAGATGAACAATTCATAGACTGCTCATCTCGAGGACTCCGCTGCAGTCATTAAAGAACAAGGCCTCTACAAAGGTTGATCCTGTGTTCAAGATACAAAGTACAAATAAAAATGAAGAGTGTAGCTTCACTTCTACTTAGAACATACTGTGTGCTTATGCTTGTTTCCCAGAAGGTTCTGGAGAATGGTAAAGTTGGTACCCCCTTTAGGGGCTATGGGAGGGGGTCCTGAGAGCATACCAACTTTGTTGTTGTAGTTTAGCACCTCTGTATCATATTACCAAGTTTTAAGAATAACATCCACCCAGAGGAAGCCTACATTGTCATACAGAGGTGCACTACCACTAAGGATGTGTTCAACAGATGGAAGCAGATTCAAGGCAGAGGACACACAAAAACAAGCGTCCTGCGATTTGCTGGGGGTTTCAGGGAGCGACGCAGTATTTCATTGTTCGGTGGGTTCCCTTTTGGAGTTTATGTGCAGGGAAGGTGATTATCAAAACGGTGAGCGGTTGTCCCCGCAGTAAGTAAGGAGCAGAGCTCAAGGGCAACTTAAGACCTTACAATGATTTATATTTTTCATATTTATATTAATTATTATTATTTTTTTTTTTTTTTTTTTGGTTTTCGAGACAGGGTTTCTCTGTGGCTTTGGAGCCTGTCCTGGAACTAGCTCTGTAGACCAGGCTGGTCTCGAACTCACAGAGATCCGCCTGCCTCTGCCTCCCGAGTGCTGGGATTAAAGGCGTGCGCCACCACCGCCCGGCTATATTAATTATTATAAAATAATAAATTCGTGTTTGTGTGTAAAATCTTGTGTCTTTGTTTCTATTCGGAGAAAAGGTTGGCCTTGAACTCATGGCAATACTCCCGCCTCGGCCTCCTGAGAGCTGGGATTACACGTGTGCACCACTGCTAGCGCCTGCAATTCTTACGTATTTATAAACTGTTTCATAGGCTGGAGACTCCGGAGTCGTGCCGTGGCCCTTTTCCTCCTCCTCCTCGGCACGGTGCCCTGCCGTGCGGGCAGGGCGGGTGGCCGCCGGGCGCCACTTACTTGTCTGGGACGCGGGGTGCTCCTGGCTCCTCTGGAAGGGGTACCTGAAGAGCAGTTTATTGCCCCTGCTGCCCGAGCTCACCAGGATCACGCTGATGGGGCTGGTGTTGTCCCCCATGCTGCGGGGGCCGGGGGGGGGCCTGAGGTGAACACTGAGGGTAGGAGCCGGAGCCAGGCACCGGCCCCGCACCGACACGGAGGAAGCCGGCGCCACAGCCGGGACCCAAACGCGCGCGCGTCCTCACTCTCGCGAGACTTTCCCGGTGCCGGGGAAAAGAGCCGGAGAATACCATCAGTCAGGGCCTCTGCGCAGGCGTGGACGGCCGGAAGCGCAGGCTTCTCTGAGCTGCTTGGGTTCTCCATATAAGTGTCTGTAGTAGAATAAACCTCAAACTACTGTATCTCTCTCTGGATGGCTGGGGGGAAGTGGGATTTTTGAAGGATGGATTGATTTATGAAAAGGAGTTGGGTTTTATGTTTTCTCTATGTCAATTTCTATATTGTACAAATAATTTATTATTCCTTATTTCCTACTGGGTATTGAAACCAACCAGTAAGCTACATTCCTAGCTCTTCATTTTTTTCTTTAGAATTTTAATATTATTTTAAGGCAGGGTCTCCCAAAGTTGTCCATGTAACCCAGGCTGTCCTTGAACTTGGGATCCTATTGCCTCAGACTCCCAAACAGCGGAGATTTCAGGTCTATTTCATGACACATGGTTATTTGAATCTTTTGCAATAATACTATAAGTGTGTATTTTTCAAACTTATAAACAAAATTTAAATATATGTAAAAAAAAAAAAAAAGAAGTGTCTGTAGTTCATACGCTTGATTTGACCAGAGCGTATAAACTTAAAAGTACAAGAAGGAACCGGGTCTATGCAGAGAAGCTGTCTCGAAAAAACAAACAAACAAATACATACATACATTATATATATATATATATATATATATATATATATATAGAGAGAGAGAGAGAGAGAGAGAGAGAGAGATAGAGAGAGAGAGAGAGAGAGAGAGAGAGAGAGAGAGAGAGAGAGAGAGAGAGAGGTCGGGCTCATATCAGTCTGGGTATCACATAACAAAGATGCATTCGTTTATTTTATTTGTTTTCTAAAATTTATTAAGACAAAAAGTACTCTTATTACATTTTTTTCAACTATTACTCAGAGAGAAGATATCTGATTATTTGCCAGTGTCTGAGAATTGCGCTTACTTTTGCCCTTTGATGGTTTGGATGTGTGGTGTGAAAGGGATGTTTTTGCTCGCTTTGCAAGCCTTTATTCCAGTCTTGTTGAATTGTCTGTTACTGAGGTCTCCCACGTTACCCACCAGGGGTCCCTAGAATGGAAGTTAGGAGTCAGGAGTAGGAAGGGGCAGTGAGGTTGGGAGGGAAGCAGATGGGAATATGGGACTGGGTTCCTGGGGACGGTTAAAAGACAGTCGTGGGACCTTCCCACCAAGACAGCAAGAGTGACTAGGTGTCCAGGCGCTTGGGCCAGGAAGGGCTGTGGTCCAGGCTTTCCTCCGTTAGCCAGGGCCCTGGGACTCCAATGGTCATCTCTGGGACAGGAAGGGCCTTAATGAAAGAGCCCAGGGTTTCCACTGTTACTACCTTAGGTCCCGCTTTTCCCAGCAACTTTCACGGGAGCTTTCGTGGTTTACTCTTCTATGTAAATACTAGTGACAGCCAGGCTTAGTGGTGGAGACCTGTGTTTCTAGCTACAAGGGAGACCAATGTAGGGGGAAAGTTAAAGCCAGCCTGGGCAACTCAGAGAAACCTTCTGGAGGACAGAGAAGGCTGCAGGTGTTGCTTAGTAGTTAGCACGTGGCCATCACGCACCAAGCCCTGGGCTCAATCTTTTCTACCACCGCTAACTCTAAAATAGCGGTGGAAATAACTGGTGCTGAGTGCAGGGAAAGGACCAGACCACTGCAGCAGTCTGGTGTACTTCCTTCCCAGGCGGCCTCACCCAGCGCTGACAGCAGGAAGAGGAGAGCCCAGGACCACCTCGGGCATCATCTCAAGGTGCAGCATCTCACACACACACACACACCCCACACACACACCCCGCCAACATCATTGCTAAGAAACCCCATCTGCTATTACAGAAATCGAAACTATGGTCACACTGTGGTCTGTGGATCCATGAACACCACTGTGGACCCCGGTTCTCTCACCAGGAGTAGGACTGGAAAGTGTTCAGTGAAGCACCAGGGCCAGCCTACACTCTGCAGGGCATGGCCTCAGACTCCGCTGAGTTAAGTCCCATAGAAGTGAGTCCTCATTTTTTTTAAAAAAATGTGATTTGGTCTTTGGCCTGCATGTCTGTGTGAGGGAGTTGGAACCAATGGAACTTGAATTAGAGACAGTTGTGAGCTGCCATGTGTGTGGGTGCTGGGAATTGAACTTGGGTCTTCTGTTAGAATGACCAATGGTAAGCCATCCCTCCAGTCCCCGTGAGCCCTCATTTCAAATTTAAGCAATGTGCTTTCATAACCTCCTTTATAGAAGAAGTAGACTTTTGGAAACTCGAACTTTGGAACCTTACTCCCCAGCCCCCAGGGTCTCCCTTGTGCCGAGTAGGAGGCCATAGGGATGCCAGGCCTTATCAATCCTGTCACTTGGTCAGCCAGGGGGCTGGGTGGGGCTCACAGACACTATCTGGGAGCCACCTTTTCGACTGGGTGTTCCTGCCTCTCCAAGAAAGAGCCACTTGCCCAGAATTGCAAAAGGATAGTTTTAAATGCCAGTCCTGAATTCCTCTCACTAGAGGCGACCCTTCATCGCACTGAAGTGGAAATTAAGCCTATTCCATCATAGAGGTTTAAACAATGAAACTGAACTCACAAGGCTAATTTACCCTCCCAACACGGTCACCTTTCTTGGGGGCTTCTACAGATCCCCCAGCCTTCTATTTGATTGACCCGACAGACATCTCAGCCCAGTTACTCAAGCTCGGGATGTACCTGGAGCTTGCAATCTTGACGGCAGATCAGCAGCTTCAGCATCCTGGACTCTGCACAGGTCTGGGTTCTTTGTGTTCACAGGTGGAGAAACCAAGACTGGCTTTTCCCCAGGCAGCACCCCAGCCTACACCACCATACAGCTGGTTCCCTCCTCCGCTGGAACCATAGGCACATTTAAATCCCTCTGAGCTTCTATTTCCTTACCTTAAAAACCCCAGTGATGATAGAACTGCCCTTACAGAGAGAGTTTGGTGTGAAGAACTTGGAAAGCACTTGATAAATGTCACTGATCTTAGGTCACACAAAAGCAATCCAGTACAAACCTGCTGCCAAATACATACGATAGCATTGGGAAGCTTTAAAAAAAATGTGCTTAGAATCTCTCTTTTTTTATGATTTATTTATTTTTATATGCATTGGTGTTTTGCCTGTGAGGGTGCCAGACACCTGGAACTGGAGTTATAAGCAGTTGTGAGCTACCACGTGGGTGCTGGGAGTTGAACTCAGGCCCTCTGGAAGAGAAGCCAGTGCTTTTAACCCCTGAGCCATCTCTCCAACCCGCTTAGAATCTCTCTTAATCCTGATATTTGGACATGCTTTTATTCTTTTTTATTTGTCTGTTTTGTTTTGAAACAGGGTCTCTACATAGTTCTGGTTGTCCTGGAATTCACTGAGTAGATCAGGCTGGCCAGTTAAACTCAGGGAGATCTGCCTCCTGAGTGCTGGGATTAACAGTGTGTGCCAAACTCAACTACTCTTTATTTACTTTTATTTTATGTATTTTATAGTCTGATTTGCTTTGATACCTGAGAATCAGAACTTCAAGGCTGGCTGGAGAGATGGCTCAGCGATTAAGAGCATTGACCGATCTTCCAGAGGACCCGGGTTCAATTCCCAGCACAAACATGGCAGCTCACAATTGTCTACAACTCAAGTTCCAGTGGCTCCAACACCCTCACACAGTTACGCAGTTCACACATCAATGCATAAAAAAATAAAAAAATAAAAAAATAATTCAAGACCGTCCTTGGATATATAGTAAGTTTGAGGCCAGTTCTAGACACACAAAACACTGCCTGCCCAAAAACAAAAATAAAAGTGAGTGAATAAAAAAATAACATAGGCAGCAAGGCATGGTGGACAGCTCAGCAACCCCAGCATCCCAGAGGTCAGGGCGGCACAGCTCAGCAACCCCAGCATCCCAGAGGTCGAGGGGGCACATCTCGGCAACCCCAGCACCCCAGAGGTCGAGGGGGCACATCTCAGCAACCCCAGCACCGCAGAGGTCGAGGGGACACATCTCAGCAACCCCAGCATCCCAGCGGTCAGGGCGGCACATCTTAACAACCCTAGCATCCCAGCAGTCAGGGAGGTACATCTCAGCAACCTCAGCATCCCAGCGGTCAAAGCAGGAAGTGATGATTTTGGCTTCATAATGAGTTCTGAGCTAGTCTGGAGTAGACAGTGAGGATTTGTCTCAAAAAATAAAAATAAAATAAATTAAAAAGCCAGGCTGGGTAGTATCATGCCTATAACACTCAGAGGCAAAGACAGGAGGATCGCTGCAAGTTCAGCACCATTATGAGCTGCATAGCAAGTTCCCGGGGAGTCAGGTTTATATAGCAAGACCTCAACTCAAAAAGCCAGGGGGAAAAAAAAAATCAAACCACAGAAACAGGGTCAGTGAGATAGCTTCGTAGGTCAAGGACTTGCTACCATGTCTGACAACCTGAGCTCAATCCCAGGGAGCAGCATGGTGGAAGGAGCCAGTACCCACAAGCTGTCCTCTGATCTCACACATGTCGTGCAACAATACCCCTCCCCCAAAAAACAGTAAATAAGATAGAATTTATTTTTTAAATATAAAAATCAAAATAAGACATTTTAAAAGTAGTAGCATTTAATAGTCAGTACCATTTTGTGCATTCATGATAGTGTATGTCCATCACCCCTCTCTAGTGCTATAATATTGTCATCACCCCAAAAAAGAATCTTCCTATAAGCACCCATTTCCTCTCCCCCCTCCCCAGGCCTGATAACTATAATCTACTCTGTATGGATCTGCCTGTTCCAGACAGTTGCTGGACGAGGAATCACAAGGCATAACTTTGTGAATCTGTTCCTCTCACTTTTGATGATGTTTCCAAATTTTATCCATGTTACCATGTGTATCATCACTTCATTTTTATGGCTGAACAGTGTCTCATTGAATGGAAATATCATAATTATAATTTGTTTGTCATACATTGATGGGTAAGTAAGGTGTTTCCGGCCTCAGGGTATATCAGATAGAAATATGTGGCATTCGTCAACAAGTCATCAAATTCACAAATTTACTTCATCAAAATTACAAACTTATGGCTAGTCAGTGGTGGCGCAATTTTAATACCAGCACTTGGGAAGCAGAGGCAGGCAGATCTCTGTGAGTTCAAGGCCAGCCTGGTCTACAAATCAAGTTTCAGGACAGTAAGGACTACACAGAGAAACCCTGTCTTGAAAAACTTTAAAAAAAAAATTACACAAATTTTCCCCTTCTTCTTCTTCTTGGAGACAAGCTCTCTGTCCTGGAACACACTATAGAGCTCAGTCTGACCTCAGACTCAAAACAATCCTCCTGCTTCAGCCTCTACAATGCTTGGTGTTACAACTGTGTGCAACCACCCATGGTTTAAGATGAGGAACATGTCATCATTGCTCATCAGAATGAGGTAGGGCTGGAGATGTATCTCAGTGCAGAGCACCCACCCGGCATGGGCAAGGCCTGAAGCTTGATGTGCGGTTCTAGGAAGAGTGCTACAAACTACAGAGCAGAGGGGAGATAAAATGCATGCAAAACTGACGAAGAAAATATATCCATATGTATTTTCCGATATATAATCCATATGTAATTTCATATACTTTCCAAATTCTGACACATCAGTGAGACCAGCATAACAGAAAAATGAGCATCAGGATACTTGAGAAAGAGGAAATCCCACAGCCAGTGAAGGTGTGAAAAGGCTCAACCTCACTCACTACCAGGAAACCCACAAGAGAAATCACTGCACTCCTGACTAGAAAGCCTAAATCAAAGGAAACTAGAATACCAACAGTGCTGGCTATTTGGGAGGGAAATGCACATCACCAGGGGAAATATAAATTGATCAGTTATTTGGAAGAGTCCCGTGTTCCTTTCATAACTTTGGAAGTCCATGCGCCAGAGCTGGGGTGTAGCTCAGTTGACAGAGCACTTGCCTAGCACGCAGGAAGTCCTGGGTTCAAACCCCAGCACCACGTAAACTGGGTGTGGTAGCATGTGCCTGTGATCCCAGCACTCAGGAGATAATTCAGAGGTCATCCATGGCTACCTAGAAAGTTTGAGGCTAGGATACGTGAGATCCTGTCAGAGTTGTCGTGGAGAAATCAGGGAGGGAGGAAAAGGAGCATTTGGGTTGTTTCTACTTCAGATTATCATCAATAATAATGTTATGAAGGCCCTGACTGGAGATCAGCAGTTGGTTATGCTACAGCTGTTGGTTTAAGGGAGGCCTAATGAGCTGTCTTCTTATGGGTTGTTGACTGTTCTAAACTCAAAAGAGGCCTAATCTCAGCACTCGGGAGGCAGAGGCAGATGGATCTCTGTGAGTTCAAAGCCAGCCTGGTCTACAGAGCAAGTTATAGGACAGTTAGGGCTGTTACACAGAGAAACCTTGTCTCAGAAAGAAAAAAAAAACTATCCAAAGAATGACTATCATGTTTGAATGAAACAACTCACAGTTCACAAAAATAAAAAGTGAAGCTGTTGCTATGAACATACTTCCCACTGTTACTTTAGACATATGCTTCCTTTCTCTTGCGTGTATATGCAGTAATGGAACAGTAAGACCATATGGCAACACTACCTTTAACTTGTATTTTTGTTTGTTTGTTTGTTTGTTTTTCAAGCAGGATCTCTCTATGTTGCCCAGGCTGCCCTGGAACTCCCTTTGTAGATCAGGTTGGCCTTAAAGTAGCAGGGATCTTTCTGCTTCTGCCTCCCGAGTGCTGAATTAAAGGCATGCGCAGCCACCAGCCAGCTGCCTTAACTCTTTGAGAAACTGCTTTCCAGTGTGCACTGTCCTATTGCTCCCTGTTCCATTTTATCAAGATTCCAACTTCTTTAAATCTGCACGAGCATTTTTATTTTCTATATTTTTGCTTGTTTGTTTGTTTTCAAGACAGGATTTCTCTGTGTAGCCCTGGCTATCCTAGAACTCTCTCTTGTAGACCAGGTTGGCCTCGAATTCACAGAGATCTGGGATTAAAGGCATGCGCCATCACTTCCCAGTTTAAATTATAGTATCTATCTATTTTTTTGATTTATGTTTTTTTGAGGCAGGGTTTCTGTGGGTAGCCTTGACTGTCCTGGAACTTGCTCTGTAGACCAGGCTGACCTGGAACTCTTCAGAGATCTGCTTATCTCTGACCTCCTGAGTTGTGGGACTAAAATCCTGTGCCACCACACTGGCTTTATTTTGTCGTTTTAATTATGGCTGTTCTAGTAGCTATGAAGCGGTGCCTCTACAATGTTTGTTTGTCTGCTTGTTTTTGATACAATGTCGCACACTGTAGTTCAGGCTAGCTTGAAGAACTCACTATGTAGCCCAGCCTCAAATTTTGGTTTTGCTTTAGCTTTGGTATACGAACTAAACTCATGACCTGTTCATGCTAAACTAAGTATGGGCTCTATTACTGAGCTATACCCGAGTTCCTTAGTTTAGACAAGTTCTTTCTTAGATATATGATTGTCAAATATTGTTTTACCAGGCATGTGACACGCATCTGTAATCCCAGCACTTGGGAAATGGAGGGAGGAGGATCACAAACCAGCATAAACTACATACAAGTTCCTCTCTCTCAAAAAAAAAAAAAATAGCTTGGTAGTGATGGCACACACCTTTAGTCCCAGCACTTGGGAGGCAGAGGCAGGCAGACCACTGAGTTTGAGGCCAGCCTGGTCTACAGAGCAAGTTCCAGGGCTACACAGAGAAACTCTGTCTTGAATAATCAAAAAATTAAAGTTAAATTTTAAAAAACTAAAAATCAATTAGTAAATAAAAATTATTTTTCTCACCAGGCGGTGGTGGCGCATGCCTTTAATCCCTGCACTTGGGAGGCAGAGGCAGGAGGGGCTCTGTGAGTTTGAGGCCAGCCTGGTCTACAAGAGCTAGTTCCAGGACAGCTAGGACTGTTACACAGAGAAACCCTGTCTCAAAAAACCAAAAAAAAAAAAAAATTATTTTTCTCAATCTGTAGGATATTATCAAACTTTAAGACTTACTTAAAGCTGTAGTAATCAAGGCAACACATTGTGGTTAAACATAGACATGTAAATCAATGGGACAGAATAGAGTCCTAAAACTGTCTTATAAAAATATGACTAGCTGGCCGGGCGGCGGTGGCGCACGCCTTTAATCCCAGCATTTGGGAGGCAGAGGCAGGCAGATCTCTGTGAGTTCGAGACCAGCCTGGTCTACAAGAGCTAGTTCCAGGACAGGCTCCAAAACCACAGAGAAACCCTGTCTCGAAAAAAAAAAAAAATGACTAGCCGGGCGGTGTTGGTGCACGCCTTTAATCCCAGCACTCGGGAGGCAGAGGCGGGCGGATCTCTGTGAGTTCAAGGCCAGCCTCTTCTACTAGAGTTAGTTCCAGGACACGTTCCAAAGCTAAAGAGAAACCTTGTCTCAAACACACACACACACACACACACACACACACACACACACACACAAAGACTAAGTTGGGCCATCAAGATGACTCGCTGGGTAAAGGCACTTGCCACCAAGCCTGAGGACCTGAGTTCCATCCCTAGGATCCAGATGGTAGAAGACAAGAACTGGCTCTCAAAGTTGTCCTCTGGCCTCCAGCCTTGGCCCTTGCACACCCAATAAGTAAATGAAAAGTAATGAAAATACAGTTAATTAATGCTTATACTCTGTCTCAGCTGAGATGCCGAGAAGTGAGAGCTAATTAGCATGGGGTGGGGATACAAGCCTGAGGGTTGGATCCAGAGCTTTGCACAAGCTAGGCAAGCACACATCCCCAGCCTAGCCAGTCAAGCTTTTACTAATCAGTGTGAGAAGTGAATTTAATAGAGGGCTTAGAGGCTTTGTGACAGGTAACTGTGGAGCAGATGTCCATGATCAAAAATATTAGCATAGCCCTAACATATCCAACCACAAACAAAATTTCTTTAAAAATGAATCACCAATACAAACATAAAACAAACTATGAAACTTTTAGAAGAAAATGTAGATAAAAACCTTTGTGTTTTGTAGTTAGGTAGTGAATTCTTAAGAATTCTTTCTTAATCTGGGAGTGATAGCCCACATCTTTGATCCCAGCACTGGGGAGGTAGAGGTAGGTGTGTCTCTGTGAGCCTGGCCTCCATAGCAAGTTCTAGGTCAGCCAAAGCTACACAGTGAGACTCTTGTCTCAAAAAGAAAAAAAATCTAATAGAAGGTATTTGCAAACAACTGTACCCAGATCATACAGAATGCCCGTAAGCCACCAGTAAGAGAATAGCCCAGTTTAAAAGGGGACAAAGTACTTAGGCAAAGAGGCTACCAAAGATAGCATATGGATAATGAATAGTCTCATGGCGTGATCTTCCACATCACTGGCCACCGGAGAAATACAGCCCTCAGCCACAATGCTACATCCCTATTTACTGTCAAAACAGCTAAAATTCAAAATCTTTGGCAAAGATACTCATCGGAATACGGGACAGCAAAGACGCTCATGAAAAGCTTGGCCTTCCTTATGAGGCTAAATCTGCCCTCTGCATATGCCAGCAATTCTACTCCTAGGTATAGATATCTACAGACACGGAGATAGAGAAATAGAAGGCTGTGTTCATGCGAGCCTTCTCCATGCATGGTCAACGTGTCTGTTTGTAATAACCCCACACTAGAATCCGCAAGAGTCCTTCAGGGACTGCAAGGGTAAACGGCTGCATAGTCACATCCTAAAATGAGATGTAGCCAACTGCTGATACTGTAGATGAATCCACAGGATAGTAGACATGGTGAAAGAAGCCCGCCGTAAAAGATACAATGCTGTATGACCCCAGCCACACACATTTTTGAAAATGATGGATTAACAAGAGGATGATGAAACAGCAAATGGGTGACCGTGGTGTTTTCTGGGATGACGGGCTATTCTATATCCTGATTGTGACTAGGATACATAAGCCTATATATGTGCCAGTTCAGAGGACAATGAACAAATCGACTTCACTGCATGTTAAGTTAAGCTAAAAGAATCGTGCGCTTCATTTTAAAAAAAAATATGTGTTTCTCCATAGGGCTATGGTGCAAATTATTGATTTTATTTATTTATTTATTTATTTATTTTTTTATTTTGGCTAACCTGTCACTTCCCGGTGGGAACAGACTTCCATACTCTTCCCTCAGTGCCAAGTGAGAGGGACTCCTGCTTCCTTGGCGGAAACTCAAGAGTCACAGAAACTAAGTAGCAGAGATGGCACAGACAATTTTGTGATTCTGAAATGAGGAAAGGCAGTGTAGCTCTGGACACAGAGATGACCTCCTGACATGGCTGGGCCCCTATCTCTCCTGCATTCAGTGCAGGACTGTGACCAGCACCCCACCTCCCTTAGACCAAGGGGAATGGGCAGGAGCGATAGCTCTAGACCCCCTCAGTCCTACCAGGCCCTGATTCCCATTGCTGGTCATTGTGTCTGATAACAAGCCGCACCCTACAAGCCCCCTCCCCTCTACCAACCAGTGGCCATAGCCTGTCAGGGCCCCTGACTTTGTATATATAAGAGGACACTGGGGACAAGCAGCATCAGGCCAGCTCTGAGTGCATTCAGCTCCAGCACAGCCTCCAGCCCTCACCACCACCGCCATGTCTCTGATGAAGAACGAGCGAGCTATCATCATGTCCATGTGG
Organism: Microtus pennsylvanicus; assembly: GCF_037038515.1. NCBI lineage: Eukaryota > Metazoa > Chordata > Mammalia > Rodentia > Cricetidae > Microtus > Microtus pennsylvanicus. Next base: position 89,350,187 of record NC_134589.1, read on the forward strand.
GACAAGATGGCTTCGCAGGCTGAGGCCATCGGCACTGAGACTCTGGAGAGGTAAGTCCAGGCACGGTGGCTTGAGTCACCGAGTCAGAAGCCAGGGGTCAGCAGGAAGGGAGTGACAAGGAGAAGTTGGTGGGGAGAAGCCGCTGAGAAGAGGCCATGAGGAGGAAGACAGGGTGATGAAGGGGACGGAGAGAGCGGTGCTTGTAAGGAGGGGGTCCAGGAGGACGGATGAGCCGCTAGAGGAGGTGAACTGGCAGTCATGGTCCTCGCCAAGTCCTCCATGTGGCTCCACAAGTCTTTATTGAATGAGTAGGAACGGATGAATGAGCGAGGGACAGTCAGTGAGCAGGTGCAGTGGGGCCTGGGGCAACAGGAAATGGTAATATCTACTTTGGGCTACTTTTTTAAAAGAGTTATTTATTATTATTATTTATTATTATTATTGTGTTGCGTGCATGCCTGCCTGCCTGCCTGTGAGAACAGGTGCCACTGGAAGCCAGAGGCATGAGATTCCCTTGCACCTTAGTTACTGGAGGTTATAAGTTCTCTTCAAGGGGAGTCAGTGCTCTCAACCGCTGAGCCATCTCTCTAGACCTGGCTTTTGTTTTGTGTTTTGCACTATTCAATGTGCTTTTTTTGCATTTAATTTCTTTATTTAAATATATAATTTATTTTTATTTTGTGTTCATTAGTGTTTTGCTTGCAAGTATATGAGTGTAAGGGTGTCAAAAGCCCTGGAACTGTAGTTATAGGCAGTTGTGAGCTACCATAAGGGTGTTGAGAATTGAACCTGGGTCCTCTGGAAAATCAGTCAGTGCTCTTAACTGCTGAGCCATCTCTCCAGCTGCTAATTTCATTTCTTTGAACACTGCGGTAAAATACTGTTTTGTTTTGTTTTTCTGTCTGGTAAGTCTTTAGGACCCCTTAAATTTTGAGCTCAAGGCAAGAAGAGTCGTCCACCTAACGACCACCCCCAAAACTAATGCTTTCTCCCGACCCCCAGGCTCTTCTGCAGCTACCCCCAGACGAAGACCTACTTCCCGCACTTCGACCTGCACCACGGGTCCCAGCAGCTGCGTGCCCACGGCTCCAAGATCTTGGCCGCCATAGGCGACGCGGTTAAGAACATCGACAACCTCTCCGGTGCTCTGACCAAGCTGAGTGAGCTGCACGCCTACATCCTGCGTGTGGACCCGGTCAACTTTAAGGTGGGTTTGTGAGAATGGAAGGGGACCTCAGGAGGGAAGGACACAAGGGAGGAAAGCAAGCAGCGTCTCCGCTGCACTGTGCACTGAACCTCCCTTTTGCCTCCGCAGCTCCTGTCCCACTGTCTGCTGGTCACCCTGGCCGCACACTTCCCCGCCGACTTCACCGCTGAGGTCCATGAAGCCTGGGACAAGTTCATGTCTATCCTGTCTTCCGTCCTGACTGAGAAGTACCGCTAAGCGCCACCGTCATGCCTCCCAGACGGGCTACGACCCCTCTCCTACCCTTCAATGAACCCCCCCCCAGGTCTTTCCCGTAGCCCCCAATAAATGGTTGAAGACGGAAATAACTGGTCCTGTGTTCTCAGTCTTGGAGGAAAATGGGGATGGGGACACTATAGTATACACGGGGGCTTCTAAGGAACATTGTGGATCCTAATGCCACACACGGCCTGGAGGACATTCCTAGGGTGGTTGGGGGAGGGTCTTGCGCTTGAGAACCCCCAGAGTCACAGCGCGCAAGAAGCAGAGCATCCCGGGGCCAGTTTATGCAGGCCCTCGGTCAGACGCACAGCTGGGCTTCTCCTCGCCTTCCTAAACCGCTGCGCACAGAGTGGTGGGTAGGTGTCAGGAATTCCCCAAAGTCTGACATCACAGCTCCCGCCACCCCAGCAGCTGGGGGAGGGGGTGTCCCTGTCCTTAAAGAAGCAGAGGACTTCCTGGCCAGATTCTTTTTGGCTCCCTCCTAACAAGAGCAGTAACTCCCTTTCATAGGAGTAAATTACAGGTTCTGCGAGTTTGAAACAAAGGTACAGACAGACACAGGAGTGAGCCGAGCCAGAAGCCCATCCGCAGGCTTCGCTCGCTCTGGGCTTGTTTCTGTGGATAGGCAAAGAGGGTCTGCGTTTCTGCTGAGCTTAGCGGATCAGGGTCAGCTGGGTAGGGAGGCTCTGATGAAGAGACGGGGCTCGTGATCCCCTGAGCACCCTACGTCTGTGCCAAACTCAGCACCCAGGAGTGTGGTCACATTACAGCTCACTTTGCGCCACTCGAGTGGCGGGGGTTTCCACAGCCTCTAGTAAGCAGCTCAGGTCCGGCCCACACAGGTCTTTGGTTAGATCTTATCCCTCCGCTTTACCATGTCAGGGATGTGGGGCACAGGGCTCACCTGAGGTTTCCCCGGGGTGCTGAACAGTGCTGTGGTTAGTGGGAACCACTTGGGTTGCCCTGTGTGCTCAGGACCTGCTGAGGCCGGCTATTCACGTGGTACCCCAACACCAAGATTTCCCCACAACTAAATGCCTGTCAGATGGGTGCTAAGTCTCAGGCTGTGCATGCTCGCTGTTAGTACCGTCTGGACCACCCGTGCGCAGATCTGGCCTTAGTGTGGGCATATTTACTAAAAGAGACTTCAGAATGCCTTGTGACATTTTTGAGAACTAGACTGGTTACATCTCTGTTACAGGACAAAGAAGTTCAGCATCCCTCACAGAGAGAGTCTTCTAGAATTCTTAAATATCCATTCTGCTTTGGGCAGAGAGAGAGAGAGAGTTTGGAAGTGGGCAGGGGAGTATATTCTTTCCCAAGTCAAATCTGGCACCAAAGCTAGTCTCACCGTTCCCAAAGCAGATCTGCATTTTCTCCTTCATCTCCTCCATCTCCTCCTTCATCTCCTCCTTTGTTGGTACTTCCAGCAGCAAATCCCCTGGTCTTTTGCAAACAAATACCAACAAACAGAGCCAAGCCCCTGAGATCAAGCCATAATCTGATCCCTGGTAAAGCCGGCCTGGCCCAGGTTTCACTTCTGTCCCCTTCCACTCGGGCTCCTTCCAAGCATGCTCTCCCTGCTCCAGTCCTAGACCCGGAACAGGTGACCTTCTTCTCTGAACTTCATAGTGTGATCATTGGTGGCCACAATGTGGCAGGGAGAGATCACATCGACAAGCTGGTTGAGTCTGTGCATGCCTGAGCTATCAGGTGGACAACCAGGAACTTACTAGGTTTTTCAAATTATTTTGAGATCACAGCACATGGCGGGACACAGAACAGAAGCTCCCCACCCCATCTGGGGTACTTAAACTTCATGGCTCCTTTCCACAAGCTGCTTCAACATTCCCATGTTGGGGTGGGGGGCAAAGATCACGGGGCTTCTTTGGTTTGCTAGCAAAGAAGAAAAGTTAAAGAGAGCAAGATTCTGGAGCTTTGGGGTTGGGGTTTCTTGGAGTTTTTTGTTTGTTTGTTTGGTTTGGAGAGACAGGGTTTCTCTGTAGTTTTGGAGGCTGTCCTGGAACTCACTCTGTGGACCAGGCTGGCCTCAAACTCACAGAGATCCGCCTATCTCTGCCTCCCGAGTGCTGGGATTAAAGGCGTGTGCCACCACTGCCTGGCCATTCTGGAGCTTTGTAAACACTGAATGCACGCGGTCTCCAGGAAGATATCCCCTAGTGTGGGGAGCACTCGACCTGGTCCAGCACAATGCCAGATCTGAAAAGGAATGCTCTATCCATGGTTGCTTGAACTCCTCCAGTAGCTGGTGCTGAGGGCCTGTTTGGTGCCCCGAATTGCCTAAGCACTAGTTGAGCAAAGAGAGGAGGGGAAGTTAACATCCCCCTCCCCACTGCTACATGAACATGGAACAGCTTTAGTCCTTAGGAAAACATGATAGAAGATAGTATAGAAGATTGCCCAACCAGGGAATGGATCAGCCAGTCGAGGCACCAGCCATGAAGCCTGAGGACCCACATTAAATCCCCAAGACCCAGCGGTGGAAGGAAAAGACGACTCCCACGAGTTGTTCTCTGACTTCCACGTGTGTGCCATGGCACATGTGCATGTACACACACAGTAAACAAAGAAATACATAAATGTAATTTAAAACTGTAAATATTGGACTCCTCTTCCCAGGCCAGCCTCAGTCTGGGCCCCATAAAGGATGGGCTGTGCATTTAGCAGCTTCTAGAAACTGTGCAAGAACCACGAGACACGATTTACAGCATGTAGAGCCTGGTCTCTGCCCGTACAGTACTGCAAGACTTAAAGCAGCCCTGAGAGCAGAGCCCTTACCCCTCCCATCTGCATTTCCCCAGAAAAGAGCCTCCTCAGATGAATGAGCTCACCGCGGAGCCTGGCTGCCCTCACACCCTTCCACAGTCTCCTCAACACCACACAAATGCACAGGGCTCGCCAGATCCAGCAGTCTGGCTCAGACGCGGACTCAGAAAGAATCCATAGTTCTCTCTGTTGATGATAAGGTGACCAACATGGGGGCTATCTGGGTCAAGGTTAAAAAGCGTAAGGCAGATTATCATTAGGAGACCCTACAGAGATGAGGACTCTCCTACCCTCTCCCCAGCACTAGCTTCTGGGTTGAACAGTGAAAGCCACCCCTCAGTCCTATTTACAGTCTCTAACTGAACTCTCCCTAGCCATTCCCAAGCCCCTTTACCCACTACCACCGCTTCTCTTCACAGGCTGCTCAATAACTCCCTCAAGACCTACTTCCCTGACTACACCCAGAACCCTGACTCTGTCCGGGTCAAGACCCGAGGCAAGAAGCGAGCCCATGTGCTGAGCCATGCAGAGGACCAAATGAACAGCTTCTCTGGGCTCCTGGCAGTCCTGAGTGGACTGAGCTGTGTGTGTCCCAGGCCAACTTCAGAGTCAGCAAGCAGGCAGGGCTCAGAAAGATAAAGGGGCAGAGGTCCCAGGACATGAAACCAACCCCAAGGGTTTCAGGAAATGAAGTTGGGGGCTCTGCACGGCCTGGATGACAGATGACCGATGGTAGCTCTTTTCATGGCATCCGATGACACCAGCCTCCACCTAGCTAAAATCTCTCTTGAGGTGGCTTTTTGTTCGGGACAGCTTTTGAGACTTGTAGCCAGGAACAAGCCTCTAGATAAGGTTAAATCAGAACCTTGGGGACCGACCCCTGTTCTCTTCCCTCTCCTTCCATTCCACACCTGCATGCCCTGGTCTGAATAAAATCAGTCTGAGTGGCAACCTATGTGTCCGGGTTCTCTCTGTCACGGACATGCTAGCAGCGGCCATGTTTCTACTGTCTTGGCCCAAGGACTTTTCTGAAGCTGCAGTGGTGGAGGGGAGTCAGTGTGAGCATCCAGAGAGAAGGGCCCTGGAACCGGTCCCAAAGCCTGGGAAAAGCCAGCGTCCCGAGGCTGGTTGTCTCGGGGGACTGAGAAGGAAGGTTCTGAGATGTGCTTTCTCCCTGGAAATGTCACTGACCAATAGCAGCTGAACATGCAACACAGATCACAGCAGAACACATCATTAGGGTAGTGGTCCCAGCTACTGCGGAGACTGAGGTAGGGGAATAACTAAATCAAGGACAGGCTCAGCTTGAAAAAAAAAAACTAAGCTAGGTGTTTTGGTGCAAACTGTAACCCCATAATTTGAGAGGTGTAAGCAGGAAGGTCATACATTCAAGATCAGTGGAAGCACAGAAAAGAAAAGTGTTCATCTGGCCTTAGCGATCTGTGTGAGCTTTGAAGGCCAGTGGGCTGCATGGCCACCTGTCTCAAGTCAGAAGGGGAAAATAGAAAAGGGAGAAGGAGAGGAAAGAAATGAGAGCAAGAAAGAAGAAAAGGAAGAAAGAGAGAGGAGAGGAGAGGAGAGGAGAGAGGAGAAGAGGAGAGAAGACATGGACAGTCATTTAAACTTCACAAACACTTCTGTGTTATTCCAGTAGGAAGTCAGTCCCTCTGCTCAGTCATCCTCACCCCAAGTCAAAGAAGTTGGAACTGAGACCAGAAGTTTCAACTGGACACAGCCTCATGCTCTGTATTCAATTATTTTTGCAGTGCTGGGACTGAATCCAGAACCTTCTTCAAACTGGGTAAACATTCTGCCATCCAGTTACACCCCAGCTTGTTTGTTATTGTTTGCTCATATTAGAAAGATGGGGTCTCTCTTTGCAGAGACTGACCTTGAATTCCTGGGATCAAACAAGCCTCCTGCCTCAGCCTGCTAGGATCCGAAGTTCCTCCTGTGCAACACCAAAGTCAGCTCTCAGCATCTTTCCTTTGCATCCATGGGAGCCCTGGGCAGCTGAGATGCAAGTCAGAGAGTCTGGTGCCCTGTTCCTGCAGTTCCCTGCACTTAGAAGGCTGACCAGGGGGTTGACTTGAGCCAGAGGATCCAGGTCAGCCTGGTCATCAGAGCAAAACTTGTTCACACAAAAGGAGGAAAAGGAGAGAGAGGGAAAAGAAAAGAAAGGAGGAGCCAGGAGAGGAGAGAGTAGACAAAGGGACGAGAGAGATGAGGGAGAAAATACAGGGAGAAAGGGCTCCTCTGTGGGTGCCCAGCATCTACCCTTCTTGTTCCCAAAAGAAGAGTGTGGGGCAGAGCAGGGAGTGTGTGGGTTAGGAAGGAGAGTGAGAAGCTGGGACCCAGAGCAAGGTGGAGGAGTGGGCACTGCTCAGGCTGGTCTGAGTAACTGCCTTCTCTGCACAAGGCTTTGGGACCCTAATTCTTTCTTAAACACACATCTTTGAAGACAAAGAAAATGATCAAGAAGCACCACATAGGGTGATCAGGATTTCCTACAGGCAGTGGAAGCCTATTACTATCTCCCCAACCTCGGGCGCCCCCTGCCTGCCTTGCTCTGCAGTGAACCACCCTAGTCAGCCAATGAGGGCCGCCCCAAGGGCGTGTCCCAGACACAGCAGGTATTTAAGTGCTGCTTGTTGCAGGTCCAACACACTTCTGATTCTGACAGACTCAGGAAGGAATCACCATGGTGCTCTCTGGGGACGACAAGAGCAACATCAAGACTGCCTGGGGCAAGATTGGCGGCCACGCTGGTGAATATGGCGCCGAGGCCCTGGAGAGGTGAGACCTCTGCTCTGTAAGGGCCATGGAATCCAAAGCAGACAGGGTGCACAGAGGACAGCCCTTAACTGCTTTCCTGTGACCTCAACTCCTCCTCCCACCTTCATCCCACAGGATGTTCGTGGCATACCCCACCACCAAGACCTACTTCCCTCACTTCGATGTGAGCCACGGCTCTGCCCAGGTCAAGGCCCACGGCAAGAAAGTCGCTGATGCCCTGACCACCGCAGTTGGACACCTGGATGACCTGCCCGGTGCCCTGTCTGCTCTGAGCGACCTGCACGCCCACAAGCTGCGTGTGGACCCTGTCAACTTCAAGGTATGGGCTGGGGCTGAATGGTGGCAGCAATGTGGGGAGCGGCGGCTGATAGGACAGCATCTGGGGCAAGCAAGGAGGTCATGGGGCCCCTCATGACAAGGGGACTAGGTGTCTACTCCATGGTCTGAAACTTCCTGTCTCCACAGCTCCTGAGCCACTGCCTGCTGGTGACCCTGGCCAACCACATTCCTGCCGACTTCACCCCTGCAGTGCACGCCTCTCTGGACAAATTCCTTGCCTCTGTGAGCACCGTGCTGACCTCCAAGTACCGTTAAACTGGAGCTTCAGGGCGTCTCCTGCCAGGCTTGCCTTCTGGACAGGCAGTCTCCCCTCCCTTGCACCTGTACCTCTTGGTCTTTGAATAAAGCCTAAGTAGGAAGAAGCCTGTGTGCCTGGGTTGTCTGCATCTGCCCAACTGACACGGGGAAGCCTGGGGGAGGTCATATGCCCAGCCTGGGACTCAAGTCCCCTGTGCTGAGGCAGAATGCCAGACTAGACTAGGGAGGAAAAAGAAGGAGAAGTGGAGGGAAGAGAGGCAAGCAGAGTCTCCTGCCCAGGGTCTCTGGACAACTTCTTGTTCTGCAGTCCCTGTCTGGGTTACTCTTACCCTGGGTTTCCCACCGGGTTCAACATGAATTTGCTGGACTACGATGTCCTCCCTACTGCTACCTTTCATTACACACACAGACACACAGACACACACAGACACACACAGACACACACACACACACACACACACGACCAGAATTTCCAGGACTCCCCATCAGGTGACTGCTCCAGTCCTCCCTTTTTTCAGAGTGATATTGAATCCTCATTCACCCACCCCTTAGACTCCCTTTGAAGATCAGAAACAAAAATGAAACTGGGGGGGATGGTGTTTGAATGGTGCCACTGCAGACACAAGTCTGTGTAGGTGGCCACACCTCATGTCTACACTTTGGGCAGTCATGTCTGAGGACCATAAAGAGGTTAAAACTTAATCACTGGGACAGGCTTGGCACTCATTTCCCAGCCCCGCCCTGACGCCCCTCTCCACAGTAGAGACAAGTTCAGAGGCAATGGAGCACAAGCGAGTGTGTCCACACACACAAGCCTTCTCCTACAGAGCAGGCTCTGAGCCTGGAGCAGCAGCAGGCTTGGCAGCAGTCCATCCAAGCCCTCTGCTGACAGCTCTGGCTTTTCTCTCCGAATCAAGAAATCATGTTTTAGGAATTCCTATCTCAGGCCCTCTCAGGTAGTGATGTCCTTAATACTCCTTGTACATCAGGGTGGGCCCTACTAGACAACAGCTAAAAATGGAGCGCCCTCCCACGACCGTGATGGTAGGCAACAGGTGGCCTACACCCAAAAATGTCTGCTCTCCTTTTCTTCATTGCTTGTTTCCTCCTATCCTTCCTTCGGTTTCTTTTTTTCTCTTTTTAGGGCTTCATGTAGCCAAGGCTGGACTAAAATACCTTATGTAGCCACAGACGACCTTGAGCTCCTGATCCTCTTGCTTCTAACTCCTGAGTGCTGAGATTTAAAATGTGTGCCTTCATGTCCAGTCTGTGCAGTGCTTGGGAACTGAACTCAGGGATGGATAAGTTCATATATATGTGATACTATATACACACATTCATGCACAAATGTATACATACATGCATGCATATGCATGTATTGCACAAACATTCTATCAACAGAGCTATGTCTGTACCTCACAATAGAATATTCTTCAGCCATGGACACCAAAGAGTAAATTTTGTATATTATGTGAGTGAGATAAAAAAAAATGTTGAGCAGAAGAAGCAATGAAGCAAAGACCACACAGCACATGATTTTATGTTTGTAAAATATCAAAGTGAGCAAATCTATAGGGACAGCAAACACCCTCCCGGTTGGCAGGGGCTTTAGGAAGGGTTGGACAACTAACGCTAGGGGGCTGGAGGCTCTATTTAGGTGAGGAAAAATTCAAGAAATGGGTATAAGGGATGACTGCATAACATTGGAAATGACATAAGATCAGTGACTTGTACACATCAAAGACAGCAGAATACATGGGGCTTTGTGGCACGTGACTGCAATCCCAGAACTTGGGAGGTAGAGCATATCCACACACAGACACACACATTTAGTGTAGACTGACACAGAGCACCAAGTGAGTGAGCCACTACCCTTGCTATCATCATTGATACAGTATAGGCATCCATAAAGTTATTGTCCCCAAAAGAACTTGTCCTGGGATCCAGGCATATATTACTTCTCGTCCACTTCATTATTGTAACTCTAAGAAGAATATATTTTTAAATTTTAATAAATTTGGAATTTATTAAAAGGGATTGCATTGAGGGGGAAGGGAGTGTAGAGCCAGGATTTCATTATGTAGTTTCGGCTGGTCTGAAATGCCTATGTAGACCGGGATGGTCTTGAACTCACAGAGATCTCTTTGCCTCTCACTCCTGGGTGCTGGAATTAACCCGTGCCTCTGCCACCACACCAGGTTTAAAGGGCTTTTTTAGGTAAATTTGAATTTGTTATATTTTATATATATCCGCATGGGTGTTTTGACTGCATGAATGTGTGCGCACCACTTGCAGCCCGCGGAGGACAGAAACAGGCTTCATATCCGCTGGATCTGGAGTTACACACAATTGTGACCTGCCCTGTAGGTGGTAGATATGAAACCCAGGTCCTCCGGGAAAACAGCCAGGGCTCTCAACTGCTGAGACATCTCTCCAGCCCCTTTAAATGTAGATTGAACTAAGTGAAATTTAATAAAAAGAGACGTGCTCCAGGGGAAAACTAAGGTAGACCCAAGTAAGGCTATGGGGACTACTCGAGGGAAAGTTACGCCAAGAAGAAATCCTTTTCACTACTGAATGAGAAAGGGACGGACACCTATGAAATATCCTAAGGACTCGGGAGGCAGGTTAAATTGGCAGAGCCAAAATACACATAAATTGTAATGTGGTAGTACATATTAGATACATTTGTCCATAGAGCTTTGGGGCTCAGGGGGACAAAGGGCTGTAAGTCCGAGATAAACCCAGCACCTAGGCGAGCTCGAATGCAGCGGCGCCCCCTGGCGGCACCCTGGGTTTCCGGGAATCTACCCACAGCCGGGAAGCCAAGATCGAGGACACAGCTCAGTGAAGATGTCTCTGTCCCAGACTGAGCGCGCTCTGGTTCTCGCGCTATGGAAAAAGATGAGCACCAATGTTGGAATCTACACGACCGAGGCCTTGGAGAGGTAAGGGCCCCCGTCGGGCGCCCTCGGGCTCACCTTCCAATGGACGGCCGGGCAAAGGCGGGTTCTCTACACCTCCCGGCCAGGATGCACCCTACTCAGTTTTCCCACAGGACCTTCATGGCTTTCCCTGCCACCAAAACCTACTTCCCACACTTCGACCTGAGTCCCGGCTCTAGGCAGGTTAAAGCCCATGGCCAAAAGGTGGCTGATGCTCTGACTCTCGCTGCCCACCACCTGGACGACCTGCCTGGTTCTCTCTCTGCTCTCAGCGACCTGCATGCTCACAAGCTCCGCGTAGACCCCGCCAACTTTCAGGTGGGTTCTGGGACGGAGCTGCTCTGGTGGCTGCTGCAGAGGAGGGTGCCTTCAAGTCTGGGTGTCAGGGAGAGATAAAAGCAAGGCGGGGCGATTCTTTCTCTAATCCAGTTCTTCAGCCACTGTCTGCTGGTGACTCTTGCCCGACACTATCCTGGAGACTTCAGCCCAATGATGCACGCCTCCCTAGACAAGTTCCTGGGCCTTGTGACTTTGGCACTGGTCTCCAAATATCGCTGAGGATGAATCCTGGGATCCCAAAGCAAGGTTCCAAGAGGCTGGAATTTCAGCCAAGCTGGAGTCATAGACCTCTCGTGAAAGCGGGCAGGTCTTTGTATTGTGGTTTTGTTTTTAGTTTGTTTTGAGATAGGTTTAATGGTCTTGTGTAACCCAGCCTGGCCTCTCAGATCCATAATTTAGACTAGGCTGGTTTTGAACTCCCATCTCCAACCTACCCCTTGCCCTATGCCCACCCACCATGGATTACAAAGCATGCCTGCCCCACCACACCTGGCTCCACAGAGACTCTTTTTTTTATTTAACCCTTTGTCTGTGTTCTGTGTTGGAGGTGGGAAGAGGGGCCTCCTGCATGCAGAAGTGCTCTACGCTGTAGAAAGTGTAGCTGCCAGAGAAAATACGGGCAGGTAGTGATGAATTCAATCTTTAGAGCAGGAAGACAGGATCTGTGTAACACACTGCGAAGAGTAAAGAGCCGGGTGGTAGCAGGAAGACCACCTGCAGCTGGAGGGCCTGTACCTCCACACGTCTCCAGGCACCAGGGGAGCCTCAGGCTATCTCCACCTTGGAGCATCTATGGCCCCTACTCACAAATGCATGCCTTTAGCCTTGGCCGCATCAGTTGCAGAATGGTCACGTTTGTGTCTCAAAGGGGTGACAGGTACAAAGGTCACAGGTCAGCATAAAGGACAATGTTAAAAACAACCCTATTTCCCAGGCATCACCCTCCCCGGGGTGCTGTGGAAGAATCCTTTTCTACACTATGACTATTTACTATTGCCATTGCTAATAAAAAGCTGACAGGCTGGTAGCTGGGCAGGAAGTCAGGCTGGAAAGTCAAACTGAGAAAGTAGGGAAGAAGGAGGGCAGAGTGAGGAGACACCAGCCAGCTGCCCAGAAAGCAAGACATGCTAGAGGACAAGTAAAGCCACCAGCCACGTGACAATACATAGATTAGTAGACATAGGTTAATCTAAATGTAAGAGTTAGCTGGTAACAACCTGAGCTATTGGCTGAGCATTTACAAGTAATATTAGTTTCTGTGTGGTAATTTGGAGACAGTGGCCAGGACAGAGAGTGGCAGTCAGGACAGAAAACTGTGCCCTCCTCCTAGGCTTCTGGTCTGTTTCTAGACTCTGCTCAGGGCCAAGTCTTATTGCAAGGCAGTCACCTGCCTAGATCCATACATGGAGATCACAGCTTTAGATGCTGGTCAATGAGGGTGAGCATGGATGCCCAGGACACACTGGGCACTGTGCCAGAGAAACTCACAGTCACGAACTCCTGCCTGCTCAGCCCAGCCATGCCCAGGGTATGTGGGTATGTGGGTGTGTAATTTCGGGTATCAGGGAGGCTGTGGTTAAAGCATTCTGTGCAAGAGTCAACTGCCTGGGATGAGGTGATTGCACTGTAGGCTGTCATGTAGAAAAGGGACGAGAGGACCTCCAACCTGGCCTTCACTGGTTTTCTAAGTCTCTCAGTCTTTTAGTTCTTATTCGACATAAGGGAAACTCCTGAATTAATAAACAGAAGACACAGTGACGTCATCTCCCAAAGCACATGCAGGACACACATTCTGTGACATGGGGGAAATGCTGACAGCGGAACTACATCAAGAACAAACCATAGACACATAATGGTTAGTCATACCTGAGACTGCTGGGCCGGGTAGACGCAGGAGGCTGAGGAAGAACTGTTTCTAGAATGTCTGGGAAGGACCAAAACAGAAGCATTTGAACTGGCACCCATAGTGACACTTCCTAGAACAATACTGGTGCTCGCCCATCCACCAGGGGCCAGGAAGAAGAAAAGGGTCAGATTTTCTTAACCTGGACATCTGTGTTTCGTGGATGTTGCAGCACAGATGTGTGGGTTCGTGTGGGTCCTTGAAATGAAGACTCAGAGACACTTTGAGCCTTTGCGGCCTCAGGAGTCCCCGCCTCGCTGGACTAAAGCTTTCCCTCAACCCATGGCATTTTTATTTTTCCCTATATTTACACTTTATCTAGTAGGTGTCCATATGCTCAAAAAAATCTGAATGAAGATTCCAAAATTATAATGCTAAGTGCAAATAACTGATTCAGGAGGTAACGCCATTTTGCCCACTGCCCCAACCAAGACTTTCATGGGCTTTGTATCCACGGGATACTCTACAACAAGATTCACATCTACAACACACAGGATGGATTCTGGCTGGGTGCTAACTCCATAGCTAGGCCAGGTATGGCCGAGTGTGTGGGTGGGTTATGACTAGCAGCAGACACACACACACAGGTAGGGGCGGTAAAGGGGGGCAGTGCTTGCTAACTCTCTAGTACCAGGCCAGCAGGAACCCTTCCATGTCTTGTGCCATGGCCTTGGGCACTCTGACATGAGGCAGTATGAAGATCATTGGCCCCTGGCTCATGGTCCTTCAGGTTCACATGGAATTGATCCTGTCAGAAGGTTTCCTGGCCACCCAGGTCACAGGGAGCAAATCCTAGGGCTTTCCATGCTGTGAAGAAACAAGACTGACCAGTACCAGCTAAACCTACAGCCACAGATCAAAACATTGGATTCGAGCTACTTCCTAACATGAGTCAGGGAAATCTTAGGTACAAAAACTCCTGGAGCTGTAAACACACTCACCTTTGAAACAGAAACACACACATACACACACACATAAAGACAGGCCTGGGGATAGAACTCAGAAATGGGGTCCCTATCTTGCATAGGCAAAGGTTTGATCTTTAGTAGCACAAAATAACAAACAAACAAAAAGCAAAGTAAAAACATAACAATAGGCTGTTGGCTGGACATTTAGCTCAGGCATTACCTAGGCCAGGCTCACAACCACAAACTAGACTGCTGAAGACACAGAGACAGTGCCAGAAATGCTCTCTAATTCGTGCCTTTTTCAGCTGGACAAGTCCAGGACCTGCCAATACACTGACCCCCAGAGAGTAGAGCAGCTTGTTGGGAGAGAGAGGCTAGGCTGGCCTCAGCACCGGGTATTTCTGGGAAATTCAAAGCACAGTATCTTTCCTTCTTGGTGCATCTCTTGAGCTGTGGGTCCCCAGCGCCGGTACCCAGGTGACTGTTCCCATTTTCTGACACTAAGGCTCAAGTGTGGTTTTTCCAGGGACATATAAATACAGAGTATCCATAGGAACTGGAATGGCACCAAGAGACTCCCCAAAAGATGGACACCCACACAGTTTAGTGAATAAAATACAATTAACTGAGACTCCTAACCAGCAGTGGGGAATTATACGACCACATTCATCTAAGCAAGTGTCTGAACTCATCTACACAGAGATACAGTTGTGTCTGTAGCACAAACGCACTTAGATAATCACAGAGTCAAAATGGCAGGAGAGGGTGTTGGAGAGATGGTTCAGCAGTGAAGAACATGGACAGCTGTTGCAGAGGACCTGGGTTCAGCTCCCAGAATTGAACATCAGCTGCTCAATAGCCACCTATAACTCCAGATTCAAAGGCACTGACCCCATGTCCCCTCAGAACTCCATAGGCTTTCACATGTGCACAGACGAACACTTAGACTGATACCTATTTCTTATAATTAGCTCTGGCTGACCTGGAACTCACCATATAGACCAGGCTGGCTTCAAACTTAGAGACCCACCTGTCTCTGTTTTCCAGCACTAGAATTAGAGGTGTGTGCCTCTATGCCCAGCTATATCTATAGATAGATAGATAAATGGATTGATTGATTGATAGAGTTTTGTTTTGTTTTTTACTTGTATGGTGTTTTGTTTGTCTATTGCATATCATGTGCATGCAGTGTCCTTGGAGCACAGAAGAGGGGCTTAGATCTCCTGGAACTGGAGTTACAGATGGTTGTGAATTGCTATGTGAGTTCTGGATGTCAAACCCAGGTCCTGTGGAAAGCAGTCAATTCTCCTAAATGCTGAGCTATCTCTGTAACTCTGCCTATTACAAATTTTTAAATAGACAAACAAAAACAAAACGACAAAACTAAACAAAAATCATAGAACGATGTACGGTGGAATAAGTCTTTTAACCTCAGTGTTCTGGAGACTGAGGCAGGTGGATCTCTGCAAGTTCAAAACCAGCCTGTTCTACATAGTGGGTACCAGGTCAGTGAGGACCCATGGTGAGGCCTTGCCAAATTCAAAGTAAGGGAAGAAACAAGCAAATAAGGCTGGAGTGATGGGTTCGCAACTATGAACATGTTCTGCTCCTACCCAGGACCCAGGCAGATTCTCAGTATCCACATCAGGAAGCTCTCGAGAACCTGAAAGCTCAGTTGGAATGAGATTTGATAGCTTGGGTAGATGGCTCAGTGGATAAGAGCACTGGCTGCTCTTCCAAAGGATGTGGGATCAATTCCCAGACAAACGTGGCAGCTCACAACTGTCTGGAACTCCAATTCCGGGGGATGCAATATCCTCATGCAGGAATACATGCAAGCAAAAAGATCTGATACCTTTGGCTTCCATATGTTGTAGGGAGCGGGGGGGGGGGGGGGAGCTTTGTTCCATCCTGGCCGCCCAGCTAGCTTACACATGAAATAATCACACAGAAACTACATTCATTTAAACACTGCCTGGCCTATTAGCTCTAACTTCTTATTGGCTAATTCTTACATCTTAATTTAACCCATTTCTGTTCATCTTTGTATCGCCACATGATTGTGGCTTACCAGCAAGATTCTAACCAGCGTCCTTCTCAGGCTGGACACCTATGGCGTCTCCATGGCGGCTCTCTCACTCAGCTTTCTTCCTCCCAGAATTCAGTTCTGTCTTCTCTGCCTACCTAAGTTCTGTCCTATCAGGCAAAGTAGTTTCTTTATTAATTAAATGAAAGCAACACACAAACAAAAGGACCTCCTACACCATTTCCCCTTTTCTGTTTAAAAATGAAAGGAAGGCTTTAACTTTAATAAGTAAAATTACATGTAAGAAAACAGTTATCAAGCAAGAATTACAGTTACATTATTTATATCTTTTTTATCTTTTAAAAAAATATTTATTTATTTATTTATTGTGTATACAGTGTTCTGCCTGCATATATGCCTGCAGACAAGAAGAGGACACCAGATCTCAGTACAGATGTGGTTGCTGGGAATTGAACTCAGGACCTCTGGAAGAATAGTCAGTGCTCTTAACCACTGAGCCATCTCTCCAGCCCCTCTATTTTATCTTTTACCATAACAAAGGAAAACTATAACTATCTATTTATTCTTCAACTCTATCAAAGACTCCAGAAGGATATTATATTACCTAAATAAACAAGAAGTAAGCAACTTCCAAAACTAGAAATGACAGAGACATCTTGCTGCCTGTACAGTCACCCAAAGTTATTTTGTACCATTGGGGCATCCATCTTCAGCCTACATGCCTATAGTATCCAGCAGACTTTTCCATGAAGCAGGAAATTCCAAAGACAGTTCGGTCACTTTTTTTCTGTGTTCTACAGAATGTCTCACAGACTCTTTCATGAATCAGAAACCCTGAAGGATCATCTCACCATTAGGCAAGTTCAGCAGTCCTTTCTCTGTGGGTTCTTCATGTCTAGTTGATGCATCAGTCCAGACAAGAGCAGTTTCTTGCCCAAATGGCTAATCTTGTTCAGGAAGTAGTTTGGTGCTGCCAGGAGCAGGTGTGACTCATTGTCATGAAAAGTACAAAATTATTAAAACATTTTAAATGTCATATTCTGTAGTCTTTGAAAGATATGAAGAATGCCTATCTAACTGAAATATATCTCTATATAACTAAAGAATCTAACTAACATGACTACAAGCTTGACTATCCATTAACAACCTATATTTCCTAATTATACATTACATTTTAAAATGAACTACACAATTACAATACCTTAATTGAGAGCAGAAATATACATATAACAAGATTGACCTTAAATTTATATCAATAAAGCAAGATTCATACCAATGCAAATTATTCATATCTATATCATATCCCCCTTTAAATGTAAACAGTTATAAACAATATTTGGGAATATGGACATAGTTATTTCTCTCCAAACTTCTTCCTGCTGTATGGGGGCACTGTTAATCAGGTCCTTCATGGTATATCCTATGTGCTAGGTTCATCTGAGTCAGCAATTGAGTGAAGTAATTTTCTGAGAGTGTTTACGGCGACCTTTTAGGAGGGCGTGGTCTATCATACCATATTGGTCTAGAAGCAAACCACAGGATCTCATCTTCTGTGAAAACAAAAGAAGATCCTCTTTTCTAAAACACTATATCCTTAGACCCAAATTTTGAAGTCATAATACTTTTTTTTTTGATTTTTTGAGACAGGGTTTCTCTGTAGCTTTTTGGTTCCTGTCCTGGAACTAGCTCTTGTAGACCAGGCTGGCCTCGAACTCACAGAGATCCACCTGCCTCTGCCTCCCGAGTGTTGGGATTAAAGGCGTGCGCCACCACCGCCCAGCTCATAATACTTTTATAATATACATGGTGGTTTAGCCTAGCAGCCCATACAATGAAACGTCTCTCTGTACTTAGCTCCTTCAGAGTCAAAAACTTAAAAACACAATAATATACAGAATCCATACTCTCTGTGAATTTTCTATTTTTATGTGGCTTATTTTTCTTTACTTATTTTAATCTATGACTATTTGTACTCTGTCTCTTTAAAGACTTTACTCCTTTTTTTAAAGTATTAACTTTATTTTATGACTTTTTATACTCTTTTTCTTCTCTCTCCCAAGCCTATGTATGTTTATCTTACATTATGACCCATTTAGAGGTTTTTTATGTTTGAATCTGTCCTATTGCATTGCCTTTAATTCTCTACTGTCTTGAAGAGCTTTTAAAATGCTAAGCAGCTTGGTTGCAGCTGCTTTGGATGTTGGCTCCACCTCTCTCCAATTTTAAAATGGTGGACGTACTATTTCTGCTAGCTCTAGGGGCGCCAGGTCGGAGCCGCACTCAGCACTTTAACTGTGAGAATGAGCGTGCAGCACATAAATTCTTTTTATCTGAGTTATAGCCAAATCTGCCACGCAGAGCACTGTGCAGCCTGGAAACATCTCTGTGTATGGCGGCAGGAATCTGCCATGCTCTCCTGCCTGCCCAAGCCTAGTAGACTGATCCTGCCTTCTTCCCAGGAAGGAAGAGCAGAGCCACGGGCATGCTCTCAACCCCAAGTGGGCGTAGAAACACCTGGGCCCACAAATGCCATTGAAATACTTAATAGCTGGCGTTTGTACTGGCGGCACAGCCCAGGAAGCCACGTTTTTAAAACGTGTGGCTTTTTTTTCCTGCTACTGCTGCTGAGTCAGGAAAATGTCTCTTAAAGTAACTGTGGCATGCACCAGCAAACAGCAAGCTGTGTTAAACTCTCTATATATTTTATTTTTTCATCTAGAATTACTTTTTAAAGCCCTCTCAGGTTTTACGTGGACTTAGCTGGCCACGTTGGGCAGCCAAACTGTAGTAGGGAGCAGGAGACACTTTGTTCCAGCTGCCTGGATAGCTTACAACTGAAATAACCACACAGAAACTGTATTCATTTAAATCACTGCCTGGCCCATTATCTCTGGCGTCTTATTGGCTAATTCTCACATCTTATTTTAACCCATTTCTAATAATCTGTATATCACCATGAGGTCATGGCTTACCGGGAAAGATTCAGCATGTCTGACCAGGAAACTCTATGGCGGCTCTCTGTCTGCCCTTCTTTCCACCATTCAGTTCTGTCTACGACACCTACCTAAGTTCTGCCCTATCAGGCCAAGCAGTTTCTTTATTAATTAACCAATGAAAGCAACACACAAACAGAAGGATCTCCTACACCAAACGTGGACACTTCATACAGGCACATAGAAATATATACAAGAATAAAAATAATTAAAAAATTAATTTAAATGCTGGGTGATGATGGCACATTCCTTTAATTCCAGCACTTTGGAGGCTGAGGCAGGAGGTTCTCTGAGTTCCAGGACAGCCTGGTCTGCAGAACAAGGCCCAGGACTGCCTTGGCTGTTATAGAGAGAAACGCTGTCTTGAAATAAAAAAATACAAAGAAATACTTTAATAATATTTTAATGTTTTTATGAGTATGAATGTTTTGCCTGCATGGACACATCTGTGTACCACATTTGTGCCTGGAGACCATGGTCAGAAGAGGGTATCAGATCCCCTGGAACTGTAGTTACAGATGGTTATGAGCCACCGTATAGGTGTTAGAAACTGAACCCAAGACCTCCGCAAGAGCAAGGACTGCTCTAAACAGCTGAGTTAAATATCCAGCCTCATATATAGGATAGGATTTCTCTCTGTAACTGCCTGGCTGTCCTGGAACTAACCTTGAACTAACTGAGATCTGCTTGCCTCTGCCTCCCCGTTGGCTGGGCTTTAAACCTTGCGCCAGCACACCTCAGCCATCTTACACTTTCTGTTGCTGTGAAGAGACGCTATGACTATGGCAACTCTTATAATGAAAACATTTGAGTAGTGACTTAGCTGCTGGGAAGCAAACTGTGACTGCCTTGCCAAAAAAGGTACAAAGCCACATGGCCAACATAGACAAGAATTATGGGTTAATATAAGTTATAAAAGAAAATAAGAGAAGCCTGAGATATTAGGCCAATCAGTTTATAATTAAAAAAAAAAGAAAACATTTATTTGGGGTGGATATCTTAGAGTTCAGAGGTTCAACCTATTATCATCAGGGCAGGGAGTATGGCAGTGTGCAGGCAGATGTGGTGCTGGTTACATCTTGGCCAGATGGCCACAGGAAGTGGAACGAGACTCTAGGCAGTATCCTGAACACAGGAAACCTCAAAGCCTGCCCCTACAGTGACACACTCCCTCCACAACACAAGGCCATGCCCCTTCCAACAAAGTCACACCTCCTAAGAGTGCCACTTCCTATGAGATTATGGGGGCCAATTACATTTAAACTACCACACTCGACTATATATATTTTTTAATTAAATAAAAATAATCTCTAGGGACTGGTGAGGTGGATCAGTGGTTGGGGGCACTGATTGCCCAGAATCAATTCCCAGCACCCACATGACTACTCACAACTTTCTGTAATTTCAGTTCCAAGAAAACTGACACCCATGGAAAAACACCAATGCACATAAAATAAAAATAAATAAAACTAAAAAAAGGAATAAATGTCTCTAAAATTAGTAAAGGGCACTACAGAAACAAATGGCAAGAAAGAAATCTTCTCAAAAGCGAGTATGTGGGGGGCTGGAGAGATGGCTCAGAGGTTAAGAGCATTGCATGCTCTTCCAAAGGTCCTGAGTTCAATTCCCAGCAACTACATGGTGGCTCACAACCATCTGTAATGGGGTCTCATGCCCTCTTCGGGCCTCCAGGCATACACACAGACAGAATATTGTATACATAATAAATAAATAAATATTTAAAAAAGTGAGTATGTGGGACTGGTGTGGTGTTGCATGGTTTTAATCAAAGCAAAGGCAGAGAGATCTCTGTCATTTCAAGGCCAGCTTGGTCTACAGAGCAGGTTCCAGAAGAGTAAGATCCAGTCTTAAAAAAATCAAATATAGTGCCAGAGAGAAGTGGCGCACGCCTTTAATCCCTCCACTCAGGGGGCAGAGGCAGGCAGATCTCTGTGAGTTTGATGCCAGCCTGGTCTACAAGAGCTAGTTCTAGGACAGCTAGGGCTGTTACACAGAAAAAAATCTGTCTCGAAAAAAAAATTAAAATCAAACAAAACACTGAGTATATATGCTTGTCTACTCCCTCCTTCAATTGCTCAGATTCTAACAGCCTGTGCAAACCCAGGCTGGGGAAGGATGGTTTGAGTAGCTGTGGTCTAGCAGAGAGACCAGCTAAGCAGCAGGTTGTAGCCAGATGCAGTTGCTCTGAAGGGAGTCTGAGCACTGGTTTCCCTACAGAACCCTCCCTGGAGGAATTTCCCTTCCCTCTGCCATCTCTCCAGCCTTCATTTTTATTCACATGTAGGAAATCACCTAGGGGGGGGCTGGAGAGATGGCTCAGTGGTTAAGAGCATTGCCTGCTCTTCCAAAGGTCCTGAGTTCAATTCCCGGCAACCACATGGTGGCTCACAACCATCTGTAATAAGGTGCCCTCTTCTGGCCTGCAGACATACATACACACAGACAGAATATTGTATACATAATAAATAAATAAATAAACAAACAAACAAACAAATATTTAAAAAAAAGGAAATCACCTAGGAAATAAGCTAAAGTCGATCAAAGCATTCACACCCTGCTGTGTTATCAATGGGAGACAGTCTAGGTCGTATCTCTCCACCCAGAGAAAGGCTGAAGAAGTCTGGGACTGAGCCTTCATTAAGTCTAAACAAAGACATATCTGGAGGGAAGGAGGGATGAAGAGAGGAAAGAAGAAAGAAGGGAGGAAGGAGGATGGAGAAGGGAGGAAAGGTAAAGAGAAGAAGGGGAGGGGAGGGGGAATGAGAGGAGGAGAAGGGCGGAGGAGGAGAAAGGAGAAAAGAACAGAGGAATTTCCATGCTCCCTAAGTCTAAGACTTACCCTTTGAGGATCTCAGGGAGGAGAGACTGAAATGGTACCTACAGAGGGGCACCTTACACACAAGTGTCAAGCATCCCATATGCCTCTAAGTCCCCAGCATCTTATCTTTTCTGTCCTCAGAGCCAAGAGCTGTGAAGCTTGGGAAAGAGAAGGAAGCATGCCAGGGGGCAGTTCTGCCAAAGGCTGAACTTCTGTGCCGCAGGGAATAGGACCCTGCATCTTCCCAGACACCTGTCTGGAGGGAGGGGAGCAGGAAAGAGGACGAAGCATCTAAATCTGAGGCTGGGGTCAGGACAACACCGACAAGCTATTTGCTCTTGTGAGTACAGTGCTGATCTCCAAACACTAGAACCTCAGAGCTGCAGCACCAGGCCCTCATGCCTGTCCACACCCGCAACTCTTGGTCTAAACAAGAAGTGTGTACACTTGAACTTTTATATCCCTGACATGTCGACAGAGAGCATGGACCTACTGCCTTGGCCCAGGATCTTTCTGTACCTGCACTAGAGGAGGATAGCATAAGAAAGAGTTGAAGAGATATCCTGGGGAAGACTAGCCTTCAAGAAGTCCTCCCAGGAGACAGAGAAAGAAGTCTTTTTTAAAAAAGATTTATTTATTTATTTTTAAATTTATTTATTATGTATATAGTGCTCTGGGCACCAGATCTCATTATAGATGGGTGTGAGCCGTCATGTGGTTGCTGGAAATTGAACTCAGGACCTCCAGAACATCAGTCAGTTCTCTTAACCTACTAGCCATCTCTCCAGCTCCCAGGAAGTCCTAATAATACATGCCACCTTTTTGTAATATCATTTGACCCATACCCCCTAAGCACAAAACAAAGATCACCACAAAACACTTGTTTAGAAACACACACACATACACACTCACACACAGAAGAAGAGAAATAATAAAGGAAGGGGGGAAGATAAAAAATCAGAAAGAATAAGAAAAAAAGAAAGAAGAAATGGAGGCCATTAAGACTTCACAGCTAGTTTTCTGTTATTCTAGTAAGAAGTCAGTTCCTATGCTCAGTCACCCTCACCCCAAGTCAAAAAAGTTGGAACTGAGCCCAGGAGTTTCAGTTGGCTATTGCTTCATGCTCTGTGTTATCATACATTTATTTCTGCAGTGCTAGAACTGAATCCAGAACCTTCTTCAAACTGGGTAAACATTTTGCCATCCAGTTACACCCCAGCTTCTTTGCTATTGTTTGCTCATATTAGAAAGATGGGGTCTCTCTTTGCAGAGACTGACGTTGAATTCCTGGGATCAAGCAAGCCTCCTGCCTCAGCCTGCTAGGACCCGAGGTTCCTCCTGTACAACACCAAAGTCAGCTCTCAGCATCTTTCCTTTGCATCCATGGGAGCCCTGGGCAGCTGAGATGCAAGTCAGAGAGTCTGGTGCCCTGTTCCTGCAGTTCCCTGCACTTAGAAGGCTGACCAGGGGAGTGACTTGAGCCAGAGGATCCAGGTCAGCCTGGTCATCAGAGCAAAACTTGTTCACACAAAAGGAGGAAAAGGAGAGAGGGAAAAGAAAAGCCAGGAGGAGCCAGGAGAGGAGAGAGTAGACAAAGGGACGAGAGGGAGGAGGGAGAAAAGACAGGGAGAGGGTTTCTCTGTGGGACCCCAGCATCTACCCTTCTTGTTCCCAAAAGAAGAGTGTGGGGCAGAGCAGGGAGTGTGTGGGTTAGGAAGGAGAGTGAGAAGCTGGGACCCAGAGCAAGGTGGAGGAGTGGGCACTGCTCAGGCTGGTCTGAGTAACTGCCTTCTCTGCACAAGGCTTTGGGACTCTTACCTCTTTCCCAAAAACCCATCACTGAAGGCAAAGGAAGTTATCAAGGAGCACCCCAATGGGTGATAAGGATTGTCTACAGGCAGTGGAAGCCTATCACCATCTCCCCAACTCCGGGCACCCCCTGCCTGCTTTGCTCTGCAGTGAACCACCCTAGTCAGCCAATGAGGGCCACCCCAAGGGCGTGTCCCAGACACAGCAGGTATATAAGAGCAGCAGCTGCAAGTTCAACACACTCCGGATTCTGACAGACACATAAGAAATTCATCATGGTGCTCTCTGGGACCGACAAGAGCAACATCAAGACTGCCTGGGGCAAGATTGGCGGCCACGCTGGTGAATATGGCGCCGAGGCCCTGGAGAGGTGAGACCTCTGCTCTGTAAGGGCCATGGAATCCAAAGCAGACAGGGTGCACAGAGGACAGCCCTTAACTGTGCTTTCCTGTGACCTCAACTCCTCCCCCCACCTTCTTCTCACAGGATGTTCGTGGCATACCCCACCACCAAGACCTACTTCCCTCACTTCGATGTGAGCCACGGCTCTGCCCAGGTCAAGGCCCACGGCAAGAAAGTTGCCGATGCCCTGACCAAAGCAGTTGAACACCTGGATGACCTGCCCGGTGCTCTGTCTGATCTGAGTGACCTGCACGCCCACAAGCTGCGTGTGGACCCTGTCAACTTCAAGGTATGGGCTGGGGCTGAATGGTGGCAGCAATGGGGGGAGCGGCGGCTGATAGGGCAGCATCTGGGACAAGCAAGGAGGTCATGGGGCCCCTCATGACAAGGGGACTAGGTGTCTACTCCATGGTCTGAAACTTCCTGTCTCCACAGCTCCTGAGCCACTGCCTGCAGGTGACCCTGGCCAACCACATTCCTGCCGACTTCACCCCTGCAGTGCACGCCTCTCTGGACAAATTCTTTGCCTCTGTGAGCACCGTGCTGACCTCCAAGTACCGTTAAACTGGAGCTTCAGGGCGTCTCCTGCCAGGCTTGCCTTCTGGACAGGCAGTCTCCCCTCCCTTGCACCTGTACCTCTTGGTCTTTGAATAAAGCCTAAGTAGGAAGAAGCCTGTGTGCCTGGGTTGTCTGCATCTGCACAGGTGCCCGACTGACACGGGGAAGCCTGGGGGAGGTCATATGCCCAGCCTGGGAATCAGGTCCCCTGTGCTGAGGCAGAATGCCAGACTAGACTAGGGAGGAAAAAGAAGGAGAAGTGGAGGGAAGAGGGGCAAGCAGAGTCTCCTGCCCAGGGTCTCTGGACAACCTCTTGTTTTGCAGTCCCTGGCTGGGTTACTCTTACCCTGGGTATCCCACCGGGTTCAACATGAATTTGCTGGACTACGATGTCCTCCCTACTGCTACCTTTCATTACACACACAGACACACAGACACACACACAGACACACACACACACACACACAACCAGAATTTCCAGGACTCCCCATCAGGTGACTGCTCCAGTCCTCCCTTTTTTCAGAGTGATATTGAATCCTCATTCACCCACCCCTTAGACTCCCTTTGAAGATCAGAAACAAAAATGAAACTGGGGGTGGGGGGTGTTTGAATGGTGCCACTGCAGACACAAGTCTGGGTAGGTGGCCACACCTCATGTCTACACTTTGGGCAGTCATGTCTGAGGACCATAAAGAGGTGAAAACTTAATCATTGGGACAGGCTTTGCACCCATTTACCTCACAGTAGAATATTCTTCAGCCATGGACACTAAAGAGTAATTTCTTTAGTGACTGAGCAAAAAAAAAAAAATGATGTTCATGGCCTGCAGCAGAGGGAGGAAAGAAAGAAAATGTTGAGCAGAAGAAGCAATGAAGCAAAGACCACACAGCACATGATTTTATGTTTGTAAAATATCAAAGTGAGCAAATCTATAGGGACAGCAAACACCCTCCCGGTTGGCAGGGGCTTTAGGAAGGGTTGGACAACTAACGCTAGGGGGCTGGAGGCTCTATTTAGGTGAGGAAAAATTCAAGAAATGGGTATAAGGGATGACTGCATAACATTGGAAATGACATAAGATCAGTGACTTGTACACATCAAAGACAGCAGAATACATGGGGCTTTGTGGCATGTGACTGCAATCCCAGAACTTGGGAGGTAGAGCATATCCACACACAGACACACACATTTAGTGTAGACTGACACAGAGCACCAAGTGAGTGAGCCACTACCCTTGCTATCATCATTGACACAGTATAGGCATCCATAAAGTTATTGTCCCCAAAGGAACTTGTCCTGGGATCCAGGCATATATTACTTCTCATCCACTTTATTATTGTAACTCTAAGAAGAATATATTTTTAAATTTTAATAAATTTGGAATTTATTAAAAAGGAATGCATTGGGGGGGAAGGGAGTGTAGAGCCAGGATCTCATTATGTAATTCCAGCTGGTCTGAAATGCCTATGTAGACCGGGATGGTCTTGAACTCACAGAGATCTCTTTGCCTCTCACTCCTGGGTGCTGGGATTAACCTGTGCCTCTGCCACCAACCAAGTTTAAAGGGCTTTTTAAGGTAGATTTGAATTTGTTATATTCTATATTTATCCGCATGGGTGTTTTGACTGCATGAATGTGTGCCCACCACTTGCAGCCCGCGGAGGACAGAAACAGGCTTCATATCCGCTGGATCTGGAGTTACACACAATTGTGACCTGCCCTGTAGGTGGTAGATATGAAACCCAGGTCCTCTGGGAAAACAGCCAGGGCTCTCAACTGCTGAGACATCTCTCCAGCCCCTTTAAATGTAGATTGAACTACGTGAAATTTAATAAAAAGAGACGTGCTCCAGGGGAAAACTAAGGTAGACCCAAGTAAGGCTACGGGGACTACTCGAGGGAAAGTTAAGCCAAGAAGAAATCCTTTTCACTACTGAATGAGAAAGGGACGGACACCTATGAAATATCCTAAGGACTCGGGAGGCAGGTTAAATTGGCAGAGCCAAAATACACATAAATTGTAATGTGGTAGTACATATTAGATACATTTGTCCATAGAGCTTTGGGGCTCAGGGGGACAAAGGGCTGTAAGTCCAAGATAAACCCAGCACCTAGGCGAGCTCGAACGCAGCGGCGCCCCCTGGCGGCACCCTGGGTTTCCGGGAATCTACCCACAGCCGGGAAGCCAAGATCGAGGACACAGCTCAGTGAAGATGTCTCTGTCCCAGACTGAGCGCGCTCTGGTTCTCGCGCTATGGAAAAAGATGAGCACCAATGTTGGAATCTACACGACCGAGGCCTTGGAGAGGTAAGGGCCCCCGTCGGGCGCCCTCGGGCTCACCTTCCAATGGACGGCCGGGCAAAGGCGGGTTCTCTACACCTCCCGGCCAGGATGCACCCAACTCAGTTTTCCCACAGGACCTTCATGGCTTTCCCTGCCACCAAAACCTACTTCCCACACTTCGACCTGAGTCCCGGCTCTAGGCAGGTTAAAGCCCATGGCCAAAAGGTGGCTGATGCTCTGACTCTCGCTGCCCACCACCTGGACGACCTGCCTGGTTCTCTCTCTGCTCTCAGCGACCTGCATGCTCACAAGCTCCGCGTAGACCCCGCCAACTTTCAGGTGGGTTCTGGGACGGAGCTGCTCTGGTGGCTGCTGCAGAGGAGGGTGCCTTCAAGTCTGGGTGTCAGGGAGAGATAAAAGCAAGGCGGGGCGATTCTTTCTCTAATCCAGTTCTTCAGCCACTGTCTGCTGGTGACTCTTGCCCGACACTATCCTGGAGACTTCAGCCCAATGATGCACGCCTCCCTAGACAAGTTCCTGGGCCTTGTGACTTTGGCACTGGTCTCCAAATATCGCTGAGGATGAATCCTGGGATCCCAAAGCAAGGTTCCAAGAGGCTGGAATTTCAGCCAAGCTGGAGTCATAGACCTCCCATGAAAGCGGGCAGGTCTTTGTATTGTGGTTTTGTTTTTAGTTTGTTTTGTTTTTGTTTTGAGATAGGATTAATGGTCTTGTGTAACCCAGCCTGGCCTCTCAGATCCATAATTTAGACTAGGCTGGTTTTGAACTCCCATCTCCAACCTACCCCTTGCCCTATGCCCACCCACCATGGATTACAAAGCATGCCTGCCCCACCACACCTGGCTCCACAGAGACTCTTTTTAATTTAACCCTTTGTCTGTGTTCTGTGTTGGAGGTGGGAAGAGGGGCCTCCTGCATGCAGAAGTGCTCTACGCTGTAGAAAGTGTAGCTGCCAGAGAAAATACGGGCAGGTAGTGATGAATTCAATCTTTAGAGCAGGAAGACAGGATCTGTGTAACACACTGCGAAGAGTAAAGAGCCAGGTGGTAGCAGGAAGACCACCTGCAGCTGGAGGGCCTGTACCTCCACAAGTCCCCAGGCACCAGGGGAGCCTCAGGCCATCTCCACCTTGGAGCATCTATGGCCCCTACTCACAAATGCATGCCTTTAGCCTTGGCCGCATCAGTTGCAGAATGGTCACTTTTGTGTCTCAAAGGGGTGACAGGTACAAAGGTCACAGGTCAGCATAAAGGACAATGTTAAAAACAACCCTATTTCCCAGGCATCACCCTCCCCGGGGTGCTGTGGAAGAATCCTTTTCTACACTATGACTATTTACTATTGCCATTGCTAATAAGAAGCTGACAGGCTGGTGGCTGGGCAGGAAGTCAGGCTGGAAAGTCAAACTGAGAAAGTAGGGAAGAAGGAGGGCAGAGTGAGGAGCTGCCCAGAAAGCAAGACATGCTAGAGGACAAGTAAAGCCACCAGCCACGTGACAATACATAGATTAGTAGACATAGGTTAATCTAAATGTAAGAGTTAGCTAGTAACAACCTGAGCTATTGGCCGAGCATTTACAAGTAATATTAGTTTCTGTGTGGTAATTTGGAGACAGTGGCCAGGACAGAGAGTGGCAGTCAGGACAGAAAACTGTGCCCTCCTCCTAGGCTTCTGGTCTGTTTCTAGACTCTGCTCAGGGCCAAGTCTTATTGCAAGGCAGTCACCTGCCTAGATCCATACATGGAGATCACAGCTTTAGATGCTGGTCAATGAGGGTGAGCATGGATGCCCAGGACACACTGGGCACTGTGCCAGAGAAACTCACAGTCACGAACTCCTGCCTGCTCAGCCCAGCCATGCCCAGGGTATGTGGGTATGTGGGTGTGTAATTTCGGGTATCAGGGAGGCTGTGGTTAAAGCATTCTGTGCAAGACTCAACTGCTTGGGATAGGATGATTGCACTGTAGGCTGTCATGTAGAAAAGGGACGATAGGACCTCCAACCCGGCCTTCACTGGTTTTCAAAGAGGGATCGAAGTTTCTTTGGCTACCTAAGATCCATCATGACTGTGGCAGAAACCTGATTTTAACCTACTGTCTTGTAAGGAGCTGCGGGCCGCTTCCTGACGCCCAGCTCCTGCACAACTAACTTTACCCAGAATAATTACATGTAAACTGTATTCTTTTAAACACTGCCAGGCCCATTAGTTTTAGTCTCTTATTGGCTAATTTTTACATCTCGATTAACCCATTTTAAATAATCTGTGTAGCACCACGAGCTGGTGGCTTACCAGAGAGATCTTAACCTGTGTCTGTATCAGGTGAGAGAATCATGGTGACTCACTGACTTGGCTTCTTTTTCCCAGCATTCTGTTCTGTTTACTCCACCTACCTAAGCTGCTGTCCTATCAAAAGGGCCAAAGCACTTTATTAACCAATAGACATATGACCCTCCTCCATCACTACTGCCCACTGGCTACATCTCAGGCTCATGATCCTTCAGGTTCACATGAAAAGGATACTCTCACAAGGTTTCCTGGGCTTTCCATGCTGTGAATAAACAAGACTGCCCAGTACCATCTAAGCCTACAGCCACAGATCAAACACAACAAGAGTTGGTGGCTGCACTCATTTGGGTCCGAGCTACTTCCTAATCTGAGGCAGGGAAATCTTAGGTACAAAAAACTCCCGGAGCTGTATACACACTCACCTATAAAACACACACACACACACACACACACACACACACACACACACACACACACACACACACTAAAAGACAGGCCAGGGTATAGAACTCAAGACTTGGGCCCCTATCTTGGATAGGCAAAGGTTTGATCTTTAGTAACACAAAATAACAAACAAAAAGCAAAGTAAAAACATAAAAATAGGCTATTGGCTTGACATTTAGCTCAGTTACTACCTAGGCCAGGATCACAACCACAAACTAGACTTCTGAAGAGACAGTGCCAGAAATACTCTGATTCCTGCCCCTTTTTTGCTGGACAAGTCCAGGACCTCCCAATACAGACCCCAGAAAGCAGGTCAGCTTGTTGGAAGACCTACAGCACCGGGTATTTCTGGGAAATCCAAAGCACAGTATCTTTCCTTCTTGGTGCATCTCTTGAGCTGAAGGGCCAGGACCCAGGTGACTTGCCATTTTCTGACACTAAGGCTCCAGTGTGGTTTTTCCAGGGACATATAAATACAGAGTATCCATAGGAACTGGAACGGTGCCAATAGACTCCCCAGATGATGGACACCCACCCAGTTTAGTGAATAAAATAGTTAAAGACGCCCTGACCACAGCAGTTAGAGACCTGGATGACTTGCCCGGTGCCCTGTCTGCTCTGATCGACCTGCAGGCCCACAAGCTGCGTGTATAACCTGTGAACTTCAAAGTATGTGCTGGGACCTGATGGAGGCGGCAGTGGGAGGTGTTCAGGGGTGGGGAGCAGGATCTAGGACCAGCAGGAAGGGCGTGGGACCCCTTGAGCCCAGAGCAGTGAGTACAGTGGTTTCAAAATTTTCAGCCCAGTGTCTAGGTGTCTACAGTCAGGATCTGAAACTTCCTGTCTCTGCAGCTGCTCCTGAGCCACTGCCTGCCAGTGACCCTTGCTTGCCACATTCAGGCTGAGTCCACCCCTGTGGTTCAGGCATCTCTAGACAAATTCCTTGCCTCTGTGAACAGTGCTGACCTCCAAGTACTAATAAACTGGAGTCTCCTGGCTGTCCTCCCTCCCTGGCATCCATACTTCTTGGTCTTTGAATAAAGCCTATGTAGGAAGAAGCCTGTGTGCCTGGGTTGTCTGCATCTGCACAGGTGCCACGACTTGTGCTGTTTTATGGAAGCCTTTAGGACCTAAGCAGTGGTTCTCAATCTTCCTAATGTGACTCTTTAATAGTTTTGCACACTGTGGTGATATGAAATTATTTTGCTGCTACTCCATAACTGTAATTTTGCTACTGTTGTGAATTAATTATCTGATATACAGGGTATCTGATATATGATCCCCAAGGGGGTCACAACTGGCAGCAATGCCTCTAGGGTCTAGAATGGGGCATATCCCTAGGCTGGGACTTGTGCTGAGGCACAAGGTCAGACAAGAGCAGGGAGCAGAGAGATGTTGAAGTGTAGGGAAGAGGGGTCAAGCAGAGACTTCTGCCCAGGATTTCTGGACAATCCTGTGTCCTGACTACATTTACTTTTATCATGGGTTTCCCAGCGGGGTACAACACACATTTGCTGGAATACAATATCTTTCATTACTGCTACCTTCCATACCATGCAGACACATATACATGGCCCACCTCAGCACCCACCACAATGTAAGCTAGAGAGAGAGCTGGAAGGCTTAACCAAATGCTCCCCTAGACACACACGCACCTTGCAGAGCAGAGTGTGGGTATGATGTATCAGGCTTGGCATCAATACATCCCCAGTTCTCTTATAAAACCCTGGGTTGAGACAGACCTCTGTGATTTCAAGGGTTGTATAGTGAGGCTGTCTCAAAAGAAAAAGACAAAAACAAATGCTGGGTAGGAATGAACCTAGCCAGGAACTACAAAGTCAGGAATTATTAGGAATTCTGGACAGAAATAGCAGTCAGTGTCTTTTCCTCTGGGCCCATGAAAAATTTTTGGAAAATAGTCATGGCAGAGCATCAGTGATAATCCCAGCTGCAGCACACTGTAAGAATTAGAAAGTGAGTGTATATTAGATTGGTTTCTCAATGCTGTGACAAAAGACCTCACAAAAGCAACTGAGAGAAGCAGTTTTATTTTGGTTCACAGTAGAAGGGTACAGTCCTTGTGTGGTGGGGAAGTCACGGTTGCAGGAACTTAAGGCAGCTGGTCACACTGCATCTGCAGTCAGGAAGCAGAGATGACGGCTGGTGCTCAGCTCTTTTCCTCTTTTTTATTCAGTCTTGGACCTCAGAGTATAGGATAATGCAGCCTATATCTGGGTAGGTCTTCTCACTAAAACCTCTGGAAACACCTTCACAGACACATTCATGGGGTGATTCTAAAACCCATCAAGTTGATATTAACCATCAGAGTGAGTAAAAACATGTAGCTCACACTCAGAATGGAATTTTTTTTACCCATAAAAGTAACGAGATTACATCATGCCGCTGAGTTTTGCAAAAACCTTGAGCAGAAGCCAACACACCAAAGGCCATACAGTGCATGAGTCCAAGTTTGTGAAATATCCAAATAAGCAAACTATAGGGACAGAAAACAGGTTCCAGATTGCCAAGGGCTTCAGGAAGGAGCTGAATAGTTTTGGGAGTGGGCTGGAGTTTCTGTCTGGATGAAAACATTCTGCAACTTGCTAACAGTGATGATGACTAATACTGTGGATACATAAACATCACTGACATACACATCAGAAATGGCTATAATGATGGTTTATATAGAAAGCTTTGTTGCATTTTGCTGTCATCTCAGGAACACATCACGGGCATTCCACAAATGTCACTGTTCTGAAAGGAACATGTGCTAGGAGTCAAGACACCCAACAGCTGTCCACTGAATTATCTGAGAAGCAATTGCTTTCATTTCAGCAGTAAGCAGACCCTAGGAAGTGTTTTAACGACTCAAGAGGGCACTGACAAAGATAAAACACACACTAAAATTCAGTGTATTCTAATAATGCATGCCAAGTAGGAAAAACCTAAGGCTTGGGAGCCCAGGGAAACATAAAGCTCCCAGGTCATAGCTAATTCTGGAATCCAGAGCTCATATATCCCAAGACCAAACTACAGAATAAAGCTCACAACCAGTGGCGGACTGACCCTGCTGTTGTTGGAGGGGTCCCTATCAAGGTAAACAAGTATTGCTGAACCGGAGATGCGTTCTCTAAGGAGGCATATCCTGCATCTCCTCTCTCTCACATCCTCTGAGTTCAAAGGGCTTACCCTTCCAGTACACGGATCAAGGACCAAGAGTCACAGATCCCCAAGTTAATATGATAAAGGTCCAATCTTTTTACCTGTTAAAATGACCATGGGACATTAGGAGATTCAAGAGGCCTCTAACCTGGCAGGCCTAGGGTTATTCGTCACAAATATTGAGACCAGATTTGGCTATTCTGGGAAATACCTGCAGCTTTTATCCCTCAGAGAATAACAGTATCACAGTTTCTATAACTGCAGGAGCAGCCTTGGTCAGACACTCTCTAGGGATGCTTCACTTTCATCCTCCTGACTTTTTTCAGATACATATTGGCTGGGCCTAATTCATTGATAGGCCACCTAGGATAGAAATAGGGTCCCCAGTACAAGTGCTGCTCATGTAGTCAAGGGACCAGGGGCTACTAAACCCTGTTTTCATCTGATTTCAGAGAGAAGATAATGCCTTTTTCCTGCCTTAAAATCAATCAGGGTCATCACAGAAACCTGATTTTAACCTGCTGCCCTATTTGCTATGTCCCAGGCACAGGAATATGTCCTGCACATCCATGTCCTTCAGTTCTTACTCAACATAAGGCAAATTATGTCCTGTATGAACAAGTGCAAGAACCTGTAAAGTAATCTATGTCTTGTATAAGCAAGAAAAAAAAAACCTGTAAAATCATCCCCAAAGCACATGCATGACACACATTATATGACATGGGAAAAAGTGTGGATTTGAGAAGCATTAGAATCACCAGCCAAAGACAGGACCTCCCTGCCCAATACACTGGTATCACCCATGCACCAAGGACCTGGAAAGAATAACAGGATCCAAGAAGGGCATATATCCTCTTTCTGAGCTGGACATCCACCTTCTCTCCTATGCCCTGGCCTGTGGATGGTATTGGTTGTTGGGCTTCACAAAGGGCCAGGATGAAAACTACTGGTTCTTCAAATTCTTGGGCCTGGAACCTAATCAGTACCTGGGGCCCTCAGGTTGCATATAGTAGATTCCATAACTTTTTGCATAATGCCCTGAGCCACCCCCACAAACACACACAACAAATCTCTGGTCATCTGTCCTAGTTCCCTTTCTCCATGAAAATTCCAATTAAGAAAACAAAACATCAGGAGACAAAGGTAGGCAGATCTTTGAGTTTGAGGCCAATTGGTTCTGTAAAATAGGTTCCAGGATATTCACATAAACCCCGTCTAGAAAAACAAACAAAAAACCCAACAACAATCACAAAACAAAACAATAAAACAAAGCATCCAGATGTGTTGGCACAGTCAACTGTGCCAGCTATTTGGGAACAGAAACACGAATATCTTGAGCCCTGAAGTTCAATAGCATGATTAACAGGGCAAGATTGTTCCCCCCACACAACCCAAAAAAAACAAACAAACAAAAACCTCACAAGAGACTGAAGCAAGCAGCCTTTCTGCAACTCTAGGGACACTGACCACCCAAAGGATTCTACTTATGCAGAGGGTCTGCCTACTGTACCCCAGTAGCTGCAGTCTGCCACATGAGCCCAGAAATTATCCTCTGTGGGTACCAAAGGCCAGGGCACAGAAATGTTTTTAGTAACTTTACACCCTGATAAAACAAAACAGTTGTTTCTCCACATACAAATTTATATGTAGACAGAAAAGGATCCAAACCAGACATGCTGATGTTGGCTCTGAGGAGAACTGTCCAGGTAAGCTCCCAAAGAGTCCAGGAAGCAAAATGTTCCTAGTAAGAGTCCACAGCTAGTCAAAATTTTCACCTGGGACCAGGTACAGTTTTACTCTAGGAAGACAACAGAGCAGAGCTAAACTGATTCCCACCTAAAGGCCAAGGGGCTAGAGATGAAACCTACAATGGCACCTGTGCATAGCACTGAGACCCAGTGGGTCCTTCACAGATATTCCACCCTACCTTCTTTCGTATGGAGACAGTTGACAAGGTAAAGTCTGTTTCACACACCAGCATAGCAAGTACCCACACACATCCTCTGTAAAAGAGAACCCAGGGCAGCACCAGGAGCCACACTACAAGATCTCAAGATCCTATGTGTGACCATCAAACCAACAGTTCAAGACAGCACCTAAACTTTTACAAGCATGGCAGGGAGAGGGGAAGCTTTTATGTTTAACACAACCAACTAAAGCTCCTTCTGAAAACAAACTCTAGCCCCCCCCCCCCCGAGAAGTGAAGGGAAGAAGCTCCTATTCAGATATCCTTTCTATTTAGGTTTCACTTTGGTCTTAAGGCATTGGTCCTCTGTGAACAACATATACTCAGGGGTTGACAATAAGTCCACCCTGAGAGTAAACCACCCAAGATACCTGACCTAAGCCGCAAGCCTTTCCCAAGGACCTCCTGAGTGGCAGTTAGAGGCCATCTATGTCTTTTTTCCATCTAAGTGGAACTGCTTCCCTAAGCTAAGGTTGCGATAGCTATAGCTCTCCCTAAGGAAATGAGTGTGCAGTATGGCCGCCCCCTCACACCCAGAGCCGGCTCTATGGTCTGCATTGAGTAGCTGAGACGCAGCATGTGAGCCAGGCAGAGAAGTCACAAATATCTGGCTCAGTTAAGTGTGTTGGA
This sequence comes from Microtus pennsylvanicus, assembly GCF_037038515.1. Taxonomy (NCBI): domain Eukaryota; kingdom Metazoa; phylum Chordata; class Mammalia; order Rodentia; family Cricetidae; genus Microtus; species Microtus pennsylvanicus. The sequence goes on from NC_134589.1 coordinate 89,385,371, forward strand.
GTGCCCTGGCACACAGGATGCTAAAGTTAAAGTGGTCAGACATCTGGACAATTTCCTAAGGTAATGGCAGCACCAGCCTTTATCTCCACAGGTGCAGGGTCCTAGTGAAGTGCCTCTAGAGTAGAGGACAGCACACACCCCAACACAGCTGTCACGAGGCAGCCGCCAAATTTATTTGTTCCTATACAACATAACCCCAAACACAGGAGCAGCTCTGAACAACTCTAGAAACTCACAGCTAGGGCCAAACAATAGAAATTTTAACTACAAAAGATGAGTTGTATCCAGCAAATATAAAGGGTAATTTAGGCTGTGCTGAACATTTGTCAGACTATTTACAGTGCCAGAGCCAGGTTCAGATCTCGCCAGCCTCCTTCTCCTCCGACCTCCGCGATGCAGTCTTGCCATTGGAGCTCTCCAGCCTCCAGTCAGTGGGCCCTCGCTCACTCCGCCCGTACTCCCAGGATTCCTCTCTCAATGAGCGCTCCCTGGAGAACCTGGGAAAGTGGAACCAGAGGCTCAGCAGAGGCTGCCATCTCCTTCTGGCTGGCTGCACAGGAACCATTAAGGTAGACCCTCAGCCCTAGACTACAGAAGGCCATTTCCCTTCTAGGCTCAGGTGCCTTTTTATATGGGCTGGGGGAGATGTTTCAAGACAGGGTTTCTCTGAGTAGCCGTGGCTGTCTTGGAATTCACTCTATAGACCAGGCCTTAAACTCAAGAGATCCACCTGCCCTTGCTTCCACTGCTGCCTGGCCTCAGGTGCTCATGTGCCTCTTAACATACCAGAAGACAGCCAACCAAGCCTGATTCCATCTGTATCTAACTGATCACACAGATAATAATTGAAAAAAGAAAAAAATTAAGGTAACCCTTTGATTTAGGGATAGTGGCTTATACCTGTAATCCTCACACTTAAGAAGGTGAGACAGCAGTGATTAAGTCAGAGGCCAGACTGTGCTACAGGATGAGGTTTGGTCTTAAAAGTAACTGATAAAAAGTAACATTTGAAAAGTTTAAGGGGGTGGAGCAATAGGTCAGGATATGATGTTCTTGTGGAGAACCCATTTGTAGGGCATCAGAATCACCAGTAACTCCAGCTCTAGAGGATTCAAGACAAGTTTTGTCCTCCAACAGTAAGAATACACACGTACGAACACTCACATACATACACACACACACAATATACACTTACACTAACATTTGTGACACAATACATTAACATACACATAATAAAAATAAATCTTTAAAAATAAATAAATAAAAGGAAAGACTTTAATAAGGAAAGTTTTTGGTGTAACAGAAACAAAGCAAATGGGAATACAATAAAGTTATGCATGTGGAGTATGATGCAGTATGTAAAGACAATGGAAAAAGAGTAAAATGGAAAAACCACATATGTCAAGCATGGTGGTATACACATTTCATTTCACCACTTGGGAGGCTGAAGCAGGAGGACCTTGAGTTCAAGCCAACCCAGGTTACAAAGTGAGGGCCGGTCTCAAAACAAAACAAAATTACAAGAGAGGTAAGTAAGCATAACCTTTTTAAGACAAAAACCTTAGCTGCTCTTTACCAAGTTAAAGTACAAAAAGCCCAGCCAAGTGCAGTGCTACCCAGAGGGCCATGAGAGCTCAACAGCCTTATACTATTCCAAGCACTAGGTGACGCTCTCTATCTCTCAGGGTACCAACACAGGGTGCTAGTCACCCAGAGCCTGTCTTCCCATAAACCCAACCTTGTCCCTACCAGATGCAGTGGCCAAAAGGCCAGCATGACAGACCCCAGCAGACTTGGGAACACAAAGAGAAAAGGCTTGTTCCTGGCTGCAGCTACTGAGGAAGTCAGAGTAGTTACTTGTATTTTGTACTCCGGTCCCTGGAAGCCCGGCGGTGGCCCCGGCTGTGGCTCCGGGAACGACTGCGATGGCGCCGGTGTCTATCTCGGGACCTGGAACGGGAAAACTTCCGTCGCTCTCGGGAGGTAGATCTAGATCGCCTCCGTCGCCGATCCCGAGATCGTGACCTGGAAAATCCAGATGATTTTGAGAGCAAGACATCACTGAGGTCAACCTCCCATTTCTCTCCTCTTAGCATCTTTTGGCTTTTAAGCTTTCCTGGGATTTCTCTCTTTCCTCCCGTAAATGTACAATTTTGGACTAAAGAGTCCCCTGAATTAGTCTGATGGCAAAAGCTTTCCCCTAAATAATATCTCTAAAGAGTACAGTACTTGGCCAGACGTGGTGGCGCATGCCTATTCCAGCACTTGGGAGGCAAAGGCAAGTAGACAGGTCTCTAAAATTGAGGCCAGACTGGTCTACAAAGTCAGGAATACACAGAGAAAACATGTCTCAAAAAACCAAAACACAGGATTTAGACACTCCTAGTTGGTCTGTAGGCCTCAGCAGAAGCTCCAGGCCTTCTTTCCTTGTGGTGGTGGTAATGGAATGTGTGTTTCTGTTGTGCTAAATCCTAAGCAATGCTCTTCACAAATCAATCTTGCCTACCTAAGTTGTGAAGCTGTAAACATCAGTTATTAAATGTTTCTGCATAAGAAAGTATTCAACTTGAAAACCCTGTGATAGATCTGAAAACCTACCTCCTGCGATCGCGGGTTCTTGATCCAGACCTAAACAGGAAAATAAACACCATTAATCCCACCACTAAGGAGCCGAGGCAGATGGATCACTATGAGTTTAAAGCCAGCCTGGTCTACAGAGTTCTAGGCCAGTCAAAGCAACATAGTAAGATCCTATAAAAACAAAAAAAGTGTCCCTCAAGATAGCATAGTTACTTCTGGCTCTCATCTCTTCTTTCAACTCAAATTAGATCCAATACATCTATCTGAGTACGTCTCAGGTACCTCAAACTGAATATAGCCAAATTCTACTCCTATTCCTCATTCCATCCTCCCTGTCCAAGGTAAGGGAAAATTCTAGATTAGAAACCAAGAGGCCAACTGAGCACGGTACTGGGTGCACACCTTTGATCTCAGCACAGAGAAGAAAAGACAGGCGGATGCCTGAGGCTACAGAATAAGTTTTATGACAGCCAGGGATATATAAGCAACAAAACAAAAAGAAAAGAGACCACGAGGCCAGCTGCACTCCTCCTCACACGACCCCAGGTCCAGTCAGTTCTACCCCAAATACCTTAGCCCAGATCACACCACTCACACTCTTCCTGCCTCGAAAATCAGAACCTCACTGGTGTGTGGGGGGCAGGGGAGGCTTTTGCTCAACACCTTAACACTCTGCTTCTCAAGCAGGAACATATTCCAACTACATGTCTTATAGGAAACTCTGTCCTGTGGCCCCATGTGACCAATTCAAAAAAATAAAGGGGGAGGAGACATACAAAGCCTCCACCCCTTCACTTCAAAGCTGAGAATTTTTCCCATAGCAATGCACTGCCATGAGACTACAGCTTAGCAGCAGATCCATTGTTGCCTTCCCTATTTGCTGAAGCTGTCCCTATTTGCCCAGCTGTCAGAGCCGGCTCTGTGGGGTCCAAGGATGGCTGGGGTGGGTGGCCCACACCTTTAATCCTAGTACCCAGAAGGCAGAGGCAAGTGCATCTCTGTGAGTTTGAGGACAGCCTGGTCTACAGAGCTAGCTACAGGACAGCCAAGTCAACACAAAAACTCTGTCTTGGGGGGAAGAGGGGAGAGTAACTCTCCCTAGTTTCTTCCTCCCTTGTTTAAATCAATGTCATACCTCACCAGACTGAGTATGTTATAGATGTAATAATTTTTCTTTTAAAGGCCACCCCAGAGCCAGGTTGATGGCACATGCCCTAATCTCAGCTATTAGAAGGCAGACACAGGCACATCTCTGCAAATTCTAGGCCAGCCCTATGTGGTATCCCCAAAGGGAGTGGCACTATTAAGAAGTATGGCCTTGTTGGAAGAAGTCTGTCACTGTGTGTGTAGAAGGGGACCAGGAGGGTTGGCTTTGAGGTCTCCTATGCTCAACACACCACCCAGGGTCTCAGACTTCTTACTGCCTGTGGGTCAAGACAGAGAAACCCTCAACACTTTTGCCAGTACCATGTCTGTCTGCATGCTGCCTTACTTCCCACCACAATGATAAATTGACTAAACCTCTAAACTGCAAGTGAACCACAATCAAATATTTTCCTTTGTAAGAGTTAACGTGGTCACAGTGTCTCTTCACAGCAATAGAACCACTAAGATACCCTATCTCTAAATTAAAAAAAGAAAAACACACACACAAGTAAATAACTCCCGATTCTTTGTATGGTAAACACTGACTATTCCAGGTCACAACATGGCAAACAGCAGTTTCCTAAGGCTGGCCCACACTTACCTCCTGCTCAGCCGCTCCTCTCGCTCTCTCTCCTCTCTTCTCCTCAAGCGATCCTGATTTCTCTTTTCCTGCTTTTCAGCCACAGTTTTCTAAATAAATGAAAAATGGGTGGGGGGAGCAACAACTTTTAGGAAACAATATATTCATTTTTAAAACTAACGGAAGCCGGGCGGTGGTGGCACACACAATCTCAGTACTCAGGAGACAGAGGCAGGTGAATCTCTCTGTGAGTTCTAGGTTAGCCTGGTCTACAAGAGCTAATTTCAGGATAGTTAGGGCTGTTACAGAGACACCTGGCTCAAAAAAACCAAAATATCCCTAACAGAACAAATGAAAAAGAAAAATTAAATCATTTTATACATTTGGTTACAAATTACGAAGGAGGGCTGAACTTTTAAGTCACAGGGAATTGATCACAATGCTTCAAACCAAACCATCAAGTTAGCTGTTTATCCTACAGCCTCTCTATAAGCATTGTAATAAAAAAAGAAACATGAGTCAGACAACATACACGCTGCTGCTGGGAGTGGAACTCTTAGGTAGCTAGAAGCAACTCACTTCTAATGTGGTAAGTGCATCAGCACAATTGCATATTCAATTCATCAGGCTTGATCCTAAATGTGACAGAAGCCAGAAGGCTCTGATACACTTTACCATCAAATCAGCATCAACTCAAGCCAGCTGAAAAGGGCTAAGAACCTTTATAACCCACCACTAACACTAACAAATCCTGTAATACACCATCTGGGCAGAGTGGATGAAAACACAGTCCTGAAAGGGAGAGTAAGTCATACCCCATGATACAAAAACCTACCAGTCCTCCCTGCTTAGAGCCTGGGATAGCATAGAAAATCTCTATGCCCAGTGAGTAAAGCAAGTACCCTCTAGATGAGAGGACACAGGAAGGCCCAGGCAAACTGTCCTGTCCATCACCACACCTCTACACCTCCAACTCGGGTCATCCTTCATCTGAGCTAGGCATACAGGTTATCAGTTTCTTTTCACACCTTCCTAAAGCAGGTATGGCTGAGAATAGACCCCTAGGTGTGGCATCACTTCCTTCCCCACATCTACAATTCACCTCACATGACCAGCATATCAAACTCATACTGGCAAAGATGCAAAGTAGTACATTAAAATGCTACTGGGAAAGGCAGAAGCAAATGTTTTTGTTAAGGCAAGGTTTCAACAGATGGATCTTAAACTGCCCAGTTAGCTGAAGATGATCTTAAAATTCTGATCTTCTGCTAGGCAGTGGTGGAGACACTTTTAATTCCAGCACTTAGATAGAGCCAAGCAGATCTATTTGAATTCAATGCCAGTTTGGTCTACAGAGCAAGTTCCAGGACAGCAAGGGCTACACAGAGAAACCCTGCCTGAAAAAACAAACAAACAAACAAAAAAAAACCAGAAACATGTTCAAATCCAACTTAAAGAATATAGACAAGGGCCGGGCGGTGGTGGCTTTTTCTACCTGTGGGGCCCTTCTTAGAACGTCTACTTCCTGATGAATGCTTCACCCTCTGAGTCTTCCTAAAGACTGCAATATTAAGAATATTTTAATGGCCGGGCGATGGTGGCGCACGCCTTTAATCCCAGCACTCGGGAGGCAGAGGCAGGCGGATCTCTGTGAGTTCGAGACCAGCCTGGTCTACAGAGCTAGTTCCAGGACAGGCTCCAAAGCCACAGAGAAATCCTGTCTCGAAAAAACCAAACCCTCTCCCACTGCCCCCCCAAAAAAGAATATAGACAAGGCCATAAAGAGATCTGGTGCCCTCTTCTGGACTGCACGTATACATGCAAGCAGAACACAGTGTAAATTTTTAAAAAAGGGGAGGGAAGCTGTGGCTCGTTCCTTTAATCTCTGCACTTGGGAGGCAGAGGCAGGTGGATCTTTGAATTCAGAGTTAGCCTGGTCTACAAAGTAGTTCCAGTACAGTCAGAGCTGTTACAGAGCAATCCTGTCGTACAAAAAAAACCAGAAAGAATATTATCAACATACCCTCAACTGATCAAGCTTCTCTCGGATCTGAATGAACCCCAAGTGTAACTTGCCCCCGAAGTGGTCTGCTAGACGACGGTCATTGTCATGGAGACCAAGATAAGCCGAACAAACCTCACAGACACGAAGCTTTTGCTGCTGAAAACTGGATGCAGGCATAGAATTTCTATATTCTTCCTATGGTTAGACAGATAAAACAGACAAACAAACAAATAAAATATAAAAGATGAAGTGGAGGCATTTCAAAACTGTCACCATGCAGACCCCAGAATGCAACAACCTGAAATATAGGCAACATTTTATCATGATGAAAACTAGATTGCTCAGCTTTAGGTATATTAAGAACTTCAATTTCGTTGTTTATTTTAAAAGAATTAACATTTGGTGGCAGGAGGTTTTCTGAGTTCCAGGACAGCCAGAGCTACACACAGAAACATTATCTCAAGAGAAAAAAGATAAATTAAAAAAACTAGCATTTATGTATGTCTTATCAAGAACAACAAGGAACATTCAAATCACGGAGATAAGAATGACTGTTCTGGGGGCTGGAGAGATGGCTCAGTGGTTAAGAGCACTGACTGCTCTTCCAGAGGTCCTGAGTTCAATTCCCAGCAACCACATGATGGCTCACAACCATCTGTAATGAGATCTGGTGCATATATGCAGGCAGAATACGGCATACACAATAAATAAATAAATAAATAAATAAATAAATAAATAAATAAATAAATAAATATTTTTTTTTAAAAAAAAAAGAATGACTGTTCTAAGATAAGCAGGGAAGAGAAGACTTCAGAAATAAACAAAAACAAGATGGAGTGGGATGACTCAGCAGTTAAGAGCACTTGTTCTTTCAGAGGCCCGTAGTTTGGTTCCCAGCATCTACACAGGAAATTGCAATCATCTATAAGTCTAGATACAGGATGTTTTCTGGTGCTTTCGTCTGGCTTCTGTGAGCACTAAACACAAGCAAGTGAATCCATGTAGGCAAAATACCACCCCCCCACATATATATATAATTTTTTTGAAATAGGGTTGGAAAGATGGCTTTAAAGAATATACACTGCTCATGCATTAGACCTGAGTTCAATTCCCAGCACCTAGGTCAAGCAGTTCACAACCTACAAAAATTCTAACTCAAACAAGATCTAATGCCTCTAGGCTACCTCAGCCACTTACACTCACATTGATACATACACACACAATTTAAAATATTTTTTAATTTTTATTTATTATGTATACAGTGTTCTGCCTGCACGTGTGCCTACAGACCTGAAGAGGGCACCAGATCTCATTCTAGATGTTTGTGAGCCACCATGCGATTGCTGGGAATTGAGCTCAGGACCTCTGGAAAAGTAGTCAGTGATCTTAACCGCTGAGCCATCTCTCCAGCCCTAAAATAAATATTTTTAAAAAGTAAACAAAAACTAGCACAGTCACAGCAACTGGGTCCTGATATACAGAAAATACGTAATGCACGTCTAAAAGATATTCTGAAAGGCCACATCATTAACACTTTCCTTGAAGAGAAAAGTACCCAACACATATGTACCCTCCATAAACACTAAAATGTTTATAGAAAAAAAAATCGCTCATTCTGCTCAAAGTAAAATATATCAAACAAAAGGAAAGAGGCTTGGCACACTGCTTCTGGTACTTGAACTCCAGTTAGAACACTGCTGTAAATTCTATACTGAAGAAAATCATTCCTTTGTCCTATTTTTTAAAAAAAGACTGATCACACTTATACAGCCCTTATCTGGAACTTGTGGAGATGTTAATTGTCTCAGCCTTCTGAGTGCTGGATTTAAAGGTGTGTGCCACTACTCCCTTCTTTGTTCATTTTGGAAGGAAAGGCTTGAATGCATATGTAACTGCTTACATTAAATGCAAGTTTAAATACACTCTCACGTACCGCTGGTTATAATAACCCTAACATGTTCTGATGTTAAAATAAGGCATTTAGCTGGGTATGGTGACCTACTCCTTTAATCACAGTACTTAGGAGGTAGAGGAAGAGAAGAGGTCAACAGATCTCTGTAAGAACAAAGCCAGCCTGGTCTACATTGTGAGTTCCAAGCCAGCAAGACCTACAAAGTGAGACCCTGTATAGAAATAAAAGCAAACCAACCAAACAACAATAAAACCCCAACCAAACAGAATGATCATTTATGTATGCATCATTAACCAGGAATTCTTCCAGGTAAATGTGCCCCCGTGCCACCATGTATTAAGAACAAGGTTACTAGCCAGGTGATGGTGGCACATCTTTAATCTCAGCACTCTAGAGGTAGAGGCAGGTGGATCTCTGAGAGTTAGAACACAGCCTGGTCTAAAGCGAGTTCCAGGACAGCCTGTTAAGTAGAGATAACCTGTCTCAAAAAATGAAAATAAAAAACAAAAAGCAAGGTCACCACTATAGAAGGATTTAATGTGAAAACTCAGAAAAAACTGAGAAACTACCATTTATATGTTCTGTGTAGATTAAAAAAAAAAAAGGAAGCCTGTAGCAATAAACTGAGTAAAATCTTCTCTTAGTTACTATCACTAACTTGGTTATAAAAAACACCAAGACCAAAAGCAAGTTGGAGAGAAACAAGTTTATTTTATCTGGCTTACACTTGCACGTCGTCATCTTTCACAGAAGGAACTCATCAACTGACGTGATTCCCCAACCTGTCCTAAGAGACTATAGACCCCCTTTAGGGCTGGAAATATAACTCAGCGGTTAAGAGCACTGGCTGCTCTTCCAGAGGATCTAGGTTCAATTCCCAGCACCCATATGACAGCTCACAACTGTCTGTAACTCCGGTTTCAGGGGACCCAACAATACCCTCACACAGATATACATGCAGGCAATACAAAAAAAAAAAAAAAAGATGCAGAGATCCCTCCTCTCTAGCCTAGGGAGCACTTGTCATCAGAAGATACTTCCAACTGTCACACTTGGAGCTTATGTAGAAGGTACAGTCCAAGCACTGGTTCCAGTCTTTTAGGGTAATTCTATCTAGACATCTCAGCTGTGTTATAAATCTCTTTTGTATTTCAAGCTAAGCAATTACATAAGCTTAGACACAACAAAACAATGCCACCACCAAGTAGAAGTGGGGTAAGTGTCCACTGGGAGTATGAGACATTAGATCGGAACTAGCCTGTTCTGCCTATCCGACCTTTGCTGCAAACTTTAATTCCAATCACTTTTGGAGAACTACAGAAAAGCATAATCCTGATGGTCTCAACCTTCTCCCCCTGTTGCTCGGTTCAATGAGCATTGCTCTAACACCCAACAAAACCCTGACACTATACAGGTCAGCTATAAGAACAAGAGGCACAATAATACTTAAAAGTTAAGCAGGCACCAGCCATGCACCAAACACCATTTTCTTATCTCCTCCCCACCCCTGGACTTTTTGCTTTTATTAAAGGTCTAAGCTATAGCTTTGAAGGCTATCCCCAACCTACCTATAGACCATCCCAAAGTCATCTCTCTTATGAATCTATCTTCATCAATATCAATGGGAGGAGGAGGACCTAGAAAGATCATTCAGAAGTCAAAAGCACTTGTTGTTCTTCCAGAGGATTCAGATTTGATTCCTAGCACCAACTCAACACCTCACAACTGTCTGCAATTCCAGTTCTAGGGAATCTGACACCATCTTCTATCCTCCATGGACACAGCGCGCGCGCACACACACCCTAACAAATGGATCAAAAAGGAGTTTTAGGAACAAATGTCTAGGTAAGCTATATAAAAGATGGATACAAGTTCTTTTAACTTTCTCATACCCATAGAATATTCAATACTAAAAGTAAACTATGAGCTTTGGGGTGACAATGTCTAAATTTTGGCAATAAACATACGACTCTGGTGGGAGGGTGCTGATAATGGGAGAGCTGTAGAGGATAATTTGGAAATTTCTGTCCCTACCTGTGAACTTTTTACTACAGTCGTCACAAAGACTATTATGTGGAATAAAAAGAATGTAGACATGGTTTAATAGTAAAATGTTCAACATTACTGAATTACCATCACTTACTTCCCTATCATTACATTTCTTGTTGAAGCCCAGATTGGCCTCAAACTCACTATGTAGTCAAGACCGGTTTTGAATTCCTCATCCTTTTTTTGGTCTGTATTCTGTGTGTCATCCATGTCCCGTGTCCTGTCCCTACTCCCCAGTGAAGAACTGGGATTATAGGTGTATTTATTATGCCGGAATTATTATACTTTTATTATTATTTTAACTGGGAGGCTCAGGTAGAGGGACTACTTTAAATTACAGACCAGCCGGGCGGTGGTGCGCACGCCTTTAATCCTAGCACTCGGGAGGCAGAGGCAGGCGGATCTCTGTGAGTTCAAGACCAGCCTGGTCTACAAGAGCTAGTTCCAGGACAGGCTCCAAAGCTGCAGAGAAACCCTGTCTCGAAAAACCAAAAAAAAAAAAATTACAGACCAGTCTTGGTGGCACAAGGAGTTCATGGTCAGCCAAGACTATAAAGTCAGACAGCATGTTTAAAAAACAAAAAACAAAAGCTGGGTGGTGATATTGCACACCTTTAATACTAGTACTCAGGAGGCACAGGCAGGACGCTCCCTGTGAGTTCAAGATCAGCCTGGTCTACATAGCTAGTTGTAGAACAGCCAGGGCTACACAGAGAAACCCTGTCTCAAAAAACCCAAAAAGCCAAAAAAAACAAGCAAACAAAAAAAGCTGGGCGCTAATAGTACATGCATTTAATCCCAGCACTCAGGACTCAAGAGTCAGGCGGATCGAGGCCAGCCTGGTCTGCAAAGTGAGTTCCAGGACAGCCAGGCATGTTACCCAGAGAAACCCTATTTTTTTTTGGAGGGGGGGGGATATTGCTGCTATTCCAGAGAACCTGGATTTGGTTCCCAGCACTCACACACGGCAGTTTACAAACATGGGTAATCCAGTTTCAGAGGAATCAATCCCCTCTTTTGCTCTCCAGGGGTACCAGACATTGAACACATGTACAAAGCGCACATATATGTAAGCAAAATACTGACACAGACACACACACACAAATAAATAAATGAATGAATAAATAAATAAATAAATAAATAGACGTTGAGAAATGCATGCCTTTAATCCCAGTACCTGGAAAGGAGAAGCAAGAAAATCTTTAAGGATTTAAAGTTTAAGGACAGTCTGCATACCAAGTTCCAGGATAACCAAGTTCCATGTCTCAAAAATAAGCAACAACCAACCTCTGCTTCTTTTTTCTTTGCACGAACTTTCTCCACTTCCATAAGGATCTTCTGAGATTCATCCACATTTCCTTCAGCTCCTAGCTGCTCTGCTTTAGCAAGGAGTTTTCCTATTTCTTCATTCAACTCATGCACTTTTTCTGCCTAAGGACAGAAAATCAGATAAAAACACCAAACATCAATACCTTGAGTTACAAAGAAAATAAGTATTTCTCTTCTTCTTGCTGTATGCCTATCCTATTCCTCTGAAAATATCCAGACTCAGTAACTTTTGGATGGAAGCTTGGAGTGGGGATGTCAGTTCAAGGTCATCCTAAACCACAAAAGACCACTTCAAAACAAAACTATGACAGCCTTACTATCATTACACCAGATTCTAAGCAAGCCATTTACTCCATTGCATGGTATTTTTGTTTTGCAATGGAGCACATGCCGTTCACTTTAGAACTGACACGTTAGTTGGGTACTGGTGGCGCACACCTTTAATCACAGCAATCAGAAGGCAGAGGCAGGTGGATCTCCGTGAGTTTAAGGCCAGCCTGGTCTATCTACAGAGCTAGTTCCAGGACAAGATAGGCTCCAAAGATACACAGAGAAACACTGCCTCAAAACAAAAGGCCTCCTCCCCGAAAACATGTTGGTTATTTTCTGTGTCTCTTTATGTCCTCTGGGAAGGAGTAGTAAAATTCAAGGTTTAACATACAAACGTAGGCTGCAAGCAAAATAATCTAATTACTAGAACTTCCCAGCACACATGCATCTTTTCTTTTTTTTTTTTTTAGGTTTTTTTCAAGACAGGGTTTCTCTGTGTAGCCTTGGCTGTCCTGAAACTCACTCTGTAGACCAGACTAGCTTCAAACTCATAGAGACCTGCCTCTGCCTCCCAAGTGCTGGGATTAAAAGCATGCGCCACACCGCCACATCTTTTTTTGATTTAAAAAAGTTTTATTTTTCCAAATGTACAACTGATTGAACCTGTTTATGTATCTTTACCAGCAGCTAGGATAAATTGAAGGCATTTTCATATCCATTTCTAGGTTAAGAAGTAATATGCACAGTAAATTAGTACTGGCTCACATCTTGTGATGTATGCCTTTAATCTCAGCATTCAAGAGGCAGGCAAATCTCTGTGAGGTCAAAGAAAAGAAAGGAAAGCAGGCTCCAAATGCCTTGGCCACAGTCCATCTCCACTGGGAACAATCAGTTTAGAAAGCACCATCTACACAGAATTCCCAACTAGTGTGAGGGTGAGACAAAAAGAGAGTTATACCAGTCACTTAATATACCTTTGCAGAAACTTCCGCACTGATCTCTTCCTGAGTTTCTGCCAGCCTCTTCTTGGCAAGCTCAGTTCTCCGATCACACTCTGCAATGAAGGACTCTAAGTGATCCATTGCCTAGTTCGGAGAAAGCAAACAACTATGATCAATACCGCATAGTTTTTTTTGTCATTGTTATGTCTTTTATTTGCGAAGAGAAGTGCTTAAGATTAAACCCAAAACTACAAGTATGCTAGAAAGGAACTCTTCTAAATTACACCTGCAGACCAGTTTCTCCAGATAAAGTCCCACAGATCAGGCTGGCCCAAAACTTGCCATGTACTCTGGGCTGGCTTTGAACTCACAATCTTCTTCCCTTAGCCTCCAAAGTGCTAGATGAGAGGTGTGCACATCACACTTTGCACACTGCATAGTCTTGGCACCTATATATGTAATAGGAACACAAGCTTACGTTTTTTTCTTTGTTTTGAGAGTCATACTATGTAGTCCTTTTGGACTTAAAATACTCCCTATGTATATCAGGCAGACACATGCCCTTAATCCCATCACTCAGGAGGAAGAGATAGGCACATCTCTGGGAGTTCCAGGGTTACATATGAAACCTGGCCTCATAAAAAATAAATAAAAAGAAATTAAATTGCAATTCCTATCTCTGCTATGGCATCTATAGGGACAGCATGAGCTGATACTCTGCTTAAAAATTTATCATAATTAACATAATTAGAGTCATCTTAAACCAAATTGCTATCTCATTTACTTATTTCCAAAATCTGTAGAAAGATCTCCAACTCTCTGTTAAAATTACCAAGAAAATGGACTGAGGGAATTGCTTAGTAAGGTGTTAGTCATGCAAACATAAGGACCTGAGTTCAATCCCTCCAAAATCTACATGTGGCAGTGAGCCTTTATGATTCCAGTATTGGGGAGGTGGGGATAGGTAGGTCTCTTGGGCTTCTCCATCAGCCAGTCTTATCTACTTGGCACATCCTAGGCCACTGACAGAGAAACACTGTCTCAAATAACAGGTGAGGGGCTAGCAAGATAGTTCAGTGGGTAAACATACTAGAGGCCAAACCTGATTAATCTGAATTTACTCTTTTGGAACCTGCATGATGGAAAGAGAAAACCCATTCCCATAATTGTGTGTATATATACATACAAGCAAATAAATATAAAAAAAGGTTAAAATAAAAACAAAAAAAAATTGACAAGTGGGCAGCACCTACAAAAAAACAACCAAGGCTGTCCTCTGGCCTTCACAGGCACACAGCAGGAGGCTGAGGCAGGAAGATTATTATGAGTTGGAGGCCAGTTTGGGGCTATATTGTAGAATAAAGAGAGGCAACCCACACGTAGAGGAGAAATTCAGTGTGAAGGTGGTTCAGTGAATAATAAAGACTTTGTTGAGAAAGCAAGTTAGTATTAAGACTGAATCTGGGGCTGAAGAGATGGCTCAGAGATTAAGAGCACTGGCTACTCTTCCAGAGGTCCTGAGTTCAAGTCCCAACAACCAAGTGGTGGCTCACAACCATCTGTAATGATATGGGATATGGTGCTCTCTTCTGGTGTGCAGGCATACATGCAGACAGAACACTGTATACATAATAAATAAATCTTAAAAAAAAAAAAAAGACTGAATCTGAGTCCTAGAACTCACATAAAAATAGTAAGAGGCCTCACCCTCACTGAGAAACAGATGGGGAAGGGGGGAGGGGAGGGAGGAACTGGGATTAGTATGTAAAAGAAAAAGTAGTAAGAGACAGCCAGGCAGTGTAGCCAACACCTTTAATCCCAGCACTCAAGAGGCAGGCTAGCCAGGTCTACAAAGCAAGTTCCAAGGCAGTCAAGGATACATACACTGTGAAGCTCTACCCCAAAAGAGGAAGGAAGAAGGGAGGGGAGAAAGAAAAGGAGAAAGGGTGTGACCTATGTTTGCTACCACAGTTGCAAACTGTACCTCTGGAAAGATGAAGAGCTGGTCACCTGTCCTTACCCAGAATAACAGCCCCAATACAGGATCCTGAGGTATCCTTAAGCCCACTCAAGTAGTGCTCCCCTACTGTATACTCAGCATTATATATATAGGGAAGATCAATGACTCACTCAAAGCAGTCATGCAGAGCCACACCTTTATCAACTAAAATGCCTCTATTTTAAGCAGATTCTTAGTCCAATGGTAATGTGATAGAGGAAGGTCATTGGTTTATAAAGAAACTGCTTAGCCTGATAGGTTAGAACATAGGTAGGCAGAGTAAACAGAACAGAATGCTGGGAGGAAGAGGAAGTGAGCTCAGACGCCATAGCTCTGCTCTCTGAGGCAGACGCGGTGAAGCTCCGACCCAGGATGGGCGTAGGCTAGAATCTTCCTGGTAAGCGCACCTCGTGGTGCTACACACATTAATAGCAATGGGCCAAGCAGTGTTTATATGAATACAGTTTGTGTGTCCTTATTTTGGAGCATAAGCTAGCCAGGCAACCAGGAGCCGGGCGGCAGAAACACAGCCCGCAGCTCCTTCTACAGAAGTAATGGACTCAAATGTCTAAAAATCTAAAAACGAAATGGTTACACAACAAAACAAGCAACCCAGATCATGGAGTGTCTTCAAACAGGCATGTTCTTTAAAAACTAAGTCTGTTTTGCTGTCCCTTTCTCTCCTTTCAAAGTGTTTCAAGTGTAGATTAGTTACAAAAGGACAAATTTACATAACAGAAAAAGATGAGTCTAAAACTCAAATTCTTTTTTTTTTTTTTGGAGGGTGGTTTTCAAGAAAAAGTTTCTCTATGCAGCCCTGGCTGTCTTGGAACTCACAATGTAAACCAGACTGGCCTCAAACACGAAGATCTATCTGCCTCTCTGTCTCCCAAGTGTTGGGATTAAAGGTATGTGCCACCACCACAGGCAAAAACTCAGATTCTAATCACAATCTACCCTTTACGAGAATGTGTACAGTGGTCCCACATAATGGTACAATGAAACCAACTTCTAAGAGCACCCAGGCATATTCATCCCTGCATGATACCCAAATAACTATGCTCTCTTCCTTCCATGCTCAGAGCCTAGATAGAAACAAGGCCACAGGACAGAGTAAAAACACTTCACCAATGAAGTGTTGCCCAGTATGTGTTAAGGGCAAGTTCAATTCCCAGCACTGTCTTTCTAAAAAAGAGAGAGCAAGAGAGAGCAAAGTTGAGCAGGCATAGTACAACACATTTTTAATTCTAGCATCAAAAAGAGTAACGAAGGTAAGTAGGCTTCTAAAAGAAAAAAGGGGGGTAGGGGGTTGAAGAGATGTCTCAAGCAGTGAAGGGCACCAGCTGCTCTTCCAGAGAACTCAGGTTCTGTTTCCAGTAGCCACATGGCAGTTCTTAACTATCTAACGCCAGTTTTAGGGGGTCTAATGCCCTGTCTGGCTTTCATGGGCACCAGGTATGCATGTGGTCCACAGACATAAATGCAAATGAAATATTTCTACACATTAAAATAAACATTAAAAAAAAATTAAAGAAGCCGGGCGATGGTGGCGCACGCCTTTAATCCCAGCACTCAGGAGGCAGAGGCAGGCGGATCTCTGTGAGTTCGAGACCAGCCTGGTCTACAGAGCTAGTTCCAGGACAGGCTCCAAAGCCACAGAGAAACCCTGTCTCGAAAAACCAAAAAAAAAAAAAAAAAAAATTAAAGAATATACAAAAGTACCAGTAAATTCAAGTAACTTGCTTTACATTTTAGGTTGCTTTGTTTTGGGGTAGAACAGAAAATAGGGTTACACTATGTATCCTGGCTAGCTCTCAACTTTGCTATGCCTGCCTATAACCACAAACCTCTTGCTTTAAACTCTTGAGTGCTGGGAGTATAGATAAAGTCTCATCTTTACTATTCTTACAGAAAAGTATCTACTTAACTTTAGGTAAATGTCTATAATTTTAACACTTCGGAGAGAGAATCAATCCATAGCTACAAAGAAAGTTTGAAATTAGCCTTAGCTAAAAATAAATAAATAAATAAAATAAATAAATAAATAAAAAGAAATTAGCCTTGGCTACATGAACCCCTCAACCCCCAACCCCCCAAAAAGGAGCTTTAAACCTTTTGAAGGCAAGTTGGGCATGCATCCCCTGCCATACCAGTGCTCAGGGGATACTCACATAGTGAGTTCAAGGCCAGCCTGGTCTACCTAGTGAGATCTAGGACAGCCATGGCTACATTGCAAGACCTTGTATCAAATAACAACAATCCAAAATATATATATATATATATATATATATATATATATATATATATATATATATATAAAGAACTTCCATGCAATGTTTGAATAAACCTGTGACATAATTCTAGCAATTTTCTATTAATACAACATCCAACACTCCCCACCCCCCACCCCCGCTCTTGCTCTTTTGCTAGAATTTCTCAAGGACATGCCCCTTTTGGGAACTGCTCTGAAATATGACTAAAAGGAGATCACCCAGGCATGTCTGCAGCAGTAATATTAACCTGATTCTTTGGCTGTCTCCAGAGGACAAGGAAGGTATGTATACTTATAGACAAGCTATGCATTCCTGAATTTACAAATACATGACCACAAAAAAGAACCAAAAGTGCTTTGTGGCACTGGAGAGATGACTCAGTGGTTAAAACCAAAGCTGCTCTTGAATAAGATCCAAGTTTGGGGAATTGTAGAGATGGCTCAGTGGTTAAGAGCACTGGCTGTTCTTCCAGAGGTTCTGAGCTCAATTCCCAGCAACCACATGGTGGCTTACAACCATCTGTAATGAGATCTGATGCCCTCTTCTGAAGACATAATGGTGTAGAGCACTCACATACATAAAATAAATCTTAAAAAAAAGACCCAAGTTTGTCAGGTGACTCACAACCGCAGATAATTTCAACATAAAAGGGATCTGATGTCTCTGGCCTCCACAGGTACCCGAACTCATATACACATACCCACATACATACACATACACAATTTTTTTAAAAAAAATACTTTGTGCCTGTATTGCTCATGTTACTGTAACCAATTTAGGGAGGGGACGGTGGAGCTGGAGGCCCCACATGTGAGAACAGGATTTCTCAGAAAATTAGGAAACAACCTTCCTCAAGACCCAGTAATACCACTTTTGGGTATATATCCAAAGGATGCTCAATCGTGCCACAAGGACATGTGCTCAGCTATGTTCATAGCAGCATTGTTTGTCATAGCCAGAACCTGGAAACAACCTAAATGCCCCTCAACCGAGGAATGGATAAGGAAAATGTGGTACAATTACACAATGGAGTACTACACAGTAGAAAAAATAACGGTATCTTGAGTTCAACTGCCAACACTATACAAATCTATCATGATGGCATATGGCCTTGTAATATCAGCTCTCAGAAAGAGGCTCAGGAGTTCAAGATCTTCCTTTGCTATACATAGCATGTGCTATCAGTATATATTATAATAGACACATAAAAAAAGCAAACAATGAAATGAAATTCAATACAATAAGTTGGGAGTCACACACACATAAGATGGCATCTGCTGTGTTCTAGAACTTAAGATTCTTAACAAGTGCTTATTTAATTACTTTGCTTTATAACTCACAGACATTACACTACTTTCAATAGTAATTGATACTTTGTAGCATGGATAAATAAACATCCAAAAAAATCTTACATCTAATTCAAAAAACAGGTCTCTTTCTTTACTTGCAATTTCATAATCTGCTCGGAGGGCCAAGTCGTGGATTTTGGTACATTCTCCTAAATCCATGCGCTGTGGGAAATCAAAAAAAAAAAAAATTAAAACATTAACACCTATTCATTATAGTAAGCATGAAGTTAATATGATTTAGCATTTCAACTTTCACTGAAGTAAACAATATAGTTTTACAGATAATAAATAAGAAATGGATCAAGTGTAATGGCATATGATAATCTCAACAGTTAAAGAGTTTGAGGGGCAACAGGGTAGTAAGTTAAAGACCAACTTGGACTTACGTAGCCTAGTTTCCAACAAAAGAAATAAAGCCAGGCACACTGACTGACACATTTCTGTAATCGGTGCCCTTGGCAGGAGGGTCAGGAATGTAAAGTTAACTTCACCTTCAGCTACATAGTAAGTCCAAGGTCAGCATGGGCAACGAGATCGTATCACATAAACAAAAAAGAAACGAGATATATCCTAAAAATGCATTTTTTAAATTTATTTTTTAGATTTATTTAGCTGGGCAGTGGTGGCTCATGCCTTTAATCCCAACACTCAGGTGGCAGAGGCAGGAGAATCTCTGAGTTTAAGGCCAGCCTGGTCTATAGAGCGAATTCCAGGACAGCCAAAGCCACACATAGAAAAACCCATTTCGGGGAAAAAAAATTTATTTGTGAGTGTTTTGCCTGGTGCCTTCAGAGGTCAGAAGGCAAATCAGATCTCCTGGAACTGAAATTACACAGTTATAAACCATCATGTGGGTGCTAGAAACTGAACTGGAATCCTCTATAAAAGCAGCAAATGCTCTTAACCACTGAGCCACCTCTCCAGTCCCTGTATTTTTCTTTCCTTCTTTGTTCTTGCTGTGGCAACACCAGACACTCCACTTGGAGCTTGTTTTCTTCTTGGCAAAACTGGTCTTTGGGCAAAAAACTGCCCCTGCCTCGACCACTGACAAAATGCACGATGTCCAGACTAGACAAGCAGGATACAAGCAAAAAGATTGCCAGACCTTGTCAAGAAAGGGTAAGATAGTTTTTCAAATTTTCCTGCCTCTGCAAAAAGTCTGTCAGATACTCAAGGCCTTAGTCAAAGTTGGATGTCCCACGGTACAAATGAGACTTTGGGTGATTGCCCAGGTAGCTGGTTGTCTCTGTCATTTCCTGCACCTTTTGCGAGTTGCTTAATTGTACTTCCTGCGTACTCAAGTAATATTATTTCCCTTCTCAAGTCTTCGATGAGATTGAAGGCTAGATAGTCATAGTTACTTTCCTCTCATGACTTAGCCATTTTTAATATAAGACTTTGACTCTTTAAGATAGGATAACTATTGAAACATTTAACATGTGTTTCCCTGTTTGATGTTGTGGGTGCTGGTTGTAATTCTAATTTTTATGTATACTTTTGCCTCTTCTTTTCCCTGGATGATACCTGATATTTGTTCCTTTATATATAGTTTTGTATTAGACAAAAGTGGGCAGTGCTGTGGGAACTCCTTCAGCCAATAGGCTTTAAGATACTGACCCACTTTGGATATGGTCTCATAAATGCAGACAAAAAAGCATGTGCAGGACTCTGTTAGCTGGGGGATTCGGTTCCAGTTCCCAGTGCAGGCAGAGGACTGCAGATCGGTACCCTTACTTTGAGTTTATCCCCAAATAAATAAACCTTTGTTATATCCCATTCCGGGCTATTGTGTAACTGTTTTGTAAGCCAACATTTTCTTTTTTTTTTTTTTTTTTTATTTTTTTGGTTTTTGAGGCTTTATCCCTGTAAGTGGTGTGCTGTCAATAAGACTAGTCACAATGTATTATGTATTCTAATCACATGTAAAACAATCATACTGCAGTTTGTAATGTTTATGTTAATCCTGAGTACAGGACTGTGCAGATATCTCCTGCTCTGGCTGTCTAAACAGCAACAGAAAATTTTTGTCCTAAAACTTATGGCATTAAATCAAAGCGCAAGTTAACAAAATCACAAGGAGAGGTAGGAAGATCAGGAGTTCAGGGCCAGATTCTACTGCATTGTGATTCTGAGGTGAGCATATGACCCTGACTCATACACAAAAAGTGGGTAGGGTTGGCAGGAGAGATGGCTCCATTGGTAAGAATGCTTGCTGCTCAAACATGAATGTTCAGAACCCAGCACCCATTTAATTATCCAGGCATGATTACACATATCTGTAACCACAGCACTGTTTTACTGATTGCTAACCCAGTCAAAACTCCATAAACTCTGGGTACAATGAGCTTTAGACTAAGTAAAACTCTGTGCCAGGTGGTGGTGAGGTACACTATAATCCCAGAACACAGGAGCACAGGAGGCAGCAAAAGCAGGCAGATCTGTGAGTTGGAGGATAGCCTGTCTACAGAACAAGTCCCAGAACAGCCAGGGCTACACAGAGAAACCTTGTTTCAAAACAAAACAAAACAAAACCAAAAAAAGAAAAAGAAAGTCTCAAGGGACTAGGAGACCAGAGATAAGATGGTAAAACTATCCTCCAGCATCTGATTGAGTGCATAAATATAACTACACAAAATTTTTAAATCCATGATTCACTGTGAAATGTTTTCTTGCGCACAAATATTCATACAATGAGTGGTTGATTTTTACTTTCTTCATAATAGCTATGAAGCCTTAAACTGGTCCTTTGTAAAACACTTTCACTCTAAGTAGCTGAAATATAACAGATGATTTTCTTCAGTTTATAGTCTGACATTTAACTTAATTTTAAATGAAAGCACATCCTACAAAACTAGCATTTATCTGTACTGCTCAGAGACTATAGTAATTGGGCAGTATAGATTTCTTCAAAGAGCTACAAAAATATGGGCTGGAGAGATGGCTCAGAGGTTAAGAGCACTGACTACTCTTCCAGAGGTCCTGAGTTCAATTCCCAGCAACCACATCGTGGCTCATAACCATCTGTAATGAGATCTGGTGTGCCCTCTTCTGGCATGCAAGCATACATAGAAGGAATGTTGTATACATAATAAAAATAAATCAAAAAAATAATTTAAAAACTTACAAAAAATGCAATCAATATGATCTCATTGATTTTTATTCTATTTTAGGGACTGAAAAGATGTCTCAGCAGGAAAAGCCACTTGACAGTCTGAGTTCATTCGTGGAAACAATCATTCCTGTAGGAGCTGGAAAGATGGCTCAGAGGTTAAGAGAACTAGCTGCTCTTATTTTAAAGGTCCTGAATTCAATTCCCAGCAACCACATGTTGGCTCACAACCATCTGTAATATGATCCGGTGCCCTCTTCTAGCATGAAGGCATACATAATTAAGTAAAATAAAATCTTCAAAAGAGCTGGGCAGTGGTGGCGCATGCCTGTTATCCCAGCACTTGGAAGGTAGAAGCAGGTGGACCTCAGTAGGTTCAAGGCAAGCCTGGTCTATAAAGCATGTTCCAGGGGGCTAGAGAGATGGCTCAGCAGTTAATAGCATTGCCTGCTCTTCCAAAGGTCCTGAGTTCAATTCCCAGCAACCACATGGTGGCTCACAACCACATGTAATGAGCTCTGGTGCCCTCTTCTGGCCTGCAGGCATACACACAGACAGAATATTGTATACATAATAAATAAATAAATATTTAAAAAAAGATGGACACCAATTCTCCTGTGATTTATTTACATTTTTATTTATTTTATTTTTATGTATAAGGATGGATAGTTTGGCTGCATGTATGTCTGTATACCATGTACATGCCTGCTGCCCAAAAAGACCCTGGAACTGAAGTTAAGACAGCTGTGAGCTACTGTATGGGTCCTAGAAATTGAGCCTGGGTCCTCTAGAAAGACAATCAGTGAGTGCTCTTAACCACTGAGCCATCTCTCCAGCCCTGTAACTCATTTAAAAAAAAAGATTTATTTATTTATTATGTATACAACATTCCTTCCATGTATGCTTGCATGCCAGAAGAGGGCACCAGAGCAGTCAATGCTTTTAGTCTCTGAGCCAGCTCTCCAGCCCCCTCTTTATACACAGAATAAAGTGGGGGTTTCAGCAATTCTAATCCTAAAAGTTGTTTTCTTAAACATTAATTTTTAAGGTTTATTTTGATTATTTTAAAATTATGTATGTGCCTGTGTAGGGGTTATGTGCACATGAATGTAGCTGCCCCACATTTAGAAGTGGCTGTCAGTCAGATCCTCTGGAAATGGAGTTACAGATGCTAATAAGCCACCATGTGAGTACTGGGAATCAAACACTGGTCGTCCACAAGAGCAACAAATGCTCTTAACTACTGAGCTACCTCACTAGCTCCTATTATGTAATTTTAAAAAATAAAACATTACTCTTGGGTTAAAGAAAAATATTACATCTACTGTCCCACCCCACCCTGAGTAATCCATAAGGTTCTGGAATGCACCTACCGTCCCAGCAAGGATGTCATGGGGGCAGCAATCCAAAAGGTGACTCTTGCAGACACGGTCATCTGTAAACTTGACCCTCTGTCTGGTTTCATCTCCTGAAATTCATTTGTGGTTTTAAATAAAGTAGTATCTCACTAACTACACAAGGCTATCTGGCAAAACAATACACTCAGATGATTTGCAGACTAATATTTCTGTATTCCCCCATCACACACACTAAGAAACTGATCTAAAGATACTGACAATTGGAATGGAATGCAGATTTTTTTCAAGCTAAGTATTTTATGAAGACGCACACTTAATCACATCTAACTCCATCATTAAGTCAAGGAGTCAGAAATAAGAGTGAGTATCAAAAGGAATCAGCCCAAATCAGTGTGGGCATGAGAACTAAGAAGCAGGTAATCTACCACATATGACTTAGAGCTGGCAATTCCCACCAAACAAAGCTATTTATTAATCTTTTTGTTGCAGTCAAACAGGCAGTGTTTTATTATAGAAAACTGCCAAGAGGAAGGAGGAAGTTTTCAAGCTCTATCACTGACTCTTAAATATCTCTAGACCTTTTCTTGTTATGCCCCTTTCATCCCCACCCTTACAAAGGGAAGTTGGCACCTGGGAGTCACTTTTAACAAGACAATACCAAAGAAAGCAAAAAGGAATCAGGTTAGTCAATACACACTGTGAACTCCAACACATACTGTACCCATCTGCATTCTTCAAGAACTCAGCTGCAGAATTTTATGCCCGCTGTTGAAAAGTTTTAAAGGAAAAGTTTTCTTGCCCACACCTGCAGTAAGGAAGTCAGGGGGAATGATACATAAAAGTAAAGGCAAAGTGGTATGTGACAAATTTTAAGGCTAATCTGTGTAGAGGACACAGTGCTGTGTAATAGTCAAGGAGGAATATATTTCAGGATTTGCAAGCATCCAGGATTAATGTAGTGTCTTTTTACTGAAAATGTTTTCTTTCTAAACTACACTTTTAAAGTTACTTGTGGAAAAAAAGCAAACACTTTTTTGTTATAACAGCTTAGAAATTGGTTGTGACTCACGGCTCGATGAACATGAGGCTTTTCTGCAACTCCCTTGCAGATTGATGTAGGCAGGCAAAGATACACTGAACCTTTATAAATAAAATAGAGGGGCCACAATTGTTCAGTTTGTATGAAATAAAAATATGGGAAGCAATTCAAAAGCAACTCAACATACAAAGAAAGCTAAAAGCACTTATTGACCTATGAAATAAGGTGCAAAGAATCTGCACAGCCCTGCGAAATGTGCCAGTGTGAAATTACAACTTCATTACTTTAGTAAAAATGAAAACACCAACCACAGCAGGGATCTAGCTTTGCTGGGATGCAACTGCTTTCTCCTGAGACACCACCGTGATCTTGCACGCCTCCCTACACACCTACCTAAAGAATGCCAAGAGCTGACTAAAACCAGGGCTAGTCTGGAAGGCTGGGGAGTGAGGGGTGGGAAGACTAGGAAAGTGCACGGAGGAACCCACGTTAGAAATGCTCATTTACGGCTCCCCTTGTGACCGTATGGAGCAGGAACGCCCGGGGTTTTCGAAACCCGTCCAGCTCCTCGGGGGTCGCCTCTCCTCCGAGGAGTATCAGAGGAATTCTGCCACACGGCAGCCAGCGCCCGGGAGCCGCGCTGGTTCCAGCCCTCCGCCGACGCTCCAGTACGCCGGGCGGCGCCGAACCGCGGTGCCGACCAAGAGGAATTCGCATGACGGAAAATGGGAGGGGGACAGAGCCCCACCGTCGGATCGGACTCTCAGAAAGGAGGCCGCCCGGACGAGAAGGACACGGCGGCCGCAGCAGCCTCGCAAGCCAAGCGGATCAGACAAAGGCCCAGCGCCTGGGGTCGGCGAGTAGGGGGGAAAAAGGAATGGCGCCCCGCGCAGGCGCACAATGTCACGGCCCTCGCCTCAGGATGCCAGGCGGCCTCGCCTTACTCCCGCCCCCGCCCAGAGCCTGGACGGCCGCTCAGACTCACCGTCCCGAGCCGTGCCCATGAGCTGGTCCAGCAGGGCCCGCATCTGCGCTTGGGCGGACATGGTGGCCAGTGGGGACGGCCGCGAAGCTTCTCACAACTCAACGGCAGCAGCGGGAACAGCGGCAGCGAAAGATGGTCCAGTCGGCCTGAAGCCCGCTCGGCGCTTTCCCGCCGCGGGGAATGCTGGGAGGAAGTTCGTCAACGATGTTGGAGGGCCTGCCGGGAAATGTAGTTCGAAAAAACCAGAGTCGCTAGGTGGGGCGGCCACAAATTGTCCTAAAGGCTAAATTAAAACTCCAACCCTGATCCCTAAAACATCAAATTCTGTTGTCTGTCTGTCTTTCTTTCTTTCTTTTTTTCTTCCTTCCTTCCTTCCTTCCTTCCTTTCCCTTTTTGGTTTTTAGACACAGGGTTTCTCTTTGGATCCATAAAGTTTAAGCTAAAGATTTCTTTTGAGACAAGAATGAAAAGACCACCCACCCTAGGATGGTAGACAAATTTGTGACAATGCTGCTTACCCTATATAAACTGTAAAATTTTCCAGCATGAAACTAGACTTTTTGCCGGGCGGTGGTGGCGCACGCCTTTAATCCCAGCACTCGGGAGGCAGAGGCAGGCGGATCTCTGTGAGTTCGAGACCAGCCTGGTCTACAGAGCTAGTTCCAGGATAGGCTCCAAAGCCACAGAGAAACCCTGTCTCGAAAAAACAAAAAAAAACAAAAAAAAAAAAAAACGAAACTAGACTTTTTTCTTTTTTTTTTTTGGTTTTTCGAGACAGGGTTTCTCTGTGGTTTTGGAGCCTGTCCTGGAACTAGCTCTTGTAGACCAGGCTGGTCTCGAACTCACAGAGATCCACCTGCCTCTGCCTCCCAAGTGCTGGGATTAAAGGCGTGTGCCACCACCGCCTGGCTGAGACTAGACCTTTTTGAGGAACTAGCCCATATATGTATTAAAGAGTTCTCTCTTTCTCTGAATATTTATGTGGTAGGAGTTTCCACTTCACAAAGACTCGCAATAGTACAGTATTTATATTATTATATATTCCAATTCCCATGGAACTGGAGTTTAAATGTTTGTGAGCTTCCATCTGGGTACTGGAGACTAAATCCGAATCCTGTGCAGGAACAGCAAGTTCTCTTAACCCCTGAGCCATTTCTCCAGTCTACATCTCCCTTGTTAATGATTTCCGTTGGCTCTGCTCACTTGCTTTTGAGAGGGATGACACAAATGGCTCTATTCCGATACTGTTGTTTCCTCTCTCGTCTCTCAACGAACTTTTTTTTTTCCTCCAAAGGCATGGCTGATTAACCAGTCTTTGCTCTGGTCCATCACTCATAACACCCCAGTCTGATCTTACACTAGGTGATAGATGATGTGAATTCAAGTTTCCAGAAAAGCCCACACCTATGCTAACGATTCTACAAGGCCAATTTACTGGTTATGGCTGTATGAAAGGAAAAAGGGGAGGGACTGAGGATGTGGCTTGGCTGATAGTGTGCTTGCCTAGTGTGCCCTGGGTTCTACCCCCTGCACAGCATAAAACCAGACATAGTGGTGTTCACATGTTATTATAGCAATTGGGAGGTAGGGGCAGGAGGATCAAAAGTTCAAGTTCATCTTTAACTACATAGTTCAAGGCCAGCCTGGACTATATGAACCCTTGTCTAGAAAGAAAGAGAAGGAAGGAAGGAAGGAAGGAAGGAAGGAAGGAAGGAAGGAAGGAAGGAAGGAAGGAAAGAAGGAAAGAAGGAAAGAAGGAAGGAAAGAAAATGGAGCGTTAGAATGTTGCTGATCTGGAGCCAAATTATCATGAGCTATAAAGGACACAGAGAATGAAAGAAAGATTTTTTAAAAAAAAAAAAAAGCTCTGAGACAAAATGTAGATGAATAGAAACAGGTAAAATTAGTTAGAAGAGCTAGTGGGACAAGTCTAAGCTAAGTCCAAGCATTCATAATTAATAATAAGTCTCCAAGCCGGGCGGTGATGGCGCACGCCTTTAATCCCAGCACTCGGGAGGCAGAGGCAGGCAGATCTCTGTGAGTTCGAGGCCAGCCTGGTCTAGAAAAGCTAGTTCCAGGACAGGAAACAAAAAGCTACAGAGAAACCCTGTCTCAAAAATAAAAAAAAATAATAATAAGTCTCCATGTCTTTATTTGGGAGCTGGTTGGTGGCCCAAAGACAATTGAACTACATCTGTGTACTCAAGGCCAGCCTGGTCTACAGAGTGACTTCCAGTACAGCTGCAGTTATGTAGAGAAACCCTGTCCGAAAAGAAAAAGAATACAAATTAAAACTTCATAAAATCTTTCCCACATTGGGGCACGGTATTCAGCAGGAATGTTGAGACATGATGGTTTGAAAGAAAATGGCGCCCCATAGGCTCATGGGAAGTGGTACCATTAGGAGATGTGACCTTGTTGGTGTAGGTGAGGTGTTGGAGAAAGTCTGTCACTGGGTCAGGTTTTGAGGTCTCAGATGCTCAAGCCAGGACAGTGTCTTACTTGCTCTTCCTGTTGCCTGCCAATCCAGATGTAGGAGTCTCAGCTACCTTTGGCATAATGTCAGCCTGCATGCCACCCTGCAGGCCGTCATGCTCCCCACCATGATGATAACGGACTAAACCTCTGAACTGTGAGCCAGGTGTTAATCCCGCTGGTCGAGAATAAGACCACTACCACAATTTAAAGCCAAATTTGTGCCAGGCCTCCTTAGCCTCCTTATTCCCCAGGGAAAGGTGAGTACCATTCCACGGCCCCACGACACAGGACAATCAGACGTGATAGGGAGTCAAGTCAAAGCAGAAACTAAGTTTATTACTGTGAGCGTCAGCTTAAATAGCTTAAGTGACATCGTGTGATGTGGGTGTACCTCCAGCCAATGAGAGACAGTCAAGCCCTCCCTCTAGCTGAGGGGCATCTACCTAGATTTTGCTGTCTCATCCTCACTCAGTTCCCTCAAACTCGAGCCAGGCTTTTCTCTGTCCTATAGGCCTTGAGGTACAGGCCCTGAGATACTTTTGGCCCAACAATTTGAAGCAAGTTTTAATGAAATACTGGCCAGATGTATGGATTCTGGCCAGGTCCATCTTTGGGTGTCCAGCAGATGGCCCCAATCAGGTTTTGCAGCAGCTTAAGTATTTCCCATCAGGTCCAATCAGGAACAAGCATACATCCTGACTTATGTCTTCCAGCCTACATGCAACCAGGGGCAAGCATACATCTTGGCATATTTCTGCCTCTGAACCTCCTGCCCACCTGTGATCCAGCACATTTGGTGCAGAATGGTCAAACCAAGGGAGTGAAAACAGGTGGCTCATTATCTCCCATAAACAATAGCTTCCAGCATATCAGGGACTGTCTGTCCTGGGGCAAGGGGCTTGCAAGTCAGAGGCAATTTTTTGTTGTTGTTTCATGGATCTCCAAGGCATACTAATTAAAACTTAAAATGTAACTTTGGCTCTCACACAGCCCCAATAAAATGTTTTCCTTTATAAAAAGTTGCTGTGTTCATGGATCTCTTCACAGCAACAAAACCCTAACTAAGACAAGGGGCGACCTGATTCTATTTTCCTGTGCCATGGGCACTTGCATATTTGACTTAAGAACAAAAATCTCTTATCCCTTTCTAGGCAAGAGCTATGTCTTTGTGTTGGCAAATTACCGGTAAGTGTCAAAGCCAAACAAGTGGCTGAAGATGTGGTTCTGTAGTAAGAAGAGCACACTGTTCCTGCAGAGAGCCAGAGTCTGGTTCCTAGCACCCACGTCCACTGTCCACAACTTCCTGAAACCCTAGCTCCAGGAAATTGGACACCCTCATCTGGCCTTGGAAGCACATGCAGTGACACACATATTCTCTCCCCTGACATACACATAACTAAAAATAAAATATTTGAAAAATAAAAATAAAGGGGCTGGAGAGATAGCTCAGTGGTTAAAAGCACTGACTGCTCTTCCACAGGACCCGGGTTCAATTCCCAGCACCCACATGGCAGCTCACAACTGTCTGAAGATTCAGTTGTAGGGGATCTGACACCTTCACACCAATGCACATAAAATAAAGTTAAAATAAACCATAAAAAATAAAAATAAAATCAAACAACAAATTTTTTGACAAATTTGAGCAACAAGATATTTAGGGGCAGTGGCACTTAGAGACATACTACAACAAGCCCATATCAGCTATTTTTGTTAAAATGTTTTTTTTTAAATGTGTAGCCCAGGCTGGCCTCGAACTCGTGATCCTCCTGCCTCTGCCTCCTTCAGCAAATCCTACCGGCGTGCGCCACCACAACCGGCTGTTAAAATGTTTTGACTCCTCACTTGGGCCCACAGGATAAATGAAAATAGGCTAAGAGCCTAGTATTTCTGCCTTCATTTTGTGTCTGTCTGTCTCCTTTACTTTAACTGAAGGCACATATTGAGCATTAACCCTTTCTTAGATGAGATCCCAGGAATCTGGCAGGACAGCTCTCCCCAATCCAAACAACTACCATAGTAGTGAGGCTGCACCATCAGCAATGAGTAGATTAACAACTTTAAATGCATTGGGGGCTGGGGATATAGCTCAGTGATAGAATGTTTACCTAACATGCACTAGGACAAGGCAGCTGGGCAGTGGTGGCACACACCTTTAATCCTAGCCCCCCGGAAGCAGAGGCAGGTGGATCTCTGAGTTTGAGGTCAGCCTGGTCTATAAAGGGAGTTCCAGGAAAACCAGGGCTGTTACACAGAGAAACCCTGTCTCGAAAAAAAAACAGAGAAAAAAAAAAGCTAGTCAGGTAGTGGTGACACACACCTTTAATTCCAGCATTCAGGAGG
Source organism: Microtus pennsylvanicus (assembly GCF_037038515.1). Classification (NCBI taxonomy): domain Eukaryota; kingdom Metazoa; phylum Chordata; class Mammalia; order Rodentia; family Cricetidae; genus Microtus; species Microtus pennsylvanicus. Next base: position 89,415,113 of record NC_134589.1, read on the forward strand.
CAGAGATAGGCAGATCTCTAAGTTTGAGGCCAGCCTAGTCTACAAAGCAAGTTTCAGGGCAGCCAGGGCTACACAGAGAAACTTGCCTTGAAAAACACAACCAAAATAAATAAATAAGCAAAAATGCAAGGCCACCAGGGGTAAATGACAACTCCACCTTTAAAAAGAAAAAAGAAAGAAAAAGAAAAAAAGAAACAAACAAAAAGGAAGTTAGAGATGTACCTGAATTGGTAGAGTGCATTACCTACCAAGAACAAAGCCATGAGTTAGATTAACAATAGCACTGCATAAAACCAGTGGAATAGTGTAATGTCACATGCCTGTGATGGCAGGAGGCATATTTCAGAATAAGGATTTCAAGTTCAAGGCCAGTCTGAGCTATATTAGACCCTATCGCAAAAACAATAGAGATAAGAAGACTCAGTGGGTAAAGGTCCTTGCTAAGCAATTGTGCAAGCCTTGCAACCTTCGTTTGATCTCAGGAACCCACATAAAGGTGGAAGAAGAGAACCAACTGCAGAGTTGTTCTTTGACCTCCCCGTGTCTGGGTGTGCGTGCCTGTGCGTAGAGGGAAGAAAATGCCGCGGACAGTAGGTGCACGGAACGATTTGCGGTCTAGAAAAAAGAACCCTTAGAGAGGGTCTCCTTCTGGTCAGGTGACCAATGTCTCCCTTCACAGTTTTCTGGGGTCAGTATTGCAACATGAGACCCAAGCTATCATAACAGTACCATGTCAAAATGCTCGGCTCCAGCACTAGTGGGCTCTTTGCTGGAAAGGAGCAACACCGGACGCCACATTCACGTTGCTAAGCAATTAACTCAGGTAGCTTGACTAGGTCACGCTGGTACGCCCCTTCCGCCGACAGGAAGTGACGCACAGCGCTGGTGGGGTGGAACTAAGGAGGAAACCATAGCCTCTTTGGGGCGGGGCTTGCTGCAGGGCAGGTCTGGGGCGGGCCCTGTGGGGGCGTGGCACGCTGCCCTCCAGGCCGGGGCGGGCCCGGGGCGGCTGGGGAAGGGCGCCGCTCTCCTACGCAGTCCGTCCTTCTGCTCCAGTGCTCTCCACCCCGGCTGCTTGGAATGTGGATCCCGGACTCCAGGGACCGCAGTTGAGCCAGCTCTGGCAGTCCAGGACCACTTGCTGAGGAGCAGGATCTCCCGGACGCGTCTGAGAGCAGGTCGAGAGCCAACTAGGTAACTCTCACTCGCGACCTCTTTCGGGCCGAAGCCGGCTGCGTTCGATTGCCAGGAGCTAGTGGGGGCCTGGAGCCGGTCCGGCCACCTGGAGAGCGGCGCACTGCTCGGGTCGGCCCCGCCTGAGCTCCCAGAGTAGCAGGGTCATACAAGGGGCCTGGCACCTCCGGGCGCGCGGAACTCGCCGAAACAAATCTGTGTTCACTTGTGTGTTCCCTGGAGGGCGCAGTGCTGACCCAGAGCGACAGGGAGTGACCTACCTGAGAGACCCTGGGCTCAGGAGGACATCTGCTAGTCTCGTGTAGTTCCTTAAATTCTGTCCCTCTCAGCAGGGCAATAGTGAGAATCAGTTTATATTCTTCAAGTTCAGGGCCAAGGCAATGTGGTGGGTAACGTCATGGATGGTGATGGGGATGTCTTCATTCTTCACCCTCACAGTTCTCCCGGCTGCTTGTTTCTTTAATCTGATCACCGCCTCCTCCTGCTGCCTTGAACTGGAAGCAATGTTCCTGCTTGAGCATTTCGGGTGCTGGGCCGTTGTTTCTTCCATACTGGCATTTTTCTCACTCCCCCTTCCAATTGCCTCCTTGTGCTGCTTATCAATTGCTTTGTAACAAAGAAACACAAAATTTAATGGATTAAAACAATCTTTATGCTAGGTGTGGTGGTGCATACCTCGAATACGGAAGTTGAGGATAAGACCTAAGAATTCTGAGTTTGAGGTCAGCCTAGGCTACAACATGAGGTCTTGTCCAACTAAATGCACAAAATAAAACAACATTTACGAGTCAGCACTTTGTGTGGGCTGCGAACCAGACGTAGGTGATGATGGCCCGATGGCTCTCACTAGGTTGAGGGGATCTAAATCCAAGACAACTGACTCAAAAGGCCAGTGGCTAGTGTTATCGATGCCCCTGGAATCTTTCCTGTTTTCTATTGGTAGCTGTCTTCCCTCATAAGGGAAATGGGGGTGGGGGTGTGATAGGAACTACTGTACTTTTTGTGACTCAGTTTTGAAGTCTAACACCCCCTCCACATTCTGGGAATAGGTACAGCAAAGAGTTTGTGAAATTTGTGTGTGTGTGTGTGTGTGTGTGTGTGTGTATGTGTGCGTGTGTGTATGTGTGCGTGTGTGTGTATGTGTGCGTGTGTGTATGTGTGCGTGTGTGTGTATGTGTGCGTGTGTGTGTGTGTGTATGTGTGCATGTGGGGGGGTGCGGGGGGGTGCGTATCAGAGAAGACAACTTGTAGGAGTAGGGGCTCCAGGGATCCTCTTCTCCAGTCCTCCGGTGCTGGAAGTGTGTGTGTTGCCATTCCAGTATGTTTGTGCACTGTGATCATGTTTGGTGCCTGTGGAGGTCCAAAGAGGTCATTGGATTCACCAGAAGTTACAGATGTTTGTGAACTACCATGTGGGTGCTGGGGTTGATCCTGGATCTTCTGCAAGAACAGCAAATGCTCTTAACTTCTGAGCCAACTCTCTAGCCCCTTGTGATTGTATTTTAAAACCATGCTGCTAACCACACCTATGGGAAGAGAGCGCCTACTCATTCCTCTAATTAAAGCTGGAGTTCCACACCGAACATTCACACGGCTTTCATGTGAGAATGACTGACTAGACAGTTGGTCTTGGGACGGGGCTTTTCCAAGGGAAGAGAAGTGTTCAGTCACCAGGATGATGTTGAGCACTTGGGAAAGCAGATTTCCCTGTAGAAAATTGAGGCGGTCAGCTGGGCAGTGGTGGCGTACACCTTTAATTGCAGCGCTCAGGATGCAGAGATAGGAGGATCTCTGTGAGTTTGAGGCCAGCCTGGTCTGCAGAGCAAGTTCCAGGACAGCCAGAGATACATAGAGAAACCCTGTCTCGAAAAATAACAAATAAACAAACAAAACCATTGCGGTGGACTTAACTAGAGAAAAATACGGTCACAGTACTAAAAAGAAGGCACAGGGCCAGGTGGTATTGGCGCACACCTTTAGTTCCAGCACTCAGGAGGCAGAGGCAGGCGGATGTCTGTGAGTTCCAGGCCAGCCTGGTCTACAGAGTGAATTCCAGGACAGGATCCAAAAGCTACACAGAGAAACTCTGTCTCAAAAAGACAAAGAAAAAGAAAAAAGAAAAGAAAAAAGGCACAAGTGTTGTCACTTCTGATTGGTGTCCCGTGTTTACAGTTGGCATTTAAAGCCACCTGATCCTGCAAGCTATAGATTTCTTTCTTTTTTTTTAATGGTTAATGAACTCACGTGTTAGTAAGTGACTCTCCCAAGAGAGGCTGATGGTCATATTAAAGATTAGACATTCATTCAGACATGTGCACGCTTATGTGTATTTTCTGCCGGCCACCACTCTGCTTTGTCCTTGGACAGGGTGAGCAGTAACAATAAGTGTGTGTTAAATTTCTGGAAATCTCTGTCACGAGAACCCAGAGGGGAACCCTAAGCCACCGTGGTATAAAGCATCACGGGAAGTGTCCTGGTGGGTTTTTGGCACATCTGTTTTCTACTTGCATTGTAGGAGCAGGTAGAGGAAGAGGGGCAGATGTGGGGGCAAGTGCAGAACAACAGTGTGATGGGGACAGATTGTGGCTGTGAGACGCGGGAAGGGTGGCAGGCAGACAGGAGCCAGGGATGGAAGGACCTGGTGTTAACCAAGGTTTTGACTTTGTTCTGAAGTGGTCATGACTCATTCTAGACTCGTAACACGACCAGGAGATATTTTTGGAACATCTGAGAGGGCTCCAGAAATCACTGTGAGAAGTTTTAAAATACAACCTAAGCGGTCGCCATGAGGAGGACCTGGGGCTGTTGAGATGGCTCAACCTGTAAAGACACCTGCCCCCAAGTCTGCTGATCTGAGTTGGATTCCTGGGTCTCACATGGTGTAAGGAGAGAACCAGCTCCTGCAAGTTGTTCTCTGACTCCCACAAATGCTGTCAGTGGCATGCATGTGCCCATACACATATACACACTCATTAAATAAAATGAAATGAAAGGAAAAATATAAAAGGGAGGGACTAGATCAACAAGATAGGTGAGTTAGGCTCTACAGGGTTTCTTAAGTGTCCTGAAGTTTACCACACATCTCACTCAAAATTGATCTTGAAACCCACGCTCTTGGTGTGATGCGCTCCCAATCTCATTTGTAAGCACCTTCATGGAACTTAGGTTTTTAGACTATAACATGTACAAAAATGCTGACTCCTAACTAAATAATCAGAAAGTAGGTGCTGACCACTCATGTGATTTATCTCTGAAGTGGAATACGTTTTAGAATGGTCATAGGTTGAGCATGCAGGAGTCGTGTGTTAGTTCATTGGTGAAAACAGTTGGTTTTCTGTTGACCTCACTCAGTCTTGGTAGTTGATTCACAGAGCTGGTGTTCTCTATTTGTCTGTGAATGTATAGATGTGTCCATTAAGAAAGTCTTAAAAAAATGATGTGGCAGTCAGGCATGGTGGCACAAGCCTGTAATCTTAGAATTTGAGAGTCACAGGCACACGAATCAGAAGTTCAAGATCAGCTAGATAGCACATTGAAGGCCAGCCTGGGTAATAAGACCCCGTGTAAAAAACAAACAAAATTTTAAAAAAATCCAGAAACAGACAACAACAAAAATAGCGATAAGAATTGATGCAAAACTTCAAGTAAATTTTTGCAAATTAAAGTTATAATTTACCTTAATAGTCCCCTACTAAATGTAGGGGTGAAAAGGAATAATACAGATTCATAGGGGAATTGCAGGAAATAAGTCTAATCTAGACTTCAGGAAAAAAGTTTATCCCTTGGGCTAATCTGTAAGACTTACCTGAGACCGATTTCCTTCTGAGCTGAATATGGTCTGTGTACACTGTGATAGTTTTTGTCTTAGTCAGGGAACCATGACCTTAAGATTTGTTCCACTTTGAGAAATTATTGTGCCTCTGTTCTTTGTGTTGAGATTCCGCTTTGTGGAGAGAGTCAGTAGTGTTCGCTGTAAACAACAGAACACTATAACTATCTTTGTCTCACATCTGCTTGGCTCAGCTGGAAAACCCGGTGCTGCCTGGTTGGTTGTTGTGGGCGTCTGTCTCAAACATCTCATATTTGAACCCAGTTAGACTACAGGGACCAGTCTTGGAGGTGGTGCAGGCCATGCAGTGTAAAAGACTTTCTTTTGTTCTTTTTTTGGGGGGTGGGGGTGGTTTTGAGACAGGTTTCTCTATGTAGCCTTGCCTGCTCTAGAACTCTCTGAGTTTGAGGCCAGCCTTGAACTCAAATCCACCTGCTCCTGCCTCCCAACTGCTGGGATTAAAGGTATTCAGAACCATGCCCACCTTGTTCTTGTGTTTTGTTTATTTGAGACAGGGCTTCTCTGTGTTACAGCCCTAACTGTCCTGGAACTAGCTCTTGTAGACCAGGCTGGCTTTGAACTCAGAGATCTTCCTGCCTCTGCCTCCTGAATGCTGAGATTAAAGGCATTTGCCACCACTGCCTGATTTTGTTCTTGTTTGTTCCTGTTTTTGTTCTTGTATATAGCCCAGGCTGAATACAAAACCAAAAAAGGCTGAATTTCAGCTCACTGTGATGCCCTGCTTTAGCCTCCTGAGTCCTTTAATTACTGATGTACGGTCATGCCCGTATATGTAAATATATATATTTTAAATATTTACTTATTATTATGTATACAGTATTCTGTCTGCTTGTATGCCTACAGGCCAGAAGAGGGCACCAAACCTAATTACAGATGGTTGTGAGCCACCATGTGGTTGCTGGGAATTGAACTCAGGACCTTTGGAAGAGCAGGCAGTACTCTTAACCACTGAGCCATCTCTCCAGCCTAATATATATATATATATATATATATATATATATATATATATATATTAGGGACAAGCTTTTGTTCACTCTTGTTGTAAGATTGGTTGGTGATGGTAGGTCAGGAATAAACTTAGGATCTGGAACAAGGAGACCGAGTTGTTATACTCATCTTTTTGTCCAGAGACATGCTCCTTAAAATCTTGTGCCGAGCTGGGTGATGGTGGCTCACTCCTTTAATCCCAGCACTAGGGAGGCAGAGGCAGGCAGATCTCTGTGAGTTCGAGGCCAGCCTGGTCTACAAGAGCTAGTTCCAGGACAGGCTCCAAGGTTACAGACAGAGAAACCCTGTCTCAGGGGTGAAAAAAATTGGCCCAAGCCAGGGGCAGTGGGGGCACACGCCTTTCTTTAATCCCAGCACTGGGGAGGCAGAGGTAGGTGGATCTCTGTAAGTTCGAGGCCAACCTGGTTTACAGAGTGAGTTCTAGGACAGTTTCCAAAACCACACAGAGAAACCCTGTCTTGAAAAACAAAAACAAACAAACAAAAACAACTTGTGCCCATTTCAGTTATATTTGAGTGTTCACTGTGTGTGCTTTTTGGGACAGTGTCATAAAATTGATCTGGCAGAAGATGAGCACGCAGAGAATGCTTTGAGTTGGAGATGTACCACACACACAAGTTATGAAAGAAATATACTGAGTTTCTGGGGCAAGAAGAGATTAACAAGGGTCAAACCAAACTTTTCTAACAAACTGAACTTTTCTAGGACTTTATGCTTCTCAAGCTGGGACTTGACAAATGAATGAAGGGGTAGATTCAGGTTCTCTCTCTCTCTCTCTCTCTCTCTCTCTCTCTCTCTCTCTCTCTCTCTCTCTCGTGTGTGTGTGTGTGTGTGTGTGTGTGTGTGTGTGAGAGAGAGAGAGAGAGAGAGAGAGAGAGAGAGAGAGAGAGAGAGAGAGAGAGAGAGAGAATAGTTAGATGATGAGTATCAGGAAGTTCCCAAGAAGGACACAAGCTGAACACATGTGAAGACAGAAAGTGGAGCCAGGCAGTGGTGCACACATCTTTAATTCCCAGCACTCAGCCCTTGGGAGGCAGAGCCAGCTGAATATCTGAGTTCAGTGCCAGCCTGGTCTACACAGCGAGTTCCGGGACAGCCAGGGCTGCACAGAGAAACCCTGTCTCAAAACAGCTGGAGATAATGGCTCATGGGTTAGATGGCTCAGCAGTTAAGAGCACAGGGTGCTCTTGAAAGGACCCAGTTCGATTCCCAGCCCCTGTGTGACAGCTCATAGCCTTCTGTAACTCCAGTTACAGGGGATCTAATACTCTTTTCTGATTTCTGTGGGCACCAGGCACAAATGTGGTACACAAACATATATGTATAAACTGTGTTTTATATCAAAATGCTTAATTTTGAATGCTAGATCTTTTTGGCTAACTTCCTTTATTCATAGAACTTTTGCTTAAAAGAATGAGTTTGCCATGGTGGTGTGGGCCTATAATTCCAGCACCTGGGAGGTAGAGGCAAAAAGATGAGGAATTCAGGGTAAGTTCCAAGCCAGCCTGTGCAGAAAAGAAAAGGGGCCTTGTCACAGTAGAGGACTTGCTGTGAAAGAATGAGAAATTGAGTTTGGATTCCCAGAAGGTAGACTCCATGTTGACCTCTGGCCTTCACATGCATGGATACACATGCACAATAGCACACACACACACCACAACACTTAGATTTTTGATAAGGTGCTAGGAATATATATAATATATATATATATACACACACACATATATATATGTGATTGTGTTTATGTATATGTATATATGACCCTTTGCTTTCAGATCAGTAGAACTGCCATTGCAAATTATTTGCTCTGCCCATCCTGGGGATTTCAAACCTCCCATAAATTTGAAGCAAACATAATCAGATTCGTTTTTATTTTTAATTGTCTCTGACTCAGAAACTCAGAGCCCTTAGAGGAAGCGTATTTCATTTCCTTTCTGCATCCACTGTGTTTATGAACTACACAAGCTCTGGCACAATTTTATTGTTCTTTCCCCACAATCAGCGTTTTCACTCAGGTCATGATAGTCTGCATGCTACTGGAGGACAGGTGTGGCAGCCCATGGAACAGAGAATGAGTGTCTAATTTCCTGATAGTCCGTGGAGCCAGGGGACAATCTGTCTGAAAAACTATCAAAGGCGTTGTCTTGCTTCAAGCTATCTTTTGTTTTGTCTCCCCCCAACAATGATATATATCATAGGGTTGGGATATAACCTATTAGATGTTTGCCTTTTTGGCGTACATAAAGCCTTAGTTTCAGGGCTGGAGAGATGGCTCAGTGGTTAAGAGCACTGGCTGCTCTTCCAGAGATCCTGAGTTCAATTCCCAGCAACCACATGGTGGCTCACAACCATCTGTAATAAGATCTGGCACCCGCTTCTGGCATGCGGGCATACATGGAGGCAGAATGTTGTATACATAAAGAATAAATAAATAAATCTTTAAAAAAAAAGTCTTAGTTTCAATCCCCAATCCCTGGTGCTGCAAAACTTGTGTGTGTGCGTGTATGTGTGTATATGTGTGTTTGTACATGTTCATGAGTGTGCATTGGGAGGCTAAATTGACATCAGGTAACTTTCTCAGTTCTCCACCTTATTTATTTATTTATTTATTTATTTATTTTCTGTATACAAGTGCTTTTTCTGTGTGTATGTTTGGGCACCACCGAGTTTCTGGTGCCCATGGAGGTCAGAAGCAGTATTGGGTCCCTTGGAACTGGAGTTATAGATTTGTGAGCTGTCATGTGGGGGCAAGCAATTGAACCTGGGTCCTAGCAATTGAACCTGGGTCCTCTGGAATAGCAACAAGTGTTCTTAAATGTTGAGCCATCTCTCCAGGCTTAACAATAAATTACTAAGAAGTTTATTTTAAAACAGTTTTTTGGTTTACATGTATTTTTGCCACTTATTAAAATGCAGGTAGATTTGCATACTAGTGAGAATGATGTGTTTTTTTTGTTTTTTTGTTTTTTTTTTGGTTTTTTCGAGACAGGGTTTCTCTGTGGCTTTGGAGCCTGTCCTGGAACTAGCTCTTGTAGACCAGGCTGGTCTCGAACTCACAGATCCGCCTGCCTCTGCCTCCCGAGTGCTGGGATTAAAGGCGTGCGCCACCATCGCCCGGCCAATGATGTGTTTGTTTATCTTTCCTAAGAATTAAAGTTAGGCTGAGGCTGGGGGTGGCGCCACACGCCTTTAATCCCAGAGCTTGGGAGATGGAGGCAGGTGGACTCTCTGTGATGTCATGATGTCTCGGCCAGCCTGGTCTGCAGAGTGAGTTGGAGGCCAGCCAGGGATACACAGTGAGACCCTGTCTCAAAAATAAATAAGTAGCCAGTGTGGTGGTGCACACCTTTAACCGCAGCACTTGGGAGGCAGACGAAGGAGGATCTCTGAATTTGAGACTAGCCGGGTCTACAGAGCGAGTTCCAGGACAGCCAGGGTAATGTAGAGACTCTGTCTCAATAAATAAAGTTAGCTCAAATATTCAATACTGCACAAGACAGCATCTTCAGAACTTTCTGAGTTGGATGATGTTTTTATTTTGTATAAATGCATGATTAAAAGTGCCAGAAGTCATTTAAGAAATTATGAGAAATTTGGTCCCAATTCTAAAATGGAATTCTTTGGGGATTGTTTTCATTTTAAATGCAAGGTACCTCTGTTAGACCCTGAACTTGCTATGTAGCCAAGGCTGATCCTGATCCTTGGTGCTTCCTGCCTCCCTCTCCCAACTGCTGGGGTTCCAAGTGTTTACCACCGTGCCTGGTCTTGTTTTTCTAATGACCAAATGTACTGACTCTGGTTGTTAGTGTAATTGCCGCAGTGTGGCAGGGACGGTGCCAAGCTCGGTTTCCTTGGCAGCCAGGCCTTGTAATGCTTTGTCTGTTGCTCCAGGTATTTTTAATGACCACAGCAAATGAAAACGTTAATACCTTTCTGGTAGTGCCGAGCAAATTTCTGAACCAGCCTCATGCTGCCTGTGTGAAATATGAACTGCCTGGCTTTGGTTTGTTGCTCTTGGGGCCTTTAATAACTACCTTTTTTGTTGATGTCTGAGTAGAGTCCCCAGAATATTCTTCCTAGGGATCCTATGGGTGCCATGAAGGAATTTCACAACAGTATTTTTGGACTTTCCTTTCCAAGTTAAGCCTGCACTCACCCGTTCTGCAGTAAGGCATTAAGCCCTGTGTGGAGAGTGCTTAGCAATGAGAGGATGGGCCATCTGTCCCTTTGGTGTTTAGGCTGTCACTGTGGTCTGGCCTACGTGATCCTCGGTGACTGTGGCCTTTGCTCTCTGCTCTGAGGATTTGGTAATCTCAGTTTTGATGACTTAGGCTGTATGGTTTTTATCCACTCTGAAAAGGGAAGTGATTGCAGCGGTGGCTTCAAGAAGCCAGTAATTCTGCTGAAACAGCTGCAACAGGCCAGTGGCTAGGCTGTTCTTGGAGTATGTCCCTAAGTTACTGAAAAACTCCTCCAGTAATGATATTCTTCCATCCACAAGCAAAGCCAAACAAAAGGTTCCTGTCTTTGGAGAAAAGCAGTTTCATAGAACTGGGGGCTTGAAGGCGTTGGCTAAGGCGCCAAGGGAGCTGGTTCTCCCTCCTGAACTTGTTTGAACCTCTGACTTCACTTTTTTTTTTTTGGTTTTTCAAGACAGGGTTTCTTTGTAGCTTTGGAGCCTGTCCTGGAACTAGCTCTTGTAGACCAGGTTGGCCTCAGACTCACAGAGATCCCCCTGCCTCTGCCTCCCGAGTGCTGGGATTAAAGGCGTGCGCCACCACCGCCCTGCCCACCTCCTTTTGTTATTTGTGTTTTATTTTGAACTAATGATGCATTCAAAAGCTATTGTAAAAATCATGTAGTGTCTTGGCTCCCCGCGCTTGGATGGTAATGGTCTCACAGACCGGACCGAACGTTGTCCTATACAGAAAGTTATTTGTTGCACAGTGTGTGTTAGTTGGAGGCCAGCTTGGTCTCATCAGCCTGCCAGCTTTTACCGTCTTCGCGCAGGTCCAGCTGCATAAACCTTCACTCTAGGTGACACTGATGTGCCAGCCTTACGATCAGGATGCCAGTTCGTACCTCGGAAGAGACACGCCCTGCCCTGCTATACCTTACCTCTTACCCCAGGCTGCATGGGAAGTCTTGTCCCGCAGAAGCAGATGCCCAGGGGAGCTGTGCAATCTGCTCACAGAGATTCAGTGTAGGCTGTGATTCCCGGGGAAACAAGCACCGGGCATAGAACACTGTCTTTTACTGAGGGAGAAGGAAACTGTCATCTCTTCTGTCTGGCTCAGGTGCACTTTGGGGATAAATGACATTATTTTTATTTGATTTGGGCCCACAGTCTTCCCCAGGGCTTGGTTCTGTCAGAACAGGAGTCTATAAAGAAAGATTACAGTGGAACTGGAGCGACGGCTTGATGATGGAGAATACTTGCTGTCCTTGCAGAGGACCTGCGTTCAGTTCCCAGCACCCACAGGGCAGCTCACCACCATTGCAACTCCAATTCCAAGGGGATCCAATGCCCTCTTCTAGTCTCTGTGGGCATCAAGCAAGCATGTTGTATATAGACATACATGCAGGTAAAACACTTATACACATAAAATTAAAAAAAAAAATTAAGACTGGTGTTGGTGGCATACACCTTTAATCCCAGCACCCGGACAGCAGAGACTTTTAAGCGGGATGGAGAGATGGCTGAGGGGTTAAAGCACTGGCTTCTCTTCCAGAGGTCCTGAGTTCAATTCCCAGCAACACATAGTAGCCCATAACCATCTATAATGGAATCTGATGCCCTCTTCTGGAGTGCAGGCATATGTGCAGACAGAGCCATCAAAGGCCCTGAGTTCAATTCCCAGCAACCATATGGTGGATCACAACCATCTGTAGTGAGATCTGGCACTGTCTCTTGGAAAGTGAATATATATAATAAATATATATATAATAAATAAGCAACAAAAACAAGAAACAAAGAACCCAGGTTCAATTCCCAGCACCCACATGGCAGCTCACAGCTGTCTGTAACTCCACTTCCAGGGGATCTGATACTCTCACACAGACATACATACAGGCAGAACACTAATGTACATAAAATGCAAACAAATAACTAAATTTAAAAAATAATTAGAAGGCAAGCTAGTTAAGTTCTTGTTATTTATTATGACTCTGTGTGTGTGTGTGTGTGTGTGTGTGTGTGTGTGTGTGTCTGTGTCTGTGTCTGTGTAGGGGGAGCATAAATTCCCTGGCTTACACATGGAGGTCAGAAAATACGTTTTGTGAAGTCAGTTTTTCTTTCCTTTCACTTCCAGGGATTGAACTCAGTTCTCCGGGCACATGGCATACACAGCAAGTGCCTTTACCCACTGGGCCATCCTGCCTACTCTCAGTTCCTTTGCTTTACCCTTGAGTACCTACCAAGGTTTCTGTCTACTGGCTATTTTCCACGGGATGCCTTCAAATTTCCAAAGGCTTCCCAGTAGAATTTACTATCTCCCTTCTGTGGATCATTTGTTCTGGATTCCAATATAAAAACAGCCCTGTGAAGCCAGCCTTTGTCTGGGGTGAGGACTGTGGCCTTGGGGCGTGGCCAATGGTCACCGCAGGAGGCCTGTGACCAAGTGGGTAGTTCTTCAGAACTTAAACAAAGTTCTTTAGCTCTTTCGGACTTAGAAACCCAGGGTTGACATGTGTATATATGCTGTGACTTCTTTTGTACTAGCTCAAAGTAGAAACAACTCAAATATCCTCTAGTATGCCTCTGTTCAAACTGCAGCATCCACACATGGGCTGCTCAGCCCAGAACGGGAAGAGACTGATAATATCTGTGACAACTTGGGTGGACCTCGTCATACTGAGTGGAAAAAAACAACTTCAAAGTTCGCATACCATGATCCACTTATAAAATGTTCTCTGAAGACAATATTTAGAAATGGAAAGTTCAACCGGTCTTAGTGGGTGTGCCTTTAATTGCAGCTCTTAGGAGGATCAGGAGCTTAAGGTCACCCTGAGTACATAAGCAACTCCAGACTAGTCTAACTTAACAGGAGCACCTTTACCAAAAAAAGAAAAATGTAAAAAGATTGCTCAGCAAGTAAAAGTACTTGTCATATAAGCCTGGCAACCTGTGTTCAATCCCTAGAAGCCACAGTAGAAGAGAACTCCTTTTTTTGTTTCTATTTTTTTTCTATCTACTTTTGTTTTTTAATTAAAAAGAAAAATAGGACTGGAGAGATGACCCCATCATTCAAAACAGCATATGCTTTCCCAGAAGACCCAAGTTTGATTTCCAGCACCCACATGGCAGTTAGCAACCCTCTGTAGCTCCAGTTCCAGAGGCCCCAACACCATCTCTGGCCTCCAAGGGTGTGCAATGCATACACTACATACAGGCAAGACACTCATCCACATAAAATATGATTTCAATTTTTTTTGTTTGTTTTTTTCAAGACAGGGATTCTCTGTGTAACAGCCTTGGCTGTTCTGGAACTGGCTCTTAGATCAGGCTGGCCTTGAACTCACTGAGATCTATCTGCCTCTGCCTCTGCCTCTGCCTCCCAAGTGCTGGGATTAAAGGCATATGCCGCCGCCACCACCTGACTTTAAATTTTTTTTGTTATATAGTTTTCTGCCTGCACGCCAGAAAGGGGTACTTGATCTCACTATATAGGTGGTTGTAAGTCACCATGTGGTTGCTGGGAACTGAACTCAGGACCTCTGGAAGAACAGCCAGTGCTCTTAACTTCTGAGCCGTCTCTCCAGCCCAGTTTTAAAGTTTTTAATAATTTAATAATGTGTATGAGTGTTTTAATAATTTAATAATGTGTATGAGTGTTTTAATAATTATGTATGTGTATGAGTGTTTTGCCTGCATGTATGTCTGTGACCCACACACATGCATTGCCCAAGGAGGTCAGAAGAGAGTTGTGGATTCCCTGAACTGGAGGTATAGTTGTTAGGCACCATATGGGTGCTGGAAACTGAACTGGGGTTCTCTACAAGAGCATCAGGTGCTCTTAACTGCTGAGCTGTCTCTTAAAAGCATCTCCTGGCCCAGCAGTGGTGGCGTACACTTTTAGTCCCAGCACTTGGGAGGCAGAGGCAGGCAGATCTCTGAGTTTGAGGCCATCCTGGGCTACAGAGTGAGTTTCACTACAAGTTCCAAAGCTACAGAGAAACCCTGCCTTGAAACCCCCTCCCCAAAGAAGAAGGAAGGAAGGAAGGAAGGAAGGAAGGAAGGAAGGAGGGAGGGAGGGAGGGAGGGAGGGAGGGAGGGAGGGAGGGAAGGAAGGAAGGAAGGAAGGAAGGAAGGAAGGAAGGAAGGAAGGAAGCAGATATCAAAGTGATAAGGCATTAGAGTGTTTCTCAAACCTGCCTCCACCTGGCTGCGTGAGCCACAGCACGGTTTTACCCTTCTGTGTGGCTCATATGTGTTCATGTGTGTGCATGCTTGGAGACCAGGCGTCATTCTTCAGGAACTGTTCACCTCTTTGAAGACTTTGGCTGGGACTTGGTGGGCTCCATTTTGACGTGGCTGGCTAGCCAGAGTCTCAGGTTCCACCTGACTCCGCCTCCCTTCCACCTGACTCCGCCTCCCATCCATCTGACTCCGCCTCCCTCCCACCTGACTCCGCCTCCCTAGTGCCGGGTCACAAAGCTCACCAGCCTGCTCAGGCTCTCCACAGACCTGAGGGTCAGCGGGTCAGCTCCAGTCCTTGACTGCCTACCCAGTTCCCATTCTTTTCTTTTTTGAGACAGCCTCTCAGGCAGCTCAAGGGTTATATAGAGCCCTATATAGAGGAGCTGGCCCTTGACCCACAGAGGTCTACCTGCCTCTGCTTTCTGGATGTTGAGATATAAGGCATGAGCCACCACACCTGGCTTTTCCTGAATTTTCCAGACTGGGTCTTACGTATTTAGTTAACCTTAAACTCATTAGTCGACGAGCATAGCCTTGAACTTCTGCCCAGGCTTAACTAGTGCTGGGATCACGTGAGTCAGCCACGCCCGAGTTCTCTCACCCTTTTAGATGGAACCATTTCGAGCCTGCACCTTTAATCCCAGCACTCAGGAGCTCTGGCAGAGCACAGGCAGGCGGAGCTCTGTGATTTTGAGGCCAACCTAATCTACAGAACAAGTTCCAGTATAGTCAGAGCTACACTGAGAAACCCTGTCTCGAGGGAAAAAAAAAAAGAACCATTTCTGCACTACTTCCTACAGCCATTTTATCGCATAATCTTGACTAGGGCGAATCTTTAGTGCTCTTTTCTGTCGAATCAGGATTTTCTGGAAAAGCTGCTTATGGTGTTTTCAGCAGCCTCACCAATGCTTCCACACCAGATGCCTAGCACAGCGCTTGAGTAACTGATGGAGAAACGTCGAGGTGAAGTTCTAGGTCTTTGTTTACAAGGCTGTGCCCAAACGGTCCCCATGTCTGCCAGTCTTGACCGCCCCTCTGCGGCTGCTCACATTCACCTCAGCGGTAGATGGAAACTGAGTAACAGAATCATCGCTGTTTCTTTTGGTGGCAACACCAGGATTAAGGCCTGGGCTTGCAGCATGCCAGCCATGTACTCTGTCTCTTTCTGCAGGCCACACTTCCAGTGCGTCTATGTGCAGGCCCCTTCCCCTGGGCCCTTTGTTTCCTTTGACACAGGTCTCATTACAGACTTGCTATGTAAAGATGGTGTTGATGTTGCACTCCTGGTCATTTCCCCCACACCCGTCAGTTAGGATTGCAGACATGCATTGTCTGGGTCATCAATGATTTATTCATTTATGTATCTTTTTAAATTTTATGCTTTATTTTATTCTGTATGGGTGTTTTGCCTGCATATATGTCTGTGTACTGCATGGATGCAGTACCTATGGAAGCCAGGAGAGGGCATCAGACTCCCTGGGATTGGAGTTACAGATAGTTCTGGGCCAGCATGTGGGTGCTGGAAATTGAACCTAGGTCTTCTGGATAGCAGCCAGTGCTCTTAGCCATGGAACCTCTCCAACCTATTATTTACTTAAAAAGAAAATAAATTAAGGACAATGGATGTAGCTCAGTGGAGTTCACTTGGCTCTTATGCAGGAAACCAGTCTCTAGTATCACAAGTAAATAAAATAGGGTGTCCTTCACTCTCCATCCCCAGTCTCCTGATCTGGTGGGTTCCCAGGCCATCCTCACTTCACCCAATAGTCTTCTCCAAAGGTTTGGCTTTGGCCTGGGAATCTGGAGATGGCTCATTCACAGCCTCTGCTGCTTCCTGGACGATGGGCAACAAGTGAGTGATTCCCACTTTCTTAGGCCTCTGTTTTCTGTGAGTTCGAGGACAGCCTGGTCTACAGAGTGAGTTCCAGGACTGGCTCCAAAGCTACACAGAGACATCTTGTCTTGAAAAAACAAACAAACAAACAAACAAACAAAAAAGAAACAAGGCAAGAACTGATTCCCACAAGTTGTTCCCATGACCTGATGACCTGATGACCTGACGACCTGATGACCTGACGACCTGACGACCTGACGACCTGATGACCTGATGACCTAGCTAACCCAGCACTCAGGAGCATTCGTGGTGTCCACTCACTACTTCTAAGCCTGTGGCAGAGATGGGAGCCTGGGCAGGTTTTTTTTTTTTTTCCACTGGGCTCCAAATCAGAAAACAGATAACTCGCTGGGGGAGTGATGTACACCTGTGATATCCTGGTGCCTGGGAGGCAGAGGCAGGAAGATCACAAGTTCAAGCCAGCCTGGACTGCATAGTGAGATCCAAACCCAAATAAACAAAACAAAATCCCCAGACGTAGTGGTGTACACCTGTACTCCCAATACTAGAGTTCAAGGCCGGCTTTGACCATGTGGTGAGTTTGAGGCCATCCAGGACTACATGAAGCCATGTTTCAAAACAGCAACGAAAGCCATTCACAGAAACTGGCAGTGCTCCATTCCCGCCACAGGTGACCCATCTGGTGTGATGTCATATGATAAATCACGAAGTATATTAACTCTTCCCATTCCCGGGGTGATAGGATGGCTGTGGGAAGGGCTTTTGCTGCTCAGCTTACCGACCTAAGTTCAATTCTGCTGGGAAGGAGAGAACCAACTCCTGCAAGTTGTCTTTTGACTGAACTCACGCGGACACATACACGTGCGCCTGCTCACAATGAAGGAACGAAGGAATGAACGGCTAAGCATAAGAATAAAGAGTTTGCTGCTCCTTTAGCTTTGAGAGATCACCTTTATAGCGTAGCTACTCCGTTCATTTTACTTTGTTTACTTTTACTTGTGCCGCCAGGCCAGCTTTTGTTTTCCTGGTCGTAGTTATAAAATGGCCTTCTGGAGGTATCCTTGCCATATCTCCATAGATGCGTGGGCTATTCTGAAAGGACAGTAAGAAACTGGTAGCATGCTTCTGCTCCTAAGATTTGTCCTCTTTTGCCTTCCAAAGATTGTATTAGATGTGTTCATTACTGAGGTTTTTCGGGGGGTACAGGTGCATGTAACCAAGCCAGGCCTTAAATCTAACATGTAGCTGAAGGTAACTTTGCGTTCTGATCTTCTTTCTTCACCACCAAAGTACTAGGTTGCAGGAGTGCGCCTCCATGTCCACATATTACTGACCTTTTTAAACACACATTTATTTATTTATTTACGGTTTTTTTGAGACAGGGTTTCTCTGTAGCTTTGGAGCCTGTCCTGGAACTCACTCTGTAGACCAGACTGGCCTCGAATTTACAGAGATTCACCTGTCTCTGCCTCCCGAGTGCTGGGATTAAAGGTGTGTGCCACCACCGCCTGGATAATTTATTTTATTCTTGTGCGTGTGTCTGTGTGTATGTTATCTGTGTGAATGTATGAACACATGTGTGTAGATGCAGATGGAGGCAGGAGAGAATCAAACCTGCGAACCTGGACTTACAGGCATTAATGATCCAGCCACCGTGAGTGCTCAGATCTGAACTCAGTCCTCACGATTGGACAGCAACATTTTTAAATGCTGAGTCACTTAGGCTGATTTCAAAAATTAAAATAAGCCGGGAGGCAGAGGCAGGCGGGTCTCTGGGAGTTTGAGGCCAGCCTGGTCTACAAGAGCTAGTGCCAGGACAGGCTCCAAAGCTACAGAGAAACCCTGTCTCAAAAAACTAAAAAAAAAAAAAACAAAAAAAAAAAACAAAAAAATTAAAATAAATAAACAGAAAACCAAGCTAACTTGTAGTGCTTTACGTGGTCCTTTGTTCTTAGGTTGAGGTGTCCATGCGGCTTAGGAATTTGAGAATGACTAAGAAAAGGAGAACAGGAGCTGGGGCTGTAGCTCGGATGGTAGCGTGCACTAGTGAACACGAGGCCTGGGCTGGCTCTCTGACTGCATAGACTGGGCGTGCATGGCAGCTCACTCCTGTGTTCCCAGCACGTGGGGCGTGGACGCAAGATGAGTTCAGGGTCACCTCTGGCACATAAGTGAGTTCAAGACCACCCTAGACTACATGAGACTTTGTCTCAAAATACAAAAGAATGCCAGATGTCGTGGCACCTGCCTTTAACCCAGCACTTGGGAGGCAGGCAGATGGGTTTGGGGCCAGCCTGGTCTATATAGTGATATTCTGGCCAGTCGGGATTTCATAGTGAGACCAACCCTGTCTCAAAACTACCACCAACTCCAAAAACACAAAACAAAACAAATTAAATAAATAAAAGGAAAAGCAGGATGATGCTGTAGCTCAGTGTTTAGGTGCAAGTCCAGTCCCCAGACAGACACACAGACGGCTGGACACTAGTTTAATAGCCTGAGACCTGTACTTAGATCAACTAAGTCTCCTGAGATTTGCCCAAAAGAAGAACGCTCTCTACACGGATCGAGGCAGTGTTCTCTTCTCTCTGCACCTCTCCTGGTTGGCAGTAAGATGAGGCTCCACTTGGGAGTGAGGAGCACTGTGGCCGTCCTCTGATTCGATGAGCCACAGTGGCTGAATTAGTGGTAGCTAATGAGACAGACAAACAAGGGCAGGTTCTCCGCACTCCTCCTCCACCTGGCTGCCCCTGGGAGCCTCTAGGAGAACATTAGTCCTGACTCTGACTCAGACCCCCGCCTAAGGGGCAATTATTAGACAGTATGGGGTCTGGGACCAGCATTGTGTAGGCACCCGAGTGTGGAGAGTGTAGATAGCTGTGGCAGGACCAGCTGCAGTCATTGGTGACCTGAAGTGCATTTACTGAAGGCTTTACAAACCCTTAGGTCTGCCTGGGCTTATGGAGGCGAAGACCATCCGCGACCAGTGATCAGATGCCCCAGCTGCTGGCCAGGAGATTCTGCTATTGAACAGGCCCTCAGGTGCCCCCACCGCCAGGTAGGTCTGGGAAATGTGGACCTTAAGGGCAGATGGGCTGTGTTTTCAAACTCCTAGGACCCTGCCTTATGCCCAGTGGGTGAAGGTTTCTGCTGTTGTTGAGACGGGGTCTTGTTCTGTAGCTCAGTCTGGCCTTCTACCGGGACAGTCCTCCTATCCCAGCTTCCCAAATGTCAGTATGACAGGTGTGAGCCACCACACCTGACTTGAAATATGAAGCTCAGAGGTGCTTGCCTGCACAGCACCAAAAGATTCTCTGGTTTCCAACAGGTAATGATGGCTGCTCGGCTCAGGCTGGAGTTTCCCGTAATTAGACTTTAGGGCTTCCAGAGCTCTAAAGATAGGATCAAAAATGCTAGCAGGTGGCTTCTCATTCGGTTCTCCTTGCCTTGCCACAAACAGTTGTGCTTTAGACATTCAGATGTCCCTTCCTTGTGTCTGCAGCGCTGGGCTTGCTGCAGCTTGGCTTCTCTTTATGCCTGGCATCGCCCGGCACCTTGCACCTTGCTGCTGCCCCCTGCCAGGTGCACTGCTGACTTTTCCCCTGGTTACCTCTCCCGTACAGCCCGGCTGTGCTGCCCCACCCACCTCAGGGGCTTGGGCTTAATGTGGGGCCTGGATGACTCAATGTTTGATTTTCCCTTGGCCGACTCATTACCTTTGATAGGAATACCTCTTCTGACCTTCGTTTGTGGTAGAAGAGACAGCATGCTGGCACATGACTGTAGCCATAAACTGAGGAGATTGTGAGCTTGAGGCCAGCCTGGGGTGCATAGTTAGACCCTACCTCAAAAAACAAGCGAACAACAACAACTACAACAAAACAAACAAACACAAAAAAACACCATGGGCTGGAGAGGTGGCTCAGCAGTTAAAAGAACTTGCTGCCCTTCCAGAGGACCAAAGTTTGAGATGGTTTCTCTATGTAACCCTGGCTGTCCTGGAACTCAGTCTGTAAACCAGGCTGGCCTCATACTCAGAGATGCCAGAGATCCGCCTGCCTCCGCCTCCCAGGTGCTGGGATTAAAGGCGTGCACCGCCACTCCCTGCTCATTTAAGATTGTTTTAAGTTGGTAGTGGGGGAGGCACAGGCAGGTGGATCTCTGTGAGTTCAGGGTAAATCTAGTCTCCCGTAGTAAGTTCCCAGTCAGCCAGAACTTGTAAGAACCTGTCTCAACAACAACAACAAAAGTTTCTCTGAAGTTGGAATCTAGATCTTTTTTTTTAATTAATTAACTTATTTTTAATGTGTATGGGTGTAATTTATTTTTAATGTGTATGGGTGTAATTTATTTTTAATGTGTATGGGTGTAATTTATTTTTAATGTGTATGGGTGTTTTGCCTGCATGTATGTCCATAAAGCATGTGTGTGCAATGCCTGCGGAATCCAGAAGAAAGCATCAGATCCCATGGAACTAGAGTTATGGACCGTTGTGAGCTGCCATGTGGGTGCTTAGAATCAAACCAGGGTCCTATGGAAGAGTAGCCAGTGTCTAGATCTTATGTGGCAGACTTTTCCTGGGAAGGCATCGACTCACCCCAGAATGGGAACCCATGACAGAACAAAGTCCAGCTTGGTGAACCGATAAATTTTGGGGGGGGGTGTTTACTAACAAGAATGTGGGTGAGGGTCACTTGCAGGAGCAGAGAAGACCCCAAAGCAGCTGAAAGCACCCTAACTCAGGTAGCACCCTACCTCAGGAAGCTCTGACCAGGAGCTCTCTCTTTGCACTGCTTGGTAGACCCTCTGGATCTGAGATTCCCCTGAGCACTTGGCTGGTCAGTCTCCCTCCCAGGAGCTGTTTCTCTTTCCGTGAAGCTGGGAAGGGTCCTTCCAGAATCTTTCAGGTTCCACTGTGCCTCCCACTACTTCCTGGAGAGAATCTTTCAGTTCAGAGAAAACTGCCTTCCCACGGATCTCTTGGGAGTCCGTTTGTGAGAATGTTGGCCGCATCCGACTGTCACACATCCCCTTTCCCACCTGTGTGTCTGACAAGTGAGCAGGGGGAGCTTGGTTAATGAATGTCATGCGTGGGTTTATTGTCATTGGTTCTGGTCACCGTGTCCCCTAGTGAAGCCCTGGTGTTAGAGGACAAATATACTGGCTGCTGGTTTGCTGGTTTGTACAACCAACCTGCCTTTTCCTGTTGTATTGACGTCTTAGGTAGCATGTGTTGTGGACAGTCCAAAAATTCATGTCCTTTTTTCTTGGGCTGGTGGTCCAGAGTGGCAACTGTAACCAATGCCTAAGAATCAGAACACAAACTGAGCGAGATGGTGAGCAGCTCATGGAACTGCTGACCGTACCCATTTCTTCTCCCGCGCAGTGACCATCGTTAAGCTCTGGAATGTGCTCAGAATGGGCGATAACAAGGATCTAGAAGCTGAAATCCACCCCTTGAAGAATGAGGACAGAAAACCACAGGAAAACCTGGGAAACCAATCGAAAAGCGAGAACTTGAAGAGCAAGCCTCAGCAGTCCCGCCTGTCCCGGTGCCGCACGGTGGCATTTTTCCTTTCCTTGTTTATCTGTCTCTTCGTGGTGTTTGTCGTCTCTTTCATCATCCCATGTCCAGACCGACCCTCGTCTCAGGGAATGTGGAGGCTTGACTACAACGCTGCAGGTGAGCCTGCCAGGGGCCTCTTTCCCCAGCAGGGTTCCAGACCCCTCTTGGGCCGGCGCTGTTACAAATGGGAGCCTGGTGGTCTTTGGCAGTCAGCCCTGAGTGGCTGCTGGGTTTGCCTCTGAACTTGGAGATGTTAGGAGCCTCTATTGGAACCAGAAGCACTGCCCTGGTCAGGTAGGTAAGAAAAAGGAGGCTTATTGGCTGATTAATGGAAACAGTTCAGTGACTCCGCTGCAGGGAACAGCAGATGTGGAGGTGTCCCGAGGTGCTCCGGGTGGGAAACCAAATCACAGTTTATATCTGCCCCATGAATTAGCCCTTATGAAAAGCAGCAGAAGAGCCTTTCCATTTTTAGTTTTATTTGTTTGTTTGTTTGTTTAGAGACAAGTTCTCATTTAACCTCAGGATGGCTTCAGACGTACGGTGGAGCTGGGCTGGTCTTAAACTCCTGCCTCACACCCTAACTGCTAGGATTATGGGAGTGTGCTCCCATACCTGTGGTCCAGGAGACTGAACCCGGGGCTCCATGAATGCTAGGAACTCACTCTACCACCTGAGCTGCATCCTTACTTCCCCAAGTCTTGCTTTTTTTTTTTAAGACTTATTTATTTATGCATATGAGTGTTCTGTCTTCCATTAGGACTGCAGGCCAGAAGAGGGCATCAGATCTCATTATAGATGGTTGTGAGCCACCATGTGGTTGCTGGGAATTGAACTCAGGACCTCTGGAAGAGCAGCCACTGCTCTTTAACTACTGAGCCATCTTTCCAGCCCGTCTTGTTCTTTTAATGAATGTATTTCTTTCTTTTTGTCTTTTTGGTTGTTGTGTTTTTTGTTTTTCCAGACAGGGTTTCTTTGGGTAGCCTTGATTGTCCTGGAACTCAGTCTGTAGACCAGGCTGGCCTCTGCCTCTGGAAGATCCTCTGCAACAGCTGAGGATCAGTAATGAGCTGTCCACTCCAGCCACTGCTGTTTAGACAAGTTCTGGCTATGGAACTGTTGCTGGCCTAGAATGTACTATATTGCCTAGGCTGGCCTCAGACGTGTTATGTCACTGAGGCTATGAACTCATCCTAAACCTCCTGCTCCCAGTTCTCATGCAGAAAACTGCTCTTGGTTGATAAGTAGCCACATTGAACGTCTTCGCATGTGCCTGTTCATCACTTGGACATCTTAGGAGAGATGGCTGTGAAATCCTTCACCCACTTTTTTTTTTTTTGAGACAGGGTTTCTCTGTGTAGTCTTGGATGTCCTGGAACTAGCACTGTAGACCAGACTGGCCTCGAACTTGCAGAGATTGGCTTACTTTTACTCCTTAGTGCTGAGATTAAAGGTGTGAACCATCACACCAGGCCTATATTTTCTAGTTCTAATTCTGTCTAGGAGTCTGATCCATTTTGAGTATGATAAATGCCCAAATTCAACCTCTTATGGTTTGGTTTTAAGCGTAGAGCTTCTCACTTGAACCCTTGATGACGGAGATACAGGGACTAACAAGGGTGGAGTGTGACTGAATCCCATGCTGGTCTTGAGGACTGTCTTCTGTACAGATACTCAGATTTTTTTTTCTACTTTGTTTGTTTGTTTGTTTCTTTTTGAGACAAGGTCTTTCTTTTAGCCTTGGCTGTCCTGGAACTCTCTGTGTAGATCATTCTGGCCTCAAACTCACAGAGATCTGCCTGCCTCTGAAGAAACTGCTTGTCTTAGTGAGGAAGATCCTGCTCTTATCTGGGGAGGGGGAGTACCTCCCAGTGGCAAGTTGTACGTTGGGAGCACCAAACCACACAGAGCATTCAACTTGACCTTCCCAAAGACAGGCATGACCCGCGGAGCATAGTCTGTGACTTTCTTTTTCAGTCCCGTATGACTTTCTGGCTACGGGAGACGTAAACAGGGACAAGATCCAGGACGTTCTCTTTCTTTATAAAAACACCAACAGCAGTAACAATTTCACCAGATCCTGTGCCGATGAAGGTAATTCCTGTTCCTTTTAACAAGGAGCCCCCACCCCATGGGATGAAGGCTCTTTGTCCACACCACCTTTTTATTTGGAGCATTCGAGTGGAGGGGATTCAGGGAACCACCCCATCCTTTTTTCTTTCTAATAGAATAGGCTCGATAAGGCTTTCAGTTCCCTCACTCCACCTGGGGCCAACCCCAGTGCCTTCTGAGACTCTGGTCTAAGGGGAAGTAAGGGAAATGGGCTCAGTCATGTGGCTGAGACACAGAATAAGGGAGCCAGGAGGTGGCAGAACACTGTCTGAGACTGACCAAATGGTTGTCCCCTCTCCCCTCCAGGCTTTTCCACTCCTTGTGCCTTTGTGGCTGCTGTGTCCGGGGCCAATGGCAGCGTGCTCTGGGAGAGACCTGTGGCCCAAGATATCGCCCTTGTAAAGTGTGCCGTACCACTAACGTCGGACAGTGAGGTGTCTTCTTCTGCCTGTATCCTTGTGGGAAGACTAGGTTCTTTCATTGCGGTCAGCTTATTCACAGGTCAGCCCTGGCTCTCTCCTGGGGGTTGCTGAGTGGGTAGGAACCTTTCAAATGAGGGTGTGACCACTTGGAAGCCAGTGGTGTCAACTCTTTCAGCTGCTCTGCCGTGTTGCCCTTGTGTCTTTGCAAACACAGTTTGCATCTTGCTGTGGATGCTAACAGACAACTAGTGTCACCTGCTATGAGGGAATAGTGGTCAGCCTTGGCTCCTGGTGGCTTAGAGGGCCGGACTGAGCCTACTGATGCCGCTCTCCTAGAACAAGTCTCCGAGCCTTAATGTAACAGGCCAGAGGAAGAAAGACACACCCAACTTTTATGTGAGCGTCTGGGGATCTGAACTCTGGCCATCACACTTGTGTAGCAAGTGCTTTAACCATTGAGCCATCCTCCTGCTCCATGATGTTGCAGTTTTTTGCAAGGTCATACTATGTAGTCCAGACTGACCTGTATCCCAGGCTGGCTTTTCACTTGCAGCAAACCTCCTAGGTCAGCTTCCTAATGCTGACATTACAGGCCTGAGCCGTGGTACCCAGCTGCCTTTTCAAGAGGCTATCTAGTATCTTCTAGTATCTTCTCCCTCATCTGTGTGTGCTTGTTCTGCAACATTTCAGAGCACTTGTACACACTCCTGTATCTAAGTGGGCTGCCAAGAATGGCTCATGTAAGTCTATCATTGGCTCGTCAAGATGATTGGAGCCTCTGTGTGTTTGGTTTTAGGGGAAACCCTGTGGAGCCACTCCAGCAATTTGGGTGGAAATGCTTCTGTATTGAGCCCCCTGCTCCAGGTGCCCGATGTTGATGGTGATGGCGCCCCAGACCTACTGATCCTCGCTCGGGAGGGGCACGAGGTGATAAGCGTAGTTCTCAAGTACCCCAGGCCCACTTACTCCCTTTTCTTCCTCTTCCACTTTTCCCTAGAGAGAATTTCTGTGACCACCCAGCAGGGGGTTCTCCCAGGGCTCTGTATCCTGAGGTCCACACATCCAGCATCCGAGGTCCACACATGCAGCATCTGAGGTCCACACATGCAGCATCCTGGGGTCCACACATGCAGCATCCTGAGGTCCACACATGCAGCATCCTGGGGTCCACACATGCAGCATCTGAGGTCCACACATGCAGCATCCTGGGGTCCACACGTGCAGCATCTGAGGTCCACACATGCAGCATCCTGAGGTCCACACATGCAGCATCCTGAGGTCCACACATGCAGCATCCTGAGGTCCACACATGCAGCATCCTGAGGTCCACAGTGCAGCATCCTGGGGTCCACACATGCAGCATCTGAGGTCCACACATGCAGCATCCTGGGGTCCACACGTGCAGCATCCTGGGGTCCACACGTGCAGCATCTGAGGTCCACACATGCAGCATCCTGAGGTCCACACATGCAGCATCCTGAGGTCCACACATGCAGCATCCTGAGGTCCACACATGCAGCATCCTGAGGTCCACAGTGCAGCATCCTGGGGTCCACACATGCAGCATCTGAGGTCCACACATGCAGCATCCTGGGGTCCACACGTGCAGCATCCTGGGGTCCACACGTGCAGCATCCTGGGAGGCTCCATCTCTACAGGAACTTACTGGCTTCCCCATGGGTGGCAGAACGCACATGGCTTATGTATGGGTTGGCATGAGCCTGCAGCTCCATGACCTACAGCTCCCATACTTCCCAGCAGGCTGTGCAGCACAATCACACATGCTCCCTGTTGGTCACTCTCCTCAAAGTACTTTTCCCCCAGACCCAAAGAGTGTTTACCACCTTCTCTGTAACTCCCTAAAGCTCCCCTGCCCTCCCATGGAGCAGGTTCTTCCTTTTCCCTACTGTTCTTTGTTACTTCAGGTCAGCGGGGCTATCTATTCAGGCAGCACCGGGTACCAGATTGGCCACAGAGACAGCCTGGGTGTGGATGGAGACGGTGGCGCCCTCCTCCATGTGACCAGAACGGGTGCTCACTATATTCTCCTGCCCTGTGGTATGTTGGATGCCACATTCTTGGGATGGGCTTTTCTCCTGGAGTGATGCTAGACAGAACACTGGGTTCTGGGCTAGATCAAGGAGCATGTAAATTGGTGACTGGCCATCTTGTGGCCACTCCGGTTCGTAAGCTGACAAGCAACAATCAGGAAGCCCAAAGGCTAGACTGGGTGTGGTTCCGGAGGTGGGACTGATGGGTGTACCTGGTCCCCATGGTGACTGTGTCCTTCTGTGTTTTGAACAGCAAGTGCTCTCTGCGGCGTCTCTGTGAAGGGTCTCTATGAGAGAATCACTGGGAGAGATGGCCAGTTTAAGGAAGACTCCTACTGGGAGAATATACTTAATAGCTCTGCCCACCGGAGGCTTCTGCCCAGGTTTGTCTGACACACAGGTCTCAGTTAGGGACAACCTTGTGTGGAGCACAGGACAACCAAACTAGAACCTTGAAGTACTGTTAGACCGCCATGTCTCTGGAACTGAAAAACGGGCAAGCAAAAGCAGAGTAAAAACTGAGAAGGCCGGGGTGGCTCCGTGATAGTGTGCTTGGCTAGCTTTCATCCCCCAGTAGTAGAGAAAAATATTGAATGGGGAGATCATCCTTGTTCCACAAACAGCATCTCATTTATACTTCCAAGCTAGGGAACTGAGAAACATGGAGATATACCATGGGGGCCTGAGGGAAGAATCCCAACAGGCCTGTCTTGGTGAGGCAGGACCCATATGCTCCCCCCACCACCTCCACTCTCCTCGTCTAGCTCTGGAGCAGTTCGCTACCTGATGAATGTCCCAGGGAAAGCTGGCCAGGACGTGCTGCTTGTGAGCTCTGAGACCTGTATGCTGCTGGATGGACAAGATCTGGTGCCCAAGTGGACCCTTGGTGCAACTCAGGTTCTGAGGTATGTGCAGTTGCTGCTGAGCGTGGGAGGGGTGCATGCCTGCTGAGGACCTCAGTGTGTCCTGCTGACTGTCAGGGGGCGTGTACAGTGGACTGGAAGGCCTGTGTGATTCTGTTAGAGGCCTTGCTGTCCTCGGATCTGTCCTTGTCACTGGAGGGGCCTCTGAAGCTGCTGGTCATCCCGGGTCTAGATATGGGTAGCCCCATCCAACCCAGGAGCTGCGGCCATGGACATTTCATCTCAGATTCCTGTACCAAGACCTTCTGTGATGTCCTTTTCCTTAATCCTTCCAGAAAACCCGTCCTTGGCCACTACAAACCAGACACTTTGGCTGTGGTCATTGAAAATGGAACCAGTATTGATAGACAGGTAGGCTGGGCTTCCTGTGTGGATTGGGCATCTACCTTGCCAACAGCTGATGACAAACTGTGAAAGCAGACAGTGCTGAGCCCCAGGCTGCTGCCCTCAGATGGGGAGGTGATTCAGAGAGCAGCCTTTACGGCTGGCATGGCTGAGCAAGCTGGGGCTGCCAGTAGTGTCCTCTCCCTCCCCAGATCCTACTTCTGGACCTCAGTACTGGGTCTATGCTGTGGAGCCAGCACCTCCCAAGCCTACCTGGGGGCCCACCATCCACAAGCCTGATGACAGCAGACCACCGCTCAGCCTTCTTCTTCTGGGGCCTCCATGAGCTTGGCAGCGCCGATGAGATGGTACAGGGTCATATGTTCAGGGAATACTACTTGTTGGGATCTGGTGCCAGATCCCCCTGGAAGCTGCCAGGGACTGGACCACCAGCAGTCCACTGCATGAGCGCAGACCTGTAGAAAGGGGGTCCAGGCCAAGAAGGAGGTATCATGATGTGCCTTGGAGCTACAAGAGAAGGATCTTGGAGATGGGGTGGACCTGTAATTGGGGAGGCAGGTGCTTATAAACACCAGGAAGGACCAGGTCCAGGTGGGGGAAGCAGGGGCTAGCAGATATTCATGGAACAGGAAGTGGCTTTCTGGGGGACCCTGGTAGACATAGTCTAAATAGGGATAACACATGGATAACCGCTTTTGAAGGTAACTTGAGGGCTGTGCACTTAGACGTGGCGGTGGCCTGGGTGCAGCAGGTCAGGCGCACTGTGTTCTCACTTCAGGGTCCCCAAGACATGCAGCACAGCCTATACATGTTCCACCCCACCCTGCCTGGCATCCTGCTGGAGCTAGCCAACGTGACTGCCAACATCGTGGCCTTTGATGGTGAGCATGGGCTCGGGCACTGGGTCCGGCCCTTCCCTGTGCTAGTTTGCTCTGGCCAGCCCTGAGC
This sequence comes from Microtus pennsylvanicus, assembly GCF_037038515.1. NCBI lineage: Eukaryota > Metazoa > Chordata > Mammalia > Rodentia > Cricetidae > Microtus > Microtus pennsylvanicus. Next base: position 89,443,806 of record NC_134589.1, read on the forward strand.
ACCACTGACTGTCCCCCACAGCCATCCTGTTCGAGCCAAGTCGCCATGCTGCCTACGTGCTCCTGACAGGCCCAGCAAGCTCAGACATGCCTGGCCTGGTCTCTGTGACCAAACACAAAGTGCGAGACCTCGTTCCTGGCAGCAGAGTGGTCCACCTTGGCAGCGGCAGCTCAGACAGCGACCAGGCTATCCGCGACCGCTTCTCCCGCCTGCGGTACCGAAGTGAGGTGTAGGTGGTGGCGGCTGGAGCAGATGGAGACTCCAACTGTGAAAACAAAGCCTCCTGGAAAGTTGGCCTACCCTCAGCCTCCATGCTGGCCTCACTGCTTGCCCTGGTCTTTCTGGCCTTCTGAGAACTATGGCCTTACCAGCTCTACCCAAGGATGTTGGGGGCTCCTCCAGTCTTCTGCCTATACCATGTCCTCCCTCAGAGGTCTCACTGTGTGACTCATGTGATCTGGTCAAGGCCAGTAGGCCTCCCTGTGGTCTCTCTGGGCCAATATGGGCCAAGCCAGCCCTTCAGGAAGCCCCCCACTTAGTGCCTCTGCACCTTCTCACACTCCACTGAAAAAGCCACTGCTGTGGGGTGCCCCTGCCTGTGGTGTCTGTCCGTCCCTCTCCTTCCAGCCTGGCTCTCCCCTTGTCTGCACTGTCTCTCAGGAGTCACAGAGCTCAGAGGGTGGTAGGCCCTGGGCGACTTCAGGGCTACAGCTAGAACCTGAGTCTCTGAGCTGCTTTCCCAAAGCAGAAAGGAGCATGTCTCCTGAGCAGCAAGAGTTTTTTCCCAGCAGAAGGGGTCTGGACTGGAGCCTGTGGGTGCACTTGAGGGACCTCTGGAATACACGTTGAGTCTGTCTCTTCTTCAGTACACTGGACCTGCTGTTTGCAAAGGTGTGTCCCTTTTCCTGCTCTCTGGTGCTTACCTGATACAGGTCTCACCTTGTGCCTTGTTGCTCCTGAGGCCCAAGGGCAACAGAACAGCTCTGCTCAGACCAGATCCCTAGCTCTGTAGCCAAAGCAGTCCCATGACCCTAGCCACCATGGAAAACAACATAATAAATGATTTGCACTGATGGGGGAAAGCCCCAGGAGCTCATTGTGAGCCTGCAGTCTGTCTGGATGTCTCTCTGCTTGCAATACACAAAGGGATTATTCTAAGTCATTACCAGGAATTGCCAGGTCTCGGAGCCAAGAGGGCAGTTAAAATGAGAGCTCTCCACAGGCCTGCCCGATGGGAACAAGCCTGTAGGCCGCACAGCCTCTAGGATGGTCACCAGGACCGCGGCTCCCGCTGTCTCGGCAGGCATCTCTACCCTAGCATCGTGTCCTCTGTGTTCTGCTATGCAGTGTAATGAAATGGAAGATCAGGTCAGCTCTGGCTGTCACTACACAAGAGGACCTGGAAGGGTTTCAGGGCTTGACCTGAGAGTATCAGTTCTTCTGAGAACCTTGGAGTTTGCTAAACATAAACTTGTTCTCATAACTGCTCATGTTCAAAAATCTTAAGTGTGCGCGTGCACAAAAGCCTGAGGTGTCAGCACGAGGGCTGAGGGTGATGGATAGGTGTTTTCAAGGCTGAGGGTGATGGATGGGTGTTTTCAAGGCTGAGGGTGATGGATAGGTGTTTTCAAGGCTGAGGGTGATGGATAGGTGTTTTCAAGGCTGAGGGTGATGGATAGGTGTTTTCAAGGCTGAGGGTGATGGATAGGTGTTTTCAAGGCTGAGGGTGATGGATAGGTGTTTTCAAGGCTGAGGGTGATGGATAGGTGTTTTCAAGGCTGAGGGTGATGGATAGGTGTTTTCAAGGCTGAGGGTGATGGATAGGTGTTTTCAAGGCAGGAAATTGGTCCCTCACCCTGAGAAGTAAAGGTAACTCAGCACACATATCACTCAGAGAAGAAATGGCGATGGGGGAGAAGGGTGTACCTCCAGATTTCAGGAGCCAGGCTCTCCACTGCACAGGATGAGGTGCAGGGTCAAAGGGCAGACACCAGTCAGGCTGGGTTGTACTCTCTACCCTGCTCCCCGAAGGCCACCTAGTGGCTGTTGATCAGTGGTTTATGATCATTAAGGGACCAGGCAGTTTCCCCTCTAGCCTGCCCAAGGTTTCTTAGGGTCCCTGGGCTTGCTTTGGGTTGTGTCTCCTGCAGCTGGGCATACCTTCTCTAGGGGACACTGGACAGATGGCAGCATCCTGTCTGCTCACACCTTCTTTGACAAGTTTCTGGCTTTCTCTTGCACTCATGCAACCAAGGGCCTCAGGGCTGCCAACTGAGACCACCGAAGCCTGAGGGGACTGGGCCACTCAGCAGCCCAAGCACAATGGGCACCCTCCACGGTAGAGATAAGATGGCCTGGGAATTGGTTCTCTCTACCACGTAGGTCCTGGGGATTGAACTCGGGTCATCAGGCTTGACAGCAAGCACCTTTACCCACTGAATCATTCTGCCAGACCTGTTGTGGCTGCTTTTTTTGTTTTGTTTTGTTTTGTTTTGTTTTTCGAGACAGGGTTTCTCTGTGGTTTTGGAGCCTGTCCTGGAACTAGCTCTTGTAGACTAGGCTGGTCTCGAACCTACAGAGATCCGCCTGCCTCTGCCTCCCAAGTGCTGGGATTAAAGGCATGTGCCACTACTGCCCAGCTTTTTTTTTTTAATATTTATTTATTTATTATGTAGACAATATTCTGCCTGCGTGCAGGCCAGAAGAGGGCACCAGATCTCATTACAGATGGCTGTGAGCCACCATGTGGTTGCTGGGAATTGAACTCAGAACCTTTGGAAGAGCAGGCAATGCTCTTAAACACTGAGCCATCTCTCCAGCTGCTTTTTATACCAGAACCACACCCTTGATCCCCGCCCCCTGCTCTTCACACACACCAGTATATGACATGCTTACATGCTTACACTACAATGCCACACATCACATGCAAGGGCTTGAATCTTTTATTTCTGTAGAAATGAATTGTGAGCAGAGACTGGGGGACAACCCTGGTGGGAGCTGCATGGCAGAAGGAGGCATCTGTTTCTAGTTCTGGGGCAGGGATGGCAATGCTAGCAGCTTGGGGCAGCCTGGAGAGGGAGACTGTTCCTTGGCAAAGACCTTCCCTAGGGGTTCTGGGAGCATCACAATCAGGACAGCAGCGTGGAGTTGCCTTTCTACAGATCTGGTAAGACGGGTGGGAGAGAAGCCATGTACAGTGGTGAATGTGGTACCTGCAGATACTGTCTACTAAGAAGCTCCAGCAGAACAAGGAACCCACACAGTGTTGGAGCCCTCCTGAATAGGATGGCATAACCGGAGGCCAGTATCTCTTCATGGGTCACCAACTTGACATTCTAGAGAAGAGATGGCTACCTAGTCTTGAACTTAAGATGACAGAATACCAGAAACTCTGAGAATTACCTTCTAGGAATAAGTCCTGTCTTGGTAGGGTTCAGCCAATGAAATCTCTTCACTAGGAATCAGTGTCTGGACCAGTCCCTCCTAGGCAGGGGAGGATTTCCTTAGTGGAGGCCCAAGGGCCTTATGGTTAGGCTAGGGTCTCTACACAGGGCGATACCAGTGCTGGGGGCCCAATGTCCAGGAGAGCATGACCCCACAAGTAAAGTGAGGTGACTGGCAATATCCAATTACTGCTCCCCGTTGCCACCTGCAGGGGTGCTGGTCACTGCAGGCTCCTCAGGGGTAGATTGAAGAACAGGGCTGGGGCTTGAGTGCAGAGGTTTCCGCAAGAATGGGAATGCCCTGGGGATAAGAAAGTGCTGAGGACCCGGGTCGTCTTTCTGCAGGGTCCTCCCTGCTCCGTGGGTTTGGGTGGTGGCATGGCTCACCGGCGCTTCGTCTCCAGTGGAATCACAGCTTCCTCCAGCAGGCCCTTGTATATGTCAGACTTCAGGAACCTCGGGTAGGAGTCCTGCAGGAGACAGTATCCTGTCTGACTCTTCCACTTCCTAGCCAGGTCCAGTCAGGCATTTCTGGGGCTAGCCATCTTCTTGCTCATAGGCCATTCAGGACAGGGTGCTGGGGGTGGGGGCAACCATCCAACACTAGCCCAGAACAAGACCTAGAGAGACCTGTCACCCATCTGGTGGGGCCACCAGACTGCGAAACATGGCAAGAGGCACCGTATTCACACATGGAGGGATGAACCAGTATCTCCAGCCAGGGATGAGGAGCCAGAGTGCTCCCACCTCTCTGTAGAGGCAGGGCAAGAATGCTGGGTTGTAACTGCACAGCGGAGCCAGGCTTGATGGCTCACACCTGTAATCCCAACCCTTGGGAGGCAAAGGGAGGAGGAGCATGAGTTCATGGATAGCCTGGGCTACATAGTGAGGTTATAAAGAAAGAATCGTCCTTTAAAGGGCAGAGCACTAGAAAAATAGAGAAAAACTACAAAAACCCACACTAAGGCCAGGTGTGGTGGTACATGCCATTAGCACTCAGGACGCAGGGGCAGGTGGATCTCTGAGTTCAAGGCCAGCCTAGTCTACATAGTGAGTCCCAAGACAACCAGAGCTACATAGAAAGGCCCTGACTCAAAAAAAAAAAAAAAAAAAGACACATCTCAAAACACACACCAGAGAGCAGGAGGCCAACAAGGGCTGGGTGTCACTGAATGATCATTAAGATGACCAGGCCAGGAGTGTCAGCTTGAGTTCAAGTGGGAGAACTCACAAATCAGGGTTTCTCTGTGTAGCCCTGACTGCCCTGGAACTCACTTTATAGACCAGGTTAGCCTCAAATTCAGAGATCCCAGAAATCCACCTGCCTCTGCCTCCCAAGTGCTGGGGTTAAAGCTGTGCACCACCACACCTAGATTTTGGTTTTTTGGTTTTTTTGTTTTGTTTGCTTGTTTTGTTTTTTGAGAAAATGATGTTTTTTTAATGGTATGATGATGGATGCCTGAAATCCTAGCAGTCTAGGGGGAAACAGAAGGATCAGGAGTTCAGAGTCATCCATAGCAAATTCAAGGCCAGTCTGCACTACAGGAGACTGGCTCTAATGACAAGGATGATGATGATAATCAATTGTTACAGGTTGAAACTTTTTTTTTTCTTTTTTGGTTTTTCGAGACAGGGTTTCTCTGTAGCTTTAGAGCCTGTCCTGGAACTAGCTCTTGTAGACCAGGCTGGCCTCAAACTCACAGAGATCTGCCTGCCTCTGCCTCCCGAGTGCTGGGATTAAAGGTGTGCGCCACCACTGCCTGGCCTGAAACTTATTAAATATGTTGAAATCCATGTGTTTTTGTTTTTGAGACAGGATCTCACTATGTAGATCAGGCTGGCCTTGAATTTACAGAGATCCACCTGCCTCTGATTCCCTAGTGCCAGGATTAAAGGTTTGCGACACCATGCCCTAAGAAATCTATTTATTTATTATAGTATTAAATGGCATCAGGAGGCTGAGGCAGGAGGCTCGCCTACAAGTCAAAGGCAAGCTGGACATATATACATAGTTAGAGATTATAGAGTGAGACCCTGACTCAAGACAAACCAAAAAACTTGCTAACCCCTCTGAACACATACTAAGGACCCAGGTAATTGTTTTAAAACTGATCAGCACTGGCTGGGCGGTGGTGGCGCACGCCTTTAATCCCAGCACTTGGGAGGCAGAGGCAGGCGGATCTCTGTGAGTTCGAGACCAGCCTGGTCTACAAGAGCTAGTTCCAGGACAGGCTCCAAAACCACAGAGAAACCCTGTCTTGAAAAACCAAAAAATAAAAAAATAAAACTGATCAGCACTGTAAAGAATCGAGCTTTGACTCCATCTATACCACTAGATGACCAGAGAGTACACAAACGGGTGGGGTGGGGAACGGACGCCCAGGCAAAAGACAGCAGGCAATGGTGGGGTCTGAATGCCACCACGCTGGTTTACTGAAACCACGGCAGTGAGCTGCACAGGCTGTGCTCACTCCTTATGAAGCCAACAGAACTGAAGGCAACGCAGGCAGGGTTGTGACAGCAGCGACACCAGGATGTGCCCACCTTCTTCATGAGCATGTAGATATGCAGCTGGGCCGCATCGAGGACATAGCGGTGAGGCTGGCGCATCCCCTCCAGGGTCCACTCCATTGTCCGGCTGTCAATGTTGACCCAGCGGGCAGCTCCAGGGGCCAGGAACTGCCTGGGACACAGATGGCACAGAGCAGGCCCATGCTGGGCCTGAGCCATGGCCAACTAGCTTCCCCTCCCACACACTTACTGGTAGACAGCATCCACCAGGGCAGGGACCTGGGCCTGCCTGCCAAAGCGCAGCTCCTCACAAGCCTCCCAGAAGCTGAGGTTTTCCGCTGAGGACAGGGCAGCAATCAGAGTTAGGGGTCCCACTGAGAAGGCTAGAGAAAGCCTGGGGCACGGTCCCAGGCAGTGGTCTCCCCACCTCGAGGGTGCCTATAGCAGGAAGGTAGGCTCCTCACCGCTGAACTCCTTCTGGAGAAAGTCCATGAAGTGGCCACGCCCCACGGGGTCATCCAGGAGCTCTCGGAAGCTGAAGCTCCATCGCTCCACACGGAGCTTTGTGGGGGCAGCCACCCTGGGAGGGGAGAGGGCAGAGCAAGAGAGAGTGGGCTGCTGATCCTGCTAACAGTCTGGGAGTGATTGACTACCCGAACACCCAGGGCTTACTTGGGCGCATTCATGGCCCAGTAGGTGACATCATCTGTGATCCAAGGGTTGCTGGGCAGGCATCCTGACAAGATGGGATCGTGCGGGCCATGCTGGCTGCTGAACTTCAGGTACCTGGGGGTTCCAGGGACCGGTGCAGGATAGCCTTAGGGACAAGGAGCTCTACAAAGGGTCTGGGTTGGGAGGGTCCCTTGCTGCTCCTCACTCACGCCTCGAGGCAGACAGAAGACTTCACCCGGTTCCTGCCCAATGCCTTCCTGAAGCGCTCGATCTAAGACACCAGAGCTGAGTCAGGACCTGTGGTAGGGGAGGAGCGTCCCTACCCCCCAAGTTTCTAGGACCTACCTCACACTTATAAAAATCCGAGCTCTAGGTCTGGAAGACAGGGGAGGCTTGAGTTACAAGGCAGCCTTCTGGGGTTCAGGAATCCTTCTATGCCACCAACCAGGGCTGAGACTTTGCCCCACAAGGATGCAGCAAAGAGTGGCTCAGACCTGCCCCCAACTTTTGGAGTCCCTTCCTCGTAGCTCTAGCCCTAGGGGAGGCCTCGACAGCCTTTATCTAGAGACTCTGATGCTCTACCAAACCCTAAGCCCAGCTACCTAGAAAGCCTTCACTTGTTAGTAAGCTGTCATGCTTTCTGATGACTTGAGGTCTTTTTGTTGTTTCGACAGGGTTTTCTTTGGTTCATGCTGGCCTTGAACTCACGGTGTAGTTGAGGATGCCCTTATACTTCTGGTCCTTCTGCCTTCACCTCCCAAGCAGGATGATTAGAGGCGTCTGCCATCATGCTTTGTTTGTTTGTTGTTTGTTTTGGTTCGTTTTTTTCAAGACAGGATTTCTCTGTGTAATAGACCTGGCTGGCTGGACTGCCCTGGAACTCCCTTTGTAGACCAGGCTGGCCTTGAACATAGACATCTACCTGCCTCTGCCTCCCAAGTGCAAGGACTAAAGACGTGAGCCCTCGTGCCTGGCTGTTTGTTTTGAGACAGTGTCTCTTTCTGTAGCCCTGCCTGTCCTGGAACTTGCTGTGTAGACCAGGCTGCCCTTGAACTCACAGAGATCCACCTGCCTCTGCTTGTCAAGTGCTGAAAGTAACAGCACATACCACCATGCCTGGTCTTTAAAGTCTTCCTGAAAACATGTATACTGAGCAATCCTTCTCAGGGGAGCCGGGTTTAACTAAGTCACGGCACATCTAGGCAGCTCTGTGTGGCTGACTGAAGGAGCCATGCAATAGACTGGCCAACTATTCCCAACTCCTTAGCCACACTGGGCCCGGGGGCTGGGGTGGATGAGCCCCTGGCTTCCAACATTCATCCTAGTCTCTCTGCTTTAAACGGAAAAAAAGGTTAGGGGCTGAGTTAGCCAGGTGCTGTGAAAAACAGGATCTGCTCTAGAATGTGGTTTAGGTGGGGGTGACTGACGCCTCGCTGCCTGCTGCTGCTGCATTCTTAGGACCTGTCTGTACTGGGTCCCACCTCCTCCAGGTTGGATGTTACCAGAGGCTTTGGAGGGAGGTGCCTGGGGACCCAGGTCCCCCAAGCCATAGCCTTGTCTGTTATCCTTTCACCTCCCTGGGAACCCTGATGCTGTTTCAGCCTGGGGGAAGAGCCTCCCCCACTCCTCTCCCCCGGGACACCACTTACTTGCACCCAGGCAGCAGGTGGGAGAAAGGAGAAGGACAAAGTTACTAAGGGAGCCTGAGGTGGAGCGCAGGCAGAACTGAGACCAGGCACAGCGAGAAACAGGGACCTTGGCATTGCCGCGTCAGGTCCATTTGGGGTGGATCAAAGGATAAACAGATGGATGAGCAGAGCAATGATCTCTGATGCGGGTTAAGTGGAAGAGCGTGTGTTAGCGTTAAAGCAGCAGGGAGTGGGGGTGCTGGGGCTGAATATGAGGCTCTTACCATCTGTACTTGGCTGGAGTTGTAAGAGCGCCTCTCAGGACCCTGCTCCAGAATGTTTGGTGCCCCAGGCTGCAGAAGGATGAAATGGGGTGCTAAGCCCCCTACTCCTGACAGTCTTCAACACCCTTTATTCTTTGGTGTGGAAACTGAGTCCAGACATGGTTTTGAATCCCATCTCTCTGCCCACCCTGACTCAGATAGTAGGCAGACCTCAAGCCATATGCTAGGACCTCAGATTCCCAGGCACTGCCACCCGAAACCCAGTCCCTCTGCTGTAGCTGGGCTCAGCCCCACCTTGGTCCCGCGTTAGTGCTTGTGTGTCTCCCATACACTAGTGAAGCTGACTTGTTCTGTGGTCCGGACAAGAGGCAGCCTCAAACCTAACCATGTCACCTATATATTCTCAACCAAGAAGCAACAAACTGCCTGTCACTGCCCAGACCCTGAAATACACCAACCTAAGTAGACAGTTTTGAGAGAACTTTTTAGCAACATACACAGACCCTTTTTGACAACCAGGAGAACTCTGCCCTCACCACACGCGGACTCACAGGGGGCCTGTTCACCAGCCAGTATGTCTGCTCCTGACACGAAATGACCAGCCTGTCTCCCTTCCTGCGCTGCTTTGCTGCCCTGGGAGAGGTGAAAGGAAGTTGATCCCCACACAGAGCCCCGGGGCTGCCAGTGCCCAGCTCGCCATCCTGAACACTCTGAGCTCAGTGTCCCACTAGCTGTGGTTTGGTGTCTCACCGCAGCTGCTCTCGAGCCTGCATCACTACTAGATCCCAGGCATGGTTGATCTTCTTGTGCAGCTGGGCATAATGTTCCTGGAGGGCAGTAGGGTATTCAGTGGGTAAAGTGGGTAACCCACACCCAGGCCTAGCTCTAGAACATAGACCCCAGCTCCCAGGGACACTGCAGGGATTTAGTGTAAATGGTGTGTGTGTGGGTGTGTCTGTCCACCTGGTACAGAAACCAGCTCACCCCATGGGAATTCTAACTTTTTTTCTTTTGGTTTTTCGAGACAGAGTTTCTCTGTGGTTTTGGAGCCTGTCCTGGAACTAGCTCTGTAGACCAGGCTGGTCTCGAACTCACAGAGATCCGCCTGCCTCTGCCTCCCGAGTGCTGGGATTAAAGGCGTGCGCCACCACCGCCCGGCTCCCATGGGAATTCTAAACTGGGGCTGCCTTCCCTTCTGGGAACCTTAAGCCTCCCCTAGAGGAATGAGGGCTTCCCAGTAAGTCGGCAGGGGCTGAGTAGAGGTGCATTGTCTAGTGGCCTTGGCTGTATGCCTTGTGCTAGAAGTCCTTAGTCTTCTGGAGGTCCCACCTTCTCGTAGTCCACCAGGGCCCCTTGTTTTTGGATGTTCTTCTTAGCCAGGTAGATGGCTGGAAGGATAGGGACATAGTGCACAGGAGCCATCAGGGTCTAAACCCTATGGCACTGCCCTGGTACCCAGTTCCCAGACTGGATTTCTAGCCATCCCACTCACCATAGTCCAGCTCAGCAGCTGGCCACAGAGTGCTTGTCCAGAAGTAGGGTGTCTTGTGCAGGGAAAATGATGTCCAAGACCTTCTCATCTCTCTCCCAGTTACTCCCTGCTACTTTATGGTTCCTAGCTATGGCTCCTCAGAGGGTGCATCCTGATCTGGAAGCTCCCGCTGACCACTGCCCATTCTTTCTACCTTGAGCAGAGGCCACTTTGTTCCTTGGGGTCTTGTAAAGGGACCGCTTCTGTGACTCTGAACACCTCCCCAGCTGACTGGGGAAGAAGTGGAGCCTGATAACCCAAGGATGTGGTCACGGTCTGAGCGTGGGGTGGCCTGGACTCACACATGGAGGGAGGTGCAGGGCCCCTAACATCAGCAGATTATCTTTCAAGGCTGGGACCTGCTGCTGGACTCCAGCTGAATGCTCCGCACATTGCCCTTTGCATGGCTGCTGCTGCCCTAGAAAGTTGAAGCTCCCTTGACTTGCTTCTGTCCAGATCTTTTGGGGGAGGGTGTGGGTCCTGTCTAGTATGTCTCAATGTTCCCGCTCCAACCCCAGTAAGCCCCACACCTCCCCTGGTGGCGGTGCACCCTGCTACCCTGGGCCTGACCTGGAACCTGTAGGGCGTCTCATCGGGCCGGAGCGTCAAGTCTCGGGACTCACGCAGTGGGTAGATGTAGCCATGCTGAGCCAGGAGTGTGCCCAGGTGCAGGGCCTCTGACGAGAACGAAAACTAAGCGCTCATCCAGCCTCCCCCTCCACACCCCCCGATTCGCGGTGTGCCTTGACTCTCACCCTCCTCGGAGATGCAGAACTTCTGAACCAGCCATTCCACGACATCTCTGCCTGCACGGGAGAGGCGAAGTGGGCGGAGACCGCGGCGCCCTGCTCCCCCAGGGTGTCCACGAGTCTCACCCGCTACCGCGTGGGGAATGGCGGTGATCAAAAGGCGCTGGCTCCGCATCTTCACGCCCTGGTCAGGGTCCTGCATACTCACGATCACCCGCTCCATCTGAGAGCGAGCGCGGGAGGTGGGGGTAATAACTCAGATCGCGCGCAGTTGCCCCCAGGATCCCCAGGCCACCGCGCGGGGATAACAAACTGAAGCAGCAAAGGCCCGGACCAGGGCCACCCAGTGCTGTTATTCTGAACTCCCAGTGCTTTCCCGGGTCTCCCCAGTGCTCTTCACCCACCTCTCCTGCCGCGTTCCGCGACCCCCTCCTGCCAAACCTTATGCCCACAGGCCAAGGACGCACCTTGCTGAGATGTGGCCTCTGCGTGCGGGAGGACCGGCCGTGGGGTGTGCAGCCCGCAACCGTGGCCATGGCGGATGTCCTAGAGGAGACGCCCCGCCTCTTGCCGGCCCCTCCCGCCAAGGTTAACCGTGTGAGCACAGGTTCCCGCACGACCAAGTCAACGGAGCTCTCTCAGGCTGTGACTTGGGATAGCCTGCCGTGGGGGCAGCCTGAAACCTCAGATACCTGCCAAGCAAGGAACCTGCCTTGGTCTGGTGGTCCCAGCCTTCTCCTGTCCCCTGCTTTACCTACACATAAGGTCAGGCTGACCAAAGGACAGCAGTCCTCCCTGGATGATTAGGCATTCTCTGGAGGTTTCAGGCTGCTGGCCGCTGAAGCCATCCCCAGCTAAGGACAAGTAATTTCAGTGTCTAACACTACACACTCCCTGCAGGGCAGGGGTGGGTCTCCCTGGAATCCTGGGCCTTCTTGAAGGGTTTTGCTTTGGAAAGGTAGTAGGCAGTGTGACCACTAGCCCAGTGCTTCAGCGTTCATGGTCCCTGCTACTCAGAAAAGCAAAGGTGGGTTGATCCCTGGTTCTCTCCAGAGAGGAAAAACACTCCTTCCAACAACTTCCTTACTCAAATCCAGGCCTTTAGTTCTGCAGTCTTCAGCTGAAGGCCCAGCTCACCAGCCATCTGCCTTGGCTAACCAACATCCCCTCCCATCCCTAGAGCTCCTCTGGATGTCAAGATTAAAAAAATCTCTCAGCACCCACTTTCTGTTTCTTCAGCATCCTTTCTTTTCCCGGTCATAGGAACCTGCAGAATTGCCTGAGTCCCAGGTCCCCACAAACACATCCCCCACCCCACATTCACAGTCTGCACCAATAAGCTTTAAGGGATCCTTGACTCTGTGTGGCCCAGACTGCACTTCAGTGTGTGGGCGCCCAGAACCAACAGGGTGTGGCCCAGCTGGAGGCTAATAGGCCCTGGGAGTCCCCTTTGCCCAGACAAGAAGGAGGGAGCAGGTGGAGGGTTGCGGGGCTCCAGGTGTGCCCTGCGCCGCCTGCTGATAATGGGAGTCCAGGGACGTGGGGGCGTCGCACCTGTTCCACTTGGCGTCCCTGGCCGGCACGCCCCGCCTAGGGGATCCCGGGGGACCAGACTCCCCGAGGGGGTGGGGCGGCCCTGGGTCCCTGGCGACGCGTCCCGGCGCGGGGCGCGGCAGGGACGACGGGGTTCCGGCGCGGTGCGGACGACACGCGCGTCTCTGCGGGCTGCGCGGGGTCCGCGGAGCGGCTGGGGGCGCGCGGCGCGGGCGCGGCGCTGGGCGCGGGGGGCGCTCCCGGCCGGGATGAGCTCACCGCAGTCGCGCCGGGGCTGAGCCGAGCGGGCGGCGGCTCCGCGGCGGGCCGCGGCTACCATGCTGGGCCTGGACGCGTGCGAGCTGGGGGCGCAGCTGCTGGAACTGCTCCGGCTGGCGCTGTGCGCCCGAGGTGAGTGGCCCGGCCGGGAGGCGGCCACGTGCGCCGGGGGCAGCAAGAGAGCCGTGCGGTTGGGGGGTCAGTCCCCGCGGCAACTTTGGGGGGTTCGTGGGGACCTCGTGGCGTGGATTCTGGCCGGGCGTGGGACTTCAGTTCACGCAGACCCTTCTGGGGAAGGGAGCCAGGAGGAAAGGAGTGTGTCCAGCCCGGAGGCTGCGGCCTCTCCCGTAGGTGGGGCTGGGGCTCCTTCCGGTGAGAGGCAATCCTAAGGTTGGAGGGCAGTAGGCAGCATCTCAGTGAGACTCCTGCCCAAGACACCTAAAGCGGATATGGAGACCCCTAGTTTGGGGCACCACCGCAGGGGCCTAGGACATTATGAGAAGAGCACAGAACTGGGGAGCCCCTAGAGTTCCCCAGGGCCACTCTCTTTAAGGCTAATCAGAAACAAACTGGTCTCTCCAGGGTCTGTTAGGAATCTCTTCCAGTCACCAGAGCCCCTCCTGAGGAGACCAAGCCTAGAGACTTCTAGGGACTCAGCTCCACTGGGCAGGGGGAGGCACACCTGGTGAGAGTGTGGGTCCCAGTCAGCAGGTGGCAGGTGCTTAAATCCCTTCCCCTACTCCCAGTCCTCTTGGCTGACAAGGAGGGGGAGTCAGTCCCAACAGATGAGGTGCTGGACGAAACTGTACCAGAGTACCAGGCCCCTGGGAAGAAGAGCATGCTGGCAATCTGGCAGCTGGACCCTGAGGACGTGAGCCTGGTCAAGTACAAGCAGGCGCTGCTGGGGCCCCTGCCACCCGTTGTGGGTATGGCCTGGGGCCTGGATGTGGGGGGTCGCAAGCAGGGGGTGGGGGAAGGTGGGGCCAGCAGGGTACCCTGTGGATGCTGTTTCTCCTCAGACCCCAGCCTGCCCAACGTGCAGGTGACCAGGCTGACGCTGCTGTCTGATCAGGCTCCAGGGCCTCTCGTCATGGACCTTACAGGTAACCCCCTCTGCAGACCAGAGCCCATCTTTGGATGAAGACGATCCTAGACTCGACCCTGTGCAGAATCCTACTTCCTTGGGTGCACTGCCACAGACGTCATGGGCACCACCAGTCCCTACATAGACATTCCTGGGGCAGGGTCTTGCACATCTTGGAAATTTAGAGTGTACCTGTTATTTTTCTGACAGGAGACCTGGCTGCCCTGAAAAACCAGGTGTTTGTCCTGAAGGAGGGCATTGAATACAAGGTGAAGGTCACCTTCAAGGTGAGGGCAGCTGCAGTAGGGGGCCAGCCGTGTCCCAGCCTTCCAGAGAAGGCTCCTAACATTCTCCTTTCCCCCAGGTCAACAAGGAGATTGTCAGTGGCCTCAAATGTCTGCATCACACCTACCGTCGGGGACTACGTGGTGAGATAGTGTGGAGGGCAGCTGTAGGCTGGGAGAGGTGGGCAGAGGGGTGGCTCCTGACTACCTTCCTTCTGCAGTGGACAAGGCCATCTTCATGGTGGGCAGCTATGGCCCCCGGGCCCAGGAGTATGAATTTGTGACGACAGTGGAGGAAGCACCAAGGGGCGCATTGGCACGTGGCCTCTACGTGGTCAGGTCCCTCTTCACTGATGATGACAGGCTTGACCACCTGTCCTGGGAGTGGTGCCTCCACGTCTGCCAGGACTGGAAGGACTGAACCTCCTTGGGGCCTGTGTTCCCAGTTTCTGTCAGTTGCAGAAGGACCTGCAAGCATCCCCTAGACCTCCCAGTTGGTGATCAGATGTCCCTCACTCTGCTGTGTCCCCCTGCCTGGTGCCCATTAAATGTTACCCTGTCTCGCTGCCCTCGTGTTGCCTCTTTCTGCCTATCTCCGCCCCTAAGGGGCCTTTCACACTTTATCTTCTCTGAGACCCAGCCAGGTGCCACGTGGCTGTTGCTGCTTGGTCCCCAGTCCCTTTATCTACTCCAGCCTTCAGGGCTCAGCACGCCATGGATGGTCGGCTCCTGCCAGTGTTGCTGCTCCTGCTGGGTGTCTCAGGCCCATGGGGACAGGGACAGGAACCTGAGGGCCCTTCAGAGGTGCTCCCTGAGGAGTCCACTGGGGAAGAAGTCCCCACGGATGATGGGATCTTGGTCCTGAGCCACAACACCCTGAGCCAGGCACTACAGGAGCATCCAGCCCTGATGGTGGAGTTTTGTGAGTGCTTCAGCCAGCTGTTTGGGGACCTTGGGGGCCTACGAGTTCAGGCGTCTACTTCCTAGACTTGGCCTTTCTGGCGAGAGGGTGCCTGGACGGAGGCCCTGATGTTGAGCTGGGCTTGGTGGTGGTCTGGTCTGGGTGGCAAGGTGTGGTGGAAGAGCAGTAGCAGCTGGAGGACATGTGATGCCCAGAATCCTCTCCTCTGTCAAGCCATGGCCACATACGGATGTTACTACCTTTGGGGCCTCTATTCCAAATGACTGGTCACCGGTCCTTCTGTGGGGGCAGTGTCCAGTTTGGGTGCTCATGCCATATCCTGTGGCATATGTGTCTGTGGTTCCTTATAACCCTTTACAAATGTCAAAGCCATTCTTAGCTGGCAGGCTTTAGAAAGCAGCTGCATGTGGCCCTGGAGACAGGAAGCAGGATTCTTCCCAAACTCTCCCCAACCTCACTGTGCCTGGGCCCTAGGAGTCTCTGGGGTCTGGCACCCGGGTGTGGTTGTGATCAACGCCTAGGGTGGGCCTGAGGGAGGAGATGAACAGAACATGCTTCCTGTTGGTCCTGGGCTGCAGCTGGGGCTGTTGAGGACTGATGTACTCACAGCCTCATCCCCCAGATGCCCCATGGTGTGGTCACTGCAAGGCACTAGCTCCTGAGTACAGCAAGGCAGCTGCCCTGCTGGCAGCTGAGTCAGCTCCTGTCACCTTGGCCAAGGTGGACGGGCCTGCAGAACCAGAGCTGACCAAGGAGTTTGGCGTGGTAGGGTACCCTACACTCAAGTTCTTCCAGAATGGAAACCGCACAAACCCTGAAGAATATGTAGGTATGAGGTGGGTATGGCTGGTGGTGGGCAAGGTCATCGATGAGGAGTGGGTGTGGCCTAGGGATGGGTGGGGCAGAAGTCCAGTCTGAAGTGGGGATATCTCTGTAGGACCCCAGAAGGCTGAGGGCATTGCTGAGTGGCTGAGGCGGCGAGTAGGGCCCAGTGCCACACATCTGGAAGATGAGGAAGGTGTCCAGGCACTGATAGACAAATGGGATGTGGTGGCCATTGGCTTCTTTCAGGTAAACTGGGAGGGGTGGACAGGCTACGGGAACAGCACTGGTGGTACCCACCATTCTCACAGGGCTGGGTCTGTAGGACTTACAGAAAGAGGATGTGGCCACCTTCCTGGCTTTGGCCAGAGATGCCCTGGACATAACCTTTGGCCTCACTGACCAGTCACGGCTCTTTCAGAAGTTTGGCCTCACCAAGGATACTGTGGTCCTTTTCAAGAAGGTGGGTTAGGGCTGAGGACAGGGTTGGTTTGGGGTCAGGGCCATATCTCCTGCTAACCTTGCTGGTGTCCAGTTTGACGAAGGTAGGGCCGACTTCCCAGTGGACAAGGACACTGGCCTGGACCTGGCGGACCTGTCTCGCTTCCTCATCACACACAGCATGCACCTGGTCACAGAGTTCAACAGCCAGGCAAGTAAAGCTATAGGTCACAGTGAGGTAGGGTGGGGTGCGGAAACCTTGGGCTGGGGGACCTTGAACAGAGGTCCAGTGAAGTTATGAGTTTTCTACCCCATCAGACATCACCGAAGATCTTTGCAGCCAAGATCCTCAACCATCTGCTGCTTTTTGTGAACCAGACACTAGCTCAGCACAGGGAGCTGCTGACAGAATTCAGAGAGGCAGCTCCCCCATTCCGGGGGCAGGTACTGGGGGGCCAGGAGGGAAGAGTGGTAGGGCTAAGGGAGATCCCAACGTGGTATGACTTTTGGTAGGTGTTGTTCGTGATGGTGGATGTGGCGGCTGACAACGACCATGTGCTAAAGTATTTTGGCCTCAAGGCGGAGGAAGCCCCAACCCTGCGCCTGATCAATATTGAGACCACCAAGAAGTATGCACCTTCAGGTGTGGCGCCCATCACTGCCGCTTCTGTAGCTGCCTTCTGCCAGGCAGTCCTCCATGGGGAAGTCAAGGTCTGTAGCTCTTAGAGGTAGGAAGGAGAAGTAGCCCTACAACCTTAACCCTACATAAGACCCCAGTGAAAGCCTGCTTGCTTCCCTAGCCCTACCTGATGAGCCAGGAGATACCCCCTGACTGGGACCAGCGGCCAGTCAAGACTCTTGTGGGCAAGAATTTTGAGCAGGTGGCTTTTGATGAAACCAAGAGTGTGTTTGTCAAGTTCTGTGAGTGCTGAAGAGGGGGAAGGTGGCAGGCTGGTGGGAGGCAGGGGTGTCAGCTAGCCAAGCCTGACTCCTCCCCCAGATGCCCCATGGTGCAGCCACTGCAAGGAGATGGCTCCAGCCTGGGAGGCACTGGCAGAGAAGTACAAAGATCGTGAGGACATTGTCATTGCTGAATTCGATGCTACAGCTAATGAGCTGGAGGCCTTCTCTGTGCATGGCTATCCCACCCTCAAGTTCTTCCCGGCAGGGCCAGACCGGAAGGTGAAGGGATGGATGGGGTGGGGAGTGAACTACTACTCCATAGCTGGCTTGGCTAGCATCAGTTTGTGGCTGGTGAGCATGCCCTCAGGTCCTTCTCTTTCTCCTCAGGTGATAGAATACAAAAGCACCAGGGACCTAGAGACATTCTCCAAGTTCCTGGACAGTGGAGGTGACCTGCCCGAGGAGCCCAAGGAGCCTGCAGTCTCCAACCCAGTGGGTACTCCATTCAGGATTCCAGTCCCTCAGTAGGTTCTCTCCCAGCAGCATGGGCAGAGGCAGGTCTGAACTGGGCTTCTGTGATCCATTCTAGGAAATACAAGCCAATTCCACCGTGGGGCCCAAGGAGGAGCTGTAGCCATTTGCACACTGCATTCCAGGGAGTGGTGTTCTCCAGCGCTGGGGGGAGATGTGCACTATGAATAAAAATGTTTTCCCAGACTTTGTGTGGTTCATGAGCAGGGCTGGCTGGTTTCCCTAGCCTGGTCCCTGGTGCTTACCTCTAATTCAGTACCTCATGGGATCCGACCTTTCTCTTGTGCTCCTGACTTTGAGGCTTGCCTGGGCAAGAAGGGGTAACGCATACAGGGTTGCCTCCACTGCTTGGCTTGAGGGCAGCACATCCCTTGGCCCTGCCCCATTGGCAGCAGACAGTATATATCACAGACCCAAAGCAGTTCAAAAACTGTTTTATTTCATTATTATCCAAGTACCTTTGAAAAGATAATTGTACAAGTCATCGCATGAAAAATGGGCTCAGGGTACCCCCTGCTGGCCCTGGCCTGAGAAATATACATATTTACATGGACACTTAGAAGGGACCAGACCCCGCCCCCTGCTGAACCAAGCTGGTGGCTGGAAACAGGCAAAGGGGCCTGAGGTACTCAGCCACCAGATTCACACAGTGGCAGGCAAGAGACAGCATGTTGAAGGCACTCAGTGACATGTACAATATACAGAGGCCCCCAAAGGATCCCCTGCTCCTTGGCCTGAGCCCAGCCAGGTGCAGTGGATAGGTCCCAGAGGGAGAGGAGGACACAGGAATACAAGCCCAGGTAAAGGTATCCCTGGGTCAGTCTGCATTCAGAAGCAAGAGCTGCTGAGGGTCATGAGATGGCTCCTGGTATTGCTTCAGGGGGTGATATGGGGGTAGGTGGGGCTTTCCTTTTTGAAAAGCAAAACAGAGAACCCCATGGAACCACTCAGTAGGAACCCCCTCCTTCCCAGACCCAGAGGGACAGAGGTATGGCAGACACCTGAGCCCCCACACCAAGAGCTTGTGACACAATCTTGTGCTGTTCCCCACATCAGGCTCCTGAGGACACGGCTGCCCACTGGCCGATGGCTGTGCACCTTAGTGATGGTGTAACCTGGGTGTGTTGCCCAGTGCTCAGTCCACCTTTTCCACCTTGCCAATGATCTTCTCTTCAAAGACAGGCAAGATTGCCTCGTCCTCCCGCACTTCTTCAAATACCACACCACAGTCAAACTCGTCACTCACTTTCTTAAAGTAGTATCTAGGAGCAGAAAATTGTGGAGACAGTGAGAAAACCCAGCTCCAGCTCCAGGAGAGGAATGCCACACTTAGGGTAGAGCTGGGACCACTGAAAGGGCTAAGTTAACATCATGTTGAGAATTGCTAGAAAACCCCTGGGAGCCCCAATCCTGGCTTCTGGTGGGTGTGGAGGTGCTGATGGGATTATAATCCAGGAAGAGCAGAAGTCCTGCCATCCACATGGGCTGATACAAGTAGGACTCAGTCTCTCAGGTATCAGCAATCTTTCTACTGGAGTTTAGAGTTGGCTGACATGGAGGAAGAGGTCTGAGGCTAGAACAGAGGGCCAGTCCAGCTTTGAGGCAGGGTCCTGATGCCACCCAATCCTGATGTGCCCTAAATAGGGCAGTAAGCAGCAACCATGGCTGATAGAAGGGGGGGGGGTGAAGGGAAAGATAAAAGACCAGTAGGACAGAAAACTCTTTCCTTCTACACTAAACCCATAAGCATGCTGGGCAAGTGTGCTTTAAGGCTGCAGCTTTTCTCACCTGTAGCTCCCCTTTTTGGTTAGCAGCTCCTTGAACTGGCCCAGGGTGACAGCACGGCCCCGCACTAGGGTCCGGTAGGGGATGGGCTCTCCACAGAAATAGTAGGCAACAACGATGCTGTCACATGGTGGTGCACTCCCGCCACCTGCCTTTCTCTGTGATTTTGTCCTGGGACAGAAAGAGAATGGTAAGTAGTGGGCTCAGGCCAAGGTCACACAGAGTACCTCAAAGGCACCATTTATAAACAGAGGACAAGACATCCCAGGGTCAGTACCTCACTCAGCAATGTGGTATTTACCTTGCCACCCACCTACCCAAAATCTGGATGTCAGTCCTGTGTAAATCACTCACTAGGAAATGAGCTAAAGGTCAAGCTCTAAGAAAAGCACTTCCCTCCAGGCTATACAAAGCAGCACAGACACCCACAATGACCAAGTCAGGTCCTCAGTTCACAAAGCCCCACCACCAAGGTTATAAGGGAGTCGGTCCCTAGACCCTGACAAGTCCCAACCTCTCCAAACTCTCAAGGATGGACCAATCAGGGCTGAACAGATCTGGAAGGGAAGTGTTTCAGGACCAGGATCTCCAAAGCAGACTGGAGGCTTGAGCTGTTTCTTGCTCAGGTCCTATACATGCTGTGTAGCTGCTCCGAGTCTGCTCCTATGTTCCTATACCTTTCAATGGAACCCAGAAGCTTCCATAGCTGGCCTTACCCATGCCAGTGCTTTTCCTTGACCAAGTAAGATACCTGGGGCCATTCTGGTTGTGGGACTGTCCAGTTCTTAGACCTCTTTCTAGCAGTGGGCTTTTGAAACTCTGAAGGGAAGGTAGAACTGGGGAGATCTGGGCCATCTGTAGAGCCCTAAGCTCAGGATACCCTCTCTCTTATGAGTTGTGGGTAATGGAGTTTGGGCTGGGTCAGCAGCAAGGCCCAAGGGGGATCCTCATCTTCCTGTCTTGAGTAAAATCACAGAAAGGGCTTAGTCAGAAATGTCCCTAACCTACATGTGGCCGTGGCAGCGAGACGTGCAGAGCCTAAGTCTTGGCTGTAGTCACACCACCTAGATCCTACTATAAACTTGGCTCATGCTCCTGGTGCTACTTCAAGGGGACTAGGACTGTGGACCTGATCCTGTATAGAATGGTGGTTGACCCACCAGTCCCCAAACCTATCTCAGGAGCTCAGGAAGAGTAAAGACAAGATGAAAGGCAAGCTGTGGTGCCTGCATGGACCACACACAGGTATAGGGATCATGTCCCTACACCGAATAGGCATGATCTTCTCTATTGGGAGACAGGAAGGGAAGCCCCAGCAGGCCTTTCTCCAGCCCTGATGTTTCCTGGCTCAGTGATAAAGCCTATCAAAAAAGGTGCTCCACTTTGGGATTTGGCCTGGGCTGGGCTGGGCAGAACCAGGAGGACCCACAGGGCGCACGTACTCTGTCTCGGAGAGTTCCAAGTCCGACACGGCTGGTACCACACTCAGCACCGGTGCACATGCTGGCCTGACACAGGTGCGTCCCCGCTGCATGACTGCCTGCACATACCTAGGGAACAACCCGCATCAAGAGGATGGGGCTCAGCCAGTGTTGTGGACAGTGAGCACAGACAGGGTGAGCAGCAGGAACTAGCTACCAAGAACTCCCACTCACATATCAGAGGTCCTGCCCTAAGTGTCTAGACACAGGATCAATGCCAGTCTGTTCTTTAGAATACACTCTGGAGTACTGCTCGTCTCAGTGCTACAGGCTCTCTTCACCCCCTGTACAGATGTCTTCCCCAGGCTAGAAATTCTTGGAGAGGGCCTGCCAGTACATCTCTCAGGGATGTGGCTCTTTCTACACAGACTTCATCATGATACCAGACATAAACAGCAGCAGTGGTTATACTGTACCTTGGGGAGCTGTTGACACGACTGAGGCATGCCCCAGAATCTCTGCAAAGCAAACCTTTTCCAAGCAAGTCCTCTATGTGGGTATGCCACTATGGGTACCTAACAGTGACTTTACTCTCGTCTACCTTTCCAGGACCTTCCATGGCCTGGGGCTTTCACCTCATACATCTACATTTGCTTATAAAATTCCAGACAAACAGACTCAACACATTCAATTTCCTCACACATGAAGATTTTGGAGGCAGCAGTTAAGACCTGATATATGTGTGTGTGGTGATAGTGTTCTCATACCCCAAAACTCAAACCAGAAGGGTTTAGCTGATGCTACTTGCCAGGAGAAAACCACAACTGTTACCATCATGTGGGGCTTGCCAGGTAATGGTAGGATGAACAGATGCAACCTCTGTGACACAAGAGAATCCTAACTCTCAAAGTACCCTACTCCACAAGAAAATCCTGCCTCTTAGGAACACTTCGCTACTGAGAGCACCCTTCCCAGACCACTGAGGGCATTAGTCCTAGCAGATCCCACATGACATCCTCCTCCACTGACTCGACCCCTGCCAGATACACACACTATTTCAGCACCAGGAGGAACACTTCCTACACAGAACAGGCAGCACAAATGCATAACATGGCTTACAGCAGGTGGCAAAGTGGCCCCTTGTGTTCAAGGTAGCTACAACTTCTTTTAGAACCAAAGTTAGAATAGGTTCAGAGCTTGGTATGGGTCTGTAGAGATTTTCAGTGAGCGGGGACATGTCTAAGCTTCCAGGGAAACTATAGCCTGATCCTATTAGAGACCACAAGTGCAGAGTCTGCTGGTCATGAGTCGTAGCATCCCAGGGAAAGAGAACCCTCAGAAGTGAGGTCAGACCCCAGAATCTATACAACCTAAGTTAATAATGGGGCCGATAGTTTCAAAGGGCAAGTGGTCTTTGTGTAACCATAGTTCCAGGGACTGGGTAAGAAACAGATTCTAAGCCTTGATGGAGATTATTACCATTTGAGAATTCCAATGAGTCAGAATGTCCAAGTAACTGACTGAAAGCCGAAATAAAAGGTTTCTAGAAGGCATGTTCTAGCTCCCAAGAACACTGCTACCCAAAGAGAAATCTTTTGAGTTTAAGCAGAATATATTCCCTAAGGAACAGAACAGGCTTGCTGAACGGTGATGGTGAAGGGGTCAATATTGTGATCACTCCAGACAAATCCTTTTATAACTGTCTGTGCTTCAGAATTGTCCATCATTCTCCCTGTGGCTGTGCTTTGTGTGGCTGTCATCAGAGATGGTCAGGAATTCACCACTAAGCTGAGCATGCCCAAAAGCTGTTGTCCATCTGACCAAGTGCTGGTGAGAACATTCACCTCATAGCCTCTGTCCTGCAGCAGGGCTACCTCTGTGGTTCTCAGTGAAGAAGCAGTCCAGAATGGGTGTCTTACCTCAAGGGCCTTATAAGAGCCTTAGGGCCATGTAAGGTCACCTACACCACGTGAGCCTACCTCTGCTTGGAGGGCAGTTTGTTGGCTCTCTTCTCCTCTTCCTCTAAACGCCTGCGGGCCTCTTCCAGCTGGGTCAGGGGGTTAGGGGCGGGATTGGGTGGCATTGTGGGATCTTGGATGAAAAGATGAGACGGTTGGACAGAGTTCCGGAGCTGAGCACTGACCCAGGGGTGCACGGCTCCAGGACGCTCAATAGACAAGGGCCTGGAGCTCTCATGGGCTTGCTGCTTCCTCATCCCAGAAGACCTTGGGGGACAAAGGCAAGTGACTGCATAAGCAGTGGAAGCAACAAAGTATGTCCACCCAATTACAGGAGTCACATGGGTCTCCTCTGATCCCGTACAGTTCACTCTTTCCTTCTTGAAGAGTGTTCTTTTTTTTGTGTAATTTGAAATTGAACCAGGAGTTTGCTCATGCTGTGATGTCACTGAGCTGCATTCTAGTTCTTACTTTTTGAAAATTTTATTACATTAATTTTGTGTGTGAGAATGAACACACATGTACGTGTCTTTGTAAGGATGTCAGAGGAAAACGTAAGGGTTCCCTCCTACAATATGTGTTCCAGAGTATGTTGAGGGCAGGCAGCACATTAGGGTAGTCTGGGACTGAGGAAATGGGTTATACAGAGGACCACAGGGATGGCACCTGCTCCCTGTGGAGCCAGGAATATGTGCAAACACACAGTAATACGAGACAAGATGGATGAGAGATATGCAGAGAGGTCACGATGGGCCTGAGCTGTCTCAAACCCTTAGAATTGAAGAAAGTAGGTGTAAAAAAGGCAGAAGACTCTCCCATAGCTGCCACTTATGTAAGTTCATAGGTGACAGGGACTTAGGTGGAGTCATCTGACCTTGTAGCCAAAAATAAACTCCTAAAAGCAAGGGTGTTGGCAACAAGACAGGTGGCTAGTTGCTAGGGAACAGGCCCCTGTAGTGTACTTACCCATGGCCTGCCTTCCGATGTCTACTGATCTCCTTCTCCCCCTCAATGATCCACTGCATGATCTTCTGGTTCTTCTCTGCATCCTCTGTGGTACTGGGTACCTCTGCACTGGCATTCTTCCCAGACTCAGTCTTCTTGGTGTTTCTTTTGGAGGATGTACTAGCTTTACCACTGTGAGATCAATATATATGAAGTCACTTGCTGTTTCCTAAACTTTCAAGCACAACAAGAGGGCCTGTAACCCACTGTGAAGGCAGTGATCTCTGTGAAGGTCAGATGTCTAGGGTCTGGGGTCTGCTTTGATATGGTAGGAGTCATGCTGACCATAGCCCAAGACAAACCCACCACCCCTCCTCACCCAGTCATAGCAATGCCTGGAGCCTGTCTGGCCCCTGACCCTGGTGCCATATGTTTTTTATCAGGGAGGATCAAGTCACCATAGAGCCATGGCCCCTCTGGACCACAACTTGGATACAAGGCCACACAGGAAACATGTGAAAGGGCTGGGTCAAGACTCACCCAAAGGCCAAGTCTCCAGCACTGGGGGTGGTGCCTGTGCTCTCTGAATAGCTGCGGGGCTTGGCATGACCATGTGTTTCTGGGCCCCATGAGAAGTTGCTCTGGACCCTGCGGGCAGCTTCAGCCTCCATTTGCTCCTTGGGTCTAGCTGAATTATGGTGAACATGGTGGTGGACATGCCTATGGTGGTGCAAGCCAGCTGTATCAAGCTTCAACCCCAACTTAGGAACGTGCTTTCCGTGCCCGGAGGCTACACCACCTAGTACTGCAGTCTTGGCTACATGCCCATTATCGGGAGAACGGTGGCCTGGACCAGGTGACTGGCAGCCAGGTGTCCTCATGACCCTTTGCACATGCTCATCCAGGATGCTCTCAGGATTCTCCTCATGAGCATCCCGCAGTCCAGAGCAGCTCATATCCACATAGCGGGGTGGGAAATGGTGCCAGGCTGGGACAGAAGGTAGTTTGTGACTAGCCATGGGGCCAGAAGGCAATTCACCATCCTCCCCTTCTTCTTCCTGTGGAGAAACAGCGGCATTGTCAGGACAAGAATGAGGATAGATCTGGAAGTGAGCCACAATCCTGACAGTCAAGTCAAGGACTTTCCTAACTTCAATGTAGTCAAACTAAGGAAAGGTGTTGACTCCTGGATACCCTGTGCTTGAATTTCAAAAGGCCCTGGGAACCTGAACTGATCCCATCAACCTGTTCTTATCAGGCAAGGAAAAAACAGGTTGAGGGGGATTAAAGGTCTGGTGTCAGTTGTGACCACTGAGAAGGCACTGCATAGATTTAGTTTTATGACTCAGTAAATGAAGGTTTTTGTTTTTGTTCTCTCTCTTGGTTTTTTGAGACAGGGCTACTGGTTGTCCTAGAACTCACTGTGTAGACCTGGCTGGCCTTGAACTCACGGAGATTCACCTTCCTCTACCTCCTAGATGCTGGGATTAAAGGTATGCACCATTACATAAGGATGACCCAGCCTTTCTTACCAATTCCTCATATGTTGCAATAAAATGTAGGATTTGTGGTGAGCCTCAGTTTCTATCCCTTGCCCCTGCCAGTTGGGGTTATAGGCTTATGTAGATTCCCATCTTGTTTCATGGATACTGGGATCTGAACTCCAGTATTTTCTTTTGGAGGTGCGGGGGAAGGGTTGTTCGAGAGACAGTGTTTCTTTGTGTAGTTTTGGAGCCTGTCCTGGAACTTGCTCTATAGACCAGGCTGGCCTCGAACTCAGAGATCCCCCTGCCTCTGCCTCCCAAGTGCTGGAATTAAAGGCATGCACCACTACCGCCTGGCTGAACTCCAGTCTTCATGAATCTGTCCATTTCTCCAGACCTTCTCAGAATTTTATTTCCTCAGTTTTGTTATTAAAAAGAAATTATTTTAAGCCCGTTTGTTTTTAATCTTAAGTCTCCAGTCTGTGAAGATTATAACTGGTGCCACCATTAGCCCTGTGTCTACAGTAGTATGTAGATCTGCTGCTAAGGATGTAACTCTTAGACAATGCACACAGTTTACAAGGAGTCTGAGAGGGTAGGGATGGGCCTAGACTGGGGCTCTGAGTTTGGAGAGGGTTGGGTTCCATATGTCAAATAAAAACATCAGGTAAAGTAACAGAGAAATACTCCACAGTTGAACATTATACTCTAGAACTTCCAGTATGAAAACCTGCATAAATAAAAATGTTTGATCTTAGCCAGGCATTGGCACACACTTGTAAGCCAGCATCTGGGTGGCTTAAACAAGAGTATTGCTGCAAGAGACCATCCTGGGCTGCATAGTGAATACCAGGTCAGGCAGGCTACAGTAAGACTGTGTCTTAGGAAGGAAAGAAGAAGGGAGGTATAGAGGGAGGGAGGGCAGGCTTGAATTTGCAAGTGTTAAACTGTTTATCATAAAACACTGGAGAATGAAGGACACATATAGGTAGGCCATGGCCCTACATAAAGAAGGTCTTTCTATAGTAGCATAGAAAAAACAAAAATATATACAAAAGCAGTGGTTTCTTAGCCAGGCGCCTTTAATGGGAGGCAGAGGCAGGTGGATCTCTGACTTTGAAGCAAACCTCATCTACAGAGTGAATTCCAGGACAGCCAGGGCTATAGAGAGAACTCCCCCCCCCCCCTAAATTTTTGTTTTATTTTTTTTCGAGACAGGGTTTCTTTGTGTAGCTTTGATGCCTATCCTGGAACTAGCTCTTGTAAACCAGGCTGGCCTTGAACTCACAGAGATTCGCCTGCCTCTGCCACTGGAGTGCTGGGATTAATGGAATCCCAGCACTGGGATTAAGGGAATGCACCACCCTGTCTCTTTTGAAACCAAACCAAATAAACAAAATAGTGGTTAGTGGTTTCTCAATGAGCCAAAATGAGCCCCAAGGAAGCCATTACAGTTACTATACTCTGTAGTGTCCCCTAAGTGAGCAGGAGCCCGGCACCTGCCCAGCCTGCCTACTACCATAGGTCCATTGTGCCTTAGCTCAGTTCCTGCCACCTGCCAAGGCTAGGCACATAGCCGTTTTGTCAGTTTCCTGTCTTCTTCAAATGTTGGGAGCCTTGGGAACTTCCTCCTAGGCATCTCCTGGCAGGAAGAGATTGCTGGGGGAAACACTAAGCTCAGTTCATAGTAAAAGAGAGAGGAACAAGGTGCTGAACAGAAAGGCAGGTGGGCTCCAGAAATAGTAAGAAGCAGGCTGAGTAGAACATTTCAGAATGGAGGCTACCCTAAGTGCAGGACTTCCAAGCCACAGGAAATAGTGGCCTTGACACGGTTCTAAGCATATAGTCCACTCACCATCCGTACACGCTTCAGCCGTTCTTCCAGCTTCTCTTCAGCTTCTCGAGTGCGTTGGACAGCCTCTAGACGATGAATAAGCTCTTCAGCAAATTTCTGTGGTTCTACCCGGATCTCCTTTGGCATTCGGTAAGTGCGCTGGAGAGAGACACAATAGTCAGTAGGGTTGCCTTCACAGGACGGTCCTGCATCCTTTATAGAGCAGCACAGTGACAGCCTAGTAAGAGGATGTGTACAGGAAAACTGGATCTTAGTTATTTTAAAGTTCTTATACATTTATTTGTTTGAATATGTGAGCATGCACATGGTAGATATGTGCACAATGGCACTACGTAGAGATCAGAGGATAACTTGCAGGAGTTGGTTCTATTCTCCCCTTTCACCAGGTAGGTTCTACAGATAGAACATAGATCATCAAGCTTGGAGGCAGGTATATCTATCCACTATGTAACCTTGCTGGTTACATCTATTTTAAAGCAGGTATTTATGGTTCCCTTTTACAGAGACACTAACATCCTCATTGGCTCCCTTTCTTCCTTCACTGAGCACTGACCTGAAGACGTGGACTTCTCTCTAGCCACTCACAACTAAATTACTGGAGGCCTGGGCATGGTCCTGGTATGCGTAGGTTGTGGCACCCCTGAGTGAGCAGGTATACATGCTCCCAGACAGATAGTGGTCAGTACCTTGACCAACATGCCCTACACTAAATATTCACAACTCGTCACAGAAAAACATTCATGACATAAGGTGGGGAATTCCTGAGGTTCAGTGTAAACAGCACTAGGAACACAGGATCAAGCTGAGTAAGTACAGCACCAGTCACTAAAAACTCCTAGGGTGAACTTCTGGTTCTGAAGCAGGCTAGTCCCACAGCATACACTAGTTCAAAGGAAATCCTGGATGGAGCAGTGCCTGGTCCTGATGCATGGCTGAGTGTAATCAGAGTAGAATTGCACTCAGGAGGGTTGGGATTCTAGGCTCTGTTACAGCAATGGGAGACACAAAATACATCATATGTAAAATGAACACGATTTTCCAATCACAAATGAATCTTTCCTAACTTGGGAACTGAAGGTGCAGTCAAAAAGCTAAAAGACTCCAACTAAGAAATTCTGATGAGGCTGGGTGTGATGGTGCATATCTTCAATCCCAGTGCCCAGGAGAAACAAGTGGATTTCTGTGAGTTCAAGATCACCCTGGTCTACACAGTGAGCTCAAGGTAAGCCAGAGCTACATAGTTGCTGTCTCAAAATAATAAAATGAATCAAAACAAATGCCGATGTCTGTGTGATGCTCTGAATTGCCCGTCCTCCCTACACGGGTATGGGTGGAGAACACTGCTACAAGCTCCCCAAGTTCTCCTACAAGTTTTCTGCCCAAAGCCTGTGTGCCAGAAGGAACAATAATTGTTCTGTGTGCCACTAGTGGTCAGTGCAAGTAGAGAGAGCTATAAATGCCTACTCAAACACAGAGTCAACAGGCTCAGGACAAGCTACTGTATTACCCAAGAGGCAATGCTGAGGCAGCTTCTGAGCCAAGATGTCTACACGGCAGCACCCACGGCTCAGCCACAAAAAGGACAAGTTCCTTCAGTAGTAAAGCCTGTGAATGGATATCTAACATACCCTGGGATCAGGTGACTTGCAATGTCCAGGGCTGGGTCACAAGTAGAAATCCATCTTCTCAGAACTACTACAGAAGAACATCTGACTTTACAGGGAAACCATACAGGGAAGGGTGGGTGCTAACTGGAAGTCACTTCCTGTTACTGAGCAAAAGAAGCGGTTCAAGATTTGGGAGCTACCATAGACTATCTACTCTGATGGTTATCTCTCAGCTCAACATCACTCAGACAGACTGTCTGCTGTGCCCAGTGGTAAGCTGTGGTCCTAAGAAGCCTACCAAGTATCTCTCCTACTGATTGGTGCCATGGTGGCCAACTCTGTGTAGGAAACCAGTTAGGCATCTGGAGAGAAGGTATAGTGTTGCTGAATATGTGGGACTTACAGGAATGTGAGGTAGAGGCACCCGCCCATTAACTTGGACACTCTCCTGCATCTCCCTTCGGTGCTGCTTACGGATCCTGTATGGGGGGATTCCATCCCTGAATAGACAAAAGATATAGCCATTAGCTCAAGTAGAAAATAAGATACAGCAGAGTACCATATACTTACCAGCCCATGGGCATTACTGATAGCAATGATATATCCCATGTGCATGCATATATGTTACTTACATGCACTTCATGACACACACACATAAAATTCATATATAAAAAAGCCCAGGAACTCAGTCATAAAATATTCTTCTAGCTACTATTTTATCAACATTTCAATGAAGATCAGCTGCCCTTACTTTATTTATCTCTGAGTCTATAAAGTCTGAAAGTTTGATAGCTAAGAATCATTTTCACATTAAAAATTTTTATTACACACACACCATGTATATAGTTTATGCATGTATATGGGTAAGTATATGTACCACAGCACATGTGTAGATTCTGGGGACTGAACCCAGGCCACTGTGAGTCTTTTAGAAGAGCAAAGCAAACATGTAAGGCCAACTATAAACAGCCTTTAGCAGCCATAAATCCAAGGACTAAGGTCACTAAAAGGCCAGACTCTTGCTTATTTGAGATAGACAACAAATCCAACATCTTGTGAAACTGCCCAGCCTCTATCCCATAGTTCTAGAAAGTGCTCTAGGAATCAATCATGGCAACAAATGGAACTAGCAAATCAGAAAAGACAGGCTGACAAATCAAAGTGCTGGGTCTTCTCACTACAGTTCTCTAGTTACATGAAAACAGGTGGGTGGGAAGACTGCAATCTCCATGGCAAATAGGATAGGTTTTTAAATTATCTTGCTAATCAAAGAGTCCACAGGGCAGTTAAGGTGTGTGATCTGTGTATCCTGCCCCTCTGGGGGAGGTGGGAAGTCATCAAGGACAGCGGAACCCCAACCATACTATGCTTGACAGCAGAAAAGACACATCCCCATCAGAGGATTACCCTGGCAACCTTCCCAGGTGCTTGGGCAAGAGGGTAGTATTACAGTGTTTTTCCTTTTACATATGCAAAGGGGACATAGAGAATAGAGGAATGGGAGTTTAAAATTCTTATGACTTGGATTCCCAGGCACTCAAGATAGTAGGTGGCCTAAAGCCAACAGCTGAAACCTGTTTCTTCTATACTTAGACACAACACTTTAAAATCCCAGCCTCTGCGGATTAGGCTTGTCCTCAAAAACTACATCTAAAGAGGCAGGTGGATCTCTGTGAGTTCGAGACCAGCCTGGTCTACAGAGCTAGTTCCAGGACAGGCTCCAAAGCCACAGAGAAACCCTGTCTCGAAAAACCAAAAAAAAAAAAAACCAAAAAAAAAAAAACCCACTACATCTAAAGATGGGTGTCATCGTATTAGGAAACACCTTGTTGAACAGTTGTATGATCCAATTACGGCTCCAACGTGAGAAACTCATAAGCTATCCCAAAAGGTATAGTGAGAAACATCATTTCATTTTTTGCCTCAGATGTATGTTTAAATACAGGTGGTAGTTTTGTATACTAATTTCTTAAGTCTCCCAATAAAATCTAAGATGAACAGATTATCAAAGAAAAATTGCCTATGCTTGGGGCTGTGGACATAGCTCAGCTGACAGAGTGTTTGCTTAGCATGCACGAAGCCATGGGTCTAACGCAAGCATTGCATTAGCTGGGTAGAGTGGTACATGCCTATAGCCTTGGCACTTGGGAAGTGGAAGCCAGCCTTGTTTACATGAGGATCTATCTTACCCCTAAAACAAAAACCATCTACATGTATTTTAAGTGTCTCCATTTTGATAATATGATCTTTTCTCTTTTTTTATTTTATATATAAGTGTTTTTTACCATGTGTGGGGTCCCCTGGAACTGTAATTACAGACAGTTGTGAGCGCCATGTGGGTACTGGGAATTGAACCCAGGTCCTCTGGAAGAGAAGTTCAATGCTCTTAACCACTGAGCCACCTCTTTAGCCCCAACATGTTCTTTTCTTAAGAAAATATTCAGAGGCTGCAGAAAAGGTTATGCTGGAGGTTAAGTCTTATGAGTTCCATAGGACGAGGAGGACCAGGTGCTACAGACACAACTGCGGTCCTCTTCTGATGGGGCTATGATGGCAACTACTCTGGCAGTGAGAGGTCACAAAGGACTTCAGGAAAAGAGTGTTGCTGAAAATGTCAACATTCAAAGATTCAAAATCGAAATATAGCCAAGTATACACACTTTTAATCTCAGCACTAAGGAGGCAGAGGTAGTGGATCTCTAAATTCAAAGCCGGCCTGGTCTTCACAGTGAGTTCCAGGCCAGCATGGGCTACAGAGTAAGACCCTGTCTCAAAATTAATTAATTAAGAGAGAATTAAATGAGACATTCCTCAGATATAACAAAACACAAAGAGACAAAGTCCATCCTGGTATCACTACCACATGATTACTGGAGTAGAAAAGGAAACAGTCCAATATATGCCACATGGCACTGGCCAAACTCAGTTCCGAGCAGCAGAAGATGGCATGCTCTATTTTAAAAAGTCATGTGTTGGAGGAATGTTTAAGGGCAGGCAAATGAAAAGAACCAGCCACAAAACTGGTACAAGCCGGGAGTGGTAGCACACGCCTTTAATTCCAGCACTCCGGAGGCAGAGGCAGGCAGATTTTGGTAAGTTGAGGCAACCCTGGTCTACACAGTGAGTTCCAGGACAGTCAGGGCCACACAGAAAGACCTTGTCTCCAAAACATAAAACAAACAACAAAAACCATGAACATAAAGGGGACCATCCTCTAAAACTACATTCAGTAAGTGTAGTGAAAGAGACATGGAGGTGAGTGCCTAGCCTAGCAAGTGGTCTATCTGTGCTGGGGACAGAGAAGTTGGTGTGGAGATGGAAGGAGGAAACAGAATTAGGATGAAGTACCTCAGTCCTAGACAAATGGGCTTCCACAATACTCCTCCTGCTGGCTGCATCTCTGGCTCTGTCCTTCTGGCCTGGAGCTGGTGTACCTCTCTCAGCCAGAATGGATTGCTGAGATGTTAATTTGGCTTCTAGAGTGAGCCCTAAAAACTACTACAGACTTCTTGGATAAAGACAGAATTTTCAGCAGCAAAATTTCAAACTTACAGCCTTCTTTATTTCCCCCAATGTATGTATGTATGTATGTATGTATGTATGTATGTATGTATGTACGTACGTACGCATGCATGCATGTAGTTTTGCACTGAGGCTTGAATCTAGCCTTCTACGCAAGCACTCTACCACTGAGCTACATCCTAGTCACAAGCTTATTTATTTTCATTTGTATTTTGCTACATGTATGTCTTAGTGAGGATGCAGAATCCCCTGGAGTCATAGACAGTTGTGAACTGCCATGTGGGTGGTGGGAATTGAACCCAGGTCCTCTCAAAGAGCAGCTGGTACTCTTAACCACTGAGCCTTCGCTCCAGTCTCTAACCTTATTTTCTTGTAAATGCTTTCTCATCCTAAAATAGTATCATGTGCTTCAAACTTGTTTTTTTCTTTCTTTTTGTTGTTTTTTAATTTTCAAGATAGGGTTTCTCTGTGTAGCCCTGCCTCTGCCTCCCAAGTACTGGGATTAAAGACATGCACTACCACTACCTCAGCTCAAATTTGTTATTAGTTGTTAATTATGAATTAATATAACTCTAAACAAACCATGTATTTCTATAATGCCTGTAGCAAATAATTTAGCAAAATCAGTGTGGAATTTACTCATTCAACAAGTTTTAGAAGAGGGACAGGTCAAGATCAGATGAGGAAATCTGCAGAGAACTGATGAGCCAACCTCCTGGGAACTCTAGATGGTCAGCTGTGGAGCCTGCATGGGACCCAACTAGGCCCTGTGCATTTGGGAGACAGTTGTGTAGCTTTGTCTACTTGAGGGCCCCCTGGGCATATTTATATTTCCCTATGGTGGGATGCCTTTGCTCAGCCTTGAATGGGGGGGGGGCTTAGTCCTGTCACAACTGAATGTACCAGGCTTTGTAGACTCCCCGTGGCAGGCCTTACCTTCAATGGGAAGTGGAGGGGGGTGGGAGGGAGTAGGGGGTGGGAACGGAATTGTGGCTGGTATATAAAATGAATGAAAAAATTAAAAGCACAAAACAAACAAACAAAAAAAACCCCAACTAACCAACCAAACAGGTTATTAGGCCCCTCACTACTATCTAGGCATGATTTGACACACCAATAAACAACAATAACAAAAATCATTCTTTAATAAGCTTACTTTAAAAAATACTGTTGCTTTAAAAATATGTTACTTAAAACAATTTACATTCTAGGGTTGGGAAGCTAGAACGTAATTAGAAATGCTATAGTCCCAAAGCAGCTATCGTAAGTACTCTGAAAGCTATTCCTTGTAACCCTAAGACTTTTATATAATAGATAGTTAGAAACTGGTTTCAGCCGGTTAGTGGTGGTTCAAGCATTTAGTTCCAGCACTCAGGAGGCAGAGGCAGGAGGATCTTTGAGAGGTCAGACTGGTCTACAGAGTGAGCTTTGGGACAGCTAGGGTTAACACAGAAATTCTATCTGGGGGAGATATCTGGTAGGAGGACACGTGACTCCTGTTGGTATCAATGTTATTCAGTTTTTGTGAACTGTCTAAAATATTTAGGGAATATTCTCCTTTATAATTAAGCCATTAGATTTGGTAAACTGCTAACAGTTATGTCTTCAGTGCTGCATTTGTTTAATCAGAATCTTCTGCGGGGGGGTGAAAAGTGATTGAAGTGTCTAGATTAGAACACAGAAATGAGATGACAGTGAAACCAGATTATGTGGCCTGCTATGCTGCTAAGTTTCTCTAAGAAATGCTCACTTATATAAATGAAAACAAAAAGTAAAACTACACAACTACACAGACACACAATAGTGGAAAGTGGGGAGCTGGGGAGCTAGATCAGCTGTAAAGTACTTGCTACAACAACATGATTCCCCAGCATCCACTTAAAAAATAAAACAAAGCTGGGCACGGAAGTGTATGCCTACAGTCCTAGCATTGGAAGGTCCCTGATGCTCACTGCTCAGCTAATTTTACTGAATAAGTGACCTCCAGGTTTAGTGTCAACAAGATTGTTCAGTGGGTAGAGGTCGTTTGGGAATACAATAGGTGTGTAGGCTTGATAATTGAAATTCAATTCCTGGATCCCACAAGGTAATAGGAGAAAACCAAAAACCACTCTATAGTTGCTCTCTGATCTCCACATGTGCTATAATGCGCGCGCGCGCACACACACACACACACCTACATTCTTTTTTTCACACTCATAATAAATTTTTTAAAATTTTAGGGAGCTGTGGAGTCAGCTCTGTGGTTAAGAGCATTTGTTCTTCCAGAGGACCTAGCATCTACATGGTAGCTCAAAACCACTCTAGGTCTAGGATATCTTACACCCTCATCTGTCCTCCTGGGCACTAGACACACACATTGTACAAATACATAAATGCAAGCCGGCTGGTGGTGCTGCACGTCTTTAATTTCAGCACTCAGGGACAGAAGCAGGCAGGCAGATCCTGTGAGTTCAAGGACAGCCTGGTCTACACATTGAGTTCCAGGATAGCCAGAACTGTCACACAGAGAAGCGCTGTCTTAAAAATCAAAAACAAAAAAACAAAAACAAAACAACAACAACAACAAAAAAACAAAATGCCAAACATCCCCCAAAACCAAACATGCAGGCAGAACATATAACACAGTGTGTGTGTGTGTGTATTTATCCCCCTTTTTATACTTTGTTTGTTTTTTTGTTTTGTTTTGTTTTTCGAGACAGGGTTTCTCTGTGGTTTTGGAGCCTGTCCTGGAACTAGCTCTTGTAGACCAGGCTGGTCTCAAACTCACAGAGATCCGCCTGCCTCTGCCTCCCAAGTGCTGGGATTAAAGGTGTGCGCCACCACCGCCCGGCTTATCCCCCTTTTTAAAGACAGGGTCTCAATATGTAGCTCTGGCTGTCCTGGAACTCACTCTGTAGACCAGCTGGCCTCACACTCACAGAGCTCTACTTGCCTCTGCCTCCCAGATGCTGGGATTAAAGGAGTGTGCCTGGAGATCAACACTGGAAAACACCTAGTGCTGACCTCTGGCTTCTACACACACACACACACACACACACACACACACACACACACACACACACACCCCCATATATACCATTGGTGAGCACTCTCCTTCCTTCTAATTTATACCTACCAATTTCCCAGCTTTCACGCAAAGAGACACACAGGTAGAGCAGAACTGCTGAGCTAGGCCAAGAACCCTGTTGGGAACCCTGCGCAGTCATGAAATAGGGACATCTAGTGGCGATTAGAAGACTTGCTCCTGGTCACTGTAATAAGCAAAGACTTAATCCAACACTAGGGTGCTTTTGGAGGGAGCCCAAGGAATGGGGCAAACCTGGACTAAGCGTGACTGAGTTAGAACTCCAAGAAACTCCAGGCTGAAGGGTTAACTCAACAAAATGTTTTATGCCATTAAATTACTTAATTTAATTACTTAATATGCACCTGAGCTCCAAAAAGCCACCGGCAGGAGGTGGTTCATGACAGGTCTATTCCCACAAGGACTTCCGGGAATGTGACCACATTAGAAAAAACAAGCTCCTAAGTTGTGATCATAGTATCAGGGAAGTGGAGGCTCAGATCTGCCTCTCCATGGCTTGGAACTCAGACACTCAGGGAACTGGTCTTAGCACAGAATACAGTCTCCCCAGCTCCCCAGGACTATTCACGATATATCAAGATGCATGGGGTTGGAGAGATGGCTCAGCGGTTAAGAGCATTGGCTGCTCTTCCAGGGGTCCTGAGTTCAATTCCCAGCAACCACACGGTGGCTCACAACTATCTATAATGAGATCTGGTGCCCTTTTATGGTATGTAAGCATACATGCAGACAGAACATTGTATATATAATAGAGTCCAAGGCAGAACAACATGGGCAAGAAACACATTCATATAACCTGATGGATCCCAGGACTGTCTCCAGTCCTGCCTGGAGAGAAGGCTGCCTGTTACCTGGGCCCATCTTCCCAGTGAAATCTATCCTCTGTAGAGGATGAACCTCCAGTTTCTCTGAGTCCTCTGCTCTTAAAAGCTGCTTGGCCTCTAGGAGAGAGAACTAATACAAACTTCAACTCTAGCTTGGATTCCGTTCCAGGATTTTTTTTGGTTTTGTTTTTGTCTTTTGATACAGGGTTTCTCTGTGCAACAGTCCTAGCTGTCCTAGAACTCTGTAGACAAGGCTGGCCTTGAACTAAAAAGATCCACTAGTCTCTCCCTCCCAAATGCTGTGATTAAAGGCGTGGGCCACCACCACCCGGCTCCGTACCAGGATTTTTTGTTTGTTTTTCAAGACAGGGTTTCTCAGTAGCTTTAGAGCCTGTCCTGTAACCTTCTCTGTAGACCAGGGCTGGCCTTGAACTCCAAGATATTCACCTGCCTCTACCTTGGGAGTGCTGGGAATAAAGGCGTGTGCCACTACCACCTAGTTTTCCAGGATTTTTAAACAATTTTGCTGCTGTTGTGCTAGGGATTAAACCCAGGGCTGCCATTGAATTAATTACACCTTGGCCCTTGGGCTAGTTTTTGAAGGATACTGTAACTCACAGGGCAGTCTGTCCTCTTTCTTTAGGGTTTCTGTTTTAACAGCCTCATTCTATAGATCAGGTTGGTTTGCAATCATGACAATTCTCCAGCTTCAGCATCACAAGTTCTGGGCTTGCAAATATAAGATACCATGGCCAGCTTAGTGTTTGTTCCTTGGGGACACTCAAGTCAAGCTTTACAAGAATGTGACGGAGGAAGGTCATTGGTTAAATAAAAAGAAACTGCTTGGCTCTCATTGGTTAGGAGATAGGTGGGAGGAGTAAACAGAACAGAATGCTGGGAGGAAGAGGAAGTGAGCTCAGACTCGACAGCTCTCCTCTCTGGAGAAGACGCCTCAGAGAGACGCCATGCTCCGCTCCCAGGCAGACACACGCGATGAAGCTCCGACCTAGAATCTTCCCGGTAAGACCGGTGCTCACAGATTATTAGAGATGGGTTGATCGGTATATCAGAATTAGCCAGTAAGGGCTAAAGTTAAAGGGCCAAGCAGTGTTTAAATGAATACAGTTTGTGTGTTGTTATTTCGGGGCAAAAGCTAGCCGAGCAGGCGGCTGGGGTGCTGGGGACGCAGCCCCGCCGCCATTATTACTACAAGAATCAATCAGTAAGGACCAGCCAGTGGGGTAAGCAAAGAGCACTGAAGCATACAGTCAGCAAGTTTTGGACTTACACGCTACTGTCCGTAAGGGATAGGGTGTCAGCATCACTGGACAGGCTCTGCTGTTCACTGTCATTGGCGCTGGTGGCTGGGGCCAGGGCATAGCCAGAGTTGACATAGTAGGGGTTGACGGGCTCCCTCCAAGATCCATACCTGTGAATAAGAAAGACACATGAGTGGCAGCAGAGCAATAGTCTCCACTGTAGTTTTCTGGATTACCACATGAAAAATTCAGAGAAAAACAGAGCAAAAAAGTCCTGTCTCCATCTCGTTGCTCTTCTCATTCCATTCTTCTCAATTTGAAATAAAGGATTAAAAAGGGTCTAAGCTATGGGCATCTTTCCAGATGTTTACTACGTTTTTTTTAAAAGGCATTAAAGTATACATAGGCAGAATAACATCTCTTTCTCCTAAGAGTACAACCAGAAAGGATCCATGATCCCTGTTATAGCTACAAAGTAACCCACTTCTGGCCCATGCCAATAGGTATTTCTGAAGCAGCCAGCCAGAGCCACCAAGACTCTAACTTAGGTCCCTAGGCTCCAGGCATAGCCCATGGACAGAACACACAGATGAAATCTGCTGCTGGGTAGTCATGGGGAGATGGGTCAAAGCACCACTACTAGGGCTAACAGAATCCAGTTATTGCTATACAATTGGTCAAAACACAATATACTTAATCTGCATTTTCTCTAAAGATACTTTTGGGTACTTGTCGTTTGCTTTTCTCATCTCTTTCTGGCATTTGGTCCTTGCCTACTATGTGATTTATAAATTCACAACGGTTTTCAAATTACAAAATTATTTTAGCTGGGCATAGTGCCATGTGCCTTTAAGTCCAGAATTTGGGAAGCAGAGGCAGGTGGATTTCTTATGAGTTTGAAGCCAGCCTTGTCTACATACTGAGTTTCTTGACAGCCAGGACTATAAAGACTGTCTCAAATTAAAAAAAGATTGCCAAGTGGTGGCTGTGCATGCCTTTATCCCAGCATTCGGGAGGCAGAGACAAGTGGATCTCTATGAATTCGATGCCAACATGGAGCTAGTATCAGAATAGCCAGGGCTACACAAAGAAATCATGTTTAAAAAAAACAGAAACAAACAAAATACCGTATGAGTGTTTAGCCTGCATGCATATAAGTGTACTATGTGCATGCCTGGTGCTCATGGAAGCCAGAAGAGGACACTGGATCTCCTGGAACTGGAGTTATGGACGGTTATGAGTTGATGTTTAGGTGCTAGGAACAGAACCAGGGTCTGTTGCAAGAGCAGCTAGGGCTCTTAACCAATGAATCATTTCTCTAGTCCTCCAACTATTTTTACTATTAATATACATACATATTAGTACCTACCTATATAATATATTCATACAAAATATTTTCTCCTTAAACATACTTTTTCTTTTTTCAAAAAATAATTTATTTTATGTTCATTGGTGTTTTGCCTGCATGTGTATCTGTGTGAGGGCATTGTATCCTCTGGAACTGGTGTTATAGACAGTTGTGAGCCGCCATATGGGTGCTGGGAATTTAACCTGGGTATCTGGAAGAGCCGGTGCTTTTAACTGATGGGCCATCTCTCCAGCTCCAATATACTTTTTCTGACATTCCAAGCCCTCTTATCCTGATCCCTTGAATGCATGATCCTGCCTCAGTCTTCCTGAGTAGTTGAGATTATAGAATTGTACCATCATACCTGATCCTTATAACTTTTTGCATTGTGCAGACAGACCTTTTCATTTTAGGTTATAGACACAGTATTCTATTATTATTTAAAACCATTAAAAGATTTTTTTTTGAGGCAAGATTTATTACTGGCTGATCTTGAAATTGCAGAGATTGTGCCTCTGCTTTCCCAAGCATATAACATGATATATCATAGCCAGCTTCCATTAATTTTCTGCTTGTGGTTTTTTTCCCCCGAGACAGGGTTTCTCTGTGTTGCTTCGCAGCCTGTCCTGGAACTAACTCTTGCAGACCAGGCTGGCCTCGAACTCATAGAGATCCGCCTGCCTCTGCCTCCCTAGTGCTGGGATTAAAGGAGTACGCCACCACCGCCCAGCTCTGCTTGTGTTTTAAGAAGAGGCTCAGGTTGGCCTCCAATTCACATTCCCTCTGCCTTAGCTCCTCAAATGCTGGGATTACATCTATCTGTTACCATCAAGGCTTCCAATACCATTGTGTGTGTGTATCTGTGTTTGAAAAGGTGCAAGTGGAAGTCAGAGATCAACCTTAAGGGTGTTCTTCAGGAAAATGGCTATCGAGCCAGCCTGCCCCAAGGATCCTGTCTCCATCTCCTGAGGGTTGATTATTATAGCTGGCTGCTTCTGTGAGTGATGGGAATCAATCTCAAGTCATCAAATTTGCATGACAAGTCCATTATCGACTAAGTTAGTGCCCTGGCCTCTAACAGCTGTTTTAAATTTTTCTTTGATTTTTATCAGAATTGGAGATATGCACAAATAAAACTTAGCTGATGCTGACCCCACAATGGATGGCCAGTTGTTAGCAGTAAATACTACATAATAGGTAATTAAACGCTACCCTTGGCCACATCCTAACCTCACTTCTTTAAAAAAAAAAGATTTATTTATTATGTATACAACATTCTGCCTCCATGTATGCCCGCACGCCAGAAGTGGGTGCTAGATCTCATTACAGATGGTTGTGAGCCACCATGTGGTTGCTGGGAATTGAACTCAGGACCTCTGGAAGAACAACAGCTAGTGCTCTTAATCACTAAGCCATCTCTCCAGCCCCCAACCTCACTTGTAACACAGGAATGTGGATTCCACATTGCTGTACTGAGACTAACCCTGTAGCACTTGTACATCTGTAACAGTAGTTCTAAACCTGTGAGTCACAATCCCTTTGGGGTCAAATGATCCCTCCACACAAAGGTCCCCCTATCAGATATTCAGCGTATCACATATTCTTAAAAATATTATATTTATTTATTTATTATGTATGCAATATTCTTTCTGCGTGTATGCCTGAAGACCAGAAGAGGGCACCAGAGCTCATTACAGATGGTTGTGAGCCACCATGTGATTGCTGGGAATTGAACTCAGGACCTTTGGAAGAGCACACAATGCTCTTAACCGCTGAGCCATCTGTCCAGCCCCCGTATCATATATTTTCATTTGATTCCTAACAGTGGCAAAATTACAAGTAGCAATGAAAATAATTTTATGGTTGGGGGTCACCCATGAGGAACTGCATTACATGGTCACAGCATTAGGAAGGTTGAGAACCATTAGTCTGTAGCGTCTCCTGCCAATTCTCTTATTTAAGGTTGGCCCTCAGCTGAGCATGTGGTGAATCCCTTTAACTTCAGCACTTGGGAGGCAAAGGTGAATTCTGGGTATATATAGAGTAGTGTGGTTCTCACTTTCCTAATGCTGTAACCCTTTACAGTTCCTCATGTTGTGCTGACCCCAACCATAAAATTATTTCATTGCTACTCATAACTGTAATTTTGCTACTGTTAGGAAGTGTAATGTAAACATTTTGAGATAGAAGCTTGTCAAAGGGGCTGGAGAGATGGCTCAGAGGTTAAGAGCACTGACTGTTCTTCCAGAGGTTCTGAGTTCAATTCCCAGCAACCACATGATGGCTCACAACCATCTGTAATGAGATCTGGTGCCCTCTTCTGGCCTGTAGGGACACATGCAGGTAGAATGCTGTATACATAATTAATAAATAAATCTTAAAAAAAAAAGAAGTTTGTCAAATAGGTTGCAACCCACAAGTTGAGAATCATTGATATAGCATTCCTGGCCAGCCATGGCTATACAGCGATGGCCTCAACAGCACCACTCAAGAGCACCTGAGGGCAGCAAATTAGGAAATAACAAGGATGGGGGCATTTGAGAGGTTCAGCTGTTTGAACACTGGATCCTAGGGTTAGAGCCCTTCCATTGAGTGGTAAGTCATGGGCTATGCTTGACTGCCAGGCACTCTGTACCATAGCGTGGTGTAGAAGGAAAACCCAAATCTAAGGGACTAGGCCTCCTTTTGGACATCCATTTGCCAGGTGAACAGAAACTTTGAGAAAATTCTAACTCCATCAATTGTGCAAGGGCCCTTCAATGTGCTAGATGGGCACCTCAGAATTCCAAACTATTATACCCTAGGATATGTGGGCCAGACAGCATTCGACCTTAAAAGGCATACCCTGATCCTTTGTCCCTATACTTCAGAAGGCCCAGCATCTAAACTCAGGAAGGAAGGTGACATTTTGTAAGAGCGGTGTATCCCAACACTCATCTCATTCTTTTTTTTTTTAAGATTTATTTATTTATTAAGCATACAATGTATTGCTGGCAAGGAAGGCACCAGGTCTCATTACATTACAGATGGCTGTGAGCCATCAAGTGGTTGCTGGGAATTGAACTCAGGACCTCTGGAAGAGCAGCCAGTGCTCTTACCCTCTGAGCCATCTCTCCAGCCCCACTCATCTCATTCTTGAAGTGCAAGGATACAAGGGGCGACAGCAGTGCTAAGAAAATGAACCCATCTGTCAGTCAGAGAGCATTCTGTTCAACACATTGCAGCCCCAAATTATTTGCACTGGGCATTAACGGGCCATGGCTGGTCAGAGAAAGGCAAGACCAGCAATCTCAACCTGGGATGTATGTTAATTGCCAAGAGGCTACTAGGTGCTTGAGAAACCAGCTCTTTGGAATCAGCACCATGTATCTGCCATGATATCTGGGTCAGCCCCTTATCCCCATGGATCAGGTCAGCCTATGACTTTATGCTCTTTGCTGAAGTGTGCAGAAACATTTTTCAAAAACACTTTTATCCTCTAAGTTTAAAATCAGCACAGTTATGTCAACCAATACTGTCACGACCACACAACCACAGAAGTAAAACTCAGAATGTTGCTTAACGCTAAATCATTCTTGAATTTGGCTGAAAACTACTAAGAATATTAAGCCACATGGTGGCACATGACTGTAATGCCAGCAAGTCAAAAAGAGGCTGATATAGGAGAATTACAACAAACTGAGGGAGGCCTGCATGATCTATATTCAGAGTTCCAGGCTAACCAAATCTATATAGTGACACCCTATCTTTAAGAAAAGAAAAGTATAAGCCGGGCAGTGGTGGTGCATACCTTTAATCCCAACTTTAGGGAGGCAGAGGCAGGTGGATATCTATGAGTTCAAGGCCAATCTGGTCTACAGAGAGAGTTCCAGGACAGTTACTGATGGAAAAAACCAGATGAGAAGAGAAGAGAAGAGAAGAGAAGAGAAGAGAAGAGAAGAGAAGAGAAGAGAAGAGAAGAGAAGAGAAGAGAAAAAAAAAAGAATGCCTGGTGATAGTGACTCATCCTTTCATCCCGGCACTAGGGGAGGCAGAGGAAGGCAAATTTCTGTGAGCTCAAGGTCAACCTGTTCTACAGAGCAAGTTCCAGGAAAGGCTCCAAAGCGACACAGAGAAGCCCTGTCTCAAAAAACAAAATAAATAAATAAACAAACGAAATAAAAAGAAAAGAAAAAAGTATAAGGACAAAAGATTAAAATTTAAACTTGTTAGTTTTCTGATTTGCTCTCTGCCCTCCAGACTGTCAACATTGTTCTATTTAGTAACAGAACAGTCCAGTAGGGTGGCGAATTCCTTGAGCATATTCAATTGCCTCCCATCCCACTCCACAGCCTGGTGCACAACCACCCTACCTCCCTTCCCTTTCTACAGTCCCAGGTGTGTATTTCACATGTGTGGTAAGCCTGTGTTCCGCACAATTCAATGAAGACCGTAACTACTGTATATACAATCCCTAAGGTCCAAAGAGAAGGAAAGAACTCAGATGACAGAGAACAAAGGGAGGAGGGGAGCTACCAGTTGCCCACACCATCTAAAACTTCTATACGTCAGCACTAGCTCCAAGGAATCAATCTGTCAGTCATCTAGCTGGTCTACTGAAAGCA
Source organism: Microtus pennsylvanicus (assembly GCF_037038515.1). Taxonomy (NCBI): domain Eukaryota; kingdom Metazoa; phylum Chordata; class Mammalia; order Rodentia; family Cricetidae; genus Microtus; species Microtus pennsylvanicus. Next base: position 89,487,123 of record NC_134589.1, read on the forward strand.
CAGACCATTTGTCTGATGTGATAAGGAATGCTCTGTCAATGATGTGCAAGAGAATGTCACAGAGAGGTGGAAGGACCATCCCTAGAATTGCTGGAAACCAGAAAGAGGAGGACTGGGTATGCCTGAAAACAGGTGTGCATGCACTTGTGCATCTGCACAAAGACAGAAAGCACATGAGGCTCCTCAAATTCCCCTTTCAAAGTTCTACAGCTTTTTTTTTCTTCCTAGTTATTTATTATTTTTATTTTGTTGCTTTTTTGTTTTTCAAGACAGGGTTTCTCTGTGTAGCCCTGGCTGTCCTGGAACTCACCCTATAGACCAGGCTGACCTCAAATTCAGAGATCTGCTTCTGTTTCCTGGGTACTGGGATTAAAGGGTATTAAAGGTATGCACCGCCACTACCCTGCTATTTTTTGGGTGTTTGAAGCAGGATTTTATTTTTTTTTAAAGATTTATTTATTTATTATGTATACAACATTCTGCCTCCATGTATGCCCGCACGCCAGAGGAGGGCGCCAGATCTCAGTACAGATGGTTGTGAACCACCATGTGGTTGCTGGGAACTGAACTCAGGACCTCTGGAAGAGCAGCCAGTGCTCTTAACCTCTGAGCTATCTCTCCAGCCCGAGGCAGGATTTTATATAGCCCAGGCTGACCTTAAATTTGCTTTGTAGCTAAGGATGACCTTTAAACTCCTAATCCACCTACAAGTGTGTGTGTGGCCGGGGGGGGGGTGGTTTGCAGGTGTGCATCACTATAGACAGGTCTCTGGACTTTTCTTTTTTTTTAATAATTATTTATTTATTATGTATACAATATTCTGTCTGTGTGTATGCCTGCAGGCCAGAAGAGGGCACCAGACCTCATTACAGATGGTTGTGAGCCACCATGTAGTTGCTGGGAATTGAACTCAGGACCTTTGGAAAAGCAGGCAATGCTCTTAACATCTGAGCCATCTCTCCAGGCCCCCTCTGTACTTTTCTAAGTTCTCAAAATAAAAACCTAATGGGATCCATGCAAACATGCCCAACTTACTCCTGAGAAAAGTACAAAAACAAATGGATGGAGAAAACGCAGTCTTTTTCAATAAATGATGCCATGGCACCTAGACATGTAGACACACAAAGAATGAACTTTAATTTATATCTCATATTTCATATCAGGTCAACTCCTGTAGCTCCTGGATGTTTTCAGAACCACAGTGATGCTCCAGCATTCTACTCACTTGGCCTCTGCAACACCTCAGACCAGCAACATGCCCTGGCGTGCTACCCTGGTCTCCTGGGCACTCAGTGCTTCTTTCTCACCCCTGTAGCATCAAATATCAGCTGGCATCCAGGCCACTGCGAGAAGTACTCTGGTCACCTGTAGCCAACCCAGACTGGACCCATCATAATCATTTATGTATGTGTACCGTGTGTATGCCTGGTGCCTACAGAGGCTGGAGAGGGCACTGTAACTCCTGAAACTGAAGGTGCAAGCAGCTATGATGTGGGTGTTAGAAAACAAACCCATATTCGACATTGTTATGGCATCTCCAATCGTGGTTCATTTGTCTCCCAGCTAGAAGCTACTTGGTGTCTAAATGCCCTTTAGGCTTCCTAGGAAAATTTCTAACATGGGTCAATGAAAATACTTATCTTGGGCTAAGGAGACAGTTCAATTATAAAATGACTGCTGTGCAAGCATGAGGACCTGAGGCTCATCACTCACTGCACACACAGAAAATGTCAGGGATAGAATTGAGCATGGTGGCATATGCCTTTAATCAGAGCACTCAGAAGGTACAGATAGAAGGATTTATGTGAGTGCAAGGTCAGACTGGTCCAGTCTACATAATGACTTCCAGGGTAGCCAGGGTTACAAACAGAGATTTAGTCTCAAAACAAAACAAAACAAAAAAGGCAGTGCCAGGGGACTTAGACATGTGAAGAGATGCGTACACATACATTTTTAAATTTTTAAATAATTATTTATATTTACGTGTATGGGTGTTTTGCCTGCATGCAAGCCTGTGTACTACACGAAAGCTGGTGTCTGAAGAAGTCAGAAAGGGATGTCAATTCCCTAGAACTGGAGTTTTAAATGGTTATGAGTTGATATGTAGGTACTTGGAATTTAACCCAGGTCCTCTAGAATAGCAGTCAATACTCTTTTTTTAACAGCTGAGCCATGTCTTTAGCCCCTTGTTTTTGTTTGAGGCAAGGCTTCACTATGCATCCCAAACTAGCCTCCAACTCACATTTATCCTTCTGCCTCAGTCTCCTAAGAGGTATGTACTACCACCAGGCCCAGCTTGAAGCACTGGTTATTTGTTTGGTTTTGGTTTTGTTCTTCCTTTCTTTTCTCCAGTGCTGAGAGTGAGAACTCTGAGGAAGTAACCTAATACCCACAGGTAGAGGCAGGAGCTTTACTGGTTTTAATTTGTTGTGGCAGAATACTCCTGAGTGTCAGAGGCTTTCAGCTCCTCTCCCAATAGTCTTGGCCAGAATTCTGCTTCAATGGAGTCCTTCCTGCCAGGCTAACCTTGTTGCCCAAATGGTCAGAGGCCAAGAGCCAGCAAATACATTCTCTCAAAGGGCTTGTTCCTACTTCCCCAGCTCCTTAGGGGCAAATCTACATTAAACGGGAGAGGGGGAGCATACTGGGTTGAACAGATGACTGTAGGCTGAAGGAGATGGTCTCTTAGGACCCCCACGCCCAGTCCTGTCTTTGGTCACCTACATCCAAGAGACACAACTCAAACTGGGTGAGTTCCTCTAATAATTGTTGGCTCTTTGTGACATCCTTGAAGCTCAGACAGCATTGGTGAGGACTGTGTCTTAGCGCAGTGCAGGAGCAAGTCTTGAAGCCAAACAGGGAACAGACCGACCATGCCCCACTACCTACAGGCACTGTCTTTATCATTTACAGACTAACTTCTGCCTGAACCTAGATCTATATTTGACTTTGGTAAGAGATGACCCTCAGCTGCATTCGCACCTTCAACACCCTGAGAACAGCCAACAACACATATAAGGTGCACAACCAGAAATAATGAGCATTCTTCTCCCAGGTGCAGAACCATTATTCCCATTATACCCATATAATAACTCAGACAAGCTGTGGCCCCACCATAACAAAGAGATAACACTTACTCTTGGGTCCTACACCCAGGGTCCCAGATATATGAAGGCAACTAACATCCAAGAACAGAAGACATTACAGCATATCATTAATGTCCCAACACTATTCACTCATGAATGACAGCATGACACCAATGCTGAAAGGCATATCTACTCACAGAAAAGAGCATGCTGGTGCCAGACATGTTGGTGCATGACTTTAATCTCAACACTCGGGAGGCAGAGGCAGGCAGATCTCTGTGTGTTTAAGGTTAGCCTGTTCTACAAAACAGTTCCAGGACAGCCAAGGCTACACAGGGAAACCCTGAATCAAGAAAATCAGAAAGGATACACAGAGAAACAAAAAAAGGCAAAAGCAAAACAAAACAAAAAAGCATGCTGTTGATATCTTGATCTTGTCTACCTATGGACGATATCTACCACCCATTCATGTTATGATGCATACCCATTCATGAAAGGCAATGACATGTCTGGATTCTGATTGTGTCCATCTTATTAGATCACCATGACATTGACACCAATGTACCTTTCACTACATACACATTCCCTTTGGGGACAAGAGACTAGTTTCACAAGATAACTTCTCTTCCAAGAGTTGTAACGTTTCACACTAGGCTTCAGAACTACAGAAGATCCAGTGAAGAAGGTACCAAAAGGGTGAGAGGGAATATCCCTCACTCTATTTACCATCTGTATAAAATGGAAAACACCGGCCTACACACAAGATCTTGGACATATCCATACTACATACATACAGCTACTTACAAAACAAGTGCCTCACCTCTGCACCTAAAGCGAAGAATATCCTGTGAACTGCAATACACATCAGTCACCAGCAGCTACCAAAATCTCTTCATCTCCTTCATGTAAAATCAGGAACTCAGCCTCTACATCCACCTGTGAGGATCACAATCACCGGCACCCTCCACCAGTAAGTACCTCAGTCAGTCAGATGTTAGAACCCTTGGAGGCAGGTGCAGGTGACATTAGAAGCCTGCCATTAATTGTGGACCTACTTTGCAGCATGATTGAGCTGGGTACCACTAACTGAAGCTCCATAAACCCCACAGGATATTAAGACATGAAAAGATGGGAGAATAAGTCACTAGGAGACAAGGAATGTGCACTTCTCATCTGTTTAGGAGGTTGATCACATGGGCTTAATCCCCAGAAGGCATTATGTTTATTCTTATAATTTGCTGATACACCCCCTTTGAACAGCATCAAATGTTCTTTATAATCAAGAAGTAGGGGCAAAGAGGGTACATGGCCGACATACTCTGCATTGATACAAATACAGTAGATGGGATGATTACAACTTGCCCAACAAAAGTGACCTTGAAGAATTCTGTCCCAATTTTTTGTTAACCACCGAGTCACCGTTTATTCCTTATAAAGCAGAAACGACAATGGTCAGCAAGGTGGGTAGCATGGCCTTTAATTACAGCACTTGGGAGGCAAAGGCAGGATGATCTCTGTGGGCTAATGCCAGTCTGGTCTACACAGAGAGTTCCAGGTAAGCTATAGTTACATGGAAAGATGCTACCTAAAATTTATTTGTTTTTTGTTTTTTTTTTGTTTTTCGAGACAGGGTTTCTCTGTAGCTTTTGGTTCCTGTCCTGGAACTAGCTCTTGTAGTCCAGGCTGGCCTCGAACTCACAGAGATCCGCCTGCCTCTGCCTCCCAAGTGCTGGGATTAAAAGCGTGCGCCACCACCGCCCGGCATGCTACCTAAAATTTAAAAAGTAAAGGAAGAAGGGAGGGACAATGGCAGACTCTGTAGGACTTCTGAGCATCTTAGTGAATAATACTCACAATGCTTGGGAAGGGTTCAGCTTGCAAAGCAGAAGAACCTCAACATAGACTACACTATCTCTGGCCCAGTATCCCACATGTCAGTTGGAAGGAGAAAGGGGTGAGGTTGGCTACTGGTCACAGCTAAACCACACATGCAAAAGATTCTGAAGTCAGAACAACAGATCCATGAGCTCAAAGTACTGGTAATTCTACTATGGTTCTACAGAAGAGAAAGGGGGGAAGTGAGAGCCATGTCTGACATCGTATCCTCTCTACCCCAATTTCTACACATTCCAGTGTTGATCAAATCAGCAAATACTTAAAGTAACTGCTACTGAGCATGCAAAATAGCTTAGATGGTAAAGTGCCTGCTGCCAATCTACTTAATCATTAAACACATGTGGCAGGAAAGAATGACTAATGCAAGTTGTTCTCTAATGTCAAATATGGGCCATGCATGACATATGTGTACACGCACACACACGCACGCGCGCGCACACACACACAAATAACTAAACCGATAAAATACAGGTAGCAGTCAGGCAATGGTGGTGCACCCCTTTAATCCCAGCATTCAGAAGATAGAGGAAGAGAGATCACCATGAGTTCAAGGCCAGCATGGTCTACAGAGCAAGTTCCAGAACAGCCAGAGCTACTTACTACATACAGAGAGATCCTATCTCAAAAAACAAAAGTTTACACCAATACACAGCCATCCCACTTTTTAAAAATCCCACTATTTAAACCTCACTTCATCAGTTAGAGTGCTTCTTTATCAGATTTTTGTACACCTAAAGAAGTATTCTGAAACCCTTTAATGTGTCCAGGCTTTCATGTAAGGATCTTGAGGAAATCTGATGGAAGCTGTGTAATCACTCAGGTCCAAGCAGAAAGAAAAGGGGTCTCTAGTTTTCAGACTTCACAGCTTTTGAGCCCTCACTAGCAAGTCCTATCTATGTGTGGTTGTACAGAGCTTTCTCCTTCAAATTCCTCTTGGCATACAGTAGCCCATAGTTTTGACTTTGATGTTAAGAGATGCACAAAAGACATACATTTGCGGCATAAAAGGAAAAGTGAAAGTAAAGAGGTTTCTATCCTTAGCAGCCAGAGATAACACCATATGGCCTGGATTCCTCTAGATTTATCTTAATATATACATAATCTAGTTTTTAATTCAGCAGTGAGATTAAAATCTGTATTATCCACTACATGTACCTCAAACTCATAGAGATTGGCTGCCTCTGCCTCGCAACTACTAGGATTAAATTTGTGCAACACAATGGCTAAGCCCAATTTTCTTTTCTTTTCACGTTTAGTTTTTTAAATATTTATTTATTTATTATGTATACAATATTCTGTCTGTGTGTATGCCTGAAGGCCAGAAGAGGGTACCAGACCCCATTACAGATGGTTGTGAGCCACCATGTGGTTCCTGGGAATTGAACTCAGGACCTTTGGAAGAGCAGGCAATGCTCTTAATCTCTGAGCCATCTCTCCATCTAGCCCTCTTTTCTTTTTCTTTTTTCTTTTAAGATTTATTTATTTATTATGTATACACATTCTGCCTCCATGTATGCCCGCACGCCAGAAGAGGGCGCTAGATCTCATTACAGATGATTGTGAGCCACCATGTGGTTGCTGGGAATTAAACTCAGGACCTCTGGAACAACAGCTAGTGCTCTTAACCACTGAGCTATCTCTCCAGCCCCTAGGCCCAATTTTCTTATGATGAGCAAAGGTCCTCAAGAGAATGAGGTAAGAAACCCTGAGTTGTACAAGAATGGGAAGCACACACATACAACACATATACACCAAGGCTTCAGTTGTGTCTCATGTAGAGACACTATGTTCCTGAGAGGGATGCAATTTTCAGTCACAGGCACCTCATAAAAAAACTTCTATGACAAATGACCTTTCACCACCAACTTCATGTTTCCATGGGTGTCACACCAGACCTCCTCTAACTGGCTTGTCACACGTCTTTTCCTCTGAATTCTCATGTTTAAAAAAATGTTTTAAAACCCAGGTATGGTGGTATAAACTTGTAATTCTAATACTCAAGAGTCAGAGAGAGGACGATTGCTGGAAGACCAAGACCAGCCTGGGATACACAGTGAGTTTCAGGCTAACCAGGGCCAGAAAAAAAAGGCACTACCTCAAAAAAAAAAAAGGTGGAAGATATCATAATATAGGGTCCAGGATCTATAATTCAAGCTCTCTAAATAGTGAAAATGAAAAGGAACAAAAGTATCAAAAAAAACCATGACAGAGAGAACATATTATCAAAACAACCCATAACTGAAAGACAAGTTTCTTCTTCGCAGTGAGAGAAGCCTCAGAGGGAAAAGCCTGCAATATTATGAGAGAATGCTAACAACAAAGAACACATTCAAGAAGATCCTACGGGTAAGGCAGTAAGTAAGGTAGGCATGCAGCTCAGTGGAAGAGTGCCTATTAAGCACGTATATGGCCCCAGATTCAATACCCAGCACCTTAAAGAAAACAAGAAAGCCAAGTGTGGTAGCTGACATATGTAATATTATTCAGGTGGAATCAAGATGATCTCTGTTAAGTTTGAGGCCAGCCTGGACAGAGCTTGAGTCCCAGGCTAATCTGGGCCACATAGCAAGACTTTGCAAAAACAAAACAAAACAAAAAACCATCACCATTGATGGGGGAGAGTCTTCTGTTTTGTGTTAATTTCATTGGTTAAATAAAGAGACTGCCTTGGCCCTGATAGGACAGAAAATTAGGTAGGTGGAGTAGACTGAACAGAATTCTGGGAGAAAGAAGCCGAGTCAGGCAGTTGCCATGATTCTCCCACTCCAGACAGACGCAGGTTAAGATCTTTCCTGGTAAGCCAGCTCGTGGTGCTACACAGAATATTAAAAATGGGTTAGATCAATATGTAAGAGCTAGCCAATAAGAGGCTGGAACTAATGGGCCAGGCAATGTTTAAAAGATTACAGTTTCCTTGCAATTATTTCGGTATAAGCTAGCCGTGCGGGCGGCCGGGTGACAGGAACATAGCCTGCCGCTCCTATCACTACACACCATCCTGGGAAAACAAGTCATAACCACAGAATGGTTTAGATCAACTCCAGCAAAAAGGCAAAAACCTGAGAGCCTTTCCACCCAATTAAACCCTCCTTAACTAGGCTCCACAAAAAATGTTTGACAACCGGGCAGTAGTGGTACATGCCTTTATTTAATCCTAGCACTCGGGAGGCAGAGGCAGGTGGATCTCTGTGAGTTTGAGGCCAGCCTGCAAAGCAAGTTCCAGGACAGCAGGACTACACAAAGAAATCCTGTCTTAAAAAACCAAAAAAGAAAACAGGTTTGATAACTTTGCACAGAACATCAGTAGTATCACACACATATTACTAACCCAATACCCAGTAGTACCACAGCAATGACCACAGCACAGCATAACACAGTGTCTCAAGAACACAGCATCCAGGACCACCCAAACTGCTAACACTGTGCACCCAGACCACAATTCTGGATACCACACACACTACCACAAACCAAGGCAACACAGCACCTAGTACTCAGAACCACAAAATGCTAAGGGAACTCTTTTTTTTTTTTTTGGTTTTTCGAGACAGGGTTTCTCTGTGGCTTTGGAGCCTGTCCTGGAACTAGCTCTGTAGACCAGGCTGGTCACAGAGATCCACCTGCCTCTGCCTCCCGAGTGCTGGGATTAAAGGCGTGCGCCACCATCGCCCGGCTAAGGGAACTCTTTAAGCTAGAGTAGGAACACAGAAGGCTTTGGGAAACAGGTCTTCAGGGAAAACTAGTTTATCACTTATGTATTATAGTGCATAGTACACTTTAAACTAGTGAAGAATGTTAAGAAGTTTCACAAAGAGACTAGAAAAATGGCTCAGCAGTTTAAAGCACTTATTTATTTATTTATTTATTTATTTTTTGGTTTTTCGAGACAGGGTTGGAGCCTGTCCTGGAACTAGCTCTTGTAGACCAGGCTGGTCTCGAACTCACAGAGATCCGCCTGCCTCTGCCTCCCGAGTGCTGGGATTAAAGGCGTGCGCCACCACCGCCCGGCTGAGCACTTATTCTTGTAAAGAACCGAAATTCAATTTTCCCGGCACCCACATGGAAATTATAACTCCAGTTCCAGGGGAATCCGATGCTCTCAGGCTCGCAAAGGCACCAGGCACTCACAGATTTTATGTGTATGCATACATGCAGGCAAAACACCTATACATTAAAATAAATTTTAAAAGGGGAGAGCTAGAAAGATGACTTAGCAGTAAAGAACTCTTACTGCTCTTGCAGAGGACTACAGTGTATTCCCAGAACCTATGTCAAGTGGCTCAAAACCACCTGTAACTCCACCTCTAGAGATCTAACACCTTAGACCTCCTTGGGTATGCACACATATACAGAGACAATTTTAAATAAATAACTAAAATTAAAATCTTAGAGAGCAATGGTTCAGAGGTTAAAGCACTGACTACTCTTCCAGAGACCCCGGGGTTAGATTCCTAGCATCCACATATACATGGTGCACAAACATACATGTAACAAAATGCTCATACACATAAAATCACAGTTTCTCTGTGTAACAGCCCTGGCTGTCCTGGAACTCGCTCAGTAGACCAGGTGGCTTTGAACTCAGAGATCCACCTGCCTCTGCCTCCCCCGTGTTGGGATTAAAGGTGTGCACCACCACCACCTGGCTAAAATATTATTTTTTAAGGATTTATTTATTTTTATGTGCATTGATGTTTTGCCTGTATGTAAGTCTGAGTAAGGGTGCCAGATCCCCTGCAACTGGAGTTACAGACAGTTGTGAGCTGCCATGTGGGTGCTGGGAATTGAAGCTGGGTTTTCTGGAAGAACAGCCAGTATTAACTGTTGAGCCATCTCTCCAGCCCAAATAATAATATTTTAATTAAAAAAAAAATCTGAAGCCGGGCAGTAGTGGAGCACGTCTTTAATCCCAGCACTTGGGAGGCAGAGGCAGGTGGATCTCTGTGAGTTCAAGGCCAGCCTGGTGAATTCCAGGACAGTCAGGGCTACACAGAGAAACCCTGCCTCTAAAAAAACAAAATAAATAAATAAAAGTCTAAGGGTTGCTTATATAGTCTCAGAAACAGTGAAGACCCAGTGATCTGACCACTGGGTGGTGGGATGGTAAATGTAGAGGACTTCTTTCAGACTAACCATGAGGCAACTACACAGTATGCCAGTTCTAATCTGAATAAAGCATGTTCTTAAGGGATTTTAAGCAATGGAGAGAGGACCCACCTGTGGGGGGTCTGTAGTGCCCTATCTAAAAATATCATTCAGTGGAGTGCAGCTATACTTGGAACAGAAGAGACGCTCTATAAAGCAACACTTTCTAAAGTAATAATAGAATTTCTAAAGAATAACCAAATAAACAATTATTAGGTAGGTTTTTGTTTGTTTTGATTTTTCAAGACAAGATTACTGTGTCCTGGCTGCCTTGGAACTCACTCTGCAGACCTGGCTGGCCTCAAACTCACAGATATCTGCTTGCCTCTGCCTCCCCAGTGCTGGGACTAAAGGTGTGAGCTACCATCCAGCAGAACTATTAGGTTTTTTTTTAATCCAAATATGTTTTATGCAATTGTGTACACCCATGGTAACAGGCTTACATAGTCTTCAAAGCTTATGAATTCCAACATATAATACATCTTCTATCTTAATTTCAGTTCAATCTCTGATGAATGAACCAAATACAAAAAGTCCAGCCAATAGCCAGGCAGCACAGTTTTATCAAGAAAAAGAGAGAGAGAGAGAGAGAGAGAGAGAGAGAGAGAGAGAGAGAGAGAGAGAGAGAGAGAGAGAAGAGTTTTAGTCACTATTTAGCAAAATTGAAACGATTCATAATTAAACAACTGGTCTATTAATATTTGCTATCACTGCTTTAATATAGTTTACCTCTCAAAAGAAAGGCAAGAAAGTGTCAGAGTCACAGGCAAGAGTCACAGGTGTGAAGGATTCTAAAGAGAAATAAAAAGAAAAAAATCCTTCAGTTTAGAACCTACAAAAGCTTGTGTGTGTTGATTAAACTACTGCTTTTTGTATGATGTGAACTAAAGTTATTGGCACATAAATTTGTAATATATCCTGTTTGTATTTTTTCTAAGAATATAATGCTGACGTATTTTGTTGCTTTTATTTTATAAAATATGTATGGGTGTTCTGTGTGTGAGTATGTTTGTGTGCTACTTGAGAGCCTGGTGCCAATGGAGACCAGAAAAGGGAGTTGGATACCCTGGGACTGGAGTTACAGAAGTTGTGAGCTACTGGTGATGGAAAGGAACCTGGATTATCTGTAAAAGCAGCCAGTGCTCTCAATCACTGAGTCATCTCTCCAGACTCATGCTAGTGTGCTTAGTATCAGAATAAACATTTTATAGTGGCTGGGAAAAAATGGCTCAGCAACTAAAGAGCAGTCACTGCTCTTACAGAAGACTCAAGCTCAGTTCCCAGCACCCACATTAGATAGTTCACAACACCTATAACTCTAGTTCCTGAGTATCTGACATTCTCTCTGGCCTCAACAGGCACCTATAGTCATGTATCTTTTATTCTCTGGCATAGTCACACACATAAATAAAAATAAATCTCATCTGTGTGTGTGTGTAAAATCTATACTTTTTTCAAGTATTGAATGTCTTACTTTTAAATTCTTTATTTAGAGACAGGTCTCACTATGTACACCAGACCAGTCTTAGATTCACAAAGATCCAACTGCATCTGCTTCCCTAGAGCTGAGATTAAAGGCATACACACTACTCACCACCTTGGCAAGTTATTCCTTTAAATTTTTGTTTGTTTTGTTTTTTGAGACAGGGTTTCTCTGTATAACCTTGGCTGTCCTGGAATTCTCTGTAGACCAGTCTGGCCTCGAACTCAGAGATCTACCTACTTCTGCCTACATAGTGCTGGGATTAAAGGCATGCATCACCATACTCTTTTAATTTAAATATAAAAAGGTACTTAGGTTTTTAAAAACGTAAGTATTGTATTAATGCTGTTAAAAACACATAACTTCAAGTCGGGTGGTGGTTAGCGGTGGGAGGATCCCTGTAAATCTGAGGCCAGGCTAATCTACTTAACAAATTCCAGGACAGCCAAACTAAATAAAGATCCTGTCTCAACAGCAGTGGTATTATACTTCTTTAATCCCAGAACTCAGAAGGCAGAGGTAAGCTAATCTCTGAGGCCAGACTGGTCTACATAATGAGTTTCAGGACAGTCAGGGCTACATAGAGAAACTCTGTGTTGTATGTGTGGTAGAGGAGAGGAGGGAGTAAGATACATAAAATGTAGAGGATGGGTGCATGCACAAAATGAATAAATGAATGAATAAATTTAATAAAATACAGGCCTCCTGTAACTTTTTGTTTGTTTAGTTTTGACTTTTTTTTAAAGATTTATTTATTTATTATGTATACAACATTCTGCCTCGATGTATGCCCACATGCCAGAAGAGGGCGCCAGATCTCAGTACAGATGGTTGTGAGCCACCATGTGGTTGCTGGGAATTGAACTCAGGACCTCTGGAAGAGCAGCCAGTGCTCTTAACCTCTGAGCTATCTCTCCAGCCCCTAGTTTTAACTTTTTAAGACAGGGTGTCACTCTGTTGACCAGTGTAGTCTTGAGCAGGAAGCAATACTGTCTCAGTCTCCCAAGTGCTAGGATGACATTAAAGTTATATCTAAGTCATTAACCTTTATTTTATTTCATGTATATGGGCATCTTGCCTACATATATGTCTGAGCATCATGTGCATGCCTGGTGTTCATAGAGGCCAAAAGAGGGCATCAGATCCCCCTAGAACTGGAGTTACAAATATTGTAAGCTGTGAGAGCTGGGAATTGATCCCAGGTCCTCTGGAAGAGCCATCTCTCAGTCTTCTGAATTTTTTTAAGAATGTACTTTTTATACTGGGGAAATAGCTCAAAAGTTAAAGCATTTGTTCACAAAAGTGAGAGAAAAAGTTCAGATCGCCAGAGCATATGTAAATGTCAAGTGGATGTAACAGACTGCCTATATTCTTAGTGTTTCGAAGGCAGAGACAGGGGATCCTTAGAGAAGCTGGCTAGTCAAACTAGCTGTACTGGCAAACTCTGGGTTCAACTGAGAGATTGAGCCTCAATGAGTAAGGTTAAAAACCAATCAAGACTCTCGATATCAATCTCAGGACTCTACATGCATGCAGACACATGCAAACATACACACACAGAAGAAAAAAAAACATACTTTTAAATTATAAACACATATTTGAGAAATAGGGCTAGAGAGATGGCTCAGCAGTTAAGAGCACTGGCTGCTCTTCGAGAGGTCCTGAGTTCAAATCCCAGCAAACACATGGTGGCTCACAACCATCTCTAATGGGATCTGATGCCATTAGTTAGTGCTCTTAACCTCTGAGCCATCTCTCCAGGCCCCTGCACTCATTTTCTAGGCTTGCCAATGACACTTATATAGAAGGCTGGGACTGGGGTGTAGAGATGGGGAAGACAACGGCTTTGACCCATGCGTAAAATGTCTAGCACCACAAAAAGATGCTTAAGTACTAGGGGACTAGCTCAGATTTGGGTTTTTTTTTTTAATTGTTTTGTTTTTCAAGACAGGTTTTCTCTGTGTAGCAGCTCTGGCTGTCCTGGAACTTGCTTTGTAGCCCAAACTGGCCTCAAACTCACTAGGAAGTAGATTCCCCTGCATCTACTTCCTGAGTGCTGAGATTAAAGGTGTGTGTCACCATGCCTGGCTGGGTAGGAAGCTACCCATATTTAATGTCAGATAGCTGCATAACCCACAGAAGCAACTGAAGAGACACCTGAATCCTGAATGCTTCTGTAGATCACATACTTTTTGGAATTATCACACACTTTTTGAATTTTTTTTTTAACTTTTTAAAAAAATTTATTTATTATGTTTACAGTGTTCTGCCTGCATGCGTACCTGCTCCCCAGAAGAGGGCACCAGATCTCATTATAGATGGTTGTGAGCCACCATGTGGTTGCTGGGAATTGAACTCAGGACCTCTGGTAGAGCAGTCAGTGCTCTTAACTGCTGAGTCATCTCTCCAGCCCCACATTTTTTGAAATTCTTGACTCTAAGAGGGCTCTATGACTCACAAATAGTGGGTTCTTACTGGTGAGATACAGTGGGAAAAGCAAAGCTATTTCCTCCCACACAAGGTCACAGAGCCTTAGACTGGACAGGGTTGAAGAAGAACTGTCAGGATCAGATTAACCAACTCCCATAACTCAGCCACAACCAAGAGCTGCAGGGTAAACTAATATATATGAAATCCAGACTGTAGAAAAATTGACAGCATCAGAAAGCACAGGCCAAACTTGAATTTTCTTTTTCTTTTTTTCTTTTTTGAGACAAGGTTTCTCTGTGTAAGAGCCCCGGCTGTCCTGGAATTTGCTCTATAGACCAGGCGGGCCTTGAACTTACAGATCCACCTGCCTCTGCCTCCTGAGTGTTGGGATTAAATCATGTGCCACCACACTCAGTCCAAACTTGAATTTTCACAACTGACTCCCACATTGACACAATGACAGAGTCACCAAGCATCTGACCTCCAGGAGAGACCATATTGATGCCACAATGAAATGCACACACTCCAACAAATTGTGCTGAATACATAAACCTTGCTCTCTTTAAACACTGCTGTGGGTAAAAGCCAAGCTAACATGGTTTACACAGACAGCTTCATAAAATGTTCAATTCTGTGTTGTCTGTCAGTGCTTCCCATTCATAAACCCACAAAGCAGTAGTATGTACAGCATCACAAGGCCTAGGAGTTCAGGACTGGAGCTGATCCCCATCTCTCTGTCTGACTTCTACCCACAGCACTTCATGAATACCATGGAGTTCTGTCAGACTGTAGAGCTTTGTAGGGCAAAAGCAGGGAAGGCCACCTCTTGACAGGCATGTACATATACAGATAGTATGGTGGGCACATTAGGGCTCATAGGATGTCTCTGCAGCATTGGTAGAAGAGATGGTATTTTCATGAACTGCTCTGCCAGCTGGGTCACGGTGAGGGCGCACGCCTTTAATCCTAGCTCTTGAGAGGCAGAGACAGTTGGATCTCTCAGTTCGAGGCCAGCCTGGTCTACACAGTGACTTCCAGGATAGCCATAGCAACACAGAGAAACTCTGTCTCAAGGGAAAAAAAAATGCTGTGAAATTGTGAAAGCAGAACTTTGTCAGAGGGCTCCTGTGGTGACCCAGCAGGAGAGCAGTGAGAAGAGCAAGGAGAGATTTGAATCAACACCTCTGTACATAGTAGGACCAGGGCTACTGTTGACTGATGAGGGTAGGTGAGGCATGGATGATCCTGCCACTTTTGATATAAAAAAGCTTAAAAGAACAAGTTGGGCAGAGGAAGACCTAGTGTTGGAATTCTCAATGTGTCATCCTCATCATGTGCAATCCACAGGTGTCTACAGTATCTAACAGAAGTTTTCTTCAGGAGGCTAAATGCCCAGGTAGAGAGACTGAAACCCACAGGTATCTGGTGGGAATCTGAGCACCTGCCACTCATTATCTATGGCTTCTCCACGACACCTCATTCTACAGGTCCTTATTTCATCTCTCCATTTAATAGGCAAGTCCTGCAAATTCTCCACTGTCACAACACAGTAAGAAGGAAGTCAATTCCACAAACTACAGTCTGGGAGCTTATTAAGCTAGAATTTCTTTCTTTTTTGGTTTTTCAAGACAGAATTTCTACGGGTAGCCCTGGCTATCCCAGAACTCAATTTATAGACCAGGCTGGTCTCACATAGTCCACTGAGACTAAGGGCATGTACCACCATCACCCCCAGCTTAAGCTAAAGTTTCAAAATTCACCATGAACCTAATTCCTTATTATTATTACATTTTTATTTATTTGTATGTGGGTGAGTGTGTGCCATCGTGTGTTTGCAGATATCAAAAAGAACAACTCATAGACGTCATTTCTCTCTATTACTATGTGGATCCCAGGGATGGAACTCAGATCTCAGATCCTCAGGCTCAGAGGCAGTCTCTCTTAACTACTGATTCATCTCACCATCCCCAAACAAAACTAACGTTCTCTCTCCCTCTCTTTATTTGACTTTCTCAAGCCAGGCATAGTGGCCCACACTTTTAATTCCAGCACTCTGGAAGCAGAGACAGGCAGATTTCTGTGAGTCTGAGGCCAGCCTGGTCTACAGAGCGTGAATTACTTCCAGAACAGAATCCAGGGCTGTTACACAGAGAAACTCTACTTCAAAAGAAGAAAAAAGAAAAAGAAAAAAAAAAAGACAGGCTCCCTCAGTGTAGACCAGGCTGGCCTTGAACTCAGAAATCCTTCTGTCTCTGCTGGGATTAAAAGTGTAAGCACATCAAAACAATTTAAAGGGAAAAGGTAGTTCTACTTACTAGCTCAGAAATGATTTTTACATTTTCATTGAATATCCACAAACAAAAAACACATTGTTTGAGTGCTGCCTAGATGACTCGGTTAGTAAAGGTACTTATGGAACAAGCCTGGCAATCTAAGTTCAAACCCCCAGAGTCACACAATGCTGGGAAGAACTGACTCCAGAAAGCTGTTCTTTGACATACACACACCATGTGTGCATGCATACACAAATAATAACAACACTTAGGTTGAGGGAGAGGGAGTGAAGGGATGGGATGGCTCAGCAATTAAAGAGAATACACTGTCAGACTTTAATCCCAACTCTCAGAAGGTAGAGGCAGGTAGATCCCTGTGAGTTTGAGGCCAATTTGTTCTACAAAGTTCCAGGATCTGGGCTGGAGAGATGGCTCATTGGTTAAGAGCACAGAACTGGCTACTCTTTCAGAGGACCCAGGTTTAGTTCCCAGAACTCACATGGCAGCTCACAACTGTCTGTAACTCCAGTTCCAGGGGATCTGACACTAATGCACATAAACTAAAATTAATTACTATAAAAACTTTTTGGGGGTCGGGCAGTGTTGGCACACACCTTTAATCCTGGCACTCGGGAGGCAGAGACAGGTGGATCTCTGAGTTCGAGGCCAGCCTGATCTACAGAGACAGACTCCAAAGCTACAGAGAAACCCTGTCTTGAAAACCTCAAACAAACAAAACAAAATCCCCAAAAACAAAAATTAAAAAAAAAAAAAAACAGTTTTTGGATCTGGATCAAATAAAGTGTATATCCCATGAGAACTTAACATCAGGGCTACTCATTGACCTCCATACCAAGTATTTCTTAGTAACAACCCAGGGAGAAATATGGGTTCCAAAAGGGCCCAGAAAGCTACCCAGTCACTCAGGATCAGAGTCTCATCCTGATAACGCAAATCTGTATACTAAAACTGTCTAGAAGAGTCTCCAGTTTTCTCATTATGAGGTCATCTAATAAGAGTTCATTATAGCCCACGCCTATAATCTCAGCACTTGGGAAGCAAAGGCAGGCCAGGCAGATCTCAGTGAGTTCATGGCTAGCCTGGTCTACACCTGTCTGGGGGGGGGAGGGGGAAGGGGAGTTCACTTCAGAGAACCATCCAGACATCTGGAAAATGATAGGAATGGCAATGGGAACTTGCTGTCTCCCTCAGCCCCATGCCCAAAGGCAACAGCAAGAGAATACAGAAGGGCTGCAAGGAGGCCAGACTAAAATATGAACTGTCTTTGCCACAAATAACCATGAACAGACAGTACCATAGGTCAAGTTAGTCTAAGACATCTTTGTACCTGTGTCTTCAAATTCAGGCTCAGGGGCTGGAGAGATGGCTCAAAGGTTAAGAGCACTGACTGCTCTTCCAGAGGTCCTGAGTTCAATTCCCAGCAACCACATGGTGGCTCACAAGCATCTATAATGATACTTGGTGCCCTCTTCTGGCCTGCAGGTGTACATGCAGGCAGAACGCTGTATACATAATTAATAAATAAATCTTAAAAAAAAAGAATTCAGGCTTAGAAGACTACACCTTCCTCTGAAACTAAATAAATCTCTCATAGCTTCTTAGCCTTTTGGCTAAGATCAAGTGAAACTAGATGCTCTCACTGGAGCCTCAAATCATGATGCAAAACTAACCTTCGGAACTTTGCACCTATTGGGTGCTTCCTCTTACAATTTCTTTTTTCTTTTTTTGTTTTGTTATTGACTTCTTTTTTTTGTTTTGTTTTGTTTTTCGAGACAGGGTTTCTCTGTAGCTTTGGAGCCTGTCCTGGAACTCCCTTGGTAGACCAGGCTGGCCTCGAACTCACAGAGATCCGCCTGTCTCTGCCTCCCAAGTGCTGGGATTACATGAGTGCACCACCACCGCCCGGCTTGTTATTGACTTCTTAAGCCATCACCAGAAACAGTCAATAAACTGACAGGTGTAACAGTTCCTCAAGCAAACTCCAAGAGGGCTGGAGAGCAAGGGCTGGTCATCGTGTCTAAAAGATCTGTTTTCTGAGTGGAGAGGGCTGTGTGGCAGGAACCCAGCCAAGCTCTCGCTGTTAATGGCATCCAAAGTCCACTCAATGTCAATGGTACCAGCAACCAAGCCTGACCAGGAGTATACTACTGGGCTGGCCCAGAAAGACATAGGAAAATATCTAGGAGACTCTACTATGTACAGCAAAGGACACAAATAACAAGAATGCTAAAAGTAGCAAACATGTATGAAAGAGAGCATTTGGGAAGTTGAGGTTAAAACTAGCAGCCAAATGGCTCAAACCTGCTCATTAAGACCTGACAAATGAAACCCAGACCAATTTCAAATGACACTTGTGGGTCAGGCTAACCTACCAAGGAGAGTAATACCCATGCCTGCCAGTTAATGTGTCACGATACCTGGGCCTAAGAGCCAAACTGCCAGGATCCTAATTCCTACCTGTTAAAACTATGGGGCTGCAGAGATGGTACATCAGGCTCACAAGCATCTGTTAATTCTAGTTCCAAAAAATTCTATACCCTCTTCTGACCTCTGAGAGTACCTTCCTACATGTGGTATACATTCATACACTTACGCCCACACACAAACACATAAAACAGTAAGTCTAAAAAATGAAAATCAATGCCCAGCAAAATTCTTCACAGACCTTGAAAGAACAATACTCAACTTCATATGGAAAAGCAAAAACCCAGGACAGCCAAAACAATCCTGTACAAAAAGGAACTTCTGGAGGCATCACAATCCCTGACTTCAAACTCTACTACAGAGCTACAGAACTAAAAACAGCCTGGTACTGGCATAAAAACAGACAGGAGGACTAATGGAACCAAATTGAAGACCCAGATATCAATCCACACACCTATGAACACCTGATTTTTTGACAAGCAAAAAATATAAAATGGAAAAAAGAAAGCATATTCAACAAATGGTGCTGGCTTAACTGGATAGCAGCATGTAGAAGAATGAACATAGACCCATTTCTATCACCATGCACAAAACTCAAGTCCAAATGGATCAAAGACCTCAACATAAAACCAACCACACTGAACCTTACAGAAGAAAGTGAGAAGTATGCTTGAATGCACTGGCACAGGAGACTACTTCCTAAATATAACCCCAGCAGCACAGACACTGAGAGCACAACAGGACCTCCTGAAACTGAGAAGCTTCTGTAAAGCAAAGGACATGGTCAACAAGACAAATCGGCAGTCTACGGAATGGGAAAAGAATTTCACCAACCCCACAATGGACAGAGGACTGATCTCCAAAATATACAAAGAACTCAAAAGAGTGATCATCAAAAGAACAAATAATCCAATACAAAAATAGGGTACAGACCTAAACAGAAAACTCTCAACAAAGGAATCTAAAATAGCTGAAAGACACTTAAGGAAATGCTCAACATCCTTAGTCATCAGAGAAATACAAATCAAAACAACTCTGAGTGAGATTCCATCTTACACCTATAAGAACGCCCAAGATCGGGGCTGGAGAGATGGCTCAGAGGTTAAGAGCATTGCCTGCTCTTCCAAAGGTCATGAGTTCAATTCCCAGCAACCACATGGTGGCTCACAACCATCTGTAATGGGGTTTGGTGCCCTCTTCTGCCCTTCAGGCATATACACAGACAGAATATTGTATACATAATAAATAAATTAATTAAAAAAAAAAAGAACGGCCAAGATCAAAAACACTAATGACAACTTATGCTGGAGAGGTTGTGGGGTAAAGGGAACACTCCTGCATTGCTAGTGGGAGTGCAAGCTGGTACAGCCCCTTTGGATATCAGTATGGCAATTCCTCAGAAAATTAGGAAACAACCTACCTCAAGACTCAGCAAAACCACTTTTGGTATATACTCAAAGGATATTCAACCCTACCACAAGAACATGTGCTTAACTATGTTCACGACAGCATTGTTTGTTATAGCCAGAACCTGAAAACAACCTAAATGCCCCTTGACTAAAGAATGGATAAGGAAAATATGGTGCATTTATACAATGAAGAATGTGTATAAATGTATACATTTATACACAGGAGAAAACAATAATGACATCTGGAAATTTGTGGACAAACGGATGGATCTGGAAAGTATCGTACTGAGTGAGTAACTCAAACCCAGAAAGACAAATATCATATGTACTCACTCTTAAGTGGCTTTTAGACATAAAGCAAAGAAAAACCAGCCTACAATTCACAATCCCAGAGAACCTAAACAACAATGAGGACCCTAAGAGAGACATACATGGATCTAATCTACATGGAAAGTAGAAAAAAAACAGGATCTCCTGAGTAAATTGGGAGCATGTGGACCATGGGAAGAGTAGAAGGGAAGGGAAGGGGAGGGGAGGGAAAGGGAGAGGAAAAAATATATACCTCAATAAAAACAATAAAAAAATGAAAATTAAAACAAAACAATGCAAAAACACCGTAGCTGTCAAGTCTTTGAGTAAAGGAGCTAGCTTAGCTGCCAGGGATGCCAATCTGAGTTCAATTCCCAGGATCCATGTGGTAGAGGGAGAGAACAGACTCTTGCAAGTTGTCCTCTGACCTTCACATGTGCACATATACACAAACACAAAGACATAAATAAAATGAAACAACAATAACAAACTATTGGTAAGTGGATATGGAGACACTTAATATTCCAGTACTTGGGAGGATGAGATAGGATTGCTGAGTTCAAGACCACTTGGCTAACAGGAGGGCTTGAGAAATGGCAGGAAGCTCAAGAGATGGCTCAGCAGTTAAGAGCACACTGACTGCCTTCCAGAGGACCCGGGTTTAATTCCCAGCACCAACATGGCAGCTCACAGCCATCTGTAACTCAAGTTCCAGGGGACCCAACATCCTCATACAGATATAATTCAGGCAAAACACTAATGCACATAAAATAAAAATAAACTAAAAAGAGTGCCAGGTGTGGTGGTGCGTACCTTTAATCCCAGCGTTTGGGAAGCAGAAGCAGGTGGATCTCTCTGAGTTCAAGGCCAGTCTGATCTACAAAGTGAGACAGCCAGGGCTACACAGAGAAACCCTGTCTCAAAAAAACAAAAAACAAAACAAAAGAGTAAGATCCTGTCTCAAAAAGAAATAAAGGGATCCAGTGTGGTGTACACCTTTAATCGCAGCACTGGGGAAGCAGAGGCAAGTGGATCTCCGTGAGTTCAAGGCCAGCCTGGTCTACATAGTGAGTTTCAGGTTGGCTAGGCGCAGTGAGGTGAGACCCTGTGAAAGGAAGAGAGAGAGAAAGAAAGGGAGGGAGTAAAGAAAAAGGAGACTGGGAAGATGACTCCAGGGTTAAGAGCCCATACTGCTCTCACAGAGGAATGAAGTTCAGTTCCCAACACCCAAGTAAGGTAGCTCACAAAATTTTCTGTAACTCCATTTCCAGAGTATCTAACTCCCTCTGGCTCTGTAGGCACTGCCTCACCCCACACACTGCATACACACACACAAGTAACAATAGAGGAGGCCAGGTGTAGGAACACATACCTGAAATCTCAAGATTTGGAAGATGAAGGAGAGAAAGAAGTTCAAGACCAGCCTTGGCTACATAGCAAGTTCTAGGCCAGTCTAGGCTACACGAGAGATCTTGTTTTCAAAAGGACAAAAACAAACAAACAAAAACAATTTTAAAAAGTACTGGTATTTTCAGGTGATGGTGGTGCATGCCTTTAACCCCAGCACTCAGGATGCAGTGGCAGGCAGATCTCCAAACTGAAGGTCAGTCTGGTCTACTGAACTATCCAGGATAGCCAGAGCTACACAGAGAAACCTTATCTAAAAAAAACCCAAAGAGCCAAAAGAAAAAAAATCAAGCTAAGAATGTATGTAGCCCAGTGGCAGAGCATCAACCTAACATGCCCTATTTCTCAGATGTAAGTCTCAGCACTGGGAAGGAAGGAAGAACAGGAGAGCAGACGGGCAGGTAATGAACCAATCTAAGTTAGGTCCAAAATTCACACACAACAGGCAATAAACAGAAAGGTCTTCTTCAAGAATTAACAGAGGTCCAGGACCTGGTGGCCCAAACCTGTAATCCCAGCTGCTCAAGAGACTAAGGGAAAAGGATCACAAATTCAAGGTCAGCCTGAGCAACTTAGTGACACCATCTCAAATTTATTCTAGTCTTTGAATTTTTCATTTATTATTATTGAGAAGAGGTGTATGTATACCATGTGTGTAGAGGTCAAAGAACAACTTTTACTGTCAGTTCTCTCTTTCCAATTTTACACAGGTTCCAGGGATCAAACTCTGGTGCCAGGATGAGTGGCAAGTGCCTTTACCCACTGAACCATCTCAAAATTAAAGAGAGAGAGAGGAGAGATCTGAGTACATAGCTCAGTGGTTTAGGTTCAGTCTCCAATACAGAGGGTAAATTAGAAAGAGAAAAATTGAGAGGAAGCAAAGCAAATGCCGAAAGTGTGCTGGGACACTTAGGCCTAAGAGCTCACAGTGCCTGCATAAGTATAATAAACTCAAAATCCAATCAAGAGTAGTGTGTCTCTTGGTTTCAGCTGAGAGCACCATGCCTTCTCAGTTTTGAAAGAACCAAGCTTCAAGTCATCTATATGAAAATCACTATGCACATGCACTGACACACAGGAATGGCAACTCCTGTCAAGGCAGAATGGCCACCAACAAAAGCACAGCAGAGCACCAAATCAGAGACACAAGGCAAGGCGGTCAGTGACCCAAGTCTGTTGGTATCATGCTACACTATTTCTGGATCTTTGTATCTCACTAACATGCCATTCACAAACAAGTTATCACTCAGCAAGATTCAGTTCTGAGGCCTCCTTCCCTAGTGAACACTTGCTAGTCATATCTATTCAACATCAACTTTTCTTTTCCTAATTCTCATCAGCCCAATTTTCCTTCGGAGGACTCCTCTCCCTCTACTGGGAAATAGTCATGCTGTCTAGGTAAGGTGCCCCATTTTGCTTACAGGATTGTCCTACTTGTACCTCATTAGGCTCTAAGCCAATGGTTCTCAACCATCCTAACACTGCGATTTTACTACAGTTCCTCGTGTTATGGTGACACCCAAGCATAGAATTTTCGTTGCTACTTAATAACTTTAATTTTGCTAATGCCATGTGATCCCTGTGAAAGGGTCATTTGACAACCCAAGAGGTCATGACTCACAAGTTGAAAACCGCTGCTCTAAACATTCAAGGTCCAGCAGGACATAGCAGCATCAATGTTCCCCACTACGAGCCAATGAATAATCTTCCTTCATTGCTATGGGAAACGCAAGTAAACAAGGGTAGCTAGAGCACACGTTCACAAGGCATCCACCTCCACCTCCATCACACGGGATCCAACCAAATGGGTTGTCAAGAAAGCAAGTTCACTGAACCATAAAGGAAAGTGCTAGTCAGGTGTGGTGGCACATCTTTTAGTACCAGCACTAGGGAGGCAGAAGTAGGAGGATCTCTGGGAGTTTGAGGCCAACCTGGTCTACAGAGTCTAAATTTGAAAGGACTATATAGTGAGATCCTATCTTTTTTTTTTTTTTTTTTTTTTTTTTTTTTTTGGTTTTTTGAGACAGGGTTTCTCTGTGGTTTTGGAGCCTGTCCTGGAACTAGCTCTTGTAGACCAGGCTGGTCTCAAACTCACAGAGATCCGCCTGCCTCTGCCTCCCGAGTGCTGGGATTAAAGGCGTGTGCCACCACCACCCGGCGTGAGATCCTATCTTAAGAGAAAAAGAAAAAAGGGGGGAGAGGAAAGTGGGAGGGAGGGAGAGAGCAAAGGAGGAAAAGAAAAAAAAAGAAAAGTTGAATTTCTGTTCAAAGCACATGAAACAGTAGCCAATTCAGTCAAAATTTAATCCCAGTGTGTGGTTGGGTTGGATTTTCTTATTCCCCGCCTTGTGCTTCCTAACTATAGCCCCTTGCACGACAAGCAGAATGTATCTAAATTACAATGTTGAAGGGAAGTCATTTATTGATAAACTTGTCTCTAATGCATAAGGCTTTGAATTAGGTCATTAACATTGTAAATAAAAAACATGAACAAATACCACAGTCAACAACAGCAAAAAAAAAAAAAACATGTTGGAAATGAGGTGGGGGAGTTTGCCAGTAATTTCAACACTTGAAAGGAGAATAAATAATTCAAAGTCATCATCAACTACACAGCTAGACTGAGGGCTATAGGAGATCTTGCCTCAAAAAATAAATCAACTGCCGGGCGATGGTGGCGCACGCCTTTAATCCTAGCACTCGGGAGGCAGAGGCAGGCGGATCTCTGTGAGTTCGAGACCAGCCTGGTCTACAGAGCGAGTTCCAGGACAGGTTCCAAAGCTACAGAGAAACCCTGTCTCGAAAAACCAAAAAAAATAAATAAATAAATAAATAAATAAATCAACTGCTAAGAATGTAGTACAGTTGGTCAAAAATCTGTCAACACCCATTGCCTCAAATTCAACCTTGACTGCATAAATTGGTGGTGCATTCCTGTAATCCCAGAATTCTAGAGTGGAGGAGGAGGACAGGAAGCTCAAGTCATTCTCAGCTATAGAGGGAATTTTTGTTTTGTTTTTGTTCTCCGAGACAGGGGTTCTCTGTAGCTTTGAGGCCTCTCCTGGAACTAGCTCTTTAAAACAACAACAACAACAAAAAAAAAACTTATTTATATTTTATGTATGAGTGGTCTACATGTATGCCTGTACACTAGAAGAGGACATCAGATCCTATTATAGATGGTTGTGAGCCACCATGTGGTTGCTGGGAATTGAACTCAGGACCTCTGGAAGAACAACCAATGCTCTTTAAACTAGCTCTTGTAGGCCAGGCTGGCCTCGAACTCTCAGAGATCTGCCTGCCTCTTCTGCCTCTGCCTCCCGAGTGCTGGGATTAAAGGCGCACGCCACCACCACCTGGCTCAAAGGGAAACTTTTAGGCCAACCTAGGATGCATAAGACCCTGTCTCAAAAAAAAAATTCCTGTAAAATCTTGCTAAATAGTTGGCCTGTGGTGGTGTATGCCTTTAATAACAGCATTCAGGAGGCAGGGCAGATGTATCTCTTGAGTTCAAGGCCAGCCTGATCTACAGAACAAGTTCCAGGACAGCCAGGGATACAGAGAGAAACCCTGTATTGGGGGAAGGAAGACCTTGCTAAGTAAATAACACTTGGTTAATGACAATGAATAAAATAACACAGTTCAACAGTCTACTTTGAACTGTGTCACTAAACTAAAGAAGTGTTAGTTCTGTAGCTTTATAAGTGACCAATTTTGGTTTCTCCCTCTGTAGACCAGGCTGATCTCAAACTCAGAGATCTGTCTGCCTTTACCTCCCCTGACAGGGTTAAAGGTGTGTGCCACCACATCTGTCCTGGAACTTTCTCTATAGACTAGGCTGAACTCCAATTCAAAGATCCACCTGGCCGGGCGGTGGTAGCGCACGCCTTTAATCCCAGCACTCGGGAGGCAGAGGCAGGCGGATCTCTGTGAGTTCGAGGCCAGCCTGGTCTACAAGAGCTAGTTCCAGGACAGGAACCAAAAGCTATGGAGAAACCCTGTCCCGAAAAATCAAAAAAAAAAAAAAAAAGATCCAGCTGCTTCTGCTTCTTGAGTATTGGGATAAAAGGCATGCAGCACCATCACCCAGCTATACCCATAATTTTTACTGTTTTTTGTTTTTGTCTTTTTGAAGACAAAGTCTCAAGTAGCTTTTCTTTACAGTTCAATGAACCTGCTTTCTTGACAATCCACCTGATTGGATCCCTGTGCCACCAGACTCAGCTGGGTTCTGAACCCCAACCAACAACCAGCTCAGCAGGTGGGAAAAGTCTTCATGTTGCGATCAATGATGAGCTAAGTCTCTAGCCATCAGCTTGGGGGGAGTGGATAAGCAGGAAACTACGCCCACAGTAAAACAAGCACCAACCAAACAAGCCTCCTATAACCATGATACTGAATTCAAAAAATGGTAAAGCTTGGGTTGGCAAGGCAGGTAAGCAGGTAAGGAGGTTGCCACCAATACTAATGACTGAGTTTAACCCCTAGAACCATAAGAAGTGACCCCCACAAATGCGTACATATTCCACAAATATGAGCCTTAGGGCAATGCCTCCCCACCCCACCATACTGGAGGCCCGTGCATACCTACACATACACACACACACACACACACACCCCTCCCCAACCCCACCATACTGGAGGTGCGCGCGTGATACACACATACACACACACGTGCGTTAGTAAATATTAAAAAAAAATTAAACAGAAAGGTGAAAAAACAAGTTTCAAAGCTATAGTCATTTGGGAGCACTGTTGCTGTTCCTCAAGTTGCACCCTTGGGCTGATATGTGGAGGGGAAATGTCCAGTTCTGGAATTCCAAGCACAGACATCAGGAGTTTCTGACCCCTCCAACAACTGACTACACAGAAACTGCCTCACTACTGTCTCATTCTTCAGGAGGAATCCTAAAGATTAAAATAGCAAGGTGTAGGAGGGTGGGGTTTGGAGAGGTGGTTTAGCTGTTAAGAGCACTTGTCTTTCTAGAGGGTCTTAGTTTGAATCCCAGCACCCACATGGTGGCTGGCAAGTATCTGTTAACTCCAGTCTCAAGGGATCGGAAATTCTCTTCTGACTTCTGTGGACACCAGGCACACATGTGGTATATATACACAGATGTAAAACACTCATACACATGAAATAAAATAAGTCTAAAGTTAAAAGAAAGCAATTAGAATCTTCTATGCGTTTGAATGTATTCCCCTCCCATTATTAAGTGTTAGAGTCTTTGTCTCCAATCAGGTCCTTCTCCTATGCTCAAGAAGACATGAATTTTATGCTCGGGGTAAAGTTTAAACATTAAGAATTTCGCCGGGCGGTGGTGGCACACGCCTTTAATCCCAGCACTCGGGAGGCAGAGGCAGGCGGATCTCTGGGAGTTCGAGGCCAGCCTGGTCTACAAGAGCTAGTTCTGGGATTGGCACCAAAGCTACAGAGAAACCCTGTCTCGAAAAACCAAAAAAAAAAAAAAAAAACATTAAGAATTTCCATGCTTCTAATAATTCACAAAGCCATATGTTTCATAGTACAAGTGTTACTAAGGAGAGAACTACAGGAGGGTTTCCAGCATGCTATGCAGAAACTCCAATAAGCCTCCACACCTTTTCATTTTGAATCTCTACCAGTTGCCCAGACTAACACACAATTCTTGATTCTCCTGCCTCAGCTTCCCAAGTAGGTAGGATTACATCTAGCAAGTCCTGTTCATTGTATTCTCAACTCCGCAAATATAAAAAGATATCTAATGACAAGTATGACGGCATCTATTTAGGAAATAAAACCATAATTCAACAACAGCAGCAGTAGAGTTTTCAGTTGGGGTTGAAAACAAGGCCACATGTTACCACCTTTCCCTTGCTCCTTTGCCAGGTCTCCGAGGTGTGTATAGAAAATGGACACCTTGTGCCGAACTCACCTGAGCTCTCTGCCTTCGCTGTACCGTCTACTTGAGGGGGCCCTCGGGGCAGCAGTCTCCAATAGCAGCTTCTGGGTGAGCCTGCTGGGGGGGACAGAGTCTCGGCCATCATCCTCATCTGCATCTTGGTCACATTTCCATTCTTCATCCTCATTCAAAGTAGGCAGGTATCCAGACATGCCCTTCCCTGTCCCAGACCCTGAGCTCTGGTCACTGCAAACCTTCGGACTCTCTGAGCCTGTCCTTGTGTATTCCAAATAAATGTCAGACTTAAGGAAGGAAGGGTAGGTATTCTCTTCCATGGTGGACTGGATTTCTGTCTGTGCCTGGTCAAACATGGCAGGATCAATCTGCTGCTTCATGACACAGTCCTTTATGAAGCTTTTAGTAGCTGGCTTGGTTTGTCTGGACACAATGCCATTGCTATCCAGGATGTACTTTCGGTAGATGGCTCTTGCCAGCTTCAGCCTCTTCTCCTCATTTGAGTCACAGGGCTCAAGCTTCCTGAAGCCACTGCAGGCAAACCAGAAGTCCAGCAAGTCAGCACAGCCCTCCTGCTTCAGGAAAGTCCTGAACAGGCTGATCCCATCTTGGTCATCCAGTAAGGAATGCAATGACTCAGCCCACCTCAAGTATGGTGGGGTGGGGGAGGCACTGCCCTCAGGCTCATATCCCAGATCCAGATCTGAACGTCTTGGGGTAGCTGTCGAGGTCTCACTTTTAGTGCTGGCACCTTTCCCAGAGCAGAAATTATGGTTGACAGGCCTCGAATCAGTAGATACCAGTTCTCCCTCTTCTCCAGGCACTGGGGGCCGAGGGGCATCTTCGGTGAAACTTGCTCCGAGGTCCAAGGGGAAACCCTGCTCCTGGACATTCATTTTGGGACTCTGCGTCAGTGAACAATGAGCGCTGCACCCTAATACCTCAGTACTTACAGCTCCCAAGGGAATCAATCTGTCCTGTTGAAACCATTAAGAGGACAAGGATTAGGAAAGGTGGTCCATGGACACCAGAGGTTCTCTTGAGATGTGCAGTGACGCCCTCCCACTCCCACTTGGAGCAGAGACTCAGTGCAGGCTTCCAGCAGAGATATATTTTGGCCAGAAGTTTTGCTCTATCATTAAGACAATTCCTGGAAACCTTTACAAGAATGCCTCTCACACTATGTGAAAGCCTGGATCACAGAGGTCAGCTGCCCTTCAAGGGATGCCCTTCAGTGGTGAGGCCTGAAGATCACCCATCCTGGCTAAAGAAATAACTGTCCAGTGGACAGGAAAGCTGGAAGAAGAAAGGGTAACTCTGTCCCCATTTGCCAGCATCAGTGAGCTGGTCCCTCACACGTGAAGACAATAACTTCACTTGCCCTAGTGACACTAAGAAACAACGAGGCACATTACAGATCCTCAGGTGGACAGGCACATTCCAAGTTAACAGTCTCTGTATTACCTGTCTGCTCTATCACTTTTCATCCTGGACATGTCTCATAACATGAGCAATCATATAGCAAGATGTCCTCCCTGCTCTCCACAGCTAAGAGATCACCTTCCACACCATGGACAGAGATGGAAGGACACAGTCCACATACAGAGGCATCTCTCTGTGCATCATCAACATGGACAACTTTAGAGATCCAAAAAACTGTACTTGGCTGCTAATTTCTCTCTTAGGAGATTCCCTTCTGATAACAAATCAGACTAGGAACTTAAGAGAGGCAGAAAAAGTACAATAAATAAATAAATAAATTGTAAACACTTCTGCTAAAGAAGCATACAGGAAATACAGTTTAGATCCACCAGATGAAAACTATACAATCTACACTCTTAGAGATTAGAGAACTATAGTTTTTATTGCTGTGTACAGTAAGCAGAAGGAACCAAACCTGTTCATATTTAGATAAGAACCTCTGCTATGATCTTCGGTCCTTTTTGCCACATCCCATGGGAGCCTGAGCTCTAGCAATGCCTCTCAACCTATTCAAAGGGGGAGATAACAACAGTCGGCCTTGTCCCAAACATACCCACTAAAAGTGAGCTGGAGAGAGGCATATTGGCAGAGTAGGATGTCCAGAACACTAAACAAGCCAGAGGGTACAAAATGGAAGAATCATCCTGAGTCAAAGCTAGCCTAGACTACAAAATGAGAACCTAACTTAATAAATAAATAAAGCCAATGTACTGGCATACATCTGGAACCCCAGAACTTGCAAGGTGAAGAGTTCAAGATCTTAATCAAGAGATCAAGGTCATGGGCTGGGGATGTAGTTTAGATGGTAGTGTGTTACCTTAGAAAGCTAAGGTGCGGGTTCTATCTCCACACCCCCAATACTGCATAAAATAGAATGGTAGCCAGGCAGTGGCGGCGCACGCCTTTAATTCCAGCACTCGGGAGGCAGAGGCAGGTGGATCTCTATAAGTTAGAGGCCAGTTTGGTCTCCAGAGCAAGTTCCAGGACAGCCAAAACTACACTGAGAAATCCGTCTTGGAAACAAAACAAAACAAAAAACTGAGTGGCAGTGCACACCTTTGAAAGGAGGAAGAAGCAGGAGATCAGGAACTCAAAGTTATTCTTGGCTACATAAGAGTTGGAGACCAGTCTGGGATACAAGAGACTCTCACAAAACAAAAACAGCACAATGTACATCTACAACTAAAAATAAGGGAGTGGCTCTCCCTGGTCACCACTCCATAGTGCTGAGCCCTGACGTCCATGAAATCCATCTTGTGTTCATTCTCACACAATACACACTTTAACTGCTAACAATGCTGATGACTAGATTACTAATAGCTTGAAGGAAGAGGCATGTACAAATAAAAGGTGGGTCACAATTATGACATTTCTACAGCTAATGACTTCTTAGGTAGGTTATAATCTCAGCCTCAGCAGGACCAGCCTGTTTCTTAAGGTCACAGCCCCTATGACTGTGGTCTCCTGCTGTTCAGAGTTCCCCACACCTTTCTTTAACCTCAGTCACTTTCTGGGAGCTGTCTCCATGCAGTAAGCACAATGGATGTCTGACATACCACACTAGACCATCATGCCTATCATGTTCTTATCTAGGCTATCACCACAGGAAAAAGGGCCTGCATCCCTGGCCACCTGTCTCTGGAAGTACATGAGCATTCCCACAAATTACTAACGCTAGCAACAGCCCAATTTCTAATAATCCCTGGGTTCCCACAGAGGACAGCTAGCATTTAAGGCACACACAGAAATACCACACATAAAGTAGCTATGAAAATTCAGTAAGAGTCCAACACCCGTAGCACCAAATATGGCCTCAAATATGTAACCACCACCTATAAAGTGACTCCACAATTCTGATATCATATATAAAATTCCCTTTGACACTGTCAAAACACACAGCCCTGGGTATGTGTGTATATATTATTATACTCAAGCATAACTTCCAAGCTTATGATTTAGACTGAATGTGGAAGTAATAACGTGACTAGCATTATACCAACTATCCACTGATTAAATTCTTGAGAGGTCAGGGCTATAATTTCCTATTTACTCCAGTCCTCCATCACATAAAGTCTTAGGGGCCATCATAACCCACTTTGTTTCTCTGAAAGATGCAGGACAAGTCAACACCTGCTGAGATATCAAACAAAATCCCTGAAGCTATGGTCTAAAATTGAAACCAGCTAGGGCTGCCTCTCTCAGGTAACACTGGACTCCATGTTCTCCACTAGTCTGAGAGTAAAGTTAGGAGCTCACACATTGTGAGAACCCTTTATAAGTTATCCAGGAGATGAGCTGAAAAAAATCCAAGGCTGGTGGATTTTTTTTTCTCTATATTGTCTTCATGCCCAACTAAAAATGTGCAGCTCTGGGTTTTGGTTTTGGGGGATTTGCTTTGTTTTGGGGGAGAGGGTAAGTAAGGCATCATCCAGACAAGAAAGGGACACCTGGACAACAGGGTGTCTGGCAAGTCGAACCACAGCAGAGTCCCCGAGTGCCCTCCTTGCTCTCTTACTCATCCCTACTTTCCTTTACTTTTTTGCAGCGGTTGGGGGATGACGCAAAGGGAGGACACACACAGTCTGCCACCAGCACCTCTTCAACACCAACTCACCCACATCCTAAACGTGTCCCAGACCCGTGAACAACCCCAAGCACACCACACTCAGCAGAGACACATCCAGCTGAAGATCATTCTTAGAATCCTTGGTCTTCTTTACTCCCTCGTCCTGTTCACATAGGCCTACTATCCCCGTGCCCTACTATCACCCCTTCCTTCCCTGGCACATCGGCCACTAAAGTCATTCACCCCACATGCCTAGCATATCACGCAGCCCCCACGCCTCTACACGTACTGCGGAGCCTGCACCTCTCCTACTCGGCTTCCCCTTGGAGCTCTGGTCTCCCCGCGCAGAGCACAACCTCGCACATCGCGGGCCGCGCTCCGACACGCCTCCCGCCCGCAACCCGCGCGCCCCTCTCTTCCGGGTCCGGGTCCGCCGGCCTAGCGCGGCCTACTCCCGCAGCCCCGGGCAGCAGGCCTCCGCGCCACAGGAGCGCGCCCGCCGGCTCCCACTACTCACCAGCGCGCGGCGGCTATGGAGGCGCGGCCCGGGGCCTGGCTCCTGGCCTGGCGAGGCCCATGCGCTCAGCGGCGGCTCGGCGGGCCGGCCACGGCGGGGGCGCGGCCCTGGGGGACCCCCATCGCGGCAGCGGCGGCAGCTCGGCGACCCGTGGCCCGGAGGAGGCGCGAGGCAGGCCGCAGAGCGCCGCCAAGCCCCGGCTGCTCACTCTCACCGGCCCGCTCTAGAAGGAAGCTCCAGCCCTATCCCAGCGGGCTCCTGCGGCGGCGGCGGCGGCGGCCGCAACGGCCGCAAGCGCTTCCCTGAGCCGGGAGCCTGAGCCCAGACCGCTGAAGCCCAGGCCCGAGCGCCCCCGCCGGCGCCGCCCGGAAGTGCGGGGGCGGGGCCGCGGTGTGGGGCGGGGAGGTTTGTGGGCGGAGCCTCAGTGTGGAGGCAGGACCGCGGCGTGGGGCGGGATGGGAGGCAGAGGACCAGAAGAGTAAGGGGCAGGATCTTGAACGGGAGGCGGGGCTGCAGCTAGAGTCAGAGTGGAAAACAGGAGCCAGTTAGGGTCTTGCTGTGGTAGAGGCGGGGCGTGGGCCAAGAGAACTGCTGGGACTTAGTCTGGGAAGACGCCCAATGGGACGGCGACTATAGCTTGTCCCGAAAGGTGGCATGGGAAACTTAGCCCTGGGCGCGCTCAACAACTATGGCCATCACCAAGCCCTGGACTAGTGCACCGAGGACAGAGCGCCCAAGTCTGAACTAACACGCCCAGTCGCAGGTGCAATCCTGAAAGGGCTTCTGGGTATCCGGACGCCCTTCACACACTTACACAAACATCCTGTCTCTAAGACTTCTCTCACTGAGGTTACGGACCTGAGTCTGCAAAACCAACAGGCCAACTCCATGTTGCCTCACCACAGGCTTCAGGACACAAAGCCACAGCATCAGGCGCATAGATGCCCAGCTCGCTACTTGGCAGCAGCCCCTACAACTTCTCTGGGGTACTACCCTGTCAGGATCAGCACAACTGGAAGGTATTGTTCAGGCCTCAACCTTCTGCCAGCCACTCCCCAAGGGAAGGACGTATTATCGCCCTTGCGAATGTCATCTACCATGCTGATCCGGACTCCCACAGATGAGCTTCCCACACCTCTCAGGAAGTCCATTTTGCCAACAGGAGGTTGCATCTCAGGCTCAGCGCACACCCACCCAGGGCTCACCCTGGCCAAGGACTCCTGGCGCCCACATTCCTTCAGAACCTCTCCTGTTGGCGCCCCACACCACCTATCCGGGCTGCATCTGCAGTTGGCCATCTGCATCTTCACTGTGCACAATGCTATTACTAATGCCACTACCGTGCTTTCTCCTAGACACTGTTCACCCTCCTTGCCTGTCCTTTATCCTTCATGGCTCCCAGGCTTAAGACTTCTGAACCCATGGACCATCTTCCACACAGCTGCGTGAGGTGATTCTAACCCTGCCTCCTGCCTCTGGGGAGGACTTAGCATAGTGCTAATGCTCGGGGTTGCTATGTATAGAGAAGGGACCCCTTAAACTATAGCAACTAGAGTAACCTGGCCTACCAAATTCGCATCCTAGACCCATCACTGAGCCTCCGGGCAGGGGCTGGGATATAGACAGTGCCGTACAGCTAAGCCAGCATAGCCCCATTCAGGTCCCAGCAGCAGGTTCCATGCTCACACGTGCCCAAGTAACACAGTCCCAGCTAGGGTCCAGGGCCCCTTGCAGCCCCTGCCCCAGACCTTTCAGCCTCAGATCATTAGAAGAAACAGTTAGGGCCACTGATTGAGCATAGGTATCCTTGGTATTGGAGTGCCTCCCCACTCCCAAACCCGGGCCCCAACGCTTGCCTTGATTCTGTAGAGCTGTTGCTGCGGCCAGGCCAGGCTCTCGGGATCAAGTCCACGTCCATCCTCCTGCTAGCCCACGGTGGTGGGTATCCCCAAGCCCTGGGACCAGAATAGGAGCCTCGGGCCTCCAGCTCCTCGGGGCCCCTGCCCTGCAGGGACAGGAAGGGAATCAGGAAGCCTGGAGGAAATGAACAGCCTGCTAAGGTGGGCTGTGGGGTGGCCATGGAGGAAGAATTTCAGATAGGGGGTGGATGTTAAGGAGGGTAGACCAGAGGAGGGAATTCCAGCAAGGGCTAAATGATAGAGACCTTGAGGGAATTCCTGCAGTGAGGAAACAGAGGACAACACTTGGGAATCTTGCTTCTGAGAGATAGGTGCCCTCCTATACACAGGGGCAGTCCACCCAGAATTTCCACTAGCTGCTTTAACTTAACTTTCATGGCATTTGTTCGGGCTTCTTCTCAGGAACCAAAGAGGGTTTAAAACAAACTCATGAGCAGAAATTACTTTCTCCACTGTAGACATAGAAATACTCTACATGTTTTTTTGAAGCCTTTATTTGCCCCTATGATTGAGGAACATGTTTATGAACAGAGATACAAAGAAAGTCATCTGGCACCAGCTGGCATGTGTGTTGCGGTGTCTGGCCCGGTGATACATGGCAGGGCCAACTACAGAAATGAATGGCCACTGCTCATGCCCAGCTCAGGAAGAAAGAACAAGAAGGGACCATTCTGATAGCCAATTCTCGGGGAAGAGGGGAGTCTCAGGCTCAGCTGGTTTCCAGCTGTCTGTCCCTTACCCCCTCTACCAGTGCAAAGGTATAGCAGGTAGTGGTGGCGTGGCAACTGAGTTCCCAGTAGGGAGAATGAAGACATGTAATTTTAAATGGTTCATTTACAATTCTGGAATAAGGCAGCCATCTATAGCCAAAATGGCTCAGAATGCTCAGAGGACTTGGGTGGCCCAGGTCCCTCCCCGTTGGCCAGCTGCTTTCCTGCCTTAAGCCCAATCCTGGCCTCTGTCTCATCCCACACATCTTTTCCCACCATTTCTAAGATTGGGGCTGGAGGGCTGGGGTGGAGGTGGGGTGGCCAGGGCCTCTCTGCCTAATGGAGGACAGGAGCTTGAGACCCAGCAGTGAGGAGAAAAACTGCAGTACCACAAACACAGATGCTAATTCTTCTGTCACAGTACATGTGTCTGTGAAGGCAGGAGGAATAAGAGTCTATCAAAGAAGACTCATATAGGCCCCTGGTAGGAAGCAGAATTATCAAAGGGTTCCTCCCACGTCCCTTCCAAAACAGTCTCATTGTATAGTACAGGCTGGCCTTGAACTTGCGATCCTCCTGCCCAAGTACTAGCTTTCCAAGTACTAGAAATACAGGAGTGAAAGTGTCAGTATGTCCTGCATGAGTTTTACTTTATTCTTTATTCTTCATGAATGTGCTACAGTAACATTACCATTACAATTACATGGAAGCCTCGACAACTCTGTAGTGGCTGCCACCTTTCAGTTGGCATCAATGTACAACAAGCCACAGGAACAACATAATAGCCAAGTGAGCTCCTGAAGGATGCAACTGCTTGTCCATGGGCAGTGTTAGCTTGTGTGTTCCTGTGCTCACTCCAGTCTAGGGCTTCAGGAGGCCTTAACTGTACCAGAAGCCACCTTGGCACTGGCAAGACCCTTGACGGATTTGTTTGTTCATTTATTTGTTTGCTTGTTTATATGCGCATGGGCATAAGATGTTCGGGGCCTATATGTAGAGGTCAGAGTACAACTTTGGAAGTTGGTTCTCTTCTTCTGAATGTGGGTCCCCAGGACTGAACTCAGGTCATCAGTCTCAGCAGCAAGCTCCTGTACCTCCGGAGCCATTTTGCTGGCCCCAGGTTCTTCCCCCCCTTGTATCACTCCTGTGATGTGCTCTGAACTAGCATGTTGCTTTACTCTTGCTGTTTGTATTTTGCCCACAGGAGCACAACTGTCCTAAATGATATGGTTCAACATGGCCGCTGTGCTAACCACTGTTGACACTTCTAAATAATGGGTTATTCGCCAGCCACCATCACAATGGAGGGTTCTGATGGGCCCTGCTTCAGAATGCTGTTTCAGCTGAGTATCTGCCTTCCCCTCCCAGGTAAGGAGCACTCATCCCCAGAGGAGTAGAGAATGAATCACTCTGCCTTGCTAGCATGGTCTCTTCAGAGATGGACACTGGGGTCAGTTTGTACCCTCTGGGTTATTCTATGTCCCGGCCCAGTCAGGTGGTATCATGCTTATCCCCTGGGTTAGCCTCCAGCGGTACTCATGGCCATGCCCTCCTCCCTCCAGCAGACCTGGCCCAGCATACCATTTCCTGTGCTCACTCCAGTCTAGGGCCTCAGGATGCAGCCTCCAGGAGTCAAGGGCCAGTAAGGCAGGAAAGAAGTGTAAACAGGCATGACGGAACCCTTCCAGGATACTATTGGCACCTTCTTATTGGGATATGACTCCCTACTGTCCTAAGGGGAGTCATCCACACTGCTGTTCTCGTGGGCTCTATCCCACTTGTCTGAGAGCATCTGGGCAAAGGTGAATATAGACACCAAGTCGATGATCAGGGTCAGCAGTAAGGCATGGAGGGTGGGGAGTCTAAGTCCCCAGCCCTAGGACCCAGAAGGGGAAGGCAGCCTGCCACCAAGCCCAACACCTTCCCCAACTAAGGAACTCAGGAATGGCACCAGCTACTCTGCAGACTTGAGTCCCTGCTGTGTCTGAGTGGAATGTCCTTGACAAAGTGAGGACCTCTCAGTGCTCCATGTACAACTCTGCGTGGATAAACTAGGTAGCAGGAGGAAGTCCACTGCTGTGACCTAGTATACACCTTAGAAAGAGGAAGGAGCCTGGTGCTCCCTAACCTCAGCTCTGTTTCCCAGAGTAGGCAGCGGAGACAGATCCTGAAGATACTCCGGAGTGCTCGTTCATACTTCCCCACACAGCCTCAGGTCCCTTCCTCTTCCTATATTGGACACACATTACCTCCTGTTCCCTCCCCGGATGTCCTGTGTCATCCTTCCCAGTTTCCCATCACATCTTCACAAGCCTTTCTGTTCCCAGGTACTCCTGCACCTTGTATTGGGTATTGGTTTTCCTTCTGTCTGACTCAGCTCAGTGACCCCCACAAACTTGCACAGTCCCAGTGGCTGGAAGCCACCCATCCAGCAGGTGGCTAGGGGACATCCTGACAGGTGAAAAGGTGAAAAGGTATATCACCTAGGGAGGCTAGTGGCCCACACCTTCGGCCTATTTAGGCCCCTCCTTCAACCACCCACCCTCTACACTGCTGTCCTGAGATGTCTCTCTCTGCTGCCTAGGAACCTTGTGGGCAGCAGCGGCCAAGTTCTAAGTATGTGATTATGTATGCTGGGGTCCCTCCAGCCCCTTTGTTGCTGCAGAATCTGTCTTGGCAAACAAAAGTGCACTGGATTAGCCACAGTGGATTAAAAGATTTGCCTCTCAGAGTTTACCTAACAAGCTACCAATCACATCGACAGCAGCTTTCAACCCCCGGGATGCATTTACCAAGCCAGCTGAGAGTTCATGGCCTATGGGCAGCAGGACCCGGCTGCAGTAGTAATATACCCAGCCACAGCCCATCCTCACACACAGCATTGCCATGGCCCAGCATGGCTTCCCAGCTCCTGCAGGCTCCTTGCGGGTAGACTTAGGGGAAGGAACAGGATGCAAGTAAAAGGTGGAGGCCCAGAAACGGGGACTAGGTCTATCCAGGACTGCCTCCCAGAGGATGTATTAGGGACCAGGCCTCTCCTGTGCCTGGCCTGGCACCCAATGCATTCACGCATGTCATACATAGTAGCAAGGACAGAAGCAACATGGAGGGTGGCCACAGGAGGCAGGTGATACACCAGGCTCTTCTGTGCTGTGGCACATGGCCCCTCCGCTGTCACCTCACAGCATGTGCTCCAATACACATGCACACATATGTACACACACGCACGCGCGCGCGCGCGCACACACACACACACAGGCACACACACACTCACACTCTCTCACGGGCATGCCCCTTTGATCTCCGAAGGGGACTCCATTGACAAGCTCTTAATCGCAGCTGCCTGTGCAGGGCTGTGCTCTGAAGTCCCGAGTAATGGGATTTTGTGCTTCTGATCTATCTGGGCTGGCTGCTCCCCCTGTTATAGGTGGACATTTTTTTTTTCTGTTGCTTCTTTTTTCCCCTTATTGAAAAAAAATTGCTCCTTAAACCGTGCCGATTTGAAGCGGCTTGTCGCCGAGCCCAGGCATGGTAGTCAGGACACCAAGGGCCTGGGCTAGTCAGGGGGTCTTTGAAGCCGCCTGTGTGAATCTGACATGAGAGACCAACCAAGGCGGTTTTCGGGCCCGTGGTGGTGTGGTGTGGCTCCATTCTGCTCTAAGTCTTTCTTTTGTCTCCTCCCTTGACCCTTCTACAGACCATGTGGGGTGAAGATCCAAAGTGAAGGTTCGGTGGGAGAGTGTGTGTGTGCTGAGGGTGGGTGGGCTGAGGGCAGGGCCACAACCACAAGAACAATGGGCTACAAGGACCACCTACATCCACCTGTCCACCCATTCTTCCATTCATCCGTCCACCCGCCTGGCTTACCTCACCTGCCTGGCTCCAAGTGCCTGATCGCGCCCCACTGTCCCGCTGTCCGCCATGATGGGCTTGGCTGTCCGTCCGAGCACTTTCAGCCACTCCAGGAAGCGGGTCCCTGCTCTTGGCCACTGTGTGGCTGGGAGGCAGAAGCGTGACTCTAGGCTGCAGCTCAGGCTCCTGCCGCCTATTGGCTGAGGCAAGGACCAGATGACGGGCCTCAGAACCCTATGGTAGCCATGGCAACCAGCCCCTTTAGACACCGCCACCCCCCAAGCCACTCCTATCTGCAGAGGGAGCAGGCAGTGCTACCAGTGGTCCCATGCCAGTGTCCCTTCAGAGGGGCACTGGGAGTGGCTATATAGTAACTGTCCCCACACTAGCTATTAAGCATTTTTGTTATATGTTTCATACATGTCCCGTGTGAAGGGGTCTCTGTCCACCTCATGGCCTTTCCTGAGATGTAACATGTCCTACTCGATTTCCTAGCTGAGGTACAAATGATATTTGGAGCTCCTACTAAAAAAAGGACTTCAGGTCAGGCTTGCCCCAGGGGCTGAAGGCCAGTCCTACACTGGTTAAAAAACAAAACAAAACATTGAGAAGCGGGGAATGGTAGGCAATGGGAGGAAGAACAGGGAGAACCCCACCCAGTTCTAGGTCAAAAGATCCAAGCTTTTGGCCTACCTCAGATGGAAGTTTGTCAACACTATCTCTGCTTACAAATCTCTCTACATTTTTACTTGGAAAAATTCTGGAACCCTTCTCTGGGTACAGGGCCTTCTGGAAAACAATGTACCCCCAGACCTAACTAATAATAGTCGCCAGCAACACATTTAAGGATACCCCAAGAACAGAGATTCTCAGC
Organism: Microtus pennsylvanicus; assembly: GCF_037038515.1. Taxonomy (NCBI): domain Eukaryota; kingdom Metazoa; phylum Chordata; class Mammalia; order Rodentia; family Cricetidae; genus Microtus; species Microtus pennsylvanicus. The sequence goes on from NC_134589.1 coordinate 89,526,820, forward strand.
AAGAGTATGCTGTATCACCCCTCGATGGACTGGCCATCCTGGTTAGAGGCCTCTGAGAAACCTTGAAGTTACCAACATCCCAGTTCTGTGACATTCAGAAAGAGCCTAGTCTGTTCAAACAGCCCTGGGAATAGCAATGTCTGGCTAAGAGCCCTGCAAAGGTCTCTTGAGAACTCTCAGACTGCATCTCACTTCCTAGGTAAAGCCAGACCACACCCTCAGGGTTTCCAGGATAGAACGCCAAAGCCTGGCAGGTCCCAGGAACCTAAGCGGCCAATGAAAAGTGCCCTGCCAAGACTAGAGAGATCAAAGGGTCAAGAGAACCTGAAACATGGGTGGAGTAGTTCTTACATCCACGGCTGAGAACAACCAGGGCTGGTCTTAGGCATCCAAGCTTGGAATAGTAACTCAGTGACCAGTCCCAGCATGGTTCATGGCTCAACTGCTTCACACAAGTCAGGTTAGTGTCTCCTGAGCTGCTGACACAGGATAGTATCTGAACTCGAAGGGTCTCCTTACCACGTTGGAGACCAGCAGTAGAAAAGTCTCATCAATGGGCAGGGTATGAGTGATGAATGGGAAGGCAGCCTGGGCCAGCTGGCTGTGGGAAAGAGTCCATTCTACAACACAGTGTGAACCTAAGGAGATTGACGTGAGCTGCAGCAGGTGAGCTGGGGTGATGTGGGAGCTCCTCCTGCTGGCTGAGCTCTTCTGGTCCAGCGATCCAGCTTAGGTTGGCTCAGAATGGACAAAAGATCTGGGCACTATACAACCTGACCTGTGTTTGCAGGGCAGGAAGGGTTCAAGTTGCCAGGAAGCCATAGTGTTAGCACAGACCAAGGCAGATAGGTAGACTGACATGCACAGGCAGGGGTGAAATCAGAGTGAACCTCCAGTGGCTTCCTGGGCTCAGAGTGCTGACCGGGCACAGAACAGGGTCAAAGGTATCTAACCAACCCCTCAGGGCCTGCCCACCCACCCCTCCTCCCTAAATACCTCTGCACAATTCAGCATACAGGTGAGACTCTCAGACAAGACAGGAAGAGCTCTGGGCTGGGTCACCTCATGTCATTCCACCTGTGAGTGCCAGAGGTCCTTTCCAGACTTGGTCTCATCTCTAAATGGAATGATGAAGTCACAGCTGCTCAGGTCTCCACTGCCCAGCCCGTGTGCAGGAACAGCAGCAGTGAGGAGTCACAGCAGCAACAGGACAGCCTCCTGCCTTTGTCACCACGGCCAGCTACAGTCCTTTTGACATGAAGGCTGCCCTCAGCCTGTTGTCATAAAACATGGCAGGGAGTTACCCCTGCCTTTTGCAGGTTAGTCTTACTACCCCCCACACACACACACCCAGTGCAGGATCTGAGACACAAGCAGACGGACAGGATGGTTCCTGGGGTACAGAAAGAACCAGGGAGAACGGCTAAGGCAGCTGAAGTGGAGGTTCAGGACTCGTAAGAGGCAAGGAAATGGGCGGAGAGCTATTTCCCAGTTTCCCACGGCTTGCATCTCAGTCCCTATTCCATGTGTGGTTTGTATTACTAACACAGGCTTGACTCAGTGTGTATGTGCGTGCATGTGTGAGCAGGGACACTCCATGTTCCCCCACCCCCATCCTGCAGCAAGCTGGAACCCCTCATCACACCCAGAAGGCGGGACAGTGGTCTGTTTGGGACCTACCTGACTCATTTTACTGGGGGAGGAGATAAGTCAATCATTTGCTATGGAGCATCATCAGTTTTCTAACTCAAAATGTTTGTAAAGGTGGGCATGGCTCACATCTATAACCTCAGAACTCAAGAGGGTGAGGCATTAAGCTTGCCTCAAATTCAAAGCCTTCCTGGGCTAAAGTGAGACCCTGTCTTAAAAACAAAAACAAAAACAAAAAAAACAGCAACAACACAACAAAAAAAAAGCAAAAGTAAAACAAAGTTATTTGTGAGGATGTGAGGAAGAAATAAACACCACACTCCATTACAATGGGCTATTCTGAGAATCAAGGCCAGGGCCACACTAGAGTGCACCTCAGTTCTGCCTGGCCTTCTATAGGAAAATGGAACAGCCTTAGACTTCAGTAGCAGAGACTAACAGTGACTTGTTCAGGCCATACTCAGCACCTGATACACCGATGGCCAGCCTGAGCAGTTTCTCAGTAACCCCAATCCCTGGTCCAGAACCATATCCTCAAGAGTCACCGTATTTGGCATATGATCACTTGCCTGGAACACAATTCCCAACTGGCAGGCGGGGCCAGAGTTGAGTCTGGCACCCGACCTATTCTGACTATATCCCTCAAGGCAGCTACAGGTCTCTTGAGGCCCCAGGAAACAAAAAACAAGAAATCCCACAGGACCCAGCCCAGCCTAAGGGTGTAGAACATCTACAATTCCAGCCCTTGGAAGAGACAAGACGTGAGGATCTGGAATTCAAGGCCAACCTGGGCTACTTAGTGGGACTTTGTCTCCAAAAGAATAAGCAACAGAAAAACTCACACAGGTCCTGCTTGACCCAGGCCTTGGCAGTGAGAAAGGAGATAATCAGACAGGTAGCTAGCTGAACCAAGTCAGACAGTGAGGACAACAACTACACACCCAACAAGGACCTAGTCCTACCTGGAAGAGATTAGTTTAATTTAGGAGACTCAAATTTAAAGCCAGTGATGTGGGAACCACACTAATAATTTTAACTACTAGGTAAGGCCTTGTGGGTTCACCAAGGCATAGCTGTCCGAGTATTGTTTGCTTTAGGTTTAATATATATACACATACAAACACAATATACACACACATACATATTTACATATATATATTTGGACACAGAGTTTCTCTGTATAGCCCTGGCTGTTCTGGAACTAGCTCTGTAGACCAGGCTGGCCTTGAACTCATAGAAATACACCTGACTGCCTCCCAAGTACTGGGATTAAAGGCAAATACCACCACTGCTCGGCTGCTAAAAAATAAATGATTTATTTACTGTTTTTTTTTTTTGTTTTGTTTTTTTCCCAAGACAGGGCTTCTCTATGTTACAGCCCTAATTATCCTGGAACTCACTCTGTAGATCAGGCTGACCTCAAACTCACAGAGATCTGCCTGCCTCTGCCTTCTGAGTGCTAGGATTAAAGGCGTGTGTCACCACTGCCTAGCTAAAAAAAAATTTAAATTACAGTCAGCGAGATGGCAGAGCCAGGAAAGATACTTGCCATCAAGCTTAATGTCCTGACTTTGAACCCTAGAACCCACATGGTAGAAAGAAAAAAATCAACTCCCACAGGTTATCCCCTGACCTCCACATCCATGCCATGGGCACATGCAAGCACACATGCACACTAAATAGAAGTAATTAAAACTTTTTAATCTAAGAATTATACACAGGGGCTGGAGAGATGGCTCAGAGGTTAAGAGCACTGCTTGCTCTTCCAAAGGTCCTGAGTTTAATTCCCAACAACCGCATGGTGGCTCACAACCATCTGTAATGGGGTCTGGTGCCCTCTTCTGGATAGCAGGTATACAAGCAGGCAGAACACTGTATACATAATAAATAAAATCTTTTAAAAAAAGAAAAAAGAACTATACACAGAGCAAGAGTAGTATGTGCTACACCTACGCAGGGGCAGAGGCCAGAATAAACAGTAAACCTGAAGTGCACCCCTTGGGCTCTGACCCCAAGGCAAGCCCTGATCCTCATGACTCTCTGTGCAGGCCCTCTTACGCTGGCAGAATGGTTCCATGCCAGTTTTGGACTGGGCATAATGAACACAATCAAGCACCAGCACTCCTATTGCTCCCCCTCAGAGGATCCCATTGTCCTACAGCCAGTGGCCAGGCCCAGGTCAAGCAAGTAGTTAATGTTCCCTTTTATAGCAGCTAGGTATGGTGCTCTGGGAACTCAGCTCCCACTACCACCGCATCTTCCTCCACACACAGCTGAGGAGACCCTCCCTGTCTTCCCCAGAGAAAGGAATAGGTTTCAGTGTTGCTGCCTTTGAGCCACCAGCTCTCATGGCAAAAGAGGCCCCAAAGTCATTGGCCTACCTTCCAACCCGAAGCCACAGCCCCAACCACCAGGTAGAGGGGAGCAGTTAAGTATGGGGATGCTGAAGTCATGGCCTTTAAGCCCACGTAGCCCCATTTCCTGAATCACTGAAGCTCTAAACGCAGGAAGCATTCCCCTTTAGCTCTGCAGGACATATTGCAGAGGCCTGTGCCAGGCCCCAGACTACCTTCCTGTGCCCTGGATAACATTCCGGAACAGCTAGGGATGTACACTGGGAGAGAAGCAGCTCCATCTTGCTGTACACTTGATGCCTCAACCATGAGGGACCTCTTCTCTAAGGAAGTTAAGCAACACAGGGGACCTCAGTCTCCACAGCTCAGCAGGGCCAACAGCTACAGCTGGACAGTGCAAATAGTCCCCCTGGGTTCCTGTGACAGGGGAATGACCAGGCCGGCCGAGAACACACAGAAGGACTACAGACTCCCACGCAAACCAGCACACTTTACTGTGGCTCAGACTGCCTCGGACTTATTCCAAGCCCAAGAACAACAATGCTGTAAGTACTTGACCAGCTTGGACAGGCATGAGCTCCACTCCAGGCCGCCAAAAGTCCTGGCACACAGGGTTCTCTGAACAGTCTTCTACAGGAGCTGTGTGGTCAGCACATGCCAAGCAGGGTTCACCCACTGTCCACAGGTGGTCCTTGTGCCCACCCCAACTGTGTCCACGGTGCTAAAAGCCCACAGGGAAGGCTGAGCCCGGAGTTCAGGCGCGGTCACCAGCTCTCTTCTGCACCACTGCTGGCCTGGACAGAACCTGTTCCTGAAGCCGCTGGACCAGCTCCTCTACGTAGACCTTGAACAGGGGTACAGGGTCCTGAAGGGGAAAGGTCATGGTAAGGCTCAATGAAGCCCAGAGATGGAGTGCTAGGGAGGGTGGTAGCCAGCCGCTTCTAGCTGAACATGGGGAGAAAATGGGGTATGGGAGAGCTGGAGACAGCCAAAGTCATATAAGACTGTTTGTGTTCCAGGACAGCCAGGGTTACAGATACTCAGTCTTGAGGGAAAAAAAAAAACAACAAAAAAAAAATAAGCAGGGTGGTGGTGGTGCACGTCTTTAATCCCAGCACTAGGGAGGCAGAGACAGTTGGATCTCTGTGAGTTTGAGGTTTCCTGGTCTATAGAGCTAGTTCCAGGCCAGGCTCTAAAGCTACAGAGAAACCCTGTCTCGAAAAACCAAAAAACAAACAAACAAACAAACAAAGACTGCTTGCCATCCTAGAGGGCAGAGAGCCTAACCACCAGAACAGGATTGCTTTCTCTTGACACCAAGAATCACAGGCTTCCTGTGAATCTGGCTTCCCTGTCCTGATGGCTACCACAGGCTCTAGACTTTTCTGGGAAACATGACACAAAAGGAAGATCCTAGGAGATGCTGAGTGGCCAAGTAAACACCCAGTGCCAAAGGTCCCTAAACATCCAGGGGAAGAAAAAAAAGGACTTAAGGAGAGGAATCATGCCATGCTTTGTCAAAGTGGCAGGAGCCAAATATACAGCATCATTTAGGTGCGGCAGTCCCCAAATGCTAGTCTCTGTCCAAAGCAGCCCCCCATTACTCAACCTCAGTGGCCAGTTCCCAGGTGCTCACCTTTTCCTCCAGGAGCCTCTGCTTCTCCACAGCCTCCTCCAGCGTCAGGCCAACCCACTCAGCTTCTGCCTCCGGGATGACAAAACTCTGAGCAAGCAGAAGAAAGGCTCGGTGAAGCGCGGGCCAGGCCAGAAGGCTCAGGCAGTGAGCAGGATGGGGAAACTCTGACCTTGTACTTCTCATAGATGGCTAGTCTCCGTTCGGGGTCGTCAGGGTGTAACTGGGGGTCCTGGCGAGCAAGCCTCAGCAGCATCCCTCGCTTCAGGTCCATGCCAAACTTGGAACACAGGTCTTCCTTTGGGGTCTAGCAGAAGATTCACATAGGGCCAGGTGCTATAGCAGGGTCCCACCCACCCTACCAGCTGATAACCCTAAGCTAGACCAGAGCAGATCAGGCATTGGAATCAGCACCAGCAAGAAAGCCTTTATGGGTCAAGCCCAAGACAATGCCAAATGCCAAGAGCAGAGTAAGCAGTGGAACAACCATTCACAAGTGACCTTCCTGAAGGCAGGAAGCTTCCACTGGGGCTGCACCAAAGAGCAAGCGGGCCCACTGTGTTTTGCTAAGACTTGTAATGGGTAGCCTGGGTGCCATGTACTTCCCCCCACCACACACACACGTACATATACACACACACATACACACACACACACCCCATACATTCTGCTCTGCACCTCCCTTGACTGACAAGACTGTAGTGCACTAACCCCTGCTTGCCTTGAGAATATAGAAGTCGAACCCGTAGGCCTCATCAATGAGATCCAGGGTCCTCATGGTCACAGTCACGGTGAATTTCTTGTCCAGGATTTCACTGTAAAGCTCCCGAGTGAACAGCTGAGGCTTCCACACCTTCTTCACCTTCGCCGAGAGCTGAGTGTGCAAGAGAGACCTGTTGATGACTGCTGGGGTGCTTCACTACAGACCAAGTGAGCCCCAAAACACCCTTCTGGGAGCTGGGCTATGGGAGCTTGCCCTCTCCCCTCCTCGGAGGCTTCACAGAACCGCTGCTGCTAGGCAGGGCTCCTGGGGCTGGACCTGGACGATCACATAGATTGTCTGCTTGTATGTGTTCCAGATGCTGGCACAACTGAACACCTGCCACAGGCCAGCGAGTGGCATCCTGGAAGGCGTTAAACACTCTCCTCCCACAACACTTAGCTAGGAGTAGCGTTCCACCAGAATGATCGATTCCAGGCTCCGGACTTTGTAAGCTGCCTGAATCCAAACATCTCAGTTTATCATTTTATCTCCTGTCACAAGAATGAGGCAAATGCTCATAAAAACTGGCAGAGGACAACCAGATTTCACCTCTCCCTCCTCTTCAGCACAAGCGTCAAATCTATCTGTCCTTTCATCTCTGTGGTGCTAGGGATTTGAACCCAAGACCTCAAATAAGCTAGGCAATCACCCCGTTCCGTCGCAGCCCCCCTCCATCCTTAATCTTGATGGCTAACTGACCAGGACCACCCCACTTCAGGACCCCACTTGACGCTGTCATTGGAGTTTTTTTCCAAATTCTCGCCGCTCCACTTGTTAGCAATGATCCGTAAGCCAAGCGCTTATGTCAGCCAGGCAGACGGTCCGCAGCACCCGGAGCAGAGCCTGCCCAACACAGCACGCATAACAGCCCGCACCCACCTTGTCGTTGTTGGCATATCTGTAGCCCAAAATCAGGCCCTCTCCACCCCATAGCCCCTGCTGGGACTCTGGGGGGTAGTGAACTGAAATGGGTACGTCCTCAACTCGCTCGCGCTGCCCGTTCTTCGGGTTGATCTTGAACTTGACTCCGTGAGGTCTGTAGTGTACCGGGGTGGGTGTTCGTTCTTCTTCCAGCGAGCGCAAGAAATGGGCGGGCAAGCGCGCATAGATGCCCTGCCGCAGCCGCAGCTTCTGCCACAGGTACACAGGATACTTGTGCAGAGGCATTGCGTGACCCTCTACCTCTGAAAGTTGCGCGCTCGCGTCCGCCGGAACCGGATCCGGAAGAGCGTCGCCGAAGGCGTACCTTTGCTCACTGCCGATTGGTAGCAATGCCCATCCATCTAAAACAGTCCCTTTGCCGCAGCCTTCTTTAGGGACCGTGGAAAATTATCTAAGACAGCAATGGTTTAAGGTACCTTCTACCAAGTGCAGCCCGGGAGTTCCCTAGAATCTTTGGCAGGTCTGTTAGAAATGGGGTCCAGCCTCCCTTTCCCTCCAGGGACGCAAGAAAAAAACGTAAAACACTCGTTTGGTTTGAAAAATCATTATAGATTATTAAATTAATCAATTACATAAAAATATGCCTTCATAGAACAGTTTAACATTTTACCACTTCCCCCCAACAGTATATACATGTTTCCCCTTTCAGGGGCTGAAGTGTGCTTTGGTGGCCAAATAAAGGGTGTCAGTAGCTGGGGGAGCAGCCCAGAAAGTCCATATCCCGACAAAACCAGGACAGAAGGTCCAAGGCCACAGAGCAGTGGAACAGGACCACTGCACCAATCAGTTTAGAGCCCCCAGGAGGCTCCAGAAAGATTGTGCCAGGGCTCCAGAAACTCTCCTGAAGCCTCAGCTGATTCAGTAGGGGGTCAACATCCTAGGGACAACACAAATTAGTGCTCACTAGACTAGGACCTAGGCGGGACCTTTAGGATGAGGAGGGCACATAAGAGGGTAGTGTGTGCCTTCTGGGGCCACTCCTCATACAGCTGAGTATCCTGCCACTCCAGGTTCTTCTCAGGATCTGTGGCTCCAACAGAGAATGAGGGACAGTGCATGTCCCCCCCCCCCCAGGGCCTTATCAGCTCTTGGACTCATCCACAGCAATGGCAGCAACAGGGCATCCCCATGCTAAGGCAGGATGGTACATGCTGTTAGGGACAGTGGTCTCTGTGGACTCAGTCCTTGCCTTGTATGTCTCACATTACAGCTTCACAAGCAAATGGGACAATAGGGATCCCTTATCTCTATCTTCAACCTTAACATAGTGATCTGCCCACAAATGGTACCTGCGGTCTCCAGGTAAAAGCAGCTGGGACCTACAGAGGACAGTGGCAGCAGCCACAAAGATTTAGGGATGGAGGAGTCCTCTCCGCTGGGAAAAGAAGCCAAGGGTCGCAGGACAATTTTATTCAGGTGGAAACCTGGTCGGGCTAGATAAGCACCTCTCTTGTTCCTGCCCTAGCTGAAGAGGTCATCAGAGTATCAGGTGTCCTTGAGCCAGCCACATCACGTCACTGTGTACAGCTCATCCCGATCATTCCTGCAGATCTGATAGTGACAAGGGAACTTGTGCAAGCAAGCCCACGGCTCGGCCGGCTCCTCTGGTGGTGGCAGGAGGAAAGCCGCACTACCAGCCAATAGCATGTGCCAAATGCTGTGCGTGTAGTAGTAATTCTCACTGGTCATCATGGAAGTGTAGATGGCGATACCTACAGAGGCCATGGAGATGCCAGGCAGGAGGTAGAAGACCCAGCGCTGCCACGAGGTGGGGTAGCACTGACGCCGGTGCCCACAGCGATACATCTGGAGTGAATAGCCACAAGAATGTCAGTGCCGGCCGAGTGCAACTACAGTTCCCAGGAGTTACAGAGTCTATCTAGGTCTAGGCAGCAAAACTGCATACAGACGCATGGCTAGCGGTCCTCAGGTCAAGACCTCAGGCGCACAGCCACTCTGGGGCTCTATGGGTGGCTGTTACTAGCTCTGAGCAGGTGTGGAGTTTTGGAGCCCTTCTAGCAAAACTGGGATCATAACCAAAATTGAGGGCCTAGTTCTCTTCTTGCTAAGACTAAACAGAAGAACCTATGGGCCCTGTTCCTTACCCACATGGAGGCCATGATCACAAAGGCAAAGAGGCAGGGTCCCATCAAGTTCCAGATGCCCCTGCGATCCATCTGCAAGGACATGGCGATGACCAGCGTGCCCAGGACAAACAGGACCTGGGAGAGACACGGGGATGGTTTGTGGGGTCATGGGAAGCCTTTGGCTAAACTCATCTATGACGGCATAAGACAAAAGTACTGGTGGTCAAGTATGCTGGGTACCCACTATCAGTTTCTCACCATTCTGACTGCTCCTCTTGGAGTTATTGGCAGGTTTTGACGATTTTGATCTATTCCCGCTTAGCCACCTGAGAGGGAAGTGTCCTTCCTCTAGCGCCTTTACTGAGTCCAAAGGTGAACACAGAACCTTCTGAGGACTAGGTGGTGATGAACGCCCCTAATGGGCAGTCTTGACCATACTCGCATGATCTTGCATACCAAGCCTTCCAGAGTCTCTTATCAGGATGACCTTAGATGCTCCCTTGGAGAGGACCCAAACCTAAGTCTCCATCAACACATCTGCCCACAGCCAGGGGGCAGTTCATATGCTTAGCACTCAGTCTGCAGGATTCTTCAGAATATTCCTTGTCTACTTTTTCCATATAATCGTGGAGCTTCTAAGCATGCCCCTGGCGAGTACCCAGCCTGCAGACAGTGGACATAGTTCACTAGTGCCAGAGTCATCTCCACTGTCCAGCTGCTGCATAAAGTCCCCAGAGTGCCCTAGAACAAGGACCCCAGGAGCATGGTTGGGGCTTTTCAGGGAGGCATGGCCTGGCTCCTCTTTGAGCTTAGGGTCCTGAACCCCCATCCTCCTTCCTGGAGTCCTCGGATGAGCACACCTTTCCCCCACAGCTTTCCATGACTTCCCCCAAGAGTGGCTAGTTATCATTTGAGATGGCTCCCAGCCCTTTCTGTTTCGTCCCTCTTTGTCACTCCACATACTGTGTGTGAGGGCCTCTACTTCCCTGGACCCAGGCTTGGCGTCAGAAGCCACTCACCTGTTTCAGGATTGTCTTCAGACGGGCCATGCAAAGAATGGTCACCCAGGTGGACGCCCCCGAGCCCAGAAAGTCGCAGTACTGGAGTGTGTCATAGCTGAGGATACACAACACTGCCTCCCCCGGCTGGTCACAGGCGTGGTAGAACTGTGAGGTACAGCGGTGAGCAGCAGCCCTGACCACCCCACCCAACTTCCCCAAGGGATTAGGGCCAACCCTACCGTGGAGAAGAACATGGTGTAAAAGTAGACAGAGGCCTCAACCAGGAAGGACCGGTGCAGGGACACAGCAATGGGGGCCAGGAACATGAGGTTGCTGAGCGTGAGCAGGAGCGCGGCTGCCCTCTGCTGGGCCACAGTCTGGGCTGTGCTGTTGTCAGTGCAGCTCCACCCACGCCAACCTAGGGGGCCACACAATACCTGCATGTGTGCTGGAAGCAGATAGTCGGCTTCCGAACTCTCAGGCCTCATCCTCACCCAGACGGAGGAGGTATAGACACAAGCCTAATGGAATCCACAGGCATGGTAGGAGGAAATTGGTACCGACAGGGACTGGCAGAGACAGTGGGCAGGCATGGGCAAGTGGGGACAGCTGTGGGCAAGCTGGGTCGAATGTGGAAGATGCATGCGGACATTGGACAAGCGTGCGCACTCACAGCAGGTCTGGGCAAGTGTGAAGAAGTAAGGAGAAGCATAGCTCTCGCAGGTAGTCATGGGCAGTGGGAAACAGGTATGGACAAGTGTGTGTAGATACTGGCAAGTGAGAGCAAGTACGCCCAGTTGTGAGTGGGCATGAGCTTGGAGAAGGATGAATGGGCAAGTATGAGTAGGTAGGGGCAGGTATGAATAGATATGAGTTGGCAGGGACAGATATAGAGATATGTGGACATGTAAGGACGAATGTGGCAAGCAGGGACAGATGGGAGCAAGTATGAATATGCAGGAACTGCCATGAAAAGTGTGGACCAGCATGTAGTCACAAGAAAAGTGTGAGCAGCTTTAGGCATAGACAAGCACAGGCAAGGGCAACAGTTGTAGTGTGCAGTCAAGGGCAAGCAATGCCAAGGTCAGGAGGCAACACCTCCCCCGCAAATGCCTCAGTGTCCATATGCCTGGAGTGGGGTGGGGGTGGGGAGACCACGGGGAACACGGGGAGCATGGGAAGAAAGGGGAGGGAGATTTGCTCTGCACATTATTCTCACCTGCTTTGCAGCTGCAGCCTGCATACAGATAGCCGTATCTACGGAGCAGGAGGCACTGGCCATAAGGCCCACAGTCATTCAAACAGGGCACCAGATACAAGATGGTTTCCACACGAGCTACGGCCTGTTCACATTCCCTGCAAAGGAAGGGCCTGAGCGGGCTGGTTGCAGTGCTCTGCTGGTTCTTCCACCACCAGGACTCCCAAGCCCAGTGCTAAGCCCTCCAGGCTCCAACAGCTGAGACACTCATTTTCCCCACTAGCGCTGTTGGGGGGTAGAAAAGGAAAACCCCTCCTAAGACACAGATGCTTCCCTTCACTGCTACCAGCCCATGTCACGGTGCCCAGGCCCAGATTCACATACTCAGAACTCTCAGGGCACACAAGCTGCAAGGAGAGGTACCAGTTGTCTGTCTCCGGGTAGGGAATGATGAGGTTGGCCATGTGAGATGAGGCACTCAGAAACATGGAATGGCCCTGGAAGAAGGCTGCACGGGGTAGGAGGGCCTGTCAGAGGTGGCTAGAGGGGACAGTCAGTCTCTCCACCAAGAGTGCCTGCCCAGAATACCTGTGGTGCATTTGAGTGAAGTGTTGAAGCTGAGAAAGGGCGAGCCAGCGTTCAAACAAGCTGCTACCGAGGTACCATTTGTGATCTCTGTCTGGAAGGGGAAATAGCACAGATTAGCCACTGTCAACCCCTAAAAAGGTATCTCGCCTGCCCACCTTGCATGTTAGCTCAGTCATGATGAATATTTATTATGTGGGGAGGTGGGGAGGGAACCTCCGGCTAGCTCAAGGTTGCTTGATCATGGTCTAAATTCCCTTCAGTTGTCTCTGGTTCTAGCAATTCCCCTGCCAATTTGCACAAACAAAATTATGGTAACTTCTGACAGGGACACTACTCCAATGGATCCCCTTCTGGCCCATGCTGCTGGTATCACGCTAGGGCCTGAAAGGCCACCCCATCCCAGTCTCAATGCTGATGTTACTCTGTACCCCGAGATAAGCCCAGGTCACAAGCAACTGTAGACTGCTTCGGTGGGCTTCCAGAGGATACCTGGTTAGCCCTCAGACTGATGACGAGAGAGCCCCCGCTGTCCATGCCTGTGTCAAGACGGAGCCGCATTACAGAAGGTATGTTTGCATGCACCATCACGAAGGCCCCATTCAGGGGTTGGAAGTGTACAGACACCACGTCCGTGTCTTCTCTCATGACTGGATAGTTCAGGAGACAGGAGGGGGCACTGCCTACGCCACCACTCCTGCCCAGTTCCCAGTGGGCAGGGCTTTGGGACAGTCGGCCCATAGAGGTGTCCTGGCTCTGGTTTGGGTTGTTTTGCATAAGACGATGGAAGGTCACACTCCATGGCCTGCACACTGTCAAGAGGACAAGGGCCTCAGCCAGAGGAAAGTCTGGAGTTTTGGGGGGAGGTAAGCAGAGCCAGTCCACCCCTCCCTCCCATGTAGCCCACCTGTAAAGGCAGCTTCAACATTGAAGACCACTGACACATGAGGTCCTGCCAGGTTCTCAACTGTCACTTGTAGCCACCGGCTCCAGGGTGGTGAGGACAGCAGCAAATAGCAGGACGGAGTGAGGCCAGTGCAACTCAGCACCTTTTGGAAGTTTCTAGGCAGGGTGGATGCACCCACTGTGAGACGCACTGGGCAGCCGGGGCTCACACTGGACACACAGCCCTGCAGGTCCAACCGAAGCTCCTGGGTGTAGTCAGGGACAAAGATCCTGTGGCAAGGTGGTGACTCAGACTCACTAGCTCATATTGTGAACTTACTTCCTCTAATCTGCTTAGGGAAAGTATCTGGCTCTCTTCCCAACATGTCTCTAAGGTACAGCCTTCTCACCTGCAGGATGAGACAGTGGCACTACCCCCGCTCTAGACCCAAAGCTTGGGGCTACAGGCCAGGCTTGACCTCCCCATCTCCACTCACTTGAGGTAGCTGGCATGGGAGAGCAGCGTCTGTGGGAGGGGGACATCAGGCTCTAGGATGGAGACTTCAACCACCCTCATGGCCAGCATATCAGGCTGGAAGAAGTAGGCACAGGTAGGAACAGAGCCCTGGGAGAAAACAAGGCAGGGAGTGATGGGGTCAGAGAATGCAGGATGTAGGCCAAAGGAGAAGAGCTTTGAGGGGAAACAGGGTTGAACCCAGAGTCGGGTAGCTAAGAGAACAGTAAGGTCTGCCTCAGAGGTGGACAAGAGGTTGGTGGTCCTCCATGCATCAGGGGGTTTGGCCTTCATCCCAGGAAGTCAGCTCCCTCACCTTCACCTCTATCTTCTGGGATGAGGGAGGGAGGTGAGCCACCACGAACCAGTCCCCAGGGGCTGGGTGAGAGATGTTGACAGAGGTGTTGCCCAGTAGCATGGTGCTCAGCAATGCCCTGATGTGGAAGGAGGCCTGGCTCAAGGTGTTATCAGGGAAGCTAGTGCCCAGCGGGTTGATGACAGGAGGGGCGCCATAGCGGAAATGCCTGGAAGAGATCAGGTCAAGGGTCAGGGACAGGATTTTAGCCAGGCATGGGTGCTAGGGACAGAACACTGGGTACCTACACCGTGATCTCTACGTCAGTGCATGAGGGACCGCTCTGGGACACGTGCAGTAGCCAGCGAAGCAGCACTGTGTCTGGGGGCACGCGGAAGTGGAAGAGCCGGGTGCTGCCATACCAGCTGTAGAAGGACAGCTTCTGTGGGGCCTGAGAGAAGTGCTCAGATACCAGCCCAGCCTCTATAAGGAAAAGGTAACAGTCAGGTAGGTAGGGCAGATGACTTTGTCACTCATACGTCAACCTTAGCCAAGGCAGAAAACACCTTCTGGCACCTAGATGTCGTCTGCAATAATCTCAAGTTTCTCCTAACAGTGAAGTTATTCCTCTGCCTCCTTTCCCTAGGTGGCCACTGTCTATTTACCAGGGACTTTGCCTTCTCACATGGCAGCATCCTGCCAACACTGAAGTCAGTAGCCCCTAGCACCCACCACCTTCAGATGGACCCACCCAGGGCCGGTAAGCTCTCTTTCTTTCTGTTGGTTAGTTAGCTCCACCCCTTGCATTATATCCTGCTGCATCCTGGCCAAGAGATGGAGACTGCAACACAACAGGGGGTAGTCAGGAAGGTGGTCCCACCCCCTCCCACACACACACACACACACACTGATGTCTGCCTTGATCACTGGACCATCGCAAAGGCTCCTCCCTCCCACCTCACCTCCTGTGAACCTCTCCTAACCACATGGGCAGGTAGGGAGGCTTGGTCCAGAAGGTAGTTGCCTCTCCAATCGGTTATGACTTAGGACACAGCCAGATCCCTACTCAGAAAAAGACCATGATGAGGGACTTCTGTCCAGAAGCCTGGACAGCCATAAGAACCAAGGAACAGCCAGGCAGAGGTGGTGCACGCCTTTAATCTCAGTAATTGCGAGGCAGAGGCAGGTAGATCCCTGTGAGTTTGAGGACAGCCTGGTCTAAAAAGCAAGTTCCAGGACAGCCAGGACTGTTACAGAGGAACCCTGTCTCTTAAGAAACAGACAACAAGGGCCAGATGGCTTCTCAGTTCCAAATGGCTGGCACCACCAACTGCCCTCAGGGCACATACCCACGCTTGGTGGGACAAAGACAAAGCAGACAACCAGACAGATAAAGCTCCCAGACTAGGGCACCACATGGCCTCAGGCCCTATAAGAACCCTTCCAGGCTCCTACCCCTTACCTAGTGCCAGCTCAGGCTTTGTGCCTGTCCGATCTTGGGTATCCCTACGGATAGGCTAAGGTAGACTGCTGTCCCTTTGAGGTTAATGAGTAATAAAGTGCTTTAAGAGAAACACAGTACTGTTGGCATCCTTCCCACTCAGAAAGCCTCCCTTTGCCCCACTGTGAAAGTGGTGCCTGCCTGGCTCCCCCAGGAGAGGGGAGAAGGGAGTCAGGTGAGCAGCTGGCTTTCTTGCCAGCCATGTGACTCCTCCCAACAGAGGCACCTGGAGAAAAGATAGCAGCCTGATGGAAGGAAGCTAAGGGAGCTGCCAAGGAGCCTGGCATGGGGGCAGGGCAGAGTGAGGCTCCCTCAGTAAATTCCTAGCTCTCAGGGACCTGCAGGCCCCATTCATCAGGTTGAGGCCTGAGTACCAGGAGCTGCTGAGGGCCCTAAGGTGGTGACACGGCAATGGAGCAGAGAAAAACAGAGAGGCAGAATATTACTTTCCCAGCTGAGGCAGGACAGAGTCCTCACCCCTAGGACTGTGACCTCTGAGGAAGCCAGGTGAGAGAGGTCACCCTACAATGTGCTGGCCTGCTAAGGGAAAAGTCTTCGGGCCCCACGAAGCCTTTGTGAGGAAGGTCACTTGGAATAGAGCTGACATTTGTGATGTTTGAATACTTAGATGAGACCTACTCAAGGTTGCCTTAAGACCAGGTACCAAATACTCATATTTAAACAACCCCTCCAGGCTGCCTTGATGAAACACTCACTTATTTTGTTGAATGTATTGGACCTGGACAATTGGCATGATAGGGTGAGCCCCAAGCAACAATTGGAAGGATGGAGAGGGCCAACTGAACAAACTCTCGTCTGCTCCAGGCACCTCTCGGAGGAGCAGTACTTCAGAGAAGCGTGGGGATCAGGAGGGGTGGAATCGGAAAGTGGGACGAGAGAGACAGGAACTGTCTCAGGAACATCAGGTAGCACAAAGGACTGGGGAGTTTCAGGCAATACTGGACAGGTACCCATCTTGCCCATTTCCAAATGTCTAGAGTCTCACTGTCCACCAGTCCTGCCTCAAGCACAGCCCAGAGGGTCAAAGATCTAGCAAGCCACAGTCCAAGATGTACCGGCTTAGAGAGCAGAAATGCAAAGAGTAGCTGGAAAACTCCCCTAGAAGAAGGACCCCTTTTGTTACATCCATTCTGGTCAGCCAGTATCTCTAGGGCCAGCCAGCAATACAGTATAATCGGTGAGAAGCAAAGCCAGTAATCAAGAGTGACCTTCCTGGGACTGGAATAGGAACAAAATGCTGGCTGGACCCCTAGTACAGAGTCTGGCCAACTTTCTCCAGTTCTTCCCTTCTACCAGAACAAATGATGGCCCTTGCCCCACCACGGTTCAGCTATTCTTCATTGATAAGTTCCTCTACCTCCCAGCTCTTAGGTGCCACAATCGCTACCCCAAGCACAGGAGAAAGGGACCGGGAGGGTACACTGCAAGTGAGCGAACTCGGCGGGCCCGGAGACAGAAAAGCAAGCGTGGGGATTTCTTAGCCCCGGACGCCCCACAGGGGGCGCAAACCAGAGTGAGAACAGAGATACATCGTCGCGCCAGGTGAGCGCACAGGTGCCCCCCGTGAGTCACAATCCGCCCCGGGACCCCCCCCACACACACCGCTTCCCCTGCCCCCGGCCCGCGCCTCGGATGGCGCCTTAGGCCCGTGCGGGCTCACCGCTCTTCTTGCTGTCGCCGGCGGCGGCAGGCGGGGGCCGAGCGAGGAGCAGCAGCAGCAACAGCAGCGGCGCTACAGCCCGCGCCGCGCCCCCGGCCCCAACCCGGCCCATGACTCCGCGCTCGGCCCGCGCTACCCCGCCCGCGTCCCGCGCCGCTCGCCCCCGCCTGGGCAGCCCCCGCCGCCTCTGCGGCCAGCGCCGCTGCCTCTGTCCAGAGCTCCCATGGCTCGGCCAGACCTGCAGCCAGCGCCCCGGGCACTTCCGCCTCCGAGGCCCCGCCCCGCCCCGCAGGGAACCGGCTGGCGGTCTAGGTCCCTGAGGGTGCGGGACCGCGTCACCTTGGCCAGAGGGGAGTTGGGCAGCAGGGGCCCAGGAAGGTCGCCTTTGGGGGGGGGGGCACGGACTGATGGGCGATCACACATCTTGAGGGGACAAGGGATGGGAAGAACAGGATGGAGGGTCCTGTAGAACTCTTTGGGGTACAGAGGGCAGGTGTCACGTGGTAGACACAGGATGAGGTGGGACACAAGACAAAGGTCGCGCGGGGCAAAGGGGACACAAAGGTCACGCTGGACACAAGATGAGATACGGAGGAGAGGGATACCTACATGGGACTCGGGTGGAGTCAGGGCAGAGGGGTCTTGCGGGACGTAAGAGAGCATAGGACTGGAGTCTCAAGGCATTGGAGGTGGGGAAAACTTGTAGGGGAGGCGCCATAGGATTCATGGATTAAGTAGTCTTGTCGAAGGCTTGGGGCACTACAGAAGAGTTACATTTGACTCATTTGGGGGCAGGAGACAGAATTATTCAAGACATGGGAACGGATCAGAGGGGCCACGCAAAACGAAGGAACATAGGGTAGCATAGGTGTGAACTGGAACCCGTAGGATGTTGAATCCGGAGGGCTGTAGTACGAGCCCAGTAATAAGTAAGCCAGAATTAGCGTCCCAGGAAGGTGCACGCTGACCTTGACTTGAACTGAACCTCCAGCTGCCCGAAGTCCCCCCCTCCTCAATCCACCGTAACCACACACTGCGGCAAAGGTATAAATGACTAAATGGAAGAGGGAGGTGTTCTTTTTGCACCCCTGAGAATTGGATAACTGAGTTTCTTGTCAGTATTGGATGCACTCCTCTGGGTACCAAAGGAATATATTCCAAACATCTTACAGATATTGTTGCAAACTGAAAGCCCTACAGAAGAACTTGGGGAAGCAATCATAAGGAAGAGAAGGCTTTTCTACGTAGGCATCCGATGAAGCAAGTCAAACTGCTTTAAAGAATATATACAAGCCAGGAGGTGGTGGCACGCACCTTAGAGGAGGCAGAGACAGGTAGATCTCTGAGTTCAAGGCCAGCCTGGTTTACAGAGTGAGTTCCGAGAAAGTCAGGGCTACACAGAGAAACCCGGTCTTGGGGTAAAAATATATATTATATTGAGATTTTATAAATATAAATCTATATATTTATAAAGTTTATATAACATATATAAATTAAATTATGCAGTGCAGGTTGCAGCCAATTCTTCCAAGGGCAGTCGTGAAAACTGAGTGTGGTGTCTCTCTACTGAACTCCCAGTACTGACCAGGCTGAAAGAAGAAAATTGCCATGAGTTCAAAGCCAGCCTGGGCTACGGATGCTAGTAAAGTACTCCCTATGTCACCATCACCAGCCTTCTCATAGAAAATGATAAAGACCAAGGTGCTACAGAATTCCTAAAACATTATGCAAATTAGAAGAACAGCGCCTCCTCCAGTGTTAAACAGTGAAGCCATTTTTATCCTTTTGCCAAACAAAGCAAAGATCAAAACGTCCTGATCTTTAAGGGAAGACGGGGCCCAGATTAGGGATGTCCCCAGGGAGCATCTGGACTCTAAAAATAGCCAAAGCCAGCGGCCAGACTCTGTATTTCCTATCGTTTGCCCTGCCTGTTTTCACTGCCATGTGCCCACTCTTATTCCGGTAGATGCACCTATAATTGGTCATTAGGGTTTGGGCGTAGAATCGTGAAGTACCCACATTGAGTGGAACTGGTGGTTACATGAGAAATGGCCAGGTGTGATGGACCACACCTTTATCCCAGCAGTAGGAAGGCAGAGGCTGGCCGATCTCTGATTTCAAGGCCAATGTGGTTTACAGAGAGTTCCAGGAAAGCCAGGGCTACCTAGAGAAACCCTGTCTTGGGTAAAAATATAATTATATGTTGATATATTATATATATATAAATTTATATATGTATGAAATTTATATACAAATTATGCAGCACAGGTTGCTGCCAATTCTTCAAAGGACAATCATAAAGTGCTCCCTATGTCAGTATCACCAGCCTTCTCATAGAAAAGGATAAGGACCAAGGCGCTACAGAATTCCTAAACTATGATGCAATTAGAAGAACGGACCTCCTTTTGTGTTAAATAGTGAAGCCATTTTTATCCTTTTGCCAAACAAAGCAAAGATCAAAACGCCTGATCTTTAAGGGAAGATGGGACCCAGATTAGGGATGTCCCCAGGGAGCATCTGGACTCTAGAAATAGCCAAAGCCAGCAGCCAGACTCTGTATTTCCTACCGTTTGCCCTGCCTGTTTCCACCGCCGTGTGCCCACTCTTATTCCGGTAGATGCGCATATAATTGGTCATTAGGGTGGAACTGGTGGTGTGCTGTGGACCACACCTTTATCCCCAGCAGCAGGAACTGCAGAGGCTTCAAGGCCAGTCTGTTTCACCGAGGGAGTTCCAGGATAGCCAGGAACCACAGAGAAAGTCTGTCTCAACAACTCTCCACCTCCCACAAAAAAATAAAATAAAATAAAATACTGTGTGATGTTTGGGAATAACCTACCATATACAGAAATTTTAGCTTAGAAAAAAAATGGGTAGGACTGCCCTGGCACACGCCTTTAATCCCAGCACTGGGGAGGCAGAGACAGGCAGATCTCTGTGAGTTCGAGGTCAGCCTGGTCTACAAAGCAAGTTCCAGGACAGCCAGAGCTGTTACATAGAGAAACCAAAAATTAAAAATATTAAAAAGATAAATAAAACCTTGAAAGAAGACAGAAAAAGAATGAGCATGGGTAGAACAGTGTTTGGAAAACTGTTTTGGTAAAATTTGGGTTGGGGGGGTAGGTCAATGGTAGCACCTGCCTTAAAACCAGCAGGAGACAGAGGCAAGGACGGCCTGGTCTATAGGGTGAGTTCTAGAACAGACAAGGCTTCACAGAAACCTTGTCTCCAAGGGAAAAAAGAAAACTGGGTAGACAGAGGCAGGCGGATCTCTGTGAGTTCGAGACTAGCCTGGTCTACAAGAGCTAGTTCCAGGACAGGCTCCAAAACCACAGAGAAACCCTGTCTCGAAAAACCACAAAAACAAAAAAAGAAAGAAAAGAAAAAAAAAAGAAAACTGGGTAGGGAAATTCACAGCTTGGGTTGGAAAGATAGCCCATGGTTTAAGAGCCTTTGCTGCTCTTCTAGAGAACTGACGTTCACTTCCCAGCACCCACATCAGAGGGCTCCTTCCTGATCCCCCCCCAGGCCACTCCCATATAAATAAAATATTTAAAAATGTTTCATGCCTACCTGGAAAGTCTGTGAAAGAAGTTGGCATCTGGCCACCCTGCTGGGCACTTAGGGAAAGGAAACAGGTGACAGGGAACAGAAGACTAGACCGTGCCTGCTTTAATTTTTGAATGTTTACTTAGTTGGCAGGGGGGGGAGCTAAGGGTGCGGGCAACCAGGCATTGAAGGCCAAAGAAGGGCAGGTGAAGGGTGTTGGTCACAGAGGAAAAAACACCCTTTGTTGCTCTGGATTCCAGGCTGAGTCCTTCTAACCCCAGCTGCAGGGGGTTCCCAGGCAGTTCTCAACTTCAAGAGGTCATTTGGGAGTTTTGCTGAGCTGTGTTTTCAGTGTGCTGCTCAGCGCCTGCTGAAGTTACCCACAATCCTCATGGGCAGCAGATAAATCAGTACCATAGCTTGTTCTATTGACTGACCCAGACTGGGTTTAGAACCACCTCATCTCTCTCTGTCTACTCCAAAGCCCTCCCTTAGTGTGTCCCTGTGGAGGAGGGTTACTCTGCCTTACAGGTGGGAAAGAGACTGCAGAACTCCCTCTGGTGCCCACGTTATAGAGTTGTAGAAGGACACTCAGCCCAGGACTGGAGTTTCAGGGCCTCTGCTGAGTAATAGCTGAGCAATGGCAGGAACTCTACCAGGAAATGTAGCTCTATTGCACTTGCGGTTAGCGAACCGTAAATGCAAAAATGTACTTTGTCATGTTGGCCTCTAAATCAACACACACTGCACAGTTTTCTGCAGGACTGTGAACTACCTTGCAACCAGAGTTTTAAGGCAAAAGGCCTGTTCCAGCAGCTTAAAAAGATGAACAATCAAGCAGGAGAAATAGCTCGGAAGTTAAAAGCACTTCATGCTCTTGCAATGGGCCTGATTTCAGTTTCTAGCACCCAAATGTCAGCTCACAACCATCTGTCACTCCAGATTTGACACTGGCTTCTGGCCCCTTTGGGCACTGCATACACCTGGGACACATACATTCATTCAGACAAAACACCCATACACATAAAATTAAAAAAAAATAAGTTTAAGTCTTTAAAAAAAAAGAGCTGGGCGGTGGTGGCGCATGCCTTTAATCCCAGCACTTGGGAGGCAGAGGCAGGCAGATCTTTGTGAGTTCGAGGCCAACCTGGTCTACAAGAGCTAGTTCCAGGACAGACACCAAAGCTGCAGAGAAACCCTGTCTCAAAATACCAAAAAAATGAAAAAAAGAAAAAGGAAAAAAAAGATGAAGGCCAGTCATGGGTGTGCGTTGTATCCCTTTAATCCTCTCACTTAGGAGCCAAAGACAACAGTTCTCAGTAAATTCAAGGTTATTCAGGTCTACAAAGCAAGTTCCAGACTAGCCAGGGCTACACAAGGAGACCTTTTTATCAAAAATAATAATAAAATAATAACAATATAATGGTGATAAACAGAGGCAATTTAATCAGAGCAGGTAAAGGGGCCCAGTGACCCCAGGGTCATTTCAGGGTACTGATATTAACTTCAGGGATAAATAGAAGAATTCAAACTGGGGCCAAGAGATATACATAATTAAGCCATTTTAGTCCAAGAGCAGGTCTACCATCATTGTCTCAACTTCAGTCGAGAAGGGTGTTCTGATAAGTTGTTCATCGGAGCAAGAGAGGCGGCCAGCCCTGGTGTTTCAGAGTGTGTACTGCTCTTGCAAAGGACACAATTTCAGGTCCCAGCCCCTGTACTGGGGGGGGTCACAATTGCCTGTAACACCAGCCAACCCTTTCTTCTGGTTTCTGTTGGCACTTGGGAACCACATATAATTAAAAATTAAGAGCACTCGGGAGGCAGAGGCAGGCGGATCTCTGTGAGTTCGAGGCCAGCCTGGTCTACAACAGCTAGTTCCAGGACAGGCACCAAAGCTACAGAGAAACCCTGTCTCGAAAAAATAAAACAAAAAAAAATTAAGATGGTTTTTAAAGGTGTTAATCGCTGTCTGCTCTGTTAATCACCACCTTTGCTTAAAAGAACCAAACCGGTTCCAACAAAATCATCTGCACAGGACGCAGTTTCTTCTTCACAGGTAACACTCCCTATCTCAGGACACCCCTCCCAGATTCATCCTCTGCAGGTGGCCCTTAATGCCTTACGGGAATTCCCCCTCAATACACACTACCGGGAAGAGGATCTAGAAATGGACGTCTGGCTGCTGGCAAAGCCTCGCTGTTTCTGAATCTGAGGTGACTGCAGGTTTAGGACAATGATTCTTTTGACCTTTGTTTGGCCTTCAAGGGGAAAGAAATGGGGTGATAGTGGCTCCTCAGGGCTGTGAATAGTGAATAGATACCTGTTTGTGTAATCAAACCAGAGTCCAATCCAAGGTCAATGAAACAAAATGAATGCTAATAATCCTAGCACTAGAGGCAGGTGCATCTCTGAGTTCAAGTTTGAGGCTAGTCTTGGCCATGACACTCAGGCACCCAGGGCTACACAGAAAAACCCTGTCTTACAGAAAAAAAGAAAAGAGCCTGTTACACTTATCATAGTGGGAACCCTAAGAAATATCAAAATCAAGTTTTTCTATCAAATACTATAAAACTTATGCTTAGACTAGGAGGGTGTAATGGTCTGTTCTGTCTCTTTCAGAGACAAGCCCTGCCAATTTCCCCCGCAAGGCAGGCAGATCTTCTAGATCTTCTTTCCTGCCTGTAGTCTGAGTCTCCCCTCCTTTTCTGTCTCTCTCCCAGAGGTAGCTGCTGCTGTGGCTCCTCTCCCCTTACCCCGTCTCTCTCTCTCCTCTCTCTCTCTCTCTCTCTCTCTCTTTCTCTCTCTCTCTCTCTCTCTCTCTCCTCTTCCCCCTTACTCCCTCTCTCCTTCACTCTGCATGGCATGCCTATCCATCTGTCTCTCACCCGCCAGGGCTGCCCTGCCCAGGTCACTCACCCGCCACGCGGCTCCCTGCCTGGGACCCGGCTGCTTTCGTGGCCCACTGTGGTCTCATGGCCTGCTGCCCACTGCTGCCACTCGGGGACCTGCGGCATTTCTGCCGCTGCACCCCTTGGGGAACCTGCAGCATTTTATTTTAAGCCATAACAGAGGGGTCTCATAGAGATCCACCTGCCTCTGCCTCCTGAGTGCTGGGATTAATGGTGTGTGCCACCACTGCCCAGCTTCTCCTAGGACTTCTGATTCTAGTCTTCAATTGCCCTTGTTGTCTGTCCTTACCTCCTCAACTGCAGTATCGGGTGTCAGCACTTTGAAGCCATGAAATCACTAAATGGTGGTCCACATGGAACCTACTATAACCATGCTCCTGGGCCCTGCCATCTTCCAACCTCTAAGAGAATGCCTTTCTCAGGGCCCCTAATTCCAACACGCACAGCCTGAAAACTACAGATCAGTCACTGCCCTTTTCCCTTCAGACAGAAATCTAAACTTATCCCAGAAGAGGAGACTGTGAGGAGTTAGGGCAGAGGGCAGAGGA
This sequence comes from Microtus pennsylvanicus, assembly GCF_037038515.1. Lineage (NCBI taxonomy): Eukaryota > Metazoa > Chordata > Mammalia > Rodentia > Cricetidae > Microtus > Microtus pennsylvanicus. The sequence goes on from NC_134589.1 coordinate 89,550,918, forward strand.
GCACAGAGCATCCTCATATAACAGTTGGAACTCAGTTATCTGTCCATGACGCCTCCGTCCAGGTGGTGGAAATGAAGGGACAGGAGAGGAGAAAGGCAAAGGGGAAATGAGAATGAAGTAGGGAGACCCAGAAGAGGGGAGGACCCAGGGCTTTATAGGAGGTGCAGCCCTGGGACCCCATGCTTCAGAGACTCCCCCCCCCGGAGTGCTCACTGCTTGCTTCAGTCACCAAGTTTTGCTTTCTCTGAGTCCCTACTTCTTCTGTTCTAGAGTGTCCAATTGTCTGTTCACCTCTGGGAGAGAGCCCGAACCCTTAGACAGCTGACCTTAGTGAAAGAACCCAAACCCCTAGATAGATGACCCCAGGGAAAGAGCCAGACCCCTAGACAGATGACCCTGGGCTCGTACCCCCATTACATGGGTATAGGTGTGCACCCACACTTGGTATGTTTGTGAAACTCTTCGCTCTATCTGAGGATCTTTTGGACAAAGAATTGCTACATTGGTAGGATCTGGTTGCTGAAAAACATGAATCTGCCCTACTTCCAGGCTGACTGGGAACCCGTAGACCCCCTCTCTAGCGCAGTGTCTGCTCTCCCAGACAATGTGCTCTTCAGTCTGACTCCCCATGCTTCGGGTACAGATTTCAAAAGCTCAACAACAAAAGATTCCGATCCAGAGCTAAGAAGTAGTTCGGTCATAATGTCCTCTGCTTGTATGCACAAAACCTCCAGTATCAAAAGAAAGGAAAGGAGGGAGGAGAGGGAAGAAGGGGGGAGGAAAAAGGGGGGGCAAAGGAAGAAGGGAAGAGGGAAGAGGAGGGAGGAGAAATAGAAGGCCTCTCTAGTTTGACTTGAACCAAATAACAAGAGGGAGAAGCATTGTAGAGCTTTGATTTTAGGGATGACTCCAAGCTCCTGAACCTGCCCTGTGGAGCAAAAGGAAAGGAAGACAGCTCTCTCGTGACTGCCCCTGTAAGGGAACCAGGGGATATTCAAGGCCACCAGCCATATTCTGGGTGACCTGGAAGCAAGAAGGGAGGGCAGATATTATCTCTATAGCCCTCTCCCTCCACAGTGCCCTAGCTCGTTAGCATGAATTAGGATTATCCCAGGGCTGCTGAGATGTTGAGGTTTCATAAACAGAAACAGTTTCTTCAGTGTCACAGGAATCTTTCTGAAATAAGTACCAAAGAGAGTGGATGTCATTGGTCGATGAAAGCCAGGATAGCTCCAGAAAGGCCTCGGTCCCATGTCCAGTTTCCACTCTCATTTTATACTATAAAACCACAAGGTGGGGCTGGAGAGATGGCTCAGAGGTTAAGAGCACTGGCTGCTCTTCCAGAGGTCCTGGGTTCAATTCTCAGCAACCACATGGTGGCTCACAGCCAACTGTAATGAGATCTGGTGCCCTCTCATGACCTGCAGGCATACATGCAGGCAGAACACTGAATACACAATAAACAAATCTTTAAAAATAAATAAATAAATAAAACCACAAGGTGAGGCGGGCTAGCAAGAAACATTTCACAGAAGCGTGCACGGCTCTCAACAGCTTGTTAAGAGCAACAGCCCATAGCTTCAGCTGTGTCTCCAGGCCATCCTGTGCCAGGGAGCAAATGAAGTTAGCAAACAGGCAGTACAAGCAGGGCTTTAAGTAAATCACTAAATAAACCAATAATCAGTGTCTAATAATTGATCTTTTTAGCCCTATCCTACTTCACCAGCATAAGATCTCTGAATCTCGGTGGCCATTCTGGCTCATGCCTGTGGCTATTGTGTTCAGGAGGCTGAGGCAGGAGAACTGCTGAGAGTTCAGGGCCAGCCTGGGCTGTAACTGTGAGACTATTTCCAAAACAGATAAGAAAAATTTCTGAATCTTAGCTTTACTAAAACAAACGTATTCATCCAAACCCAAATACTGTCTATTATTTCATAAAAAAGATCATTTTCTGAGAAGAAAATATGAAATATATATATTGTGTCATATTGATGAAAAAGAATTTAAAAATTGTTCATTATGGGCCGGAGAGATGCCTCAGTAGCTAACAGCACATGCTGCTGTTGCAAAGGGACCAGTGTTCAATCCCCAGAATCCGCGCTGGGCAGCTCATCGCTGTGATTCCAGTTCCATGGAGCTCAGACTCCTCTGGTCTCTCATGGCATGCACATACCCACACACATATACAGACACACATGCACTCAAATGACAAGACTGACTTAAATCATTTCATCGTTCATATATGCACCATGGGTGGGGTGAATGTGTCTTAGAGTGCACGTGGTAATCAGAGGACAACTCTGTAGGCTTGGTTCTCTCCTTCCACGTTCATGCAAGGTCAGAGGATGAAACTCAGGTTGTCAAGCTTGCAAGGCCTTTCCCTGCTAAGCCATCTCACTGGCCCCAGATTATTCTGTTTTTAGAAACTGCTTCCTCCCCTCAATTCCTGAATGTGTGTGTTAGATGTGCTTGTGTGCGGGTATAGGCACCTGTGTGCCAGCATGGAGGACAGAGAAAAGTGTAGGTGTTCTCTACTCCATACCTCTGAAGTGTGTGTGTGTGTGCATGGGTGTGTCCTGGTCTTGCTGCTCTTTTTCTCCCCTGGCAGTCAGCAAGCTTCAGAGAGCATTGGGATTACTGGCACACATTAGACAATAGCTGGCCTGGTGTGTGGATGGTAGGATATGAACTCAGGTCCTCCTGGTTGCACAGCAAATACTTAACCACTGAGCTAGCTTTTCAGACCCTTTCCCGCTGCCCGCCCCCCTTCTAAGCACAGAGATTTCCACCACAGAGGATGCCCTACTCTGCTACAACACTTTATTTTATTTTATATTTTTTTGTTTTTTTTAGAGGCAGGGTTTCTCTGTAACTTTGGAGCCTGCTCTGGAACTAGCTTTTTTTTTTAACATTTTATTTATTTATTATGTATACAATATTCTGTCTGTGTGTATGTCTGCAGGCCAGAAGAGGGCACCAGACCTCATTACGGATGGTTGTGAGCCACCATGTGGTTGCTGGGAATTGAACTCAGAACCTTTGGAAGAGCAGGCAATGCTCTTAACATCTGAGCCATCTCTCCAGCCCCTGGAACTAGCTCTTGTAGACCAGGCTGGCCCCGAACTCACAGAGATCTGCCTGCCTCTGCCTCTGGAATGCTGGGATTAAAGGCTTGTGCCATCACCATCCGTTTTTTTTTTTTTTTTTTTTTTGTTTTGTTTTGTTTTTCGAGACAGGGTTTCTCTGTGGTTTTGGAGCCTGTCCTGGAACTAGCTCTTGTAGACCAGGCTGGTCTCAAACTCACAGAGATCCACCTGCCTCTGCCTCCCGAGTGCTGGGATTCACCATCCGGTTTTTTAAAAGATTCTTCTATTAGCTTTTCTTTTTGTTGTTGTTGATTTTTGTTTTTTCAAGATAGGATTTCTCTGTGGCTTTGGAACCTGTCCTGCAAGACCAGGCTGGCCTCAAACTCACAGAGATCCGCCTGCCTCTGCCTTCAGAGTGCTGGGATTAAGGGCATGTACCACCACCGTCTGGCTCTTTTTTTTTTTTTGTCATACATGGTTGGTAAGTGATTTTAATCTCAGCCCCCTGGGAGGATGAGGTAGGCAGATCTGAATCTCTGAGTTTCAGGAGAGCCAGAACTACACAGTGAGACCCTGTTTGAAAAACAAAACGAAACAAAAAAGCAAGGTCTAAGGTCTCTCCAGCTTTCTTTTTTTTTTTTTAAATTTATTCATTTATTATGTATACAATGTTCTGCCTGCATGTATGCCTGCCCGCCAGAAGAGGGCACCAGATCTCATAGATGGTTGTGAGCCACCATGTGGTTGCTAGGAATTGAACTCAGAACCTCTGGAGGATCAGCCAGTGCTCTTAACCTCTGAGCCATTTCTCCAGCCCAGACCACATCTTTAAAGAAAATATTTCATTGGAGAGTCTAACTTACAGTTCAGAGGTTCAGTTCATCATCAACATGGTGGGGAGCATGGTGACATACAGCAGACGTGGTACTGGAGAGGTAGCTAGGAGTCCTACATCTTGCAGGCAACAGGAGGTTGATTGAAAGTTGCACTGTAGCTTGGCAGTGGTGGCACACGACTTTAATCTCAGCACTCACAGGCAGAGGCAGGCGGATCTCTGTGAGTTCGAGGCCAGCCTGGTTTACAAAGCTAGTTACAGAGAAACCCTGTCTCGCAAAACAAAACAAAAAGCCACACTGAGCAAGGCTTGACCTCAAAGTTCGCCCCACAGTGACACACTTCCTCCAAATCTACACCCACCCCGACAAAGCCACACCTCCTGCTAGTGCCACTCCCTGCGAGATCGTGGAGGTCAGTTACATTCAAACTCCCGCAGTTTGTATCACACTTACCTATCGCACATTTTTTCTTAAAAAATTAGATGCAGCCGGGCGGTGGTGGCGCACGCCTTTAATCCCAGCACTTGGGAGGCAGAGGCAGGCGGATCTCTGTGAATTCGAGACCAGCCTGGTCTACAAGAGCTAGTTCCAGGACAGGAACCAAAGCCACAGAGAAACCCTGTCTCCAAAAAAAAAAAAAAATAGATGCAAATTATTTATTCAATATTAAGTTCTTCTAACTATAAATAATTCAGTCTTAAGTGCTTCCCAGCTTTATAATACTGTAGGCATTTTCAGGGATATTAAAGATTTCAGCTGTCCTTAAGGCTTGCAACACAGCATCACTAGTGCCTGCATTTTCTAAATTTCTGCAGAAACACACTGAGATAAGCAGATTAATTGGCTGGTTCTCTTTCTTTCTTCTTTTCTTTCTTTTTGTGTTTTATTTAATATGTATGGATATTTTGCCTACATGTATATCTAGTGCCTGGTGATAGTGGAGGCAAGAAGATGGCATTGGATTCCCTGGAACCGGAGATAAAGACAGTTAGCCAGCATGCAGGTGCTGGGAGTCAAACCCAGGGCCTCTGAACGAGCAGCCAGTGCTCCTAACCCCTGAGCCATCTCGCTAGGCTTCCTACTGGAGCTCTTAAAAGAACCCATTTCTGGGTTGGAGTTGGTTCCATGGTTAAGAGCAGTTATTTGTTTGTTTTTTTTCCAAGACGGGTTTCTCTGTAGCTTTGGAGCCTGTCCTGGAACTAGCTCTTGTAGACCAGGCTGGCCTCAATCTCACAAAGATCCACCTGCCTCTGCCTCCCAAGTGCTGGGATTAAAGGCATGCGCTACCACCGCCCGGCATATTTGTTCTTTTGAAAGACCTTGATTGGATTCTCGGCACGAACGTGGAGACTTACACTTTCTTGAGCACCAGGCATGCATGTGGCACATGGACATATGTATAGGCAAAGCACTCATATGAATAAAATAAATCTTTTTAAAAAACCCAAAAAGTACCCATGTGGTGGTTTGAGTAGGTATGGCCCCCGTGGACTCACGTGTTTGAGCACTTGACTCATAGGGAATGGCACTCTTAGGAGATATGACCTAGTAGGAGTGGGTATCTGTCATGGTCCAAGACCAGCCTGGACCACAAATTATCTCTCGGACCAGCAGGAAGGCATGAGAATAAAGACATAATTCATATGACCTTATCGGGAGGGAGTTTTCAGGGATCCCTCATGAAGTCCTTAATTCTCATCCTGAAAATCATCTGCGTTTATTCTCCAAACAAACAGCTTTTATACCAAAACGTAAACTGAGGGGGAAGCTCATTAGCATTATGTTTCCTAGGTAGCCGGGAGAATGACTGTGGTCACGTCCACACCTTCCTATGCCCATTTTGTCACATCTTCCCATCTATGCCTGCTCTGTCTCATAGACTGAATTAACACCTCTTTCCCAGGTGACCTCCCAAATTACAAAGGAGATAGCGACATTAGCATATCCTGACCCTTTGTTTAGGATAGTGTCAGTTTGTCTGGAAAGGCTGGTGACCACCTTCTGTGTGACAGGTGCAAACTGTGGCCTGAAAGTCTGGCCGCCATACAGTATAGACTATGGGCCTGTATAATATGGCCTTACAGGTATAGCCTTGTTGGAGGAAGTTCGTCACTGTGTGGAGTGGGTGTTGAGGTGTCATATATGCTTAAACTATGCCCATTATGGCACACAGCTACTTCTGCTTCCTGTGGATCAAGATGTACAACTCGGGGGCTGGAGAGATGACTCAGTGGTTAAGAGCACTTGGTCCTCTTCTAGAGATCCTGAGTTCAATTCCCAGCAACCATATGGTAGCTCACAACCATCTATAGTGGGATTTGATGCCCTCTTTTGGCATGAAGTCAATAGAGCATTCATATATATAAAATAAATACATAAATCTTTTTAAAAACAGTGTTCTGCCTGCATGTATGCCTGCTTGCCAGAAGAGGGCACCAGTTCTCATTATAAATGGTTGTGAGCCACCATGTGGCTGTTGGGAATTTAACTTAGGGCATCTGGAAGATCAACCATTGCTCTTAACCTCTAAGCCATCTCTCCAGTCAAATACATAAATTCTAAAAAAGAAAAAAAGTAGAACTCCCAGCTGTTCTTCATTATCATGTCTGCCTGCATGCTACCATGACGATAATCCACTAGCTCCTAAAACTGCAAGCCAGTCCCAATTAAATGTTTTCCTTTATAAAAGTTGCCATGGTCATTGGTCATAGTGTTTCTTCACAGCAGTAGAAAGCCTAACTATATGCTGGGCGGTGGTGGCGCAAGCCTTTAATCCCAGCACTCGGGAGGCAGAGGCAGGCAGATTTTTGTGAGTTTGAGGCCAGCCTGGTCTACAAGAGCTAGTTCCAGGACAGGCTCAAAGCTACAGAGAAACCCTGCCTCGAAAAATCAAAAAAGACAGAAAGAAAGGCAGGCAGGCAGGCTGGCAGGAAGGAAGGAAGGAAGGAAGGAAGGAAGGAAGGAAGGAAGGAAGAAAAAGCCTAACTAAGAAATTGGTACCAGGCGTGGGGTATTGCTATGATAGGCCTGACCATGTTTTTGTTTGGAAAAATTTGAACTTTGAGAGTTTGTGTTAAGAAAGCAGTGGAATGCTTTTAAGTGCTGCTCAATGGTCCATACTAGTAGGACCACTGAAGACAATGGTGCTAAGGGGGATTTGAACTGTGAGAGCCTGGGTCAAGAGGTTCCAGAGGAGAAGACTTTTAGTATGTTGTCTAAAGATCATTCTTGTGATAGTTTGGTGAATTGGTTGCTTTTTGCGCTGTCCAAAGTGTCTGCTTGTGGCTAAAGAGTTTTGGATTAATTCCATTGGCAGAGGAACTCTCAAAACATCCTAGTATAGTCTCTGTCATGTGGTTGTTGGTGTTAACTATACACATTTTGTTTTGTCTTATTTTGTTTTTTGGTTTTTTTTTTTGGGGGGGGGAGTTTCGAGACACGGTTTCTCTGTGTAGCTTTGTTGCCTGTCCTGGAACTTGCTCTATAGACCAGACTGGCCTTGAACTCACAGAGATCTGCCTGCCTCTGACTTCTGAGTGCTGGGATTAAAGGCCTGTGCTACCACTGCCCAGTTATTTATTCATTATAAATCTAATGAAGATCTATAGTGAAAAGGAGCGAACTGAACAAGTAAAAGCACAAAATGTACAGATTGCCGGGCGGTGGTAGCCCACGCCTTTAATCCCAGCACTCGGGAGGCAGAGGCAGGTGGATCTCTGGAAGTTTGAGGCCAGCCTGGTCTACAAGACCTAGTTCCGGGATGGGCACCAAAGCTACAGAGAAACCCGGTCTCGAAAAAAAAAAACAAGAAAAAAAATGTACAGATTAAGGAGAAAGGGGGCAAAGGGAGTAGAATGCAACTATGCCCTGTGTTCAAAGAGATAAACAGATTAAGAAATGGAATATAGGGAGTAGTGATCTCAGGACAAGACCCCACGCAGCTCAACTTCCAATTTGGGAAAATAAAGAGCAGCATAAATCTACGCATGGTGGTGAGTGCCTTTAATCCCAGTACTCAGAAAGGAGAAGCTGGCAGATCTCTGAGTCTGAGAGACCTAACTTGAGAGATCTGGTCTACAGATCAAGTTACAGGATGTAGGAGGAGGGCCCGCTTGTTTGTTCCCAGCTGCCTGGCTAGCTTAGCCCTGAAATAACCATACAGAAACTGTATTAATTAAATCAATATTTGGCCCATTACCTCTAGCTTCTTAATTTAACCCATTTCTATTAATCTGTGTATCACCACGAGGTTGTGGCCTGTCAGCAATGTTTCAGCATGTCTATCTCTGGCAGCACATCCTTGGCAGCTCTCTAACTCCGTCCTTCTTTCTCCCAGCATTCATTTCTGTCTTCCCCACCTACCTAAGTTCTGTCCTATCAAGAGGCCAAGGCAGTTTCTTTATTCATTAATGGTAATCACAGCACACAGAGGGGACTGCCACATCACCTCGCCTTTTCTGCTTAAATAAAAAGGAAGGTTTTAACTTTAACATAGTAAAATTACATATAACAAAACAGTTATCAAGCAAGAATTACAGTTACAATATTTCTATTTACTTTATCTTTTATCATAACTAAGTAAAACTTAACTGTAACTATAAATTCTTCAACCCCATCAAAGACTCCAGAAGGATATAACATTACCTAAGTAAACAGAAGGTACATTGTAAGCAACTTTCAAAACTCTAGAATTGACAGAAAAATCTCATTGCCTGGACAGTCACCCAAAGTTCTTCTGTATCATTGGGACATCCATCTTCAGCCTACAGGACCATAATATCCAGCAGACTTTTCCATGAAGCAGGAAATTTCAAAGACAGTTCCACCTATATTGGCAGTTTTCAGACATTTTCTTCTGTGTCCTGCAGAATGTCTAGCAGACTCTTTTGTGTAGCAAGAACCCTAAAGGACCATCTCACCTTTAGACAAGTCCAACAGCCATTACTCAGTGGGTCCTACTTGTCCAGTTCAGCAGTCAATGAAAGAGCAGTTTTTTGCCTAAATGACTAACCAACTCCATAAGGAGCCTCTTTGATGCCCATCTTCCTCTTGAAGTAGTTTGTGCTGCCAGGAGCAGACATGTCTCATTGTCATGAAAAGTCCTAAGTTATTAAAACATTTTAAATGCCATATTCTGAAGGTCTCTAAAAGATTTGAAGAATACCTATCTAATGGAAATATATCTCTATACACCTAGAAAATCTAACTAACACGACTATAAGCTTGACTATTATATATAAGTATCTATTAACTTATATTTCTTGAGCTGGGCAGTGGTGGCACACGCCTTTAATCCCAGCACTCAGGGGGCAGAGGCAGGCAGATCTCTGTGAGTTCGAGACCAGCCTGGTCTACAAGAGCTAGTTCCAGGACAGGCACCAAAGCTACAGAGAAACCTTGTCTCGAAAACAAAACAAAACAAAAAAAACCCAAAAAAACAAAAACCAAAAAACCCTTTTTTTTTTTTTTTTTTTTTTCGAGACAGGGTTTCTCTGCGGCTTTGGAGCCTGTCCTGGAACTAGCTCTGTAGACCAGGCTGGTCTCAAACTCACAGAGATCCGCCTGCCTCTGCCTCCCGAGTGCTGAGATTAAAGGCGTGAGCCACCAACGCCCAGCTCCCTTATATTTCTTAATTATACATTACATTTTTTTTTTTGGTTTTTCGAGACAGGGTTTCTCTGTGGCTTTGGAGCCTGTCCTGGAACTAGCTCTGTAGACCAGGCTGGTCTCGAACTCACAGAGATCCGCCTGCCTCTGCCTCCCAAGTGCTGGGATTAAAGGCGTGCGCCACCACCGCCCGGCCTACATTACATTTTTAAATGAGCTACACAAACACAATACCTTACTTAAGATCAGAAATACATGCACATATAGCAAAATTGATCTTAAATTTGTATCAATAAACCAAGAGCTATACCAATGCAAATTATTCATATATATATATGTATGTATATATATGTATGTATATATATATATAACACATATCCCCCTTTAATTGTAAACAAACATTTATAGACAATATTTTGACACGCCCAGCAGGTCCTAAGTTACTCCAGGGTCTTGAAGAGGCACTATCTGAAAGACGTGGGGGGAGAGAGAAACAGATGCCAAGCAGTATTCCTTGTCAAGGCATCCCCTTTATTGAAGCAAGTTTCATGTCTTATATACTCCTCAGTGAGGAGCTTGGGCAGGGGGGAACTGAGGAAGGGGGAAAGGGGGGAAGGAAAGGAGGGGCTCGGTGGCCAGGCAGCTAAGCTGGGCAGTTGCAAGGTCAGTGGCTAGAGCACCTGCTGTTAGTGATAAGCAGCAAACAAAGAAGACACTCTGAGGTGCTGTCTGAAGCTTGAATCACCAAGGTCAGCACACAATGTCTCAGTTAACTTTAAGTTTTCTGTCTCAAGATTTCCACCTCAAGGCCCTGTGAGACGTGAGAAAAGAGAAGCCTGAAATGGCTCCTGACATATGCTCCCCCCCCCCTTTTTTTGTCATTCCTCAGCAAGACCAAAGTAAGCAGGTCTTTGACCTTTGACCACAGGGTCCCTGGCTTAGGCTATGTGGAGGGCAATCCTTGTTCCCCTGACATCATGCCCTGTTGAGCCGGCCTGTATGACCTCTGTATGTTGTGCTGTTCAGGGGAGGGCTCCACAATATTCCCGTCATTGGGCCTCTGCATGAATCATAAATGAAAAGATTGTGAGGAGCTTTTTTAGGAGGGAGGGCCAGAGAGTCATGAGACATGTTTTAACATATTGTTTTTTCTATCAAAGATCCTGCTCCAAGGGTTCCAGGGTTGAAGAGGTGGGTTAGTAAGGTTAGAGAAGGGGTCAAAATCTAAAATTTTTTAAAAATATTTATTTATTTATTATGTATATAATATTCTGCCTGTGTGTATGCCAGAAGAGGGCACCAGACCCCATTACAGATAGTTGTGAGCCACCATGTGGTTGCTGGGAATTGAACTCAGGACCTTTGGAAGAGCAGGCAATGCTCTTAACCACTGAGCCATCTCTCCAGCCCCAAAATCTAAAAATTTTTATCATATACATTAAACCCAAACATTTTACAGGGTGTGTCAAACTTTTTCCAACATCTATAAGCAGTTACAAATACCGTTAGGTCAATTCCAGTAAGTGTACAATGACAGACATTGTTGTTATCAAACATCATCAGTTCTAGTCTCTGAGCAACAGTTAAAACCCCGATCTTCCCCTTAAGTGAAGAGGGGTTAATATTTTAATCAAAATGAGTTTTGTGTCCCAAAGATTAAAACAGTCAGATGTTTAGTCTGCATGTTAGCTCCAAAGTGTCTCAGGGCAGGTGGAATTCCTGGGCGAGGCAAGCCGGACCCAGCTACTGGAAGCACATTTTGGCAACCATCCCAGCAGGGTCTCCTTGGACGCTTTGGAGGCAGAACTACACCCTCAGAGCAGTGTAGCAGGCCAGCCACCAGGCATTTCTCTCTGTGGGGGCAGGGAAGATGGATCAAGGACTCCTCCTCAACTCGTTTTTGGAACTCCTTTATGGGATGTTTGCAGCTAAAGACATCATCAGGTTTAGCTTTTATTTTCTTTCTGTGAAAAAAAAAAAGCACAAACATATCCTCGACCCCTAATATATGTAGGCCGGGTTTTTTCATTAATGCATTGCAAGGGCTTTTCCACCTTGCCTTAGTAAAGGTCAGCTTGGTGTCATCATGGCAGATCTGTTTGTACCAGGATCTGTTTGCAACTTTTATAAGTTGTTTTAAAGGAGCCTTGGTATGCTCCATAAATATATTTTTTAAATTATTATTATTAATTATATATGTAGTTCTTTTATTGGAAGAGCTTTTTGTAAAATTTAGCATAAAATCCTTTAAGGGATTTTTAGCTATAACATTAGCAAAATACAGTTGTGTGAATTGTAGCAATGATCATCTGGGAAAAAATTATTATTCTGGCCTTTGAATTGAGCAAACGCAATTGTCCAGGAATCAATCTTAAAATTATTAATGAATCTGTTGTTTAGTATAAGAAACATTGATCATAGTCAATATTTTGTTAAGCCATCTCCCAGATTTTATCCTGCCCTTTTGTACCAGACAGGCTACTGTTTTAAGTGAAGAGTTTAATATCTTAATTGGCGAAACTGGGAATGTTTAGCCATAAACAGCATTTTGCTTTTTTTTTTTTTTTTTTTTTTGGTTTTTCGAGACAGGGTTTCTCTGTGGCTTTGGAGCCTGTCCTGGAACTAGCTCTGTAGACCAGGCTGGTCTCGAACTCACAGAGATCCGCCTGCCTCTGCCTCCCAAATGCTGGGATTAAAGGCGTGTGCCACCATCGCCCGGCTCAGCATTTTGCTTTTTCATAAAACTGTTGTAGAATAAGTTTTATATTTAATACAATATTTGCCATAGTTGAATCATAATTAATATACTGTACTTGTTGATTATTGTTTACTTTACCTGTTGATTTATACTTTACCTGCTTGAGTACCTGTTAGGCAGTTTTTTTAAGCTCTCTATTGGAAATTGGCTCATTGTTTTTTGTAAGAATTTTACCTAGTGGCTCAATATCTCTCATAAAAATATAATAACTAGGGTTTTAACCATTGTATATCTAATTAAAAGTTTGTAAGCTATTTTTCTCTTAAGTTTCAAGTCTGCCTTGCAGATAGGAAAATGGAAAAAGGAAGCATTTTAACTAATGATGTTGGCCTTATTAGACATCAACATGTAGAAGAATAAAAATAGATCCGTATCCATCTCCATGTACAAAACTCAAGTTTAAATAAGTCAAAGGCCTCAGCATGTAAAAATTACATTGAACCTCATAGAGAAAAACTTAGAAGTACATTTGCCACATCTTAAACATAGCCTCAGTGGCATAAACATTGGGAGAAACAATTAGATCTCCTAAACTGAGAAACTTTTGTATAACAAGACTATAGAGTGGGAAAAGATCTGTACTTATCATAAGCCGATTTTAAAAACATATGAAGAACTCAGGAAATTAGTATCAAAAAATTAATCCAATAAAAATATATGTTACAGACATAAACTGAAAACTCTCAACAGACAAACTTAAAAATGACTGAGAGACACTTAAAAAATGCTCAAACAGGGGCTGGAGAGATGGCTCAGCAATTAAGAGCATTGGCTGCTCTTCTAGCGGTCCTGAGTTCAATTCCCAGCAACCACATGATGGCTCACAACCATCTATAGTGGGATCTGATGCCCACTTCTGGCCTAAAGTCGATAGAGCACTCATACATAAAATAAATAAATCTTTAAAAAAATGCTCAAACATAACATTTTTTAGCCATCAGAGAAATACAAATTAAAACTTTGAGATTTTATCTTATCCTTGTAAAAATGACCAAGATTAAAAATATTGTTTGACAATTTACGCTTAAGAGAATGTGGGTAAAGAAAAAACTCCATTGCTGGAAGTGAAAACTGGCATAGCCACTTTTGGATCATAGTATCTTTATTTTTTAAAATTAGGCAAATATCTACCTTAAAACTCAGCAATACCCCTTTTGGGCCTAAATACAAAAGTTGTTTAACCATACCATAAGGACCTGTGCTCAGCTATGCTTATAGCAGAATAACTTTATCATAGCCAGATTTTGAAAACAACCCAAATGTATCTCTTTTACACCTAGGATAAATGAGACATTCTCCTTTTTAAATACCCATGAATACCACAAAATATCTTGGAGTAACTCTAAGCAAGCAGGACAGAAGTTTGGGTCCTGTCATCCCTGCTTATGAAGGGGGAACTGTTTTTTATTTTTTTTTATTTTTTGGTTTTTCGAGACAGGGTTTCTCTGTGGCTTTGGAGCCTGTCCTGGAACTAGCTCTGTAGACCAGGCTGGTCTCGAACGCACAGAGATCCGCCTGCCTCTGCCTCCCGAGTGCTGGGATTAAAGGCGTGCGCCACCATCGCCCGGCTTGTTTTTTATTTTTAACCATTATCTCTGTTAGCGTATAACTCTGGCCCTTGATAAATTTAGTAAGAGGTCCGAGTCTCAGCAGTCCACCCTGAAGCAATACCTGGCAGCAGGAAAGGAGTTTAAGCTGAGACAACTCGACTCCCACACAGGAGCAGACAGTACAAATGGAAAAATTTGTATGACAAGAACTTTAACTCTTTTAAGAAGAAAAAATTTAAGACATTAGAAAATAAAAAGATCTTCTATTTTCTTGGGAAAATAGAAGAAACACAGCAAAAATGACAATCTCACTGAAAGCAATCTAGAGATTCAGTGTAAATGCCCATTAAAAATTATAGCAATATTTCTCATAGAACTCGAAAGAACAATCCTCAACTTATAAGTAAAAGATAAGAACTCAGGATAGTCTAAACAATTTTTAAAATCCTCTGAATGTATTACAATCTTTGATTTTAAAACTTTTCTTTAGAACCATAGTATTGAAATTAACCTACCTTGGATAAAAATTTATATGCCTACAAATTAAAGATTTTTTACCAGAAGCAAAATTTTAAAATGGAAAAAAAGCATATTTACCTTCCTTTTACTGTCCTGAAGCTGTAGTTTTTTGAGACTAGTTTCCTTCTTGCAAACCTGACTGGCAGCTTCTGCTCCGTATGGCAGGGGGTTGTTCTTTAACTATTATGATTGGCTTATTCAAAAAGGCTATTACCAATAATTAGCTGGAGAGTGGTTGCCAGATCAGATGAAGTAAAGGGAAACTTCTGAAGGTCACTTTGCCCCTTCCCAGGGACTAAGTCATAACATCAGGAACTGAGTCAACACCTAAGGGTTATCTTGCCCCTATTCAGGGAGATGGAAAGTTCCCAACATCTCAGTACGTGCAAGTATATTTGTTATGTCCTTGGTTCCCAGGGGAGGTGGGGAAGTACTGAGAGTCGTCAGAAATGGCTTTAGATTTTTCTTAAAGTTCTACATTTCCCCTCTTATTTGGTCAAATATTCCAATCCTGGGATATTAGTAAATTCGGGGGACTAATTGGATCAATACACAGAAATTAGCAGTATCATCAGAGATACAGGGGTTAAACCAATGTTGTAGGCTCATCATAGATCAATAGAGGGCACCAGGTACCAGTTTCCTGTCCTCTTGGGATCTGGGAGAGTTAGGTTACACAGGTACTGATATTGAGGGGTTGGAGTCCCCAAACATACTTTTGTTAAAGTTAACTTTTTTGTTGCCCCCATCTACAGGACATATGAGAGGTGATATTGTTGAAACTGCCGGATGAGGCTATTTTCTCATAATAGGGAGATCCTGCTGACAGGCATAGCCAGCAAGATTGTGTCAAGCTGGGGTCAGTACTATTTAGCAAGAAAAAGGCTCCCCACACAAGGCTGAATAGTCCCTGGCTGGTGGTGGGAGGTGCTGGCAAAGAAGCAGGGAGAGTAGCTTAGTCCAGCCAGCAGCAGCAGGCCCTGGTCAGATAGTACTTGGTTCTCTACCTTAGCATAATGGTGAAGGTGGCACCTAAATCTTGCTTCTGTATCCTGTTTGGGAAATACCATTGTATGCCCCAAGTCCTTCCTGACACCCATGGAGACAGTCCTGCTGCTTGCCCCTGGGAGACAAGTGTGGGAGATGTCACAGGTTCCTGTGCTCCACATGGAGCTTTGCTTTGGAAGTATAATTTTTATGAACAGTTATTCAGTCCCAAGAAAAACTAGGTTTTTAATAAAGCATCCCCAGTAGTTTTATATTTTTAGGCACCACAGTATAAAAATTTAGCTTTCCCAGGTAACAATGTAGGGAACCTGGTCTGGGTGGCCATGTGGGCAGGTTTGGAAGATTTTTTCCTTGACCTGTAAGATAGTATCCAAGTTAAATGTCCAGTCCCTCGGCCAGCTCACCTCAAAAGAGGGCCATTCTGAGGAACAGAACGTCTGCCAGCGTTTCTTCTGGATTTTTACAGATTAATTATGAGCTTGATCTTTAACCTCCTTCCAATGTCCTAAAGTCAGGGCTAAAGGGGTAGTTAATTGTTGTCCCATTTTATCAAAGACAAACTGATACACAAGAACAAAAATACAGAGGCAGAGGCAGGCGGATCTCTGTGAGTTTGAGACCAGCCTGGTCTACAAGAGCTAGTTCCAGGACAGGCTCCAAAACCACAGAGAAACCCTGTCTCAAAAAACCAAAAAAAAAAAAAAAGAACAAAAACACAAAGAGACAAACACAAACTCAAATCCAGAAGCTGGTGCTCTCACCACCACTCTGGTGCAGAACTGAAAATCACAAGAACAAATAGACAGACATAGACTCAAAATCAGAAGCCGCGCAGCAGCAGATCTAAAAATACAGATGGAGGATCACGACTCCCCCAGGGACTAGGGCAAGCGACCTGGTCATTCCTCCCTCTCACAAATGCCCATGAAACGTCTTTCAGGGCTCAGGGCCAGAGGTCTGGGACACATCTGTCCCCTCTCTTGGTCCTGTTTCAATACACACCCTGTGCAGGTACAATTTTTAAATTACTGATTCACAATTACACAGAAACAGAAACACAATACACAAACAGACATAAAAATGAGCTCATTCAGGATCTCCTGTTTACCAAATGCTTGCCCCATGCCTGGGGGTGAATTCCTGGCCCTGTCAACATCAACCAAGGGCATTTCTCATCAATAAAACACAAGAAGTTTATTAAATCTTTCTTTTTAACTCTTATTACTCTCTCCCTGAATGATTGCTTAAATTCTTGTCTGAATTTCTATTCCTTTGAAAATGCCCGTGTCTATGGGGCGACAATGATCCTGCACCTACCTTGTCCTGCAAATCTGTCCGAGTCCTACAGCTGCAGAATCTCCTTTTTTCTCCTGGTCCCGGGGTGTGCTCCATCGCCGGATAGGAGGCCGTGCTTCAAGTCCCTGTTCGGGAGCCACTTGACCCGCCCAGCAGGTCTTAAGTTACTCCAGGGTCTTGAAGAGGCACTATCTGAAAGACATGGGGGGAGAGAGAAATGGACGCCAACAGTATTCCTTGTCAAGGCATCCCCTTTATTGAAGCAAGTTTTACATCTTATATACTCCTCAGTGAGGAGCTCGGGCGGGGGGAACTGAGGAAAAGGGAAAGGAGGGAAGGAAAGGAGGAACTGAGGAAAGGGGAAAGGAGGGAAGGAAAGGAGGGGCTCGGTGGCCAGGCAGCTAAGCTGGGCAGTTGCAAGGTCAGTGGCTGGAGCACCTGCTGTTAGTGATAAGCAGCAAACAAAGAAGACACTCTGAGGTGCTGTCTGAAGCTTGAATCAACAAGGTCAGCACACAATGTCTCAGTTAACTTTAAGTTTTCTGTCTCAAGATTTCCACCTCAAGGCCCTGTGAGACGTGAGAAAGGAGAAGCCTGAAATGGCTCCTGACAATATTTGGGAACATGGACATAGTTCTGTCCATACTACTTCCTGCTGTTTGGGGGAGTTGTTAATCAGGTCTTTCATGGTGTATCCTATGTGCTAGTTTCATTTCAGTCAGCAGTTCAGTGAAGTAATTTTTTGAGGGTGTTCATGGCAACGTTTCAGGAGGGCGTGGCCTATCAAACCACACCAGTCTGAAAGCAATCCACAGGTTCTCATCCTCTGTGGAAATAAAAGAAGAATCTCTTTTCCAAAGCAACTTATCTTTAGACACAAATTCTGAAGTCAAGATACCTTTATAATATACATGCTGGTTTAACAAAGCAGCCCATACAATAAAATGTCTCTTCGTACTTAGCTCCTTCACAGTCAAAAAAAAATCAAGGAAAACACAACAATATATACAATCCAGACTCTGTGAATTTTTCATCTTTACATGACTTATTTTTCTTACTCCTTTTAATCTATGACTATCTGTACTCTGTCTCTTTAGAGATTTTACCCTTTTTTTTAAGCATTAACTTTATGACTCTCTATATTTCTTTTCCTTTCTCTTCCAAGCCTACATACATTTATCCAACACTATGACTCATTTACAGATCTTTTTATCTGGATTTGTCTTTATTTCATATCTGTAATTATTTTCTGACCACAAGTGCTTCTTAAAATGATAAGCGCTTCTTAAAACTTAAGCTGCGACATTATTAGGAGAAATATGGCAGTGCCTGCTTGCTGCAGTCTAAAACTTAATTGGTGCCAATAGTATGATATATACGGTACTGCATGCTTACTCAGCACATTCCAGCATGGTGGAGCTGCTCATTGCTGCCTCTGAGAGACATGCACAGTGACACATCTCTAGGTACACAGCCGGTCTATGCCGCCCTTAAGCAAGCTGCGGCAGTCAAATGCTCTGTAGCCGGACCTCCTGCCCAAAAGTGTCAGAGCTTGTGCTGGCAGTGGCCCAGAAAGCTGGCATTTTAAAACTGCCACTTTTTTCCTGCTACAGCTAAATCAGGAAAATCTCTCTTAAAGGAGCTGTGGCACACTGCCAGCAAACAGCAAGAAGCTGTGTTAAACTCTGTATTTTTTTTTTTATACAGTTAGCCAGAAGAGGGTACCAGACCTCATTACAGATGGTTGTGGGCCACCATGTGGTTGCTGGGAATTGAACTCAGGACCTTTGGAAGAGCGGGCAATGCTCTTAACCGCTGAGCCATCTCTCCAGCCCCCTAAACTCTGTATTTTTGTGTCTATAATTCCTTTTCAAACTCTCTCAGGTTTTAAGTGGATTTAGCTGGCTACGTGGGTGCCAATCTGTAGGAGAATAGCCCACTTGTTTGTTTCTGGCCACCCAGCTAGCTTATCCCCAAAATAACCCACACAGAAACTGTCTTAATTAAACCACTGCTTGGCCCATTAGCTCTAGCTTCTTATTGGCTAACTCTTACATCTTAATTTAACCCATTTCTATTAGTCTGTGTATCACCATGAGGTTGTGGCCTATCAGCAAAGTTTCAGCATGTCTATCTCATGGTGGATCCATGGCGGCTCTCTAACTCCATCCTTCTTCCTCCCAGCATTCATTTCTGTCTTCCCCACCTAAGTTCTGTCCTATCAACAGGCCAAGGCAGTTTCTTTATTCATTAATGGAATCACAGAACACAGAGGGGATTCCCACATCAACAGGACAGCCAAACTTGGGAAGTGAAGAAAACCATTGAATACAGAAAATTGGCTACGCCGTTGTGGTGTACACCTTTAATCCCAGCACTTGGGAAGCAGAGCCAGATGGATCTCTGTGAGTTCAAGGCCAGCCTGGTCTACAGAGGGAGTTCTAAGACAACTAGGACTGTTACACAGGGAAACTTCATAGGAAGGAAAGAAGGAAGGAAGGAAGGAAGGAAGGAAGGAAGGAAGGAAGGAAGGAAGGAAAAAAATTGGTGAAACTGAATGCTGTAATTAAATGAGGGAGCCATGTTTCAGCCCCAGTAAGCAACAGAACTCAGCAGCTTTGACCATGTGGTTCTGGCTTTAGAGTCAAGGATAGTGGCTCTTCAAAGGCATTATGGGATTTCTCTCTGAAACTAAGGAAAACCACTGAGTTCAGATGTATGGCAGGGGTGTTCCTACATGGACACCAGAGAGGCCATTGTGCGAAGCCATGAAGTTGAAGTCTGGATTGCCTTGGTGACCAATATGTTAGAGATGCCAGAGCCATGGGATACCTGCCGAAGAGAGAGGCTAACAGGGAGTGGAACCAGTCCAAGAAAAAGAAGTGTATTGCAGTCAACAAAGCTGAAATGAGTTGGAGATCTGAAGAGCACTTGACATCAGACATGGAGTTGCAGAGTTTGGTTGTTTGCCCGGATGATTTTCGGGCTTGTTTTTGGTCAGCTATTTTCTCACTGTGCTCCCTTCTCTATGTTTTGGAATGGTAACATATATCATATATCCTGTGCCAATATATGTTAGAAATATGTAATTTGACTTTTGATTTTGATTTTATAGGAGACTGCAGTTAAGAGATTGTATGAATCTCAGAAGAGAATTTTAACTTTAGATTGTTAAACATGTCTGAGGGTAGAAGGTGGTGCCGCACACCTTTAATCCCAGCACTCAGGAGGTAGAGGCAAACCATCTCATAATGCAGGTGCACTATAGGCATAGTGCCGTAGAACTGGCGCACACTACAGTGTCTCTTCACAGTACTAGAAACCCTAAGTAAGACAACCCATTTCTGGGAAGACCTCTCTGGGGTATGCAGGTATCACTTACTTACCAAAATAACAGAAAGTTCCAGTTTAAAAGCGCTTATGATCTGAGCTCAGCTGAATCCAGAAGTTTTTTCCCCTGTAAAGTGATTCCTGCCTCCATGCCTGTGGGACATTATTCTGGTTCTGATTTTGCTCCAGCACAGGGGCAGCCAGTGTCCCCAAGATGCTAGTCCCATAGGGGAAGGATTTCAGTGTGAAACTGTAGGTTACCTAGCTCTTTTCTCCCATAATCATTCCGTAGACTCCTCTTGTCTAAGAGGTTGATAGCCTTGGGTGTGATGCTACATACCTGCAATCCCAGCACTTGGCAGACTAAGGCAGGAGGATTGCTCTAAACCGAGTCAAACTCTAACCAACCTTAAAGACTGGTGTACTAAACAAGGTTGAACACTCTCTCTCAAAGGGTCTCACTGCATAGCCCTGGCTGGGCCTAACTCTTTAGACCACGATGGCTGCGAACTCACAGAGAGCTACGTGCCTCTCCAGAGCGTTGAGTTGAAAATTGTATGACATCATTCTTAGGCTTCTATCTATTGTGATTGTTGGTGTGTGCTTATGTGTGCATGACGTGGACATGACTGTGTACAGCACAGTACACCTGTGGAGGCCCTTAGACAACGTGGAGTCAGTTCCCAGCTTGCAGCTTTATGTGGATTCTGAGGACTGAACTCAGGCCATTAGGTTTGCATCCTCTGGCAGCAAAGGCCTTTACTCAGCTGGCTTCTCACCAGCCCCTTTCTCCATTCTCTCTTCACTTTTAGATACTCACTGCTCTCATTTGCATGTCTGTGCTCATCTAGCAAATCTGAATCCCCATCACCATGTCTTGACACATTGCCATTTATTTTATTTATTTACTTTTTTGTTTGCCACATAGGGTTTCCAATGTATAACAGTCCTGTTCTGAAACTCGCTCTGTAGACCAGGCTGGGCCTGAACTCAGAGATCTGCCTGCCTCTGCCTCCTGAATGCTGGGATTAAAGATGTGTGCCACCACTGTCCAACTTGTTTTATTTATAAGTATAAATATGATTGAAATGTTGATAATGTTAGACCCCAACTCTGGGCTGCTAACTCCTCAGGAGGGTCACCCCAAGAAACCACTCACAGTCCGGTTGATGCAAAAGCAAGAGGAAATTTATTCTTGTTTGCGCAAACAGGCTTCTCAGCCGTGCCAGGGAGATAAGCCCCAACTTGCTATTACAGGCTACTTTTAAAGGCAAAAAAACACATATTCAGGGAGGGGGGTATAGTGGGTTGTTTGCCAAATGCAGGAATTGGCTCATTTTAAGGGCATTTACTATGATTGGTTATGTTGAAGGCGGGATGGGCGGTTTCTGGGTCAGGCAAAGGACAGGGAAGCACCTGCAGGCTGTTGGAAAACACCTAACGTTCTAGTCAACAGGCAGGGTGGGGTCACGACTAGTTCACAAAAACATGTTTTCTCTCTTTCGCAAAAACATGTTTTCTTCAAAAATAAAAAGTAATTTTGCAAAATCACTAGGATTTTATTGTTGTTTAGTATATAATTTGTTTGTTTGTTTGTGTTTTGAGACAGAGTTTCTCTGTAGCTTTGGAGCCTTTCCTGGAACTCGCTCTGTAGACTAGGCTGGCCTCGAACTCACAGAGATCCGCCTGCCTCTACTTCCTGAGTGTTGGGATTAAAGGTGTGCGCCACCACCGCCCAGCTTGTTATAAGATTTTTTTTAAAGATTTGCTTATTATATATTCAATGTTCTGCCTGGACCTCTGAAGAGGGCACCAGATCTTATTACAGATGGTTGTGAGCCACCATATAGTTGCTGGGAATTGAACTCAGGACCTATGGAAGAGCAGTCAGTGCTCTTAACCTCTGAGCCATCTCTCTCCACCTCCATTCTAAGGTTAAAATTTAGGGTCTTTTTTTTCTTTTTTTTTTAATATTTATTTATTTATTATGCAATCAATATTCTATCTGTGTGTGTATGCCTGCAGGCCAGAAGAGGGTATCAGACCTCACTACAGATGGTTGTGAGCCACCATGTGGTTGCTGGGAATTGAACTCAGGACCTTTGGAAGAGCAGGCAATGCTCTTAACCACTGAGCCATCTCTCCAGCCCAAAATTTAGGGTCTTATGCACCACTGAGCCACACCTCAAGTCCTTATGCTCCTTATTCATTCCCATTTTGTGTAGTTTTATTAGGGTTCTCTGCAGGAACAGAACTGGTGAGATGTATGATGGGGTCAAGTAAAGGAACTTGCTGCTAAGCCTAAAGGCCTGAGTTCAATCTCCAGGACCCACATGGTGGAAGAAGCAATTCCTACAAGTTGTCCCATAACCTTCAGCTGTGCATAATGTCCTCCAATTTTCCTGCCTTTATACACACATACACACACATGCACAAAAAGTAAATAACTAAAAATGTAACAGGATGTGTGTGTGAGAGAAGGGGGTTATAAGAGTGGCTTATAAGTGATGGGGCTAAGGAATCCAATAGGGGTCACCTAGGGAATCCAATAGGGGTCATCTAGGGAATCCATAGGGGTCAACTAGGGAATCAATACGGGTCATCTAGGGAATCAATAGGGATCATCTAGGGAATCCAATAGGAGTCATCTGGGAAACAATAGGGATCATCTAGGGAATCAATAGGAGTCATCTAGGGAATCAATAGGGGTCATCTAGGGAATCCAATAGGGGTCACCTAGGGAATCAATAGGGGTCATCTAGGGAATCCAATAGGGGTCATCTGGGAAACAATAGGGATCATCTAGGGAATCCAATGGGGTCATTTGCAGACCAGAAGTGTTAAGAACGTTCAGTCCACGAAGCTAGTGCTACAGCAGTGCTGGCAGTCTGACAGATTTCTTAGAGTCCCTACAATTTTTTTCCAAGACAGTGTTTCACTGTTTAGGTCTAGCTGTCCTGGAAGTTGCTTTGTAGAGCAGACTGGCTTCAAACTCACAGAGATCCTCCTGCCTCTGCCTCCTGAGTGATGGGATTAAAGGTGTGTGCCACCACTGCCTGGCTGTTTTTTTAAATTATTTTTTAAAGATTTGTTTATTATTTTATGTGCATTGGTGTTTTGCCTGTGTGTACGTCTGTGTGAAGGTGTTGGATCTTCTAGAACTGGAGTTGCAGACAGCGTGAGCTGCCATGTAGGTGCTGAGAATTGAACCCGGGTCCACTGGAAGAGCAACCATTGCTCTTTACTGCCGAGCCATCTCTCCAGCCCCTTTAATTTATTCTTTATGTATTTGTATGTGTTTGTACCTGTGTGAATTTGTGTACATCACATATGTGCAGGGGTTCTCAGAGACCAGAGGATATCAAGTTATAGAGGGTTGTAAGGCACCTTATAGGTACTGAAATCTGATCCAGTGTGCACTGCAGGAAATGCTATTAACTTCTGAGTCATCTGTCTATGCTGATTTTTAAAGTTCACTGGGCTGTTTGAATTGGTTGATTAGTGCCTTTTTCAAAATCGAGAAATATAGGCATTTCATCCAATATTTTTCTCCCTGCTTCTCTTTCCTATTCTCGTGGAACTCTGATTTCCCTTTAGCCTTCTTTCCACCCCTGCTAAAGTTATTGCAGGAAGTGTTCGGGAATGAGGGCTGCTTCCATGAGGAGGACCCAGGGTAGCTGCTCCCATCTGCCAGGTCAGTACACTGGTGGGAGGTACCAAAGGGAGCCTTCAAGCCAAAGTACGATGCTTGATGACCCCTGTCGCTGAACTGCTTGGAATGGGGCAAAGACACTTGTCTGGCCCCATGTTCTGGCACAAATGGACCTTACCCCAAGCTCATCACAGACAGGAATGTTCACTTGAGGCTGTTGTCTACACCTTCCATCTTCTGGTTTATCAGTACCCAACATTCAGGACATGATAGTTCATTTGTCCACTTCATGGTTTTTTTTTTTTCTTTTTGGTCTTTCAAGACAGGGTTTCTCTGTGTAATAGCCCTACCTGGAACTAGCTCTTTAGACCAGGCTGGCCTCAGACTCACAGAGATCCACCTGCTTCTGCCTCCAGACTGCTGGGATTAAAAGGAGTGTGCCACCACTGCCCTTGGTAGTCAGTGTAATAGGATTCACTCAAGTTATCTAAGAGATAAACTGGTCTGGTCTGTGAGGCACTTTCAGGAAGGATTAACAGACAGGAAAGAACTTCCCCCAGAGGCTGCACCTTAGTTGAGGGAGGGGCAAATATAAAAAGATCAGGGACAAGACCTGGGTTCCTCACTTGCTTGCCTCCTCTTTTTGGTGGTGTTGCTGCTGCTCCCATCACTGGCCAACACCAGACTCCAGTTTCCTCAGCGTTTCAACAAGAATTGAAGACTAGCTGGGATTAAAGGTGTTGCATCATCACCACCCAATTTTGAGATGAGTCTTAAACTGTAGCCTAGATTAACCTAAAGCTCACTTTGTAGTCCTTGGATTTAAAAGACCCCTTAATGTTGGGAGTGCTGGCTTTCAAAACCAGTCAAGACCTGCATTGATGATGATGTTGATGATTATTAACTATTACTTTAATTTGTTTTTATTTATGTATTTGTTTGGCTGGTTGGTTGGTTGGTTGGTTTTTTGAGACAGGGTCTCTCTATAGCTTTGGAGCCTGTCCTGG
Organism: Microtus pennsylvanicus; assembly: GCF_037038515.1. Lineage (NCBI taxonomy): Eukaryota > Metazoa > Chordata > Mammalia > Rodentia > Cricetidae > Microtus > Microtus pennsylvanicus. The sequence continues at coordinate 89,575,567 of NC_134589.1, forward strand.
AACTAGCTCTTATCAACAGGCTGGCCTTGAATTCAGAGAGACTTACCTGCCTCTGCCTCCTGAGTGCTGGGATTAAAGACATGTGCCCCCAACACCCATGCGTTTTCTTTTAAATATATGTATATATATATATATATATGTGTGTGTATGTATACACACACACACACACACACACACACACATATATATATATATATATATATATATATATATATATATATATAGAGAGAGAGAGAGAGAGAGAGAGAGAGAGAGAGAGAGAGAGAGTTCTGCCTTCATGTATGCCTATAGGCCAGAAGAGGGCGCCAGATTTCATTACAGATGGTTGTGAGCCACCATGTGGTTGCTGGGAATTGAACTCATGTCCTCTGGAGGAAGAGCACTCATCTCTGCAGCCCCGAGTGCCAATCCTTTTAATCCAGTACTTGGATGGAACTCTGTGAGTTGGAAGCCAGCCTGGTCTACATAGCTAGTTCCAGGCCAGCCAGGTACACCATAAGACCCTATCTAAAGAAAGAAAAGGAAAAGAAAGAAGAAAGAAAGAAAGAAAGAAAGGAGAAAAACATGTTAAATAATAATAATAAAATGGAGAAATAAAAAACCTGGGATACATGAGCTCTGCCTTGCTAAAAACAAACAAACAAAAACCCTAAATAAATAAATAAATAGACATGAATCCAAACATAGCAATAAAATTTAAATATTAATGGACTAAGTACTTAAATTAAAGGCAGAGAGACAGGAAGAGTAGTATGGGCCAGAGGCTGAAGCAAGAAGATAGCTTAAGCCCAGGAGTTGGAGTCAGCCTGGGCAACAGAAAGAGACCTCATTATTCCTCTCTGTTTTGTCTTTTTCCCATCAGTGCTGGGACTGAATGTAAGGTCTTTAACACAAATTCCTACTATGCATCCAGGCAGTTCTTGAACCTAGCTATAACAGAACTTTTTTCTTTTGTTTATTTGGTTTATGTGTAAAGGTATTTTGCCTGTGTATATTTTACCTGGACACACTACCTGTGTGCCTGGCCTCTAAGGAGGCCAGAGAAGGGTGTCAGATCTCCTAGATCTGGAGTTACAGATGGTTGTGAGCTACTGAGAATCAAACCCTACACTTCTGGAAGGTCAGCCAGTGCTCTTAACCCCGAATCATCTCTCTAGTCCCAGCAGAATATTTTTCCAAGTTCAGACAGTTTTTGAGATCCTGTTTCAAAAAATAATAAATTAGCCAGGAGGCGGCAGCATATACCTGTAATACCAGCACTCAGGAGGCAGAGGCAGGTGGATCTCTGTACGTTCGAGGCCAGCCTGGTCTATACAATAAGTTCCAGGACGGTCTCCAAATCTATACAGAGAAAATTTGTCTTGAAATACCCCCCCCATGGGCTGGAGAGATGGCTCAGTGGTTAAGAGCATTGCCTGCTCTTCCAAAGGTCCTGAGTTCAATTCCCAGCAACCACATGGTGGCTCACAACCATCTGTAATGAGGTCTGGTGCCCTCTTCTGGCATACATGGAGGCTGAACACTGTGCACATAAATAAATAAATAAATAAATAAATAAATAAATAAATCTTAAAAAAAAAGAGGTCTGGTGCCCTCTTCTGGCCTGCAGACATGCACACAGACAGAATATTGTATACATAATAAATAAATATTTAAAAAAAAAAGAAATAACCCCCCATCATCATCATCATCATGCATGAATAAATAATTTGAGTCTGGTCTGGGAGAGCAGGGACATGAGAGGCATGAAGACCATGCCTCTGCTATATATGGAGCTCAGGGACAACAGCAGGAATTATAAATAGTTTGAAAAGTTAAGGAGGGAACAGAACTGACAAGTAGTCCAACTGCTAAACCCAGCCAAACAGAGCCAATTGGTATTTACGAGGGCTATTCTCCATGAAGTATAACAACGTTCGTGCGTTATGAAAAGGCGTATAATCTAAACAGAGAATGGTCAGTTTCATTTTTTTTTTCTTTTTTTGTTCCCCCCCCCCCCCCCCCCCGCAGTATTGAGGAGGTCGAGCACAAGGCTCTGCGCATGGCAGTCAAGCGCTCTATCACTGAACTGTACCCTACCCGGTTTCCTCCTCTTTTTTTTTTTTTAAACGGAGATTAAAGCTCGGATCCTGCCGGCTCTTGGGGAACAGGGTGAGGGGCCCCACCGGGCCCCTTGGGGTGGAGGGGCGGAGGGGCGGGCCGAAGCGTGGTACCGCCTTCTGCCCTGAGCGCGCTGCGTTCTGTGCCCGCCGGCCCGCGCCATGGGCTGCCTCTTTGGGCGCGCCGTGCTGCGGGCGTTGTTGTGCGGGCCACGCATTCCAGGCCTGCTAGTGCGCCCCAGTTCCGGTGAGTCCTGCACCGTGGGGAGCTGGGCGGATGGGTTCCGCGCGGCCTTTGTTTGCGCACGTGCGACAGCCCAAGGCTTGGTTTTGTCCCGGAGGATCGTGCCAGCGCAACCCCCAAAAGGGGTCAGGGCTTTTAGCAGAAGAAAGCCAAAGCCCAGGCTGGGAGACTAGCACACTCGTGGCTCCTAAGGGTCTGTGCGTGTGGGTGGGTGGGTGGGGATCACGTTCTCTCCACAGAGCCGTTGTTCCCAAGGTATTGAAAGCCAACCTACCCCAGAGCAGGCCCAAGACAACCCGGCCACTTCCTGGGGTCCCTGCGCTTGCAATCCATTTATGGGGTGCTTTCTGAGAGCCAGATAATGCACCCTGGGAATTGAATAGTCTCATCAAGATACATGGCAGCAGAGCTCTGGGCTACCCAGGGTCCCCTGTCATCTCGCAGGGTCCCCCGTTACCTCTGGTAGGAGAACAAACGGGTATAATTCAGCCTGTTGAGTTGTAGTGGACACCCATTGTGGCCTGAAGATAGAGCCTGGTCCCTCCTTTCTAACTTAACTTGATGTTTCCTCTTTCTTTGGTACACTTTGTGAGACTACTGGGGACTAGGACCCTCTCAAAAGTAGAATTTAAGCCCTTAATCGCAGCACTCAGGAGGCAGAGGCAGATGGATCTCTGAGTCCGAGGCCAGCTTGATTTACAGAGTGAGTTACAGTTCACTCAGAGAAACCTTGTCTCAAAAACAAAAAACAAAACAAAGTATCATTTCATCTTGGAGGAGACACTCAATGTCCTGGCAGTGGCATGGGGGTCACAGAATCAGAACAGTGTTCTCTTGAGAGGCAACCTGAATCCCCTGGCAGCTGAGTTCCTTTCCTGCAATGTGATTTACTCCCCATCAAAGTCCTCAATTCCTATTCCTTGGTCCGCAGCGCTCAGGCCACCTGGAAGTGGTCCACTAACTATCCTTGGTTTCATGCTATTTCTCCACAGTGAGCTCCTAGCGTACAGGCCTGGGGGTCACACAGTGTGGCACCCCCGAGTCATCATTAACAGGCCAGGTTGCTCCTGAAGTTATCTGAGCCTATTGGGGGAAATCGTCTCCACCCTGGGCAGCTTCTGCTACTACCAAGGCAGCTCCCGGTCGTTTTTGTTCATCCAGACCTTCCTACTTGGTGGCAGGCACTTTCCAGTCCTGTGCTGTCTGAGCTCTGTTGGGGATCTAGGTGGGACAGAACTGAGAATGTGGAGTCTCTTCACCCCTGACTTTTTCTTTCTTTTTTACAGGAGGGCCTTCCTGGCCCCAGGAGCGTACCCTGGTTGCTGTGAAGCCAGATGGGGTGCAGCGGAGGCTCGTGGGGACTGTGATACACCGCTTTGAGAGGCGGGGCTTCAAGCTGGTGGGGATGAAGATGTTGCAGGTACCAGCCTTTGGCCGGTGTTGTCACTAGGGTCTCCTAGCACTGGCACTTGCAAGGGTTGGGAGTTAACCATTCTTTTTTTTTTTTTTCGGTATTTCAAGACAGGGTTTCTTTGTGGCTTTGGAGCCTGTCCTGGAACTAGCTCTGTAAACCAGGCTGGTCTCAAACTCACAGAGATCCGCCTGCCTCTGCCTTCCGAGTGCTGGGATTAAAGGCATGCGCCACCATCGCCCGACTTAACCATTCTGGGAGCTAACTTCCGTAGCTGTGTCTGAAAGGTGCCCCAAACTCAGGACACTAACTGAGACTTTACTCTCCAAGGGTTTATCTTACCCCTCTTTCCACACAGGCACCAGAAAGCATCCTTGCTGAGCATTACCGGGACCTGCAGAGGAAGCCATTCTACCCAGCCCTTATCAGCTACATGAGCTCTGGGCCTGTGGTGGCCATGGTACAGCAGGGCAGGGGCAATGGAATGGGTGTGTGTGGGGGGGTGTCTTCCCCTAAGCAAAAGAAAGGGCTTGGATTGAGCCCATTTGGGGCTCTCCAACTTCTCTCCAACCCACATGTCTGTGTTGCAGGTCTGGGAAGGGCACAATGTGGTCCACATCTCAAGGACCATGATAGGACATACTGACTCAACCGAGGCAGCCCCAGGGACAATCAGGGGAGACTTCAGTGTTCACATCAGCAGGTATGGAGGCCCCATCACCCTTGTCTCTCTATATAGGGTAAAGAAGGCTAGTTTAGGATGGCAGCTGGCACTTAAGACAGAGCCATGAGCTGGGCGGTGTTGGCGCACGCCTTTAATCCCAGCACTCGGGAGGCAGAGGCAGGCGGATCTCTGTGAGTTCGAGACCAGACTGGTCTACAGAGCGAGTTCCAGGACAGGCTCCAAAGCTACAGAGAAATCCTGTCTCGAAAAACCAAAAAAAAAAAAAAAAAAAAAAAAAAGACAGAGCCATGAAGCTGGGGGAGCGTGCAGTACTCAGGAGGCAGAGGCAGGTGGATCTCTGAGTGCAAGACCAGCCTGGTGTACAGAGTGAATTCCAAGACAGCCAGGGCTACACAAGAGAAACCTTGGGGTTTTTTTTTTGGGGGGGGGGGGAAGGGGAGCAAAGGAAGACAGATTCTTGAGAACTGGGTGTCTTGCTGGGCTGAAAGTTTTTGATAGTTGGGTGTTTACTATAAGATTGATTGATTGATTGATTAATTGTCAGGTAGGCCAAGCTAGCTTTGAGGTTATTAAGTAGTTCAGGTGTCTTGAACTCTTTATCTTCAGGCCTCTACCAACCTGAGTGTTAACTTACAGTATGCTGCCTTGTCTGATTAAACCTTTTTCCCTAACTCTTTTTCTTTCCAGACAGGGTTTCTCTGTGTAGCCCTGGCTTGCTGAAACTCACTTTGTAGATTAGGCTGGCCTCACAGAGATCCACCTGCCTCTGCCTTCTGAGTGCTGGGATTAAAGGCATCTACAATCACACAGGGTGTTTACTGGGTGTTTAGTATTCTGTTTTGGTCAACAACCATAAGGGGTTGGCTCTGATGACCGGTAGGAAAAGGCAACTCTCGGAAGCTGGTGTATAGCCTGGCTTCTGAGCTTGCAAGAAACCAAAGCCAGGCTAGATATAAATTTCCAGCCCCTGTTACTGCCCACCCACTTTTCCTTCCTCCTTTCCCTCTTTTTTTCTTTTCAAATAGGATATCTTGTAATCCAGGCTGGTCTCAAACTGATCCTCTTGCTGACGATGACCATGAACTTGTAATCTTCCTGCCTCTACCTCCCAAGTACAGACATGCACTGCCATGCCTGGTTTATGTGGAGCTGGGGATCAAAATCAGGGCTTTCTGCATGCTAGACAAGCCCTCTGTCAACTGAGCTGTATCTCTCATCTTCCTTCTTTGTGTGTGTGTGTGTGTGTGTATGAATGTCTGTGCATGTGTCTGCAATGTCTGTGTAAGCCAGAAGAGGGTGTCTTAAGATGCCCTGGAGCTGGAGTTATGGATAGTTTGAAGCTGCCCTGTTTGGGTACTGGGAACCAAACTCAGGTTCTCTGCAAGAGAATGCACTCTTCACTGCTGAGCCACCGCTCCAGCCCCCTCTCTTTTCCTTTCTGAGACGGGGTCTCCCTCTGTAATCAGTCTGGCCTAGAACTCGAGACTGTCCTCCTGTCTCAGCTCCTCCAATGCTGGTATTACAGACCATGGCACCATAGCCCATTCCTTTCTCTTCTGTACGGTCACCTTGTTCCCTGACAGGGCAGGAGGCTGGAGGTGAATTGTCCCTGGGACCCCTCTCACTGAAGCATAGGCATGCTTTTCCTCCTCCCACAGGAATGTCATTCATGCTAGCGATTCTGTGGAGGGTGCCCAGAGGGAGATCCAGCTGTGGTTTCAGAGCAGCGAACTGTTGAACTGGGCAGATGGCGGTCACCACAGCAGCTGCAGCCCAGCCTGAGGGTTTGAACTGCCCACTGTTCTTCACGGTTCATCCATGACCAACTACCTCTGCCAACAAGAACCCAAGCCCATACCCTTCCCATCTTCAAAACCACACCCTGTCCACCTTTTGTCCAACTCCAGACCAGAGGAGTCCAAGCCTCAACTTTATGTGCCTTGTATCCTAAGCCAGCACAATATTGGATCATATCCTTCTATACCTAAGTGCCAGACAACCTTTTGGACATTGTCAGAGGTGATTTTGCCTGCCCCAGAGAAGAGACATTAAAATCTTCTGCTTTAAATGGGAATGGTATGCTTATTTCTGCTATCTCAGCATTGTGTGCCCTTGCTTGGGGAGATGTGAAGAAAGAATAACAACTCCATCCATTCCTGCCTTGGCGAACCTGTGAGTTTACTGCACTGACAGAGACATGGATGACGGTGAGGGGTTAGCTGCAGAAGCATGCATGACTTGAGAACAGCTGAACCACAACAAAGTCCCACCCTACAGGGGTAATGACATCAAGGAAACTGCATGGTAGAATCTTGCTTTCAGTTAACCTACCTCTTAAATACTCTAGCAAACCTGTCCCAAGACCCCCGAGAGTAGGAAGGAGAACTGAGTGGGGAATCTAAGGCAAGGGTCCGCTACCCCATTCCTAGCTACCACTGTATTCTCCTTATTTTACTGATATGACTGCAGGGCCCAGCATCTTATAGGTCACCACGGCAATGCCTGCTCCATGATGCCCAGTAGTCATAGCTGGAGAAAACTGCTTTATTCCAGCACCCTAATGAGTGCTTTTTTTAAATACATGGTGTAAACAGTAGGCTTGAAGGTTATAGTTTTACTCTCCCATGAGGAGCCCTTAACTTTGGTAAATATATGAGCCAGGCAAGAGTGTGAGGCCAGGAGATCAAGAATCCAAACGGAGTTCCTTGGCTGGCATTGTTGCAGCTTCTGCCTGTATGGTGTGATTCTTTTGAGAGACGGTGGTGGCAAGGGATAGGTGGGGCCTAGGGCCTCTTCAAGGCACGGAGCCTGTGGGTAGGGGTCCCAGTCCTTGTGGGTATTGTGTCAGGTCTCCTGTGGTCGGAACAGCAGAGGCTTATACTTCAGCGGCTACTCTCATCTTTCTCTCAATGCAATCCAGGCACTAGAGAGCAACCTGCACGCCAGACCTGGTGTGGTCTGTGACAGCGACTGCTGCTTGATACAGCACGTCACATCTCACCCCGGATCCTGAAGTGGCTAACACAAGTAGCTGATACACATGACCGCTTCGGAGGCTAGCTGACAAGTCATTTCACTTTTCGAAATCTTGACGATGGAACCCAGTCCTGGGTTCTCAGCACCGGTCTGCCTGAGCAGCTTCACGACAATCTGGATCCTTGCCAGCCACCAAGAGGGTCACTCTGGGATTTTTTTCACCCGGACGAGCCACGCGAGGGAACTATTGGCTTTGCAGGCTCCCCATCCTCTCGCACTGGGAGGGAGTGTCCAAGCGGCAGAGCGGTGCACGTCAGGAGTTCCGACTTCCACAGCTGAAACCACACCGTCTAGCGAGCCTGGGTTTTTGGATTAAGCGGCCGCACAGACGTCCAACTAGGAAAGGACTCGAGCGGAGGGCGGGGGGGGGGCGGGCGGGTTAACAGGCCGGAGCAGCACACTGCGTCAGCGCCTCCGCCCACAGTCCCAGCAGGCCGCGCGCCACCATGGGTGGGGTGTCCGCCGGGTGGAATCGGAAGAGCTGGAGGGCGGGGATAGGAAGGCGTGGAGGGACCAGTTGCCTCCTTGTGGGCGGGGCCTCCTTGCAGGGAGAGCCCGGTGGGCGGGGTGACGCGGGGGTGGGACTCTGGTCCTGGATGTTTCTGGGCTCTGGGCGGAGCGAGCCGCTTGCAGAGCGCAGTTCGCAGCCAGCGTTGGAAGGTAGGATCTGGTTCCCGGTTTTACTGCCCTCGCCACTCCAGCCGGCACCCAGCGTCATGGCCCAGCAGCCGCCCGACGTTGAGGAAGACGATTGTCTTTCTGACTACCACCACCTCTTCTGCCCGGACCTTCTCCAGTGAGCTAAAGCAGGGAACCAGGGAGCGATCCGGGGTTGGGGAACAAGGGTCAGAATGGAACTGCTGCTGATGCGACAGCACAGAGGTCGGGTGCTCAGTACCCTACTTCTGGACGATCATAGACGTGAAGTTTCTTGGGGTTCCGGAAGGATGGGATGAGGGACTGAGTGAGGAAGCCGGTTCGTTTTGAAAACATCTCACTTGAGACCTTACTACACAGGACATTTTAGGTTCAATAGTCCCCTTCAGCCCCGAACTTCTAGCCAAGAATAAAAGACTTTAAAGATTGCAGATTTGTGGCTAGGGATTTTCGTCGAAACCTGTTAGACTCCATCCTCTGCAGGAGCATATTCCTTTCACAGCAGCACTGGGTGAATGTCCATGGGCTCAAAGTCCTCCTTTGGCTACCCATTTACCCTCTGTTTACACTGATTTATTTATTTACTTAATTTGTTTAGTTTTGGTTTTTCTAGACAGGGCTTCTCTGTGTAGACCTGGCTGCCCTGAAACTCACTCTGTAGACCAGGCTGGCCTCCAACTCACGAAGATGATCAATGCCTGTCTCTGCACCCCACCCCACCCCACTACCCTGCGCCTCCAGTTCTGGGATTAAACGCCTGCACCACCACTGCCTGGCCAGTGATTTTTTTATTGAGGCAGAATCTCATGTAGCTCATGCTGGCCTTCAACTCCTGGTTCCCCTGCCTCCACCTCTCAAGTACTGAACTTACCAACATGCATCCTCCATCCGGCTAAAACATTGGTTTTAAAGTAGATTCTAAGGACTAGAAAGATAGCTCAGTGGCTCAGAGCACTTACGGCTCTTTCAGAAGACTCAGCTTTGGTCCCTAGCATTCACACAGGACCACAGCATCTGTAGGCATATGGGCAAAACACTCATAGAGACAAAATAAGTAACTTAAAAATGACTACATTTTCCTTTTATGAAGGGACAAGGTGGCCTTTATCACGGGTGGTGGCTCTGGGATTGGCTTCCGGATCACTGAGATTTTCATGAGGTACACACTGCTCTGGGACCCTCCCTACCACTTTCCTTTCCTTTGACTGGACCCTAATGGATTTTGGGGAATGGTTCCGTGCTGCCCTGGGGGGAAGACAGCACCTTTGGAGTCTCCTAGAGGTGGGTGACACTGTGTGACTAGCCTCAGCGCTTCACGGGCTGTGAGGGGGCTGCTACGGTGGCGGTGGCGGAGTGTCTCTTGGGACAGGTCTGTGGCGTCAGGAGAGGCTTAGGGACTTGCTACTGAAGCTGGCTGAGGCAGAGGCGGAAGAGCCCTTCTCCAGCACTCCCCAGTGCTCTCCTTTCCACAACCTGAAGTGAATCCCACAAGAATTGATTCTGACTCCAGGTAGTGGCCTGTTATTTGAGGCTTTATGCAATTCCTTCTCTGCAGAACAAAGGTCTGTGTGTTATCTGATCATGAAGATTAGATAAGTTAGTGTAGTTTTTGTGGAACCTGTGTAGCGGGTAGTCCCCATTGTCACCATGAGGCTCCCTCTCTCAAAATGGGCTCTCTGTCCTCCATGCCAGTGCCCCAGCAGGCCCTGCACAGGTCTGGGATTGGCACCAGTAGCCCGCCACACCTTCTCTGCCATGTACACGGTATCTGGGTCAGAATACCCCAAGCCAGAGACATAGCGCAGAAACCTAGGAGTGGGCAACCATGGTATCCAGCAGTCCTTTCAGAATTACCCAACCCTGCCTGAGTCCCTGTGCCTCCTGCCAGTCATGTTTCAGCCTTGATTCATACCTCGGCCTCAGAAGCTCTCCGGAGTGTTCCTTGTAGAGTTCTGCCTGGTAGGCGCCCCCAGGGTGTGCCCCTCTTACTTGTCTCCTCAGGCTGCCATCTGCTTTTGCAGGCATGGCTGCCACACTGTCATCGCCAGCAGGAGCCTGCCAAGAGTGACCTCGGTGAGAGGAAGACTGGGGTTCTGAACGTGGGTGGGGAAGAGTCCTGAGGCCCAGGGTCTAAAACCACCAAAATCTGTTTCTTCTTGTGTAGGGAACTCAGTGAAAATGGACCCTCATAGATACCTTTGCCTTGTTCGAGACCAATCTGGTCTACAAGAGCTAGTTCCAGGACAGGCTCCAAAGCCACAGAGAAACCCTGTCTCGAAAAAAAAAAAAAAAGATACCTTTGCCTTTTCAAAAGTGTACTTATTGGGTCATGTTTTTGGAAGTAATATGGTTTTAGAATTCTTCAGTAGGTCCAGGGGAAATGCCTACAGGGTAGGCAGATGGTGGGATCTGGGACAGATGACAGGTTACAGAGAATTCGGGATGTCTTACCGACGTCCACCAGGGGTCATGGCCCAGGAGATGGCTGTTTTCAAGCCAAGGCTTGGTTGGCAGGGAGGTCTGAAGGCTGCTTCTCCAGGCTGAGGCTGCTAGCCAACCCTCTTGCTTTCTGCTGCCTAGGCTGCCGAAAAGTTGGTTGCTGCCACTGGAAGGCGGTGCCTCCCTCTGTCTATGGACGTCCGAGTTCCCCCAGCCGTCATGACTGCTGTGGACCAGGCACTGAAGGAGTTTGGCAAAATCGACATCCTTATTAACTGTGAGTCAGCAATAAGTGAGGTCAGAGTCTTCTCAGAGGTCGGTAGTGCTGCTTGGAACCTCCAGAACCCTGTTGCCAGGGGCAGGGGTGTGCCAGAGAGCCTAGGTGCTTGTCCTGGCTCAACTATGGCCTCACAGTTGCCGGAGGCAAGACTCAGGCTGCAGGCTCTGGCCTGACAAGTTTTGCTCTTTCCGAATGGTGGATCAGTAAACCTAATCTACACGGGTGCCCTGTGAACCTGAAAGTCACAGTTCAGGGGTGTTCTTAGGTACTGAGATTTCCACTGTAAAAAACGGGCTGGTAGCCGGGTGGCAGTGACACACGCCTTTAATCCCAGCAGATCTCTGTGAGTTCAAGGCCAGCCTTGTCTATAGAATGGAGTTCCAGAACAAGCTCCAAAGCTACACAGAGAAACCCTGTCTTGGAAAAACAAAAGATGAACAAAACAAACAAACAAAAGTGGGTTGGTGAGATGGCTCAGTAGCTTAGACCTCAATCATATTCCTGGGACCCACATGGTGGAAAGAATAAAGAATGTATTTACTACCACAGATTATTTGTCCCCTGACCCCCACATAAATGCCGTGGCACATGCACACCCACACACACCACACGCACACACCCACACACACGTTTTGTGTGTGTGTGTGTGTTTATGTATATATATATATGTATATGTATATATATATATATACATATATATATAATAAGTGTTAACATTATAAAAGTATGGGGCTGCCTCCCCATGTATGGTGGCACAGGCCTTTAATCTGAGCACTCTGGCAGAGATGTAAGCAGATCTCTTAGTCTGAGGCCAGCCTGGTCAACATAGAGAATTTTGAGGCCAGCCTGGTCTACATAATAAGTTCCAGGACAGCCAAAGTTACATAGAGAGACCCTGTCTTTCTCTAAATAAATAAACACTAAATCAAAGTAATAGAGTTGGGAATGGATCTCATCATGTAAAAAGCCCTGGTTACTGTCATTGGCCCAGAAAAAAGGTGATTTCATAGCCTTACAGAATAATTTAGGTATAATACTACATAACTGTATAATCACTTCACAATATCTGCTATTACTCAAATGTTATATTTGTTGAATAATTGATATTATTATCATATATTACGGCTCAATCTTTTTTTTCCCCCTAAGACAGGGTTTCTCTGTATAGCCCTGGCTGTCCTGGAACTCACTCTGTAGACCAGGCTAGCCTTGAACTCAGAGATTCCCCCTGACTCTGCCTCCAAAGTGCCACCAAGACTAAAGCCTTAGGGCACCATGCCAGCTAAAGACTCTATTTTCGAATAAGGTCACATTCACAAACACACACACACACAAAAAAAAATTGGGACTGGATAGATGGCCCAGTGGTTAGGAGCACTGCCTGAGTTTAATTCCCAGCAACCACATGGTGGCTTACAACCATCAGTAATGAGATCTTGTGTTTTCTTCTGGCATACAGGCAGAATACTATATACACAATAAATAAATAAATCTTTTAAAAAATCTTTCTTTAATTTTTAAATTCTTTTTGTACTTATTTATTTTAGTTTTCAAGACAGGGTTTCACTATTTAGCTCTGGCTATTCTGGAACTCGCCTTGTCGACCAGGCTGGCCTCAAACTCACAGAGATCCATCTGCTTCTGCCACCCAAGTGCTGGGATTAAAGTCGTGCGTCACCACTGCCCCCGGTCTACTATCTATCTATTTTTGTGAGACAGAATTTCCTGTAGCCCAGGCTGGGGTTAGATTTACTATGGACTTGAAGTTGCCCTTGAACGCCTGATCCTTCTGCTTCTGCCCCAAGTGCTGTCTCCGAACTTGCTTTTAGAACTTAACTTCTTGGCATCTACTCTTCTATCCTGTGCCTGTTGCCCAAGAATTTCCTCAAGTGCTCTGCGCCCTGTCTTGGCCAGCTTAGACCTCTTTGAAGGTCTCCACGTTCTGATTGCCCACAACGAACAGGCTCCTGTCTGTACTCTTGACAGGGCTTGCCCACTAGCGTCCTGTCTTCTCAGGGCCACACCCACCAGCTTTCCCCTTTCTCTTCTCCAGGTGCAGCTGGAAATTTCCTGTGCCCTGCCAGCGCCTTGTCTTTCAATGCCTTTAGGACTGTGGTTGACATCGACACCATTGGCACCTTCAATGTGTCGCGAGTGGTTTATGAGAAGTTCTTCCGGGTGGGTATCCTTCTGGCAGGGGCCTTTCCTCCTGTGGTTACCCACTCAACATCATCCCTTGCATGTTTTAGGACCACGGAGGAGTGATTGTGAACATTACCGCCACTCTCAGTATGCGGGGCCAGGTGCTACAGCTCCATGCGGGCGCTGCCAAGGCAGCCGTAGGTATGAGCGATTTTCCTCTTGGTGATTCCTGGAGGCTGATGATCTGCACATGAACTTGGTCCTAGCTGTGGGCACTGTAGAGGCTAGACTTGATCCTGAGCTCCCTGTGGCATTTAGGCCACCTCGCAGGCAGCACAGCCTGACCATCTCCCCTCCTGTGCGCATTTCTTCCACGCAGACGCTATGACACGACACTTGGCTGTGGAGTGGGGTCCCCAGAATATCCGTGTCAACAGCCTGGCTCCTGGTCCCATCAGTGGCACCGAGGGGATCCGGCGACTGGGTAAGTCTCTTTGGGAGTTTGGGACATCCATCAAAGCTTCTTGAATTGTAGCAGGGTTTAAAACATTCTGTCTTCAGCTAGGCAGTGGTGCTGCACACCTTTAATCCCAGCACTCAGAAGGCAGAGGCAGGCAGATCTCAGAGTTTGAGGACAGCCTGGCCTACAGAGTGAGTTCCAGGATGGCCAGGGCTACACAGAGAAACCCTCTCTTGGAAAACAAACAAACAAAAACAACAAACATTTTGTCTCATTCCAGTCAAGAAGCTATCCAAATGTTTGGCCTTCTCCCTTGTCTAACTTGGCCTCCTCTTAGGGTCTCCATACCCTCATTTCCTGGAAGGTATCACTCTCCCCCCTGTGGATTCTGTGTCACTCTGGTTCTGTTGCTCTTCTGCTAGGTCCTGGTAGAACAACTCCCTTTTCCAGATGTGGGTGGGGCAGAGTGCTGACTGGGGGAGCAGCGAACACTGTGCTCTAGGGGCTGACTGGGTCCCCACTTCATATTGCCTTCCAGGGGGCCCCCAGGACAGTTTGAAATTAAAGAGTCTTTTAAGCCCTCTGCAAAGACTTGGAAACAAGACGGAGATCGCCCACAGCGTGCTGTACCTGGCCAGTCCTCTGGCTTCCTATGTCTCAGGGATTTTGTTGGTGGTTGATGGTGGCAGCTGGATGACATTCCCAAATGACATCAAGGGACTGGCAGAGTTTGGATCTTCCTCTGCTAAGCTCTAGGTAACGAGCTATTCCCACTTCTTGGGTTCCGCATGTCCTTGGATGCCCCCAGTTTACCGGGTCAAGTGCAGCAGGTTTTCTTGGGACCCTGCCTCTGTTGCACAGAGGGGACCTGTCTGGTGGGCAGAGACGGTCTCCAAGGCTGTGAAGGAAGTGGGCTCCTGGCACTGGGTTTTCCTCAGAGAGGGTTAATCTGTTCCCTTTTGGAGGGTTCTAGCCTTGCAATTTTGCTGCTATAGTCTCTGGAGTGTGGAGGTTACAGGAGTGCATAATGGGATACAATTTCTTTTCTTTCCTTTCTTTTTAAGATAGGATCCCTTGTAACTCAGGCTATCTTCAAACACACTATGTAGCTGAAGATGAAGATGATTTTGCACTTCTGATTCTCCTGTCTCTACCTCCCAAGTGTTAAAATTAGAAAAGAGCCACCACGCCTGCTTTTTGCAGTGCTAAAGATCACACCCAAGGTATCATGTTTGCTAAACCAACACTGTATCAAATGGACTACATCCTCTGCCCCAGGATGCATGTTTTGACACACAAACATTGTGTTTTTTCTTTTCTTTTTTTTCTTTTTTCTTTTTTTTTTGGGGGGGGGGGTTTCAAGACAGCATTTCTCTGTAGCTTTGGAACTTGTCCTGGAACTCACTCTATGGACTAGATGGCCTCGAACCCACAGAGATCTGCCTGCTTTTGCCTCCCAAGTGCTGGGATTAAAGGCATGCACCACCACCACTCAGCTTATTTTTAAAATTGTATCCAGAAGGCAGTATTCTTCATGGAATACTGCCTCCTTCCTCACAGAGGCCTGTAGTCACAGCAGAAATATTGAATGTGAATTTGGAAATCCTAGCCATCTAAACCTTACTCTGGTGACCAAGCTGTTATACTTTTCCTCTCCAAAGCCCACACCCAGGGTGGGTGGGACCAGGTCGTGAGCCTAGCCTAATGCTCATGGGGTCTGAAGAGTTCCTATGATTTTGTCAGAGAAAATTGCGTTATCTTTTAAAAGAAGAATCTTTTTAATATAAAAATATCTATCATTTGGAATTTGTAAGTTTCTAGAAAGAAAATTAAAAGTTTAATTCTATCACTGAAATAGGGAGCTGTGTTTTTTGTCTTTTTTTCCTCCAAGACGGGATTTCTCTGTGTAACAAACCTAGATGTCCTGGAACTATCTCTGTAGACCAGGCTGGTCTCAAACTCACAGAGATCCGCCTGCTTCTGTCTCCTGTGTGCTGGGATTAAAGGTGTACACCACCACTACCACCGCCTGACAGCTTCCTGATTTCTTACCAAGGGATTCCAGATCAGAGGGAAGTGTGGCACTGTGGCTATCTTTGGGGGAGGGGGGATTCTGTCACTGGTCAGCTGGCCAATTGAGAGGAACGATTTGGTCCCAGAGACTGGGTTTTCATTGGGATGGGTCTGACTGAGAAAGAGGCCCACGTTTCGAGGAAGCAAGTAACAGTGGGTATAAACAGCGGCTTGTGATTTTGCTTAGGTTCCTCTTTTGTTTTTTAATATCTGTGCACAACGTTTTGCATTTTAATAGGCCATAAAGAAATTCTTATTATCTGGTTCCCAAAGTGGGGCATCCCATGGCTCCAGCGCTCCTGGCGCGCATGTACTTCCCCACTTTCCCGGAGCTCCCTGTGTGTGCTTTCCCAGCATCCCTGCATCCACCACCACCACCAGCCCACCCCACCCCCAGCACTTGCCGCTTAGCCCGGAGCCTGCCCTGAGGCCCCGGTGCTCTCTTCGCTTGCCTGCTCTATGGTCTAGCCGCTTGTAGCCACTGGGTGTCCTCCCGAATTGACTCTGCCCGGCTCCCACAGGCGCTGGGGCAAGTTCTAGTCCTTGAGCATCCATCCCTTGGCGTGTCTCCTCATGCCCACACCCAGGGGTTCTGCACAAGAACCGGGTAGAGTCTGGCCCAGCATCTCTGAGCATTCTTTCGGCTTACTGAGCCTGAGCTATCTTCGCGCCGCACCTGCTCCACCTGGTGTTCAAACATCGTCACTACATCTAAACACCTTCATGCTACTCATGCGTCCAGGGAAGTCCACGGCCCAACCCTCTGAGGAGTAGCATCCCAACAGGTAAGATACTAGGGAACTTTTGAACGGTAAACTAGACTATTAAATAAATAAACAAGTAAACTTTAAAAAAGGTAAAAGAATAAGGGGGAAGGACAATCTTAAAACCTTTCCCATGTTAAAGATTGGCAATATCACAATGCAGGGAATTAGGACCCTGTTCACTGCTGTTATGGATGGGATGCAGAATAGAAAAAAATAAATGATGAGATAAACAATTTTGATGGGATTGTTATAATGTCAGTTATGAATATTATCAGTCTGGTAATTCACATTTTATCATTAAAAGAGTGGTTTGATAACTGTGCCAATTAGGAGAAATTGACTGATAAAATACAGGCTTTGGAAAAGAGTACTACAGTGGTGGCGCGTGCCTTTAATCCCAGCACTCGGGAGGCAGAGGCAGGCGGATCTCTGTGAGTTCGAAGCCAGCCTGGTCTACAAGAGCTAGTTCCAGGACAGGCTCCAAAGAAGTGTTAGATTTAAAGAGATTTAAGGAATCAATAGTTTGGTTTTTTTAATTTTTTTTCCAAGTCAACACTTGGATTTTTTTAAATTTATTTTTATTTTATGTACATTGATGTTTTTCCATGGGTGTCAGGTCCCCTGGAAATGGAGTTACAGACAGTTATGAGCAGCCATGTGGGTGCTAGGAATTGAGCCTGAGTCCTGTGGAAGAGCAGTCAGTGCTCTTAACGTCTGAGCCATCTCTCCAGCCCAAGGAATCAGTAGTTTTATATGATATGCATCCACCTTTTGTGAAGCAGTTGTCAGATTCATGGGTCACTCAGAACAGAATTATTCTGCAAGGCTGGAAAGATTTAGTTACAGCAGCATTGGAATCTGGTCCTCAGTTGCTGTAGAGAACCTGGTGGAGAGAAGAAGGCAGGGGTCACCGAACAGTGAGGTAGTGTTAAGGTTATAAGATTTCCGAAGATCAAATCCTTGGTGAGGACCGTTATGTTGATGTGGAAAGACAGATTAGATTTGATCATCACACCTTGGCCCTATGCCATACAGACATAAGACTGAAGAGTCAGGATTGACTTTCTTTTTATTTATTTATTTTTTGATTTTTCAAGACAGGGTTTCTCTGTAGCTTTGGAGCCTGTCCTGGAACTAGCTCTGTAGACCAGGCTGACCTCGAATTTACAGAGATCCACCTGGCTCTGCCTCCCAAGTGCTGGGATTAAAGGCGTGCGCTGCCACCACCCGGCAGGAATGATTTTCAAAAAATTACTTGGAGACAGTAACTGACTACAGACCACAAGTGGATTAACAACGGAAGAACTAAAGAGCCTGTTTGAAACCTTACAAGATGCACATGTGGATCATTTGGATCCGGAACTGGACTGTATCTTCGTCATTCTGCCCTGTACCCATTCTCCTGCTGAGATACTCGTGCAAAGAGAAGATAATATTCCAGAATGGATATTTTTGGCACAAAAACAGAACAAAAATTAAATATCTATGCAGAAAAGGTTTCTGAATTGATTCTAAAAAAGAAAAATTGAAGCTTCGTCAATTAACAGGGATGGACCCAACAGAAGTCCCAGTCCTTTTTACTAATGCTGAAATTTCCTTAAAAAAAAAAAACTCCTCTTTGTGGGTAAAAAAATGAACATTGGCAATGAGCTTGCAGTGATTTCTTGAGAGAGAATAACAACAAATATCCCCAAAGCAAAAAATTTCAGTTTATAAAAAGAGCCAATTGGGTTCTTCCTCACATTGTACAGGGAGCACCAATATCTGGAGCCCCAACATTCTACACCGATGCAAACAAATCAGGAGAGTTAGGTTATAAATCAAGAAATTTAAGTGGCTCAAAGCTTTTATGATTCTGTTCAAAATTATATGCTAATCTCAGGGTATTATGAAAAATTTCAAAACTTCTTAATATAGTTACCGACTGTCAATATGCAGAGTTGTTTTATGTATTGAAACTGCTGAACTTATTCCTGATCCAGAATTGACCTTATTATTTGTTCAATTACAAGAAATAATCAGAAATAGCTGGGTGGTGGTGGCACATGCCTTTAATTCCAGCACTTGGGAGGCAGAGGTAGCAGATCATTGTGAGTTCAAAGCCAGCCTGTTTTACAGAGTGAGTTCCAGACAGCCAGAGCCACACAGAGAAATGCCTGACCAGGTCTTGATCCTTGTAAACCACACAAACCTGGAAGGCGGGAACTGACTTTACATGACCTCTGACTTCCAAATGTTCACGTGCCCATACACACATCACACACATACAAACAATAAAAATTTAAATGTCTTAAAATTTAAAACGTGTGCAAATGTGTGTGCAAAAGAGACATCGGCTCTCTTGGAACGGGGTTACAAGCTGCTGAAAGCTACCTAATATGGGTGCTGGAAATTGAACTCAGGGTCCCTGCAACTGTAGTATGTGCCACCTCTAGTTCTAAATTTAATTTTATTTTCATATAAGAATTCTGTTTGTTTGTTTGTTTGAGACAGCGTTTCTCCCTGTAACAGTCTTGGCTGTCCTGGAGCTCACTCTGTGGACCATGCTAACCTTGAGTTTAAAGAGATCCGCCTGCCTCTGCTTCCCAAGTGCGGGGATTAAAGACAGGTGCTGCCACCGCCCAGCTAGACAAGGACTGTACTTTGCCCTGGCTGGCCTGGAATTTATAGAGATCTGCCCGCATCTCCCCTCCAAGTGCTAGTATTATTAAAAGTGTGTGTGTTCACACCTATCCAAATAGAAACTGTCTAAAGGCCCTGTCATACAGCTCTCTAGTGAGTGTTCCTTCAATGGAGCAGGCACCGTAAAGCCAGGCCATCTCCCTTTCTTTTTTTTTTAATATTTATTTATTTATTTACTTATTTATTTATTATGTATACAATATTCTGTCTGCGTGTATGCCTGCATGCCAGAAGAGGGCACCAGACCTCATTACAGGTGGTTGTGAGCCATCATGTGGCTGCTGGGAATTGAACTCAGGACCTTTGGAAGAGCAGGCAATGCTCTTAACCACTAAGCCATCTCTCCAGCCCTTTCCTTTTTTTTTGAGACAAAGTATCTCTGAGGAGCTCTGTCTGTCCTGGAACTCAAGCTGCCTTCTAGGTTGGCCTTGAACTCAGAGATCCGCCAAGTGCTGGGATTAAAGGCATGCACTACCACCACCTGGCTCAGACCATTTTCTACAGAGTCAATTGCTTGCATGCATGGAGCTCAGTTTGGCTCAGAGGAACAGACTGCACTTCCTTGGTCACAGGCATTCTCAGCAGGGGTCATTCTTCTATTGACGAGATCAGAAAGGCAGACAGCGGGTTGAGAAGGTCAGGTTTGTAGTGGCATTAGCTCCAGCATACCCCGTCTAGCTCACTGATGTGGGAGGGTCTTCTGTTTTGTGTTGATTTCATTGGTTAATAAAGAAACTGCCTTGGCCATTTGATAGGCCAGCCCATAGTGGGTGGAGTAAACAGAACAGAATGCTGGGAAGAAGGGAAGTTAGGCAGATGCCATGCCTCTCCTCTCAAGGGCAGATGCCATGGAGCCAGCCGCCAGGTCAGACATGCTGAAACTTTCCTGGTAAGCCACCACCTTGTGGTGCTACACAGATTACTAAATATTAGTTAAAGCAAGATTGAGAATTAGGCAATAAGAGGCTGAAACTAATGGGCCAGGCAGTGTTTAAATGAATACAATTTGTGTGTTGTTATTTCGGGTATAAAGCTAGCCATGCGGGAGCCGGGCGGGATAAAAAGTAGGGCTGCCTGCAGCTCCATCTACAACTCATGGACCTGGCTATACCCTGTGGAAATATTTTCCAACATAGCAATTGGTGAAGAACTATATTATCTTCAACGATCATGTCAGCGATCTCTGAGACCCCTTAACAATGTCATGGTGTGTACCCGCAGGCCCAGCACTTAGGACATTGAATTAGGAGGATGGTAAATTTGAAGCCAGCTGGGGCTTCAGAGTAAGAAAAAATAACAACACAACAACAAGGCAAAAATAAAATTTCAGAAGAATTTTATTTATTATTTTGGGGTAGTAGGGGTTGAACCTAGGAACTTATTCATGCTGGACAAGCATACTACTGCTTAGCTTCGCCCCAGCTCTTACTGATTTAATCACATATATATACACACATACATATGTACGTATATGTGTGAGTGTGTTTTGCCTGCATGTATTTATGTGCATGTCTGGTGGCCAGAAGAGGACACTGGATCCCTTGGAACTGAGGTTACAGGTGGTTATGACCACCATGTAGGTACAGGGAACAAAAGCTGGGTTGAACAAGTGCACTTAACCACTGAGCCATCTCTCCAATGCTCCTAGGTCTTTTTTTTTTTACTTCTTATTTTGAGTCATATCTCACCAGTGCTCTAGACTGGCCTTGAACTTGTAATTCTCTTTCCTCAGCCTCAGTTTTTTTGTTTTGTTTTGTTTTGTTTTTTGGTTTTTACAACTAGGCCTGGCTGCCAGAAGAATTTAAAATATTCTATGCAGTTAAATGTTTGTTCCTGAAATATTCCTGAGGCGATGGGTGAATGCAGCTCTCTCTCTCTGCCTTTTTCTTTTTTTTTCAAATGATTTATTTTATTTTATATGCTTTGGTGTGAAGGTGTCAGATTCCCTGGAACTAGAGTTACAGGCAGTTGTGAGTTCCCATGTGGGTGCTGGGAATTGAACCCGGGTCCTCTGGAAGAGCAGCCAGTGCTCTTAATCTCTCCAGCCCTGCCTGTTCTGTTTATGCATAGTTTCAAACGATGAAGCATCTTCTGCTTTGTGTGTGTTTTTGTGTGTGTGCACATGCGTGCACATGTGTGCATGCGTGCATGCGTGTGTGTGTGTGTGTATGTGGTGTGAAGGAAATAAATCCAGAGCCCGGCACATGCTGGACAAGTGCTAGCCCACTAAGCCACACCTCAAGCCTCAGAGGATGAAACTTTACCACCCTTGTAGACATCAGAGGTAGAAGCTGAAGGTCCTGGAGGTATAGACATCCCCTTCAACATCTCCAGAAAGCTTTCTGACCTAGTTCACATAAAAATACCCTTCCTGAGCTGGGCGTGAGGTACAGGCAAAGCACTTGCCCACTGTCCATAAGGCTTTGATGGTCCCCAGTACAAAATAATTCAGAGCCGCCGGGCGGTGGTGGCGCACGCCTTTAATCCCAGCACTTGGGAGGCAGAGGCAGGCGGATCTCTGTGAGTTCGAGACCAGCCTGGTCTACAAGAGCTAGTTCCAGGACAGGCTCCAAAACCACAGAGAAACCCTGTCTCGAAAAATCAAAAAAAAAAAAAATAATTCAGAGCCTTTCAGAGAATGATGTTTGTTTGAGGAAGGGTCTTGCAATGTAGCCCAGGCTGGCCTTGAATTCATGATTTTTCCTCAGTCTCCTTGTCCCAGGATTATAAAATTTTGCTACCATGTGTGTTCTAAATCCACAATTAACTGCTTCATGGATCTTGGATTTGTTTGCTTTTTCAAGACAGGGTTTCTCTGTAGCTTTGGAGCTTATCCTGGAACTCGCTCCATAGACCAGGCTGGCCTTGAACTCACAAAGATCCTTCTATTTTTTGCCTCCAGAGTGCTGGAATTAAAGGCATGTGCCACTACTGACCAGCTGTTCATTTGTTTTTTAATGCTGTTGTTTTGGTTTGGTTTTTGAGGCAGTCTTCTCTGTGTAGCCCTGGCTGTCTTGGAACTAGCATGGCTATCACAAGTTCAACGCCAACTTGGCTACAAATTGACTATTGGAAGCCGCGCGGTGGAGGCGCACGCCTTTAATCCCAGCACTTGGGAGGCAGAGGCAGGAGGATCTCTGTGAGTTCGAGGCCAGCCTGGTCTACAGAGCTAGTGCCGGGACAGGCTCCAAAGCTACAGAGAAACCCCGTCTCAAAAAACTAAAAAACAACAACAACAACAACAAAAATAGAAAACAAATTGACTATTGGACACTAGGGTTACATAATTAAGAACCTGTCTTAAAATGGACAACCTGGGGGCTGGAGAGATGGCTCAGTGGTTAAGAGCACTTGACTGCTCTTCCCAAGGACCCAGGTTCAATTCCCAGCACCCATATGGCAGCTCACAACTGTCTGAAAACCCAGTTCCAGGGGATCTGACACCTTCACACCAATGCACATAAAATAAAATTAAATAAGCCATAAAAAGATTTAAAAAATAATAAAAATAAAATGGACAAAGTATGTGTAGGGGGAGGGCACACACACCTTTAAACTCAGCTCTCGAGAAACAGAGGCAGGTGGATCTCTGTGAGTTCGAGGTCAGCCTGGTTTACAAAGGGAGTTCCAGGACAGCCAGGGCTACCCAGAGAAACCCTGTCGGGTTGTATTTGTTGAATAAATAAACAAATCTGTATTTATTCATGCTATGCCTTGGTTTGAGCCGTACCGGTGATTTCTTATCCACAGACTACAAATGAAGGCCTGGCTGTGTTTATCTCTGCCTATCCTGAAAACAGAAGCCTTAAAATTGCCCAAAATAAACAGTGTTAATGTGGAGGGGGTTCCTTTCCACTGATTTCTGTTGCCTTGGTAACTTGGAGCACCCAGCTGTGGCTTCTGTGTGCTACAAGATCTGGCACCAGAATCCATTTTCTCATTGGGGGATTTTCCCAAGCTCTGGGTCCTCCTCTCTGTCTACCAGGACAGGGCCACGGAAGCATGGGAGACAGGGGGAAGGTGACCTCTCTGAGTTTTCTTTTCTTTTTCTTTTTTGAGACAGGGTTTCTCTGTGTAAAACAGCCCTGGTTGTCCTGGAAATCACTCTGTAGACCAGACTGGCCTCGAACTCACAGAGATCTGCCTACCTCTGCTTCTCCAGTGCTGGGATTAAAAATTTTTTTTTTTTGGTTTTTAAAGATTTGTGTTATTTATTTGCATGTATATGTGTGGGTGCTCATGTGGAAAT
The DNA here is from genome assembly GCF_037038515.1 of Microtus pennsylvanicus. NCBI lineage: Eukaryota > Metazoa > Chordata > Mammalia > Rodentia > Cricetidae > Microtus > Microtus pennsylvanicus. The sequence continues at coordinate 89,598,791 of NC_134589.1, forward strand.
CAGAGGACAGCTTTTGAAACTTGTTTTTTTCCGTCCACCCTGTGGATTGGATTCAGGAGGCAGGTTTGGTGGGCTTTACCTGCTGAGCCATCTTGTGGCCCATATTACTGTGTGTGCATGAGGGGAGGGAGCACACATGCTCAGAGGACAGCTGTGTGCTGTGACGAGTCTGTCTCCGTCCTGCCAGACAGCTCCAAATAATGACATAGAGATTTTTTATTAATTATGAAAACTCAGCCTATAGCTTAGGCTTGTTCCTAACTAGCCCTTACAACTTTGATTAACCCATTTATATTAATCTATGTTTTATGACATGGTGTTACCTCTCTTCTATCCTGCAGCTTGTTTCCTCTCTGTGTATCCTGGCTTCCCTCATGCACCTAGATTCCTCTCCTACTTCCTCTTGCTCTGCTTGGAAATCCTGCCTATACCTCTGCCTTTGGCTGGTCAGCTCTTTATTAAACCAATCACAGCAATGTGTCTTCACACAGTGTACAAATATCCCACAATGGTGTGCTGTCAGTTCTCGCCTTTCTTTGTGTGGTTTCGGGGATCACACTCTGGTTGTGAGTCTGGCAGTGGTTTTACCACTGAGCCATCTTGTTGACCCCTGAAGATGACCTCTTCACTTCAACGTTAAATGCTTTTGATTAAATTTATTTTAGTGTATGAATGTGTTGCCTGAATGTAGTACCTACAGAGGCCAGAAGACAGCATCAGACTCCCTGGTATTGGAGTTAACAGTAGGTTAGCATGTGGGTGCTAGGAATTGAACCCAGGTCATTTGAAAAAGCAACCAGTGTTCTTTTTATTATTATCTGACTTTTTTATCTTCTCTCTGCCTGTATCTATGTGGGCTCACTGACTGAGTGGAAGGGATACAAGATAAAATGATATTTTCTACCTGGTCTACAAGAGACAGGCTCCAAAGCTACAGAGAACCCCAGTCTTGAAAAACCAAACCAAAAAAAAAAAAAGATATATTTTCTGGGGCTGGAGAAATGTCTCAGAGGTTAAGAGCACTGACTGCTCTTCCAGAGGTCCTGAGTTCAATTCCCAGCAACCACATGGTGGCTCACAACCATCTGTAATGAGATCTGGTGCCCTCTTCTGGCATACAAGCATACAAGGAAGGAATGTTGTATACATAATATATAAATATAAAAAAATAAAGATATTTTCTAGAAAGCCACGTTAGCCATAACTTTTTTTGTTTCTTTTAGGCTTTGAGACAGGGTTTCTCTGTGTATCTCTGGCTGCCCTGGAACTCACTTTGTAGACTAGGTTGACCTCAAACTCACAGAGATTCACCTGCCTCTGCCTCCCTGAGTGCTGGGATTAAAGGCAGGCGCTACCACAGCCCGGTTTAGCCATAACATTTTAAGGCCAATAATATTCTTCTAACAGCTCATGAGATAAGTTTAAATTACTGTGCTTGGGGCTGGAGAGATGGCTCAGAGGTTAGGAGCATTGCCTGCTCTTCCAAAGGTCCTGAGTTCAATTCCCAGCAACCACATGGTGGCTCACAACCATCTGCAATGAGGTCTGGTGCCCTCTTCTGGCCTGCAAGCATACATGTAGACAGACTATTATATACCTAATAAATAAATAAATATTAAAAAAATTACTGTGCTTAAGAAACGTGTAACACAAAAATGCCTCTAATAGGTAAGCCCCATCTGCCCAAGGACAGACAACTTCCTGGAATGCTGGGAGCTGTTGTTCTGGTAAGATAAAAAAAACTACTTGGTTTTGATTTAGTCAACAAGCCTGGTTGACCCACCTGCAGAGGATGTGTGGATCACAGGTAGGTGGGAAGCACGTCAGGATGTATGCTTGCCCTGTTTGGATGAAGGCGGGACAGATGTAGCCTTGTAGGTTTTGCCTTTATAAGCCCCTGACTAATGTAATTTGCTGCCATACTCTGGGAAACCCAGGTGTGGGTCTGGTCAGTGTCCATCATCCAGTATCTCATAAAGCTTGCTTTAATTTGGCTCACAGTTGTGGTAGTGCCTTATTCTTGCCAGTGGGATCAACCCGGCGTCAGTCCATCCTTCCCGTGGGACAGATTAAACCTGCTCTGTCCTGGTGAACTCTCCAATGAGTGTGTAGGCAGGCAGTGATGGGCGTCTTGTCTGTCCCTGCTTCTGTGCTGAGGTTCTGGGTGCACAGCAACATCTAGAACGCCGGACAAGTGGACCACCGTCAGGACTTCCCAGGCTGGCTAGAGCTGTGAGCGGGGCGTGGGCCCCTGTCCAGCTGTCTTCTGGATAGATCAGTTTTTCACGGGGATACAGGCAGAGCTCCCCTACTCCTGTAGATCTAAGGAGAGCCCTGGATCCTTCATAGCCCCTGGACTATACAAATCAGAGCTCGGGGAAGGTGTAGGATGCAGAGCTCCAGGTTTGGGATGGAAGAGCCTCAATCAGACCTCAGTCACGCTGGCACTTGACAAGCTATGCCCTCGCTTTGAGGGAGGGATACAGTGTTCCTTCTGCATCCTCTCTTGTGACCATATGGATCTCAGTTCCCCTGCTCCGACGCCAAGGAAGCATGGAAAGCCAACATGCATCTGTGAGATGGAAGCCAAAGAAAACAGGAGGAACATTTGTTAAAAATATGAAGACTTGGGGCTGGCAAGATGGCTCAGTGGTTAAGAGTACTGACTGCTCTTCCAGAGGACCCGGGTTCAATTCCCAGCATCCACGTGACAGTTTGCAGGTGTCTGTAACTCCAGTTCCAGAGAATCTGACATCATTATACCAATGCACATGAAATAAAGCTAAAAAAAAATATGAACAAACAGGAAATATGGCTGGACGTGGCTGTACACACTTGTGATCCAGATCTCCAAAGGAGGAAATAGGATCATTCGAGATTATTCTCAGCCACGTCGCCAGTTCAAGGCCAAGCTGGGCTACTTGAGACCTTGTCTGTAAATAAATAAATAGATTATATAGATAAATAAATAATAAAATTGACTATGAAATGAGGTGTGGTGGTGCCTTTACTCCCAGTACTTGGGAGACCTTTGAGGCCAGCCTGAGCTAAACATAGAGTACCATGCCAGTCAGGGCTACATAGCAAGACTCTGCTTTAAAAAAACAAACAAAAAGAATTAATTTAGAATCCTTGCACATGTAATTACATGGTATTTGGGAGATGAGGAGGATGGGAACGTTCTCCAGCCAGGGCAGAAACTGACTGGTGCTCTTGAGAGGAACTTGTGATTTGTGGATACACCTCTCCTGCAGGCAGCTCTGCCCCAGGCTGTGTGTGTGGGAAAGGGTGCTGAGGGAGGGGCACGGGGGTGGGTGGAAAATGTGGGGGCTGGAGTTACTGTCATCCCAGGGAGACAGGGGCAGGTGTGAGCAACTTCAGCATGAGATGTTAAAATAAGAAAATCATCCACTCCTCGGGCTGAGTCAGGAGGAATTAAACTCTGCTTTACAAACTCACACGCTATTTTTACTCTAAGAAATGTACTTTGCCAAATTCAAAGGTGAGAAAAAAAATCCTTCCAACTAAATTAAACATCAGTAAACATGTCAGGCTCTGTGTCCTTGGCTGCTGGGGGCCCCAGGGCTGTGTCAGGTGGACCTAAAATTGACTTCTCACTTACGGTTGCTCGTCAAACACACGATGTCAATATTATAAAAAGCATTTCACGTTGGAGAGATGGTGTGGCTAAGAGTACTTGTGCTCTTCTCGAGGACCTGAGTTCAGTTCCCATCACCCACTCAGGTGGCTCACTGGGAACTTCAGTGCCAGGCTATCCTACACCCTCTTCTGAACTTGAGGAACCCACATGTATGTAGCATGTAAACACACACACACATTCATTTATTTACTTTTTATTGATAGGCACTCAATATGTAGCCCTTAACTGGCCTGGAAGGTGCCATGTAGACCAGGCTGGCCTTGAACATGTAGAGATCCGCCTGCCTCTGCCTCCAGAGTGTTGGGATCAAAGGCGTGTGCCACCATGCCTGGCCACACAAATTTTTTAAAAAAGTATTTGTCAGGCATCATTTGTTTACAGTCTTATAGAGATATGAACAACATGTGGTAAACTGGACATATATAGAATTCTGATAACATGTCAACAGCCCTGAAAACATATTATCAACAGAATGTTGTGCTGAGTGTGGGCCATATGCTGGCTTTTTACTTGTGTGTATGTTGTTGGTGACTGAACATAGAATATACATGCCGAGTATATTCTCTACCACTGAATGCACCCAAAGCTCTGATGGAGGAGGGTCATCTTTCTATCTGTTGATTTCATTGGTTAAGCAATAAAGTGTTTGGCCCTCATAGGTTAAAACATAGGTGGGAGGAGTAAACAGAACAGAATGCTGGGAGAAAGAAGCTGAGTCAGGGAGTCGACATGGTTCTTCCACTCCAGACAGACGCAGGTTAAGATCATTCCTGGTAAGCCAGCTCGTGGGCTACAGCAGATTATTAGAAATGGGCTAGTCCAGGTGCGAGAGTTAGCCGAGAAAAGGCTGGAACTAATGGGCCAAGCGGTGTTTAAAAGAATACAGTTTCCGTGTAATTATTTCGGGTAAAGCTAGCCGTGTGGGCAGCCGGGTGCCGGGGACGTAGCCCACCGCTCTTATTACAACAAAGCTCTGCTCTTATTTATTGATATAATTGGTAAATCCAAGTAACTTCTTTTTCCAAGTCAGGGTTTCTCTGTGTAACAGTCCTAGCTGTCCTGGAACTAGCTCTTGTTGACCAGACTGGCCTCAAACTCACAGAGATCCACCTGCCTCTGCCTCCTGAGTGCTGGGATTAAAGGCATGTGCCACCACCACCTGGCTAAAAATTATATTGTTTAAAGAGGCAGGCAGATCTCTGTGAGCCAGCCTGGTCTGCATACCGCCAGGACTATATAATATAGCCAGGACAGTAGAGAGAGACTCTGTCTCAAAAAACAAAACAAAACAAACAAAAAACATAAAACTTGCATTTTTTTTATTTTTTGTTTTGGGGGCAGAGACTTGCTTCATAATCTTGCTTTGCCTAAAACTTGCTATGTAGACCACCAGGCTGACTTCAAACTCCTAGAGACTCACCTGCCTCTGTCTAATGAATGACAGTCTAACATTACATTATTATCTTGTGTGTTCTGTGTATGTGCACACACGTGTGTCTGTCACGGGATGTGTGTGGAGGACAATTTGCAGCTGTCAGTTCTTTTCTTCCACTATGTGGTCATGGGGATTTAACATAGGTTGCCAAGTTTTGTGACAAGTACTCTTACCCACTGAGCCATCCCACAATCCCCCAAGAAGAAAGACATTTATAACAAGCACCTTAGACAAGTTTTCTCAATGTAGGTACAAATAAAACAGATAACTACAAGGTAAACACCTGTCTTACTTTTTTTTATTGCTGCAATAAAACACGATGAGCAAGGCAACGTATAAAGGAAAGTATTTAATTTGGGGCTCACAGCTTCAGAGGGTTAGACTTCATTACCACCATGGCAGGTAACGTGGCAGCAGGCATGAAACAGGCAGGAATACACTGAAGCAGCAGTGAGAGCTTACATCTTGAGCGCAACAATGAGGCAGAGAGACACAGCCCCTTTCACAAGGCCACACCTCCCAATCCTTCCCAAACAGTTCCACCAACCAAGGACCCGGTATTCAAACATATGAGCCTATGGGGGATCATTCCCATTCAAACCACCACAATACCCTAGGAGTTACTTTTTTTCATTTCTGTGAGAATACCTCACAGACACAACTTAAGGATGGGAAGATTTGGGGTTATGTTTTTAGAGGGTTCAACCCAGGGTTGTTTGGTCCCTTGCTCTCCTCTCTGCAGAGCATAGCAGCAGCAAAACAGACTCTTACCTCATGGCAGACTGGGGGAAGGGGGAAGATAGACAGGCAGACGGGATTACAGGTGTGCTTAACTATGCCAGCAGGGCAGCTGATAATTTTACACCCTAAGTATTCCAGTAGTGTCTTATGGTTTCTATTGTCGCCACGAAATCCCCTGACCAAACAGCAGGTTGGAGAGGAAAGGGTTTATTGGGCTTACACTTCCACATTGCTGTTCATTACCAAAGAAAGTCAGGACAGGAACTCAAGCAAGGCTGGAACCTGGAGACAGGAGGTGATGCAGAGGCCATGGAGGGGAGCTGCTTACTGGTTTGCTTGTTCTGGCTTGCTCAACCTGCCCTCTTATAGAACCCAGGACCACCAGCCCAGGGACGGTACCACTCACCACGAGCTGGGCCCTCCCCCATTAATCACTAATTGAGAAAATACCCTGCAGCTGGATCCCTTGCAGGCAATTCCTCAACCAATCGCCATCCTCTCTGATGACTCTAGCTTGTCGGGTTGACAGGAAACCAGCCGGTATCTAGAGTAATCTCTAGTTCCAGTACAAATGAGAGCAAGGACCAACCCCAAGCATCCAAACAACACAGGCAGTTGAATACTCACAGGATCGAGATGCTAAGAACCCCCTTGTTGAAGACGCAACCAGGACCGAGAGATGTAAAGCTGGAATGGAGTGGATGCGTCTTCCATGCTGGCTAGTTCTCGTAACAACAGCAAGTCTATGCAGGCTACTTTGGGAGAAAGTCCTGAGTGGTCTCTCTCAGTCATGGGTCCTGAATACTACAGATGAGATAGGCCCACCAGTACAATTGTGGCAAATCTGTTGCGGGGATAACCAACTATTTTCTGATTGGAATTGAGACCCACCCCACAGGAAGGAATTCACATCCGGTACTATAAATTGGTCTAAAGCCTGTGGCTGAAGTTGGCGTATTGGTGCACACCTTTGATTTCAGCACCGAGGAGGCAGAGGCAGGTGAATCTCTGAGTGTGTGTTTGAGGCCAGCCTGGTCTACATAATGAGTTCTAGGACAGCCAAAGCTACGTAGTGACACCCTGTTTCAAAATACACACACAAAACCCAAACCAACCAACCAACCAAACAAACAAACCCAAAAATCAAAATAAAGCCTGTAGCTGTGGGCCCTGGGGTTGGGTGGCGGGGAGTCACTTCTGTTGTTTTGCTAAATGGCCACGTGACTGTCAAACTTCCTTCATCTATGCCCACAGATAAGTGCTGTTCTCACTCTGCAGTGATTCAAGAAGCCTCCTTTATCTATCAGCAAATAGTAGTCACTGGAGACACTTAACTGGTCAAAGTGTTGATGATAACTTACCTTTGAATGCTCAGCCCTAAATCTCACCCCCTCCAAAGTTCAAGAAATACGGCGGAGAGGGCAGGAAGAGTCTAAGAACCAGAGGATGAGGAGGAGTACTGTAGAAAGCTGTTCTCCGGATCTGACCTGACCACTGCGTGCACAGACTCAGATCAGCTGTGATTATCTGCACAGATTGTGCCCATCAACATTCTATGGATGGGCCAGGGGCTTGTCAATTCCCACTGCTCCCTGAGGGAGAGAAAGAAGGTATTATTTTTCAATGGTGTAGTCACTGGTAAACGGCCCATGTTTTGATAAATAACCCCTTTTGTGCGAGGACTTTCTCTCAGTGGTGGCAGGGTAATATCTAAGCCTTCTAAGGTTCCCACGACAAGCCAAAGCTGGATTCCACCACAGTTCACCACAGAGAACCAATGCGTTTATTAGGCTTGCTGCTCCCAGCACAGAAGAAGGCTTCCCCTCAGGCCTCCTCCTCATTGGAGATGAAATGTCAGCAACAGCCAGCAAGCCAAGCACGATGGACGATGGAAGATGGATGGTTTGCAAGCTGACACAGCTGCTCTCATGAAGATGACAGTTGCTCTGCTCTGAGGAGAAGGCTGTACAAAAACTTAATTTTTTTTTCTGAGACAGGGTTTCTTTGTGTTTGTTGTTCTTTTTTAAAAATGCTCCAAGATCCCCGCGGCAGTAGGCAGCAGAAACATTGCCCGTCCCAGAGCGGCGGCCCGAGTGGTGGTGGCGGGCCATGTGGCGGCAGACAGCAGGCCCTGGGAGCAGCCAGTCCCAGGCAGAGACGGCTGCTGGTCCCAGAGCAGTGGTGGCGGGCCATGTGGCAGCAGGCAGTGGGCCCCAGGCAGAGACGGCTGCTTGTCCCTGAGCAATGGCTGGTTCCAGGCAGGGAGACACATGGCGGGCGGGCAGAAGACAGAAACATGGATAGACACGGCATGCAGGGTGAGGTTGAATGTTTATTCAGGGGGTTATGGAGGAGGAAGGGTGAAGGGGGGGACAGAGAGAGAGGGAGAGAGAGAGAGAGAGAGAGAGAGAGAGAGAGAGAGAGAGAGAGAGAAAGAGAGAGAGAGAGAGAGAAGGAGGAGGAGGAGGAGGAGAAAGAGACAGAGAAGGGGGGGTGGCAGAGAAGTGGGGAGAGAGGCAGAAGCGAAGCTGCCTCTCCAAGAGGAAGATGGAAAAGAGAAAGAGCTCAGGCCGGAAGCTGAAGATCAGCCTGCCTCAGCGGATGGGGAGGGGAATGGGTGTGGCTTGTCTCTTAAAGGGACCAAAACCATAACATTCCCAGATCTTCCTTATAATAAAAAGCTCTCTCTCTCTCTCTCTCTCTCTTTCTCTCTCTCCCCCCCTTCTCTCTGTCCCCACCTTTACCCTTCCCCCTTCCATAACCCCCTGAATAAACATTCAACCTTACCCTGCCTGTCGTGTCTATCCATGTTTCTGTCTTCTGCCCGCCCGCCATGTGTCTCCCTGCCTGGGACCAGCCATAGCTCGGGGACCAGCAGCCTACTCTGCCTGGGGCCCACTGCCTGCTGCCACATGGCCCACCACCACTGCTCTGGGACCAGCAGCTGTCTCTGCCTGGGACTGGCTGCTCCAGGGCCCGCTGTCTGCCGCCACATGGCCTGCCGCCACCGCTCAGGCCACCACTGCTCTGGGACCGGCAGCCATTTCTGCCTGGGACTGGCTACTCCCAGGGCCTGCTGTCTGTCGCCACATGGCCTGCCGCCACCGCTCAGGCCGCTGCTCTGGGACCAGCAGCCATTTCTGCTGTCTACTGTAGCGGGGATCTTGCAGCATTTTTAAAAAAGAACAACAGCGTTCTCTGGCTGTACTGGAACTTGCTCTGTAGACCAGGCTGGCCTCAAACTCACAGAAATCCACCTGCCCTCTTGTCTCTTGAGTGCTGTGATTAAAAACATGTGCCACCACCACCCAGTGAATTTTTTTTTAAAGAAACAACATTGCTAGTCTTTATAGCTACTGAGAAATCCAGTCTCAAAAAACAAAAACAAACAAACAAAAAACAAAGCAAACAAAACAAAACAAAAAAAGAACCAGCATCATTGCCAGGCTTGCACCTGTAGTCTCTTTCCGGAAAGCTGAGGCAGGAGAATCTTGAGTTGAAGGCCACTTCGGGAAACATGGTGTGATCCTATCTCTTTTTAAGCTGTTAGTTATTATGATCATTATGCGTGTGAATGACATTTTTGTGTGGGTGCGTGTCTGACGGCACAAATGTGGTCTTCATAAAGAGGACTCTATGGAGTCAGTTCTCCCTCTGTCTTTATGTGGGGTCCAGGGCTTGAACCGAGGTCATCAGCCTTGCAGAGAAAGCACTCTGCCTACTGAGCCAGCGTCATCAGCCTGTGATACCACACACTAAAAGCCAAACACACTGACCATTCCCCATATGAGAATTTATGGAAGGTGATGTATGTTAATTTGACTATATGTAATAATTATTTTACTATAGAAATAAAAAAATATTATACAAACGCTGGAGAGATGGCTCAGGAGTTCAGAGCTCTGGCTGCTCTTCCAGAAGACCCAGATTCAATTCCAGCACCCACATGGCAGCTCACAACTGTTTGTAACTCCAGTTCCAGGGAACCTGACACCCTCACACAGGCAGACATACATGCAGGCAAAGCATCAATGCACATAAAATAAATAAATAATCTTAAAAAAACAATAATAATATAAAAAAATTAAAAAACTGTACAATTAAAATGTGGCATACACTTGTAATCTCAATACTTGGGAAGTGGAGACAGGAAGATCAGGGGTTCAAGAAAATACAAAATAAGTTTGATGTCCTGTTTTTACAGGGAAGAAACATCTAGATAATTAAAAATTAGTTTAAGTGGCTAGAGAGACTGCCCAGTGTTGAGGACAGTGAGCTATGTGGCTAACCTGGGTTTGGTTCTCAGCACCCAAATGGCAGTTTGCAATCTCTGTGACTTCAGCTTCAAGGGATCCAATGCCCTCTTCTAACCTCCACAGAAACCAGGCAAAATATATGTACGGTGCAGCTACATATATACAGGCAAAATACACATACATTTAAAATAAATCTTTATAAATAGCTGGGTGGTAGTGGCACATGCCTTTAATTCCAGCACTGGGGAGGCAGAGGCAGGTAGATCTCTGTGAGTTTGAGGCCAGTCTAGAGAGCGAGTTTCAGGACAGGCTCCAAAGCTACAGAGAAACCCTGTCTCGAAAATCAAAAACAATTTTTTGCCCCCAAAATTGTAGGAATCTAAAATTGTACAGACTCTTTGTCAAATACTCTTTTTTAAATAATTTATTTTTATTTCATGTACATTGTGTATTGCCTGCATGTATGTCTGTGTGAGGGTGTTGAATCCCCTGGAACTGGAGTTTATAGACAGTTGTGAGCTGCCATGTGGGTGCTGGGAATTGAACCTGGATTCTCTGGAAGAGCAGCCAGTGTTCTTAACCGCTGAGCCATCTCTCCAGCAGCCCCTGATTCTTTTTATTTTATTTTATTTTTTAGAGCCTGTCCTGGAACTAGCTCTTGTAGACCAGGCTGGCTTCGAACTCACAGAGATCTGCCTGCATCTGCCTCCCGAGTGCTGGGATGAAAGGTGTGTGCCACCGCAGCCCAGCTCAGACCCAGATTCTTTAAATATGAAATGTACAGAAGGGTTGGGGCCTGCACTGCTTTAGCAGAGGGTTTGAGTTCAGTTCACTGCACCCACACAAAGAGCTCACAGCTGCTTATAACTGCAGCTCTAAGACGATCTGATGTCTCTGGTCTTTGTAAGCACCTGCACCTACATGCCCATAATTCCAAACACACACACACACACACACACAGTGTTAAAAATAAAAAAAGTAAGATTCTATGTGTAGACTACATGAACCAGTCACCCTGCTACTATCTCCCGGGAGAAGTGAAATTTGTGTCCATACTGGGTCTTCCTTTGCAGGAAGTTCCTGGTTTGGAATGGCAGTCAGTGTGACTGGAGTCTTTAGAGCAAAACCTTTGGCTATGGCCAAACCATGTGTCTCCCTGCCTGGGACCAGCCATTGCTTGGGGACCGGCAGCCATTTCTGCCTGGGACTGGCTGCCCTCAGGGCCCGATGCCTGCTGCCACATGGCCTGCCACCACTGCTCGGGCCACCACTCTGGGACCATCAGCCGTCTCTGCCTGGGACTGGCTGCTCACAGGGTCGGCTGTCTGCCACCACATGGCCTGCTACCACCATTTGGGACCTACAGCATTTCTGCTGCCTACTGCAGCTGGGGATCTTGCAGCATTTTTAAAAAATTATAAAACTGGCAGCCCCGAAGGTCTTGGCCACCCTTGCAGATATGCCAATTAAAGATGAAGAGTGGTGGGGAATAAAAGCAGAAAGGGGAGGAATTCCCTACTCTGGCCACAATGGGAAGAATAGAGAATAAGGTTTAGTGGCCTCCAAGTCCATCTTCCTGGTGGACATCAATTAGGGGTAAGGAGAGGATGAATGGGGCAAGGGGAGAGGTGACCATAACTAAGCAGGCCTTGGCAGGGTGTAGTCTGACTGATCAGGTCTCAGTTCCAGTTCTGCAAGGTGGTCATGCATGCTATCATCACTTTGGGGGAGCAATCTAGTTCTCATTGTGCTATTTGTCTTTGCTCCAGGGTGTGGCCTCACCGTGCAGGGTCACAGCAGTGATACACCTTTCTGCTTTCAATCGTGCCTATGTAAGTCAATGCCTTTTTCAGCAAAGTGGCAGCTGGTGCTTCTTTTTCTTATTTGTTTTGTTTTATGTGTCTGGTCTGAGATTGATGTCAACCCTCCTGCTTCAGTCCTGTGTGTGTGCAACTGTGTGTGCCTGTGCTTGTGAAGGTCAGAAACTGACATCTTAAAAGTGTCTAGCGTCTTCCTCAATCACTCTCCACCTTATTTTGCATTTTGTATGTGTGCATGTATGTGTGCATGTGTGTGTGAGATGTGTGTGGCCTATGCACACATGTGTGGACAGGTGATTCTGTGTGTGCACAAGAAGGTGGTGGCAGCTATCTTCTCTATTACTTTCTACCTTGGTTCTTTGAGCCCAGAAATCTTGATGAATTTAGGACTCTAATTTTTCAGCTAGGCTGACAGCCACCTAACCACAGTGATCCTCCAGTCTCTACACTTTTGATGACTGGTGTTACAGGACGGCACAGGATCACACGTAACTTTAACATGTGTACTGGGGTCTGAACTTGGCCTTTCTGCTTGCACAGCAATTGCTCTCAACTACTGAGCCATTTCTCCTATATTATTTTTTGTTAAGTTTAATATTAAGAAATGTTTATTTTATGTGTTAAGAGGGTTTCCTTGCTTATATATCTGTGTACCACATGTATATCTGGTGTTGGAGTGGGGAATCCAATCTGCTGGAACTGGAGTTACACCTGGTTATGACCTGCCATGTGGGTGCTAGAAACTGAACCTTTTTTTCTTTTGCTTTTTTTTTTTTTTTGAGACAGGGTTTCTCTGTAGCTTTGGAGCCTGTCCTGGAACTAGCTCTTGTAGAACAGCCTGGCCTCAAACTCAAAGAAATCCGCCTGCCTCTGCCTCCTGTGTGCTGGGATTAAAGGCATGTGCCACCACTGCCCAGCAAAGACAGTGTTTTTAACTACCTAGTTATCTCTCTAGCCGTCCACCTTATTTTTAGAGACAGTGTTTTACTGAACTTGGAGCTCACAATTCAGTTAGGTTGGCCGGTTAGCATGTCACAGCGATCCTCCCGTATCTGCCGTTAGTGCTGGGACTGTAGGTACACACTCAGCGTTTTAGATGGGTGCTGGAATCTGAACTCAGGCCTTCATAACTTCAGGACAGTCACCTTACTGACCGAACCATCTTCCTGGCCTCTACTTGGTCCAAGCAGGAAGGTGCACGTTCTCCATGCAGTAGTTCTATTTGGGCACAAAAGCCATGGAAGCCATAAGTATTTTTCTTCGCGTTGGCATACAACAGGAACACCTGCTCCTCAGAAAGCCAGCCTCGGACCTGCCGGAGAACACCAAAGGGCAGATGGATCCTTACCATAATATCCCTAAATAGAAAGGCTGGCACTTACTGGAACCGCCTCTGAGGGTGTTAGCTGGCCAAAGGCAATTTCCAGTCCTTGCATTAGATGGAAGAGACTTTATTTTTTGAATGCAATTTTCCTTACAAAAGCATACAGTTCTTACAAGAAAATAAGGCTGTGGTTTGGAGAAGGGACCATATCACATTCCTTTTCCCGAAGCCAGATGCACAAAGCCTCCTATCATGTGCTGGGAATTTTGCCATGGGGGATGACTCAGAAGTTTGGACAGGGCTGTACACCTAGAAAGAGAACTCAGTTTTCAGCTTTTGCCAAAGCTGCTTATGAAACCATTCTTATCTATGGTACCCACGAATGCGAAAATTGGTTCATACTTTCTCCTTGCTCTTGCCTGGATGCACCTCATCTGATCCCAACAGGCCTAGTCTGTTGCGCTGCACTCCTGACCGTGACCTCTGATGACAAGGGTATTGGATGACAAGCTGACGATCAGCACTGGATATCAAATTTAAAAACCTGCGCAGAGCGGGTGGAGTCAGTCTGTAATCCAAGGCAGGAGGATCAAGTGTAGTTTGAGCTGCTTGAGTTCCTGTTCCAAAAAGCTACCAAACAACAAATCAAAGAAAAACAAAATCTGTGCCTCCGCACTTCACAGTTCGCTCCCGTGGAGGAATGTGCGTGCCCTTCAGATCCTACCCTTGTCTGACTTTGGGCAATTCCTCGCCTGGCGCGAGGTCAGAGCGCTCCCGTGCCTCTGCTTGGTACCCTGCCCATTGGTATTCTGTTCTGAGCTACCAGCTTGTGGAGTCACACAGGAGAGACTAGCGGCTTCTCTCGGTTATGGGCATGTTTGGTTTCCTGTTCAACAGTAGTTTCCCAACGCCTATCCTCACGCGCCTCTTCCCGCGACATCACTCTTCGCTCGCTACACCCGCGCAAATCATACAGACCTTCCAAACGGGGGAGCTCAGCATCACCCCTAAACAGCGCCTGCTTCGAACCTGCCTTTATAGCAAATCATGGGGGCGTGGTCAAGCCACCGGACGTACTGACGTCACGCGCGACGGAGGGCGGGCAGGCGCCGGCGTCCCTCACTGGGTCCCTAAGCTCTGGTGCTCAAGGCTTCATCCTCCGCTGCCTGGCTGGTACCTGTCTCCTGCCGTCCACTCCCCGCCGCCGGGTCCTTACATCGTCCGGGCCGCGCCGCCGACATGGGCCCGCGCCAGCCGCGCTGCGGGGCCTGGAGCCTTTAAGGCGCGGTGCGAAGATGGGCGAGGGCAGAGCAGGGCCCGAGCGCCAGCCCCAGCAGCCCGGGCGCCCCGCGCGCGCCCGCCCGCGTCGCCGCGGGGATGCCCGCGCCCGCCGCCGCGCCCTGAGCGCCTTTGTCTGCCTCCCGCGCCACTCGCATCACCCCTAGTTTAGCCGGCGCCGGATCATGGAGCTGAGCCAGCCAACCTCCCTGTCGGATCACGACGAGCCGGCGTCTGGGCCCCAGCGCGGGGTCAAGGGGCCGGTGGGGCCCGACGCTCTTCGCGGCTGGTCAGATGAGCCCGAGGAACACGCCCAGCTTCAACGGTGGCCAGAGGGACCCAACGCGCCAATCTGCTGGCCCGAAGAGGTAGGGGAGCCTGTCGCTCCTAGCCACTGGGTCAAAGCGCCCGACGCCCCTCGCTGTTGGTCCCAGGAGCCCGACATATCCTGTCACTTGGCCAAGGAGCTGGAAGAACCCAACGCCCCTCGCTGCCGACCCCAGGAGTCAGACGCACAGTGCCACTTGACCAAGGAGCTGGAACAATCCGATGCCCCTCACTGTTGGCCCCAGGAATCAGACGCACAGTGCCACTTGGCTAAGGAGCTAGAGGAACCCGACGCCCCTCGCTGCTGGCCCCAGGATCCAGATGCACAATGTCACTTGGCCAAGGAGCTGGAACAATCCGACGCCCCTCGCTGCTGGCCCCAGGAGTCAGACACTCAGTGCCCCTTGGCCAAAGAGCTGGAGGAACCCGACACCCCTCGCTGTTGGTCCCAGGAGCCAGATGCACAGTGCTCCATGGCCAAGGAGCTGGAGGAACCCGATGCCCCTTGCCGTTGGTCCCAGGAGCCAAATGCACAGTGCCACTTGGCCAAGGAGCTAGAGGAACCCGACGCCCCTCGCTGCTGGCCCCAGGAGCCAGATGCACATTGTCACTTGGCCAAGGAGCTGGAACAATCTGATGCCCCTCGTTGCTGGACTCAGGAGTCAGACGCTCAGTGCCCCTTGGCCGAGGAGCTGAAGGAACCCGACGCCCCTTGCTGTTGGCCCCAACAGCCCGACGTACCCAGCCTTTTGGACAAGGAATGGGAGGAATCCAACTCACCGTGCTTCTTGGCAGAGGAACTGGAAGAGCCTGACGCCCTTCACTGCTGGCCCCAGGAGCCCGATACACCGTCCTTCTTGGCCGAGGAGTTGGAAGAGCCTGACGCCCCTTACTGCTGTTCCCAGGAGGTGAACACAGGGTGCCTCTTGGCCAAGGAGACAGTGGAGCCTGACGCTCCCCACCTGTGGCCCGGGGAACCCGATGTACCGTGCCTCTTGGTCAAGGAACCGGAGGGATCCGATGCACCTCGTTGCTGGCCCGAGGAGCCCGATGCACCCAGCTCACCGTGTTTCTGGGGCAATGAACCAGAGGAGTCTGACGCATCTCGTTGTTGGTCGGAGGAGCCCCAGGTGCTGTGCCTCTGGCCGGAGGAGCAGAACGCAACGCTGTGCTGGCAGGAGGAGCCGGATGCACCCTGCTTCTGGCCGGAGGAGCGAGACGAACCCAGAGTTCCATGTCTCCAGTTTAAAGAGCCAGAGAAGCCCAAAGTCCCGTGCAGCTGGCCGGGGGAGCTGGAAGACTGCCGCCCTACGCGGGGCCTACCCCTAGAGCCTTTGCCTTCCGAGGGCGAGCTGCTGCAGGCATGTCCCGGGCCACCCTCGGACCCAGGCTCGGCGTTGTCGCTGTCCAGCGAGCCCGGGACAGCCCAGGAGGAGGGTGCGCGCCTCAGGACTGTGTTCGACGCCCTGGACAGGGATGGGGATGGCTTCGTCCGCATCGAGGATTTCATCCAGTTCGCCACGGTCTACGGGGCGGAGCAGGTACGGTTCTGGTAGGGAGAGGTGTTGCTGATTTCTATTTAGGGTAGTTTCTGGAATTCTTCCCGTTTAGAGGAAGGTATATCCAGGGGTCAAGCGTCCCCCTCCTATAGCGTTACTCTTGCTACTTATTTCCTAGCGTCAGGCGTGGGAAACCGTCTTCAGTGCTGCACTTCTGCCACCCACGTTAGGACGAGGCCAGACTTGTAGATGCCTCTTGAGTAGTTTACGGTGTATCCTGTTTGTTGTACTAGGTTTTGTTGGAGAGACAGTGCAATTAGAAGCCAGAAGGACTTAGGAATAAAAAATGGCTGGAGATGTAGATCAGTGGAAAAAGCATCTGCTTCAAGCTCAGGGCCTGGAGCTCAGTCCTTTGAACCACCTAAAGGATTTCTGCTCTGCAGTAAAGTGACAAAATCAACAAGCACAAAAATAAATCTTAGTGCATGCTTGTCACGCCAGCATTTAGAAGGCTAAGGCAGCATTGCTGCAAGCTGAAGACCAGCTTAGTCTACATAGTGAGTTCAAGACCAGTTGGCCTTCAGAGTAAGACCCTGTTTCAACACACACACATGCATGCCTGGACACACCAGAGTACATAAGAGTTAGTTCTGCACCATGATCAAGAAAAGGAGAGAAATGAGCCCGGGAGCTTCATGACAGGTGCCAGAGCTAGCAGAGCTCTCAGGGCCTCTGCTCTTACGGGAGTGGAGAGTGGAGAGATGTATGGAAAGGTGACTGTGCAGTTCTCCTGCAAGGGTCCCACACATTTACGGCCCACTCTTGGGGAAGCTGGTTCCGAGACCAAGCCCTGGCTGTCCCCTTCAGCACTTGTGTTGGCTGAAGATGACAGCAGGGCTGTTTGCTCTGCTAGTAACCTAGAAGACATCAGCTAGGTTACATGTTCTCCTTCATTTTATGTCTCTGAAAAGACATCAGTTAGGTTATATGTTCCCTTTTATCTTACTTATTGGTTGGAAGTCTCTGAAATTTTCATCTGTTCATCTTCATGTTATTCATTTTTCACACATGCAAACATTTGTTAAGTGGGTGTTCAAGTACATTTGCATGTTAGAGCTTAATGTTTTTTTTTGGTTTTTTGAGACAGGGTTTCTCTGTAGTTTTGGAGTCTGTCCTGGAACTAGCTCTTGCAGATCAGGCTGGCCTCAAATTTATAGATCCGCCTGCCTCTGCCTCCCGAGTGCTGGGATTAAAGGCGAGCTTAATGGTCTTTAAGAAAAAAGCTAAAAATAAGCAGGGTGTGGTGGCATCCAGCATTCAGGAGGCTAAGGCAGGAGGATGTAAAAATTGAGGTCAGCCTAGATACGTAGCAAGACTTTCTCCAAAAGCCTAGAGGAAGAAAAAAGCAAAATTGATAGATTTCTATTAGTCATAATGTTAAAACCTCTGTAGAACAGTTGGAAAGCACTGGGCCCTGGTTAACTCAGTGCTCCCTACTGAGCTGACACCTGGGCCAGCCAGCTTCCTGCAGACTTCACCGTTGAGCCCTCCTGCTGTCCTTTATCCAGGGAGCTTCTTGGTTCTTTTCTTGTTCCTGGCTGGGAGAAGTCTTTCCAGTGCTTGGCAGTTATTTACTGGTGTACTGTGTCTTTAAACATACTCTTGCCTCTCTCTAGATCCAGCGTACCGAGCCAGGCCAGAGCTGCATTTGCTCTGTACCATGCCCCAACTCTGCTATTATGTTTTCATGGTATCATTGCTGTAGTCCTCTGAGGTGGTAATTAGGCAGGCCCTTTCCACCCTTACTTCACAGATTGGAAGCTGGGAAAGGCTGTGTAGCTTCCCCAGGCCTCACTACTACTGGATTGGAGAGTCTCTCTCTTTTTCAGCTCTTAACCCACAGACGACTCTAGATGTTGGGGATATTTCCGCCGCATCTTAGTTTAGTGAATTACACACAGTTCTTGTTGAGAAACGTCTTTGGTCATCACCTCTCCAACTTGAGTACTTTGGGGAAAACTTGGCTACACTTGTTGCCCCTGGCCTTAAGCTTCTTCCTCAGAGGGCCTCACCATGTAATTCTGGCTGGCCTGGAACTCACTCTGTAGATCAGGCTGACCTCAGACTCAGAGAGGCCCACCTGCCTCTGCCTCCAGAGGGAGTCACCACTCCCAGTACCGCACTATCTTGAATACAGACTAGAAGTGGGTCGCAATTCTCTGCTCGGACAGTTCCTGGTGGAATTTGCAGTTTGGGAAGCCCTGATGGCCAAGGATTTGCTGGCATAGAGAGTGGATGAAATCTCCTAGGCCCTTTTGCTTTTTAGTAGCTCAAGAGGAAGAGCTGTTGGTTGACTTAGCCTCCTGAGTTGTTTTTTGTTCTGTGAGTGGTCTTCCTATTTGCAGGAGATAATACAGAATGTCAGTGTATGATGAGGTCGGTAGCCTTCATGGCTCAGACATGCTGAATACATTATAGAGGAGCAAATTCAGGTATATTAACCAGTAGTGCAGAAGTTTAGAGAAATGAAGCATTCCCACAATATATATGTATATATGTATTTTGAAATTTTTTTTCTTTCTTTTTTTTTCTTTCTTTTCGAGACAGGGTTTCTCCGTAGCTTTTGGTTCCTGTCCTGGAACTAGCTCTTGTAGACCAGGCTGAAATTTTTAAGATGAAAAAAATCTTGAATATACATAGTAGAGAGAGCTGGTGAGTGATGGCCCTAGAGTTCTCAAGTCCCAATGGTTTCAGGAGCTAACTCATCTGTGAACACTTAAAAGATTTATTTTATTACTTCTTTATGTGTCTGTGTGAGAATACTCACAGGGGCCTGCCTGCAAAGCTGGACCTACAGGAGGCCGAGCCGCTTGGCTTGGGTGCTGGAAAGTGAACAGTCTCTAGAAAAGCAGCAAGCCCTTAATTCCTGAGCCAGCTCTTCAGCCCCTCCACCTTTCAACGCAGATTGCCGAGGCTTTGTGATTGTTATCTGTAAATGATTCTGTATTTATCTAAAACAATTGAGGTGGTTTTTTGGTGACACTGGGTCTCACTCTGTAGCCTTGACTGGCCTGGAAACTCAGGGTTTACCCTGAGTTTATCTCTGCCTTCCTGGTGCTGGAATTAAAGACACACGCCTCCTTGCCTAACCTAAACTAAGGTTTCTTTGTTTTTCTTTTTTCCATTTATTTAGGGTGTGAAAGAATGCCCAGACTTGCGTGAAAGTCAGGGGACAGCTTTCTGGAGTTTAGTTCTTACTGAACTACCTCACTATCCCCTGTGCTGAGGAGGGTGACCTTGAGCTCCTAATCTGTCTGCCTCCACCTCCCAAGTGCTGGGATTCTGACTGTGAGCCACCAAACTGGGCTTCAGTGTCTTTTATGTAATATGTTTATGAAGGTAGCATTTTCAATTATTAAGCAGGTTGTCTGAATTTTTTATAGAGCACTCCCATTTATAATAGAGATGACTGTCATGTCCCTCTCTGTCACAGTCTGCGTGGATCTTATTACCTCACCTGGTGGCATATCAGGTGTGGTGTAAAACCATCCAGTGTCATTCTCAAGAGTCTGAAGGTGGAAGGAGAGAGAAGGGGGTGTGGTAGAATGTCTAGTTTCTTCTTGCACTCTGTCTCTCTCTCTTTTACTTTTGAGACAAGGTTTCTCTCTGTAACAGCCCTGAAGGTCCTGGAACTCACCCTGTAGATCAGGCTAGCCTCGAATTTACAGAGATCCACCTGCCAATGCCTCCCAAGTGCTGAGATTAAAGGTGTGCGCCACCACCACCCGGCTAAGACAGGGTTTCTCTGTGTAGCCTTGGCTATCCTGGAACTAGCTCTGTAGTCCAGGCTGGCCTCGAACTTGAGAGATCTGAGTGTTGGGGTTAAAGAAGTGCACCACCACCACCCGGCTCTCAGCATTTACTTTTTTTTTTCTTCTTGAGACAGGGTTTCTCTGTGTAAAGTCCTAGCTGTCCTAGGACTTGCTCTGTAGACTAGACTGGCCTCCAACTCACAGAGATTTGCATGCCTCTGCCTTCCAAGTGCTGGTATTAAAGGTGTGCACCACCACTGCCCAGCTTCAACATTTACTTTTTAAGGGCCACTGATCCTTTCCAAAAAACTCTACTGGTTGGAGCCATGAGTACTCTGATTTTGGTAGGCATGGTCTGCCCTCCATAGCACTTGTAGAGGATGCAGAAGTGAACTTATTTCTGTATGGTGTTCCTGCTTCTTGTTCCTGCACTTTTGCCTGTGGGCACTTGGAAGTTCTTAGGGATATTTGACATTATGGTTTATTGTTCCCCTGTTCTTTCTGGTCTCTGTTCTAGCTTTGTGTTGGAATGAAAATGGGCATGTGTGATCTGATTTGGTGGCACTTACTTTTAATCCTATATTGAGGAGGCAGAGGCAGGTGGATTTCTGTGAGTTTGAGGCCAGCCTGGTCTACATAGCATGTAGGTAAGTAGGGCTACACAGTGAGATCCTGTCCCGAAAGGAAAGAAAGAAAGAAAATGGGCCTGTGTGAGCTTGGATGTGTATGGAAGCATTTGTGTGTCGGAGCTGTGTGTGTGAGTGACTGTGTACGAGAGCTTGAGGGAGTGTGTACTTCTGGATCCGTGTTGACTGAATTGCTAAAAATCAGATGAAGTTCCTGTTTGTTCTTGGATAACAGATAGCTTTGTTAGCATCTAAAAAAAGAACTGTTTTGTATTCTAAAAGTAACACATGCTTATTATTAAACAAAGCACAGGAAAACAGTGGTGTAAAATATAAGACTATTTGAGCATGGTGGTACAGAACTTTAATCTCAGCACTCAGGAGGCAGAGGCGAGCAGGTCTTGGTGAGTTGAGGCCAAACCGGTCTATATAGTGAGTTACATTCCAGCAAGGGCTACATTACATAAATAAATAAATAAAATAAAAATTGTAGAGTGGGGGTGTCACACACTTTTAATCCCAGCACTTGGCAGGCAGAGGCAGGTGGATCTCTGAGTTTGAGGTCACTCTGATCTACAGAGCAAGTTCCAGGACAGCCAGTGTATCTAGGCCTACACAGAGGAAGTGTCTCAAAATATCCAATAAATAAAAATAAACAACAAAATAAAAATTATTATTTGGGCCTGGAGAGATTATTCATTGGTTAAACACATATACTACTCCTGTAGAAGACCCAGGTTTAGTTCCCAGTACCCAAGCTCACAACTGCCTTTTAACTCCAGCTCAAGGAGGTGCAATGCCTTTGGCCTTTACAGGTACTGGAACACACACATTCATACCCATACACAGACACTTAATTAAAAATAATAAATATAAGTCTTTAAAATAAGTAATACACAAGCCAGGTGTGGTAGCCTTTTGCTCTAATACCAACCTTATGGAGGCTAAGGCAGGAAAACTGATGTGAGTTCAAGGCCAGCCTTAGAGTGCAACCCTGTTTCAGTACCCACCAAAGGGAAAGAGACCCCAACAATAATGTGTGAGCAGTATCTCCTACCCTGAGATTATTACATGTTAGCACATTTCCTTTCTAAACTTTTTAAATTAAAATTTACTTTTATTTTTAGAGTTGTGAGACCCATCTCTCTGTAGATTGCTGGCCTTGAGCTCATGATCCTTGTGAGTGCTAGAAGAGGTATGTGTTTGTTGTAGGAAGACCACTTGATCATTTCCTGACTACCCAGACTCCCAAAATAACCACACAGAAACTGTATTAATTAAGTCACGACTTGGCCTATTAGCTCTAACTTCTTTTTGGCTAGCTTTTACATCTTAATTTAACCCATTTCCATTAATCTGTGTATCGTCATGTGATTGTGGCTTACTGGCAAGGTTTGGCATCTGTCTCTGGTGGCAGTGGCTCCATGGCTTCTCTCTGAATCCACCTTCTTTCTCCCAGCATTCAGTTTAGTTTTCCCCACCTAGCTAAGTTCTACCTTGCTATAGGTTCAAAGCAATTTCTTTATTAATCAGTGGTAATCACAGCATACAGAGGGAAATCCCACATTACCTCACCTTTTCTGTTTAAATAAAAAGGAAGGTTTAACTTAAACAAAGTAAAATTAGGGGGCTGGAGAGATGGCTCAGCGGTTAAGAGCATTGCCTGCTCTTCCAAAGGTCCTGAGTTCAATTCCCAGCAACCACATGGTGGCTCACAACCATCTGTAATAGGGTCTGGTGCTCTCTTCTGGCCTTCAGACATGCACACAGAAAGAATATTGTATACATAATAAATAAATATTAAAAAAAAAAACAAAGTAAAATTACATATAACAAAACAGTTATCAAACAAGAATTACAGTTACAATATTTATATCTACTTTATCTTTTATCATAACTAAGGAAAACTAATAATAACTATTTATTCTTCAACTCCATCAAAGACTCCAGAAGGGGGCTGGAGAAATGGCTTAGCGGTTAAGAGCACTGCCTTCTGTTCCAGAGGTCCTGAGTTCAGTTCTCAACAACCACATGGTGGCTCACAGTCATCTGTAGTAAGATCTGGTGCCCTCTCCTGGCCTACAGAATGCTGTATACCATAATGAATAAATAAATCTTAAAAAAAAAAGACTCCAGAATGTCCAGAATGATATAATATTACCTAAGTAAACAGGAAGTACACTGTAAACAACTTCCAAAACTCTAGAAATGACAAGAGACATCTCACTGTCTGGATAGTCACCCAAAGTTCTTTTTTTTTTTTTTTTTTTTTTTTGATTTTCGAAACAGGGTTTCTCCGTAGCTTTTGGTTCCTGTCCTGGAACAAGCTCTTGTAGACCAGGCTGGCCTCGAACTCACAGAGATCCGCCTGCCTCTGCCTCCCGAGTGCTGGGATTAAAGGCATGTGCCACCACCACCCGGCTCACCCAAAGTTCTTATGTAACATAGTGGGCATCCAGTCTTCAGCCTACAGGCCTATATCAGTACCCTACAGTATCCAGCAGACTTTTCAATTTTAAAGACAGTTCCACCTATATTGGCAGTTTGTCAGTCACTTTTTTCTGTGTCCTGCAGAATGTCTGGCAGACTCTTTTGTGTAGCAGGAACCCTGAAGGATCCTCTCACCTTTAGTCAAGTTCAGCAGTCATTTCTCTGTGGGTCCTGCATGTCTAGTTCATACAGCACAGCATCAAGCAGTCCAGGCAAAGCCAGTTTCTTGCCCAAATGGCTAACCAACGCCATAAGGAGCCTCTTTGATGCCCATCATCCTCTTGAAGTAGATTGATGCTGCCAGGAGCAGATGTGTCTCACTGTCATGAAAAGTCCTAACTTCTTAAAACATTTTAAATGCCACATTCTGAAGGTCTCTGAAAGATTGAAGAATACCTATCTAATTGAAATACATCTTTATATATCTAAAAACCCTAACTAACATGACTACAAGCTTGACTATTATGGATGACTATCTTTTAACCTGTATTTCTTAATTATGCATTATATTTTAAAATAAGCTGCACAAATACAATACCTTAATTAAGAGCAGAAATATTTATACAGTATAAAAAAATTGACCAAGATCTGTATCGATGCAAATCTTTATAGCATGTGTTACCATGTCAAATTTTCCCATTTTTTTTCAAAACTGAAGTTTACTGATGTCTAGGGAGTGTGTTTGTTTAAATTTTGTTTATTATTTTATGTGTATGGATATTTTGAACTTCTGAGCCCCCTGCCTCCCAATATGTATTATAAAATATAATACATATAACACACATATGTTAGCATATATGTATATTTGCATATATATGCTATAATAATCGCAGGCATGTGCTACCATGCCTTGCCATCTCATCTTTTTTTGCTTATATTTTGCTGAGATATACACCTCCTGGCTTATTCTCCTACACAGAGGCCTGTGACACTTCTCCAGGCTTGTAAAGACAGATGTGAAATCCTTCACCTCTATAAGTCATTGGCCTAATAAATAGAACATTGTTCATATGAGAACTTTGTAACTCTTGTTTAGGTTACATTAAGCAGTCTGCCGGTAAGCTGATTACTCATACTTTTTAAAAGTTAAATGATAATTTTAATTTTACTAACTCAGCACCAATAAAAGTGAGCAAAAGTCCACTTGGTTAGTAAGATTAAAATTTTCTCTGAAAGAAAACCAGATAACAAGATCATCTTTCTTGCCGGCAGTGGTGACAGAAGGCAGAGATAGAGGCAGGTAGATCTCTGTGAGTTCGAGACCAGCCTGGTGTACAAAGTGATTTCCAAGACAACCAGAGCTACACAGAGAAGCCCTGTCTTGAAACACCAGAAGGAAAATCACCTTTTTCACTTAAAGTTTAGGTTTTGGGAGAGAGAACACAGAATAGCTGGCCTTCTGCTTCCCCTCTGCACAAGCTCTCACTGTGCAGCCCAGTCTGCCTGGAGTCACCACCTCCTACTTCAGCCTCCCAAGGCTTGGGTCACAGTGGTTTCTCAGTGGATTCTTGATGCTCATGGGCCCTGTTGAGTCTGATCCTGATTATGCTAGTGGAGGAACTTGGGATCTTTTAGTTAGTTGTCTCTGCAGCTGGGATGGAACTCAGGATCTCACATGTGAAAAACAAGTGTTCTTACCATAGAGCTCCATCCTCTCCCAGGATTCCCAAGCTGTCCCCAACCTGTTGTCATTGTGACACTATGTTCTCATCTACAGACTTCACTCCAGAACCATGCAATTGAGTTAACAGACAAACAACTCTCCCCACCCACAAATAAAAACAGAAAATCTACCTCGGAATGTTTAGAATAAGTTTACAATTCTGTTGGCTGCATTCAGAACACACAACTCATGAGTCACACACAACTCATTGGTCAGACTGTCTTCAGAAGGTAGTAAGGTGCCTTTGCTCAGTGTATTTACCTTTTGTTTTTTGAAAAATTGTTTTAAATATTTATATTGTTTTCAATTATATATGTGTGTGTGTGTGTGTGTGTGTGTGTGTGTGTGTAAGTCTGTGTGTAGTTGTATGCATGTAAGTGCTTGTGCTCAAGGCCAGAGGCATAGGGTTCCCCTGGAGTGACAGTTGCAGTTGTTATGAGCCGCCTGACATTGGTGCTAGGAATCAAATTCTGGTCCAGCCTCAAGACAGGGTTTCTCTGTGTAACCCTGGCTGTCCTAGAACTGGCTTTGTAAACCAGACTGTCCTCAAACTCACAGATACACTTGCCTCTGCCTCCCAAGTCCTGGGATTAAAGCCTGTGCCACGCCCACCTGGCTACCCCCTTCCTCCCCGTTAATATTCTGAATGACTGAGCCATCTCTCAACCTCCCCTTTTAAGATTTACTTTATTTCAAGTTAGAGGGGTCAAATTCCCTTGGGAGCTGGAGTTATAGATGGTTACAAGCAACCTGACACTGGTGGGAACTGAACTCAGATCCTTCGCAAGAGCAGCAGTACAGTCTAAGGTAGTTGCTTATTTTTGAGGCAGGGTCTCATCTAGCCCAGTTGATCTCAGCCTTGTTACATAGTTGAGGATGTGAACGTGAACTTCTGATCCACCTGCCTCTGCTGCTGAGTGCTGGCGTTTCAGGCACATATGACCATGTCCATGTCTGTTTACATGATGTTGAGGCTCCATGCCAGGCAAATGCTCTGCCCACTGAGCCACAGACCCAGTCCTGGGAAGTGATTTCTAGGATCTGCTGGTGGAGAAGAGAATGTAGGTTGGTCTGCGAGCATAAGGACTGTCCTATAGAACTCTTCGTCTGGGAGGTAACCAGAGCAGCCAAATTGTAGAGACCCAGTGGGATAGCTTGCTAGGGGTTCCTGGAGGGGTTTGAGGTTGGAATGGGGTGGTTTATGGGGGTAGAGTTCAACTGGGGAAGATAGATGTGAACGGTGCTTACATAGAGTGCATCAGTTCTTAGTACTGCAAAAGCAATACACAAACCAACCTCCCCCATATGTTAGCATGAATGGCCTTATAGCTTTTTCCCTCCCTCTTTCTTTCTTCCTTTCTCTCTTCCCTTTCTTTGTTCCCCTCCCTCCCCCTTCCTTCCTTCCTTCCTTCCTTCCTTCCTTCCTTCCTTCCTTCCTTCCTTCCTTTCTTTCTTTCTTTCTTTCTGACAGATAGCCCAAGCTGGCCTCAGATGTACTCTGTAGCTAAGAATAACTTGGACTTTTGATTCATGCTTCTAGCATCCATGTCTGGTTTATGTGGTGCTGGGGAGCAAACCCAGGATTGTGCATGTTAGGAAACGTCTCTACCAACTGAGCTACATCCCTATCCCTGTAAATGGCACTTTTATAAAAAAAAAATTAGTGTAAAGACTGCTGTTGGATGTTTTATTTAAAGGTTGGGCAGGAGCCGGGTGTGGTGGCACACGCCTTTAATCCCAGCACTTGGGAAGCAGATCTCTAAGTGAGGCTGGGGGGGAAGGTGGGAGGGGGAACTGTGGCAGGGTAAGAAAAAACTTTAAAAAATTAAAAAAGAGAGAGAGGCTCCAGACAACTAGGGGTGCTCCCAAGGAGGACCCAGGATGTGGACTCAGGATCTCAGCAAACTCATTCTGAGATCAAGACTGATGCAATGGTACAGGACCAGGAACTCAAGGTAGATCTGAGTCCCTAAGCAGAGTCCAGGAGGAACTACTGAGGCTGCACTCTTTGGGAATGTACCAGCTGTCTGAGAACAAGCTTCTTGGGTGGCTCCTGCCTGAGGCTGGCTGCTGCACCTGCTTCCCCAGTGTGGCTGACTGCAGAACTGGGCCACCTGGCTCGGCCTCTCTGCATGAGCTGCTCTGTATGGAGCTGTGATACCAGCAGGTGTCTATGAGGTAGTGTCCTTTTACGTGTAATGCGCAAAAATCATTCTTCTATCTATAAAGTGGATGAAATTTTTGTTGTTGTTTTGTTTTCGAGACAGGGTTTCTCAATGTAGTCTTGACTGTGCTGGAACTCATTCTATAGACCAGGCTGACCTCGAACTCACAGGGATCTTCCTGTCTCTTCCTCCGAAGTGCTGGGATCAAAGGTGTGCATCATCACCACCTGGCTTGTGGATACTGAATTTAAGGCCACAAACTTGTAAGTCTCTCTGACCTTGGGAATAGACAGGCCTGGGTTATCAGCTCTTTCCTTTGCTTAATGTTTTTGTCTGCTGGACATTAGGCAGTGTCCTGTAGTGAGTAGGACGGCCCAGGTCCCCTTCTCTAGGCAGTAGGCAGCCCATGTGTAAGTCTGGAAGGTGGAGGTAATCTGGAGGTTGTATAACTGGGAGCCTGACCTACTTAGGAAAGCTCCTTTCTGCAGGAAGCAAGTGCCTTGCTTTTTATTTCTGAGGTGAGAGAAAGGGTCTCCTGTAGTTCTTCCTACATCTGCGCTTCCATGTAGCTGAGTCAGTGGTGAACTCCTGACCACTCCTGACCTCTTGTCTCACCTCCACAGCACTTGGAATCTCAGCATGCACACCACACACAGAGGCTACTTCTGAGCTTACATTCCCGCAGCTAAGCAGTATTAGTAAGGCAAGAGTGAGGGGAAGGAACCTTCCATGGTGGCGAGCCTAGAGCTGTGTGTGTCTCTGTAGAAGTGCAGGGCAGTAGGCTGAGAGAGCTGTTGCCATGCTGAGGCTGTGGGGCCATTCTGAGAGCGACTGGAGGAGCCACCTTAGGGTGTAAGTAGAGGACAGCTAATGGGATTTGGGGTTTCACCAGGTGGCTCAGTTTAGAAAGGTAAGAAATGGACAGGCAGATGGTCAGGAGGTCAGTTCCTGGTGCTACAGCTGGAGAACCTGAGTGACAGGGAGGAGTGGGGCCAGGAGGGACCTACAGGTGGGACTCTTTCGGGAGAGCTGGGCACAGGCTGTGGGATGAAGACATCCTGCAGTATCCAGGCCCTTCTTGTCCTGCAACTAAAGAAGAGCCAACAGGTCAGAGGTGTAATGGATGGACAGTTATAGGGAGCATCCTCAGTAGCATGGGTCAGGAAGTCCTGCTGAAATGCAAAGAATAATGAACGTACATTGGCTCCTCACACAGTGACACTAGTTTGGGTGGCACTTCTCTCTGCCTCCTGTGCTACTCACTGTCTCCTGTTGCCCAAACCTCTGATGACCACAGTTGGCAGTGCCATGTCCCCCAGCTTGGTCTTGGCCTGTGGCAGTGGTGCTGGCGGTGGCAGAAGTGTTGCTTGGGAACTCCTTACGAAAGCCTTTCTGCAGCTCTGGGCCCAGTGGTCCTGTAGAAAACCCTGCCTGCTACAGAGATCAGGCCCTAACTCACTTTTGTAGACCAAGCTGCCCCTGAACTACAGAGATCCACCTGCCTCTGCTTCCAGAGTGCTGAGACTAGAGGTATTGCCCCACCATGCCATGCATAATTTTTATTAAGTGGAAAAGCTAACAAGGCATGTGCTAGGTACATGGTGGCACAGGTCTGTACCCAGCACTTAGGAGTGTGATGTAGGGTTAGAAACTCAAGGTTATCCTTGACTACTATATAGAGAATCTAAGATCAGCTTGGGCTGACCTAGGGGGCCTTATTTACCTGCCTCTATATGTGAGCTGCCTTATTTCCTTCACACAGGTGTGCAGCAAAGCATCTCCTGGTTTTATTTTCTGGTGAATTGCCAGTTATTTTACTAGGTAAACTGGTAGATATTTTCGCAAGTTGGAAGGCTCTTAAAGCCTTTGTGGAATACCAAGTCTGTATTCCTCTTTATTTTTATTTTTTGTTTATTTAAAGACAGGGTCTCACTGTGCAACCCTGACTGTTCTGGAACTCACTATGTAGATAAGGCTGGCCTTGAACATAGAGATTCACCTGCTGGGAGTAAAGGTTTGCCCCACCATACCTGGCATTCCTCTTGTTGTGAAAGGTTTGATGTGAGTGACTTAAAAGCTTGAGATTCCTTGCTAGGGATGCTTTCCACCAAATTGGAAACAGAAGAAGCCAGTCTGCAGACTCGACCACACTTGGGACTTTCAGAGCTTTTGCTTTCTTCTTTCCTCCTACGGCAGTAAAATCACCATGGGTATTCTTTTAGATTTGGTCAGTTCCCAGATTTCCAAAGAGAATTTCACTTGACTGAAAGAGGTATCTTTGCTTTGCTGTCAGATTCTTGCTGTTGGCTCTGGTAAGGTCAAGGGTGTATCTCATAAGGGATATTGCAGATAGAGTCTTTTGTCCTTCATGGGAATGAAACTCATTATTCCTAGCCCTTTCTCTCCAAGGGTCCCATATATTTCAGGCTGCCCTCCAACTTCCTGTGTAGTGGAAATAACCCTGAAAGTCACATCTTCCTGCCTCTGTGCCCCAAGCTCTAGGATTATAGGTGTTGGCAACCACACCCTGTTTATATAACTCTGGGGATGCAAACCTAGGGTCTCATGCATGCTAAGTGAGCTCGGTGACAGCCGAGCCCCAGCCTCCGCCCAGGAGAATTACCCTGGTGATGCTGTGCTATAGTCTTGAGTTTGGACCAGAGGCACAGCACACTGCAAGTATGGAGAGGCATTCCTAGTGCCAGCTCGTGTTCAGCTCTGTGGGCCTTTGTTGTGCTCTCCTCCTCTTCTCTCCAGAACCAAGGAACATCCGCCTAGGCTCAGTTTTTCTGGACTAAACTCGTGATTCAGTAACTTGTTAGCCCTGTCAACTAGTAATTACTCTCACCGAAGCCAGCAAGTGCTGAGCATGCACAGCTGAGCATGGGCACTGAGATTTCACTGAGAAGAGAAATGCCACCCTCCACACTACCTCTGGTAGACTCCTGACAAATTTTACAGGGCCATGTATAAGCAGTTGGTGAAAATAAATACTCAGAATACCCCATAATAGCAATAAAATGACCCCTGTACCTACTACTACAGACTCATGTCACAGGTGTAAATCCCACCATGCACTGGGTCTAGACAACAGTTGGTGCTGGTCTTCTGAGCTGCAGACCTGAGTACCTGGCTGCTCCCACACCTGGGGACAATCCATGCTGCCTCTTCAACTGTGAATTCTGTTTGTGGCTTGTCTAATGTATGTGTTACTCTTCCTACTGGTAGGTCTTGGGAATGAGGATGGTAGTAGGAATTTCAGATTTAACCCAGACCTTCAGTTTCTTTATCCAGTGAGGTCTGCCCTGAGCTGGGTTCCTGAGGTCACCTACAGGACACATCGAACAGCACTCGGCTTTGCCTTTACAGTTCTTATTCAGTGGTACAGCCAGGCTAGGCCCAGCCCATAGTGCTACTTCTTGGCTGGCTGAGGATTCTGTAGGACTTGAGGGCCTTGTCTCTGCCCTAGACAATTTTGAGGGCAAACAAGGGGACACCTTTACACCTTTTTTCTCTGAAGAAAAACTTCATTCTTAAAGATTTGGGAGCGCTTGAAGTTAGTTGTTTTTGCCGCACTAGAGATGGAGCACAGGCCCTCGTGTGTGCTAGGCAGGTGCTCTTCCACTGAGCTACATACCAAGTCAGCCAGCGGATACTTGAACTTGGAACAGGTGTTGGGTTCCTCTCTTTAGTGGATCTTAGCACAGGGTGTGATATGGAACCTGTCCCTGGTTTGTCAGAGGACAGCTTTGGGACCAGGACACTTTGTGAGAGGGGTTGAGTTTCATCTTAAAATAATTTTATTATTATTGTTATTTTGTTTTGTTTTTTGGGACAGGACTGTATAGTCTTGGCTGTTCTGGAACTTCTTTTGTAGATCAATCTGGCCTTGATCTCCCAGAGATCCACCTGCCTCTGCCTCTCAAAGTGCTGAGATTAAAAGCACACACCACCATGCCTGGCTCTTATTATTTATTATATATCATTATTTTAATATACATAGATGTTTTGCCTGCATTTATGTATGTATCATTTATATCTGTCTCTGCACCATATGTGTCCAGAAGAGGGAGGCATACCTGGAACTGAAGTTAGAAATGGTTGTGAGCAGCCTGGGCCCAGCCTTAGTACATGGGGAGGTGCTTAGTCTTACTGTAACTTGATACGCCATGTTTTGTTGATACTTATGGGAGACCTGCCCTTTCCTAAACAGAGGAGGACTGGATCTGGGGGTGGGAACAGAGGAGAGTTGGGAGGGGGGCTGGGAGGGGAAACTTCAGCCAGCATGTAAAGAAAATAAATAAAAATTACGTATATGTTAGGTTTGTGGCGATGTGTGGGCTGTGGCATGTGTGTAGGGCAGAGGACAGCTCTTTGGAGTCAGTTTTTCCCTTCCTCCTTTATGTCGTGTTGGGCACTGGACTCGGGTCATCAGGCTATATGACAAGTGCCTCACTCCCTGAGCCATCTCACTAGCCTGGTGTTGAACTGTATCCTACATGTGAAGGACTCTGTCATATTGTCCAGAGGTGGCCTGGTCTGCAGGAATAAAAGAGTCATGTGTCTAGGTGGCTGGATATGGAACCTTTGTTGCTGAACCAGAATTGTGTCCCATGGCTTCAGTCAATTCCCTGGGGACACAGTCCTGTCCTGCAGATGGAGTTGCTGGGCAGGGTTCTGCCTCTGTGTAGTGTAGGCTCAGTTAATTCAAAGTGTTCTCAATAAGAACTTTTGGGAGCTAGTGAGAGGGCTCGGTAAGTAGATAAAGGCAACCCTTTATGTCAGTAAGTAGAGTTCAGTCCCTGGGACTCACGTGGTGGGTGGAGATAACTGACTCCAGAGAGTTGTCCTCTGGTCTCCACACTCTCTCTGCAGCAAGCCTGCAATCCCTCAAGTGCATAAATAATGTGATTTTAAAATGTTAAGAAGAGGGCTGGAGAGATGGCTCAGAGGTTAAGAACATTGCCTGCTCTTCCAAAGGTCCTGAGTTCAATTCGCAGCAACCACATGGTGGCTCACAACCATCTGTAATGGGGTCTGGTGCCCTCTTCTGGCCTGCAGGCATACACACAGACAGAATATTGTATACATAATAAATAAATATTTAAAAAAATAAAATAAAATGTTAAGAAGATTTGAGTGGCTGCACAAGCTTTGACTCAGAGGAAGTATTTTCTCCCCTCTTTGGAGCCTTCCCTAACTCACAAAGGGTATGGTTATCTAAAGGAGCTGATGGGCTCTGCCCTCGTGGGCAGTCTGCTTCTTGCTTCCCTTCCCCAGGGCCTCAGGATACCTCTGTGGGTTTCTGCAGGCTAGGATAGTCAGGGAGCCATGAGAACTTCTTTTCTGTGTCACTGGGCTTGTGAGTAGAAAGCCTGACAGTCTCTGCCTTTATTTTATCTTTTACTTTGGGTCACCTGATCGCTTCCTCAGGTTAGGCAGGTTAATCATTTAAGGAGTGTCTGTCCAACTTGTCCATCCTCCTTAAGCTTGAAGGCACAGTGAGCAAGTCATCCTTCTAAATCTGCAGTCACCTTGGATTTCAGCAAGAACAGAGTCTTGGGTCCCCTCTCCCCCAACAAGGGCTGTTGTCCTTGAGGAACAATTGTATGAACCCTTGAGCAGTAGTCAGTGTCCCTCTAGAGACTAACAGTTTGTCAGGATTAGACCACCCTGGAGGATCTGAGCTAAAACCATGATGGGGCCAAGATAGATGGGGATTTGACTAACTGCTTAGTTATTTGTACCTTCTGGCCTCTCTTTAAACCTAAATTTTATGTTAGTGCATGGTGCCTTTTCTTCCTTTTAACAGGAAATATTATTATTACTTGTGTTTTGCCTGCATGTCTATGTATTAAGTGTGTGCCTGGTGTCTGTGGAGGCCAGAATAGGGTGCTGGATATCCTGGAGTTACAGATGCTTGTGAACTGCTCTGTGAGTGCTGTGGGTCTTGGGAACTGATTCCAGATCCTCTGGAAGAGCAGCAGGTACTTTGAACAGCTGAGCCATCTCTCCAGCCTCTAAAAGATAGAGCTACATATCTCTATTTCTATCTCTGTATCTATTCATCCCTATCTGTCTGTCTCCGTGTGTGTGCATGTATTTGTCTGTCTGTGTGTCTGTGTTATGCTGTGTGCATGAAGGTATCACTAAAGGCTAGAGGGACATGGGTCCCCTGGAGCTGGAGCGAAAGGCAGAGGTAGTGTGGTAAGGTAGCTCAGTGGGTAAAGACACTTGGTGCTAAGCCTGACAAACTGAATTTGATTTCCAGGGCCCAGATGGTAGAAGGACATAACCAATTCCTTAAACTCTCTGACTTCACATGGTGCTGTGGCACACACAAGATGTAACTTTAAAAGAGAAGACTCAAGGGAGGTGCTGGATGAGGCCTTTAGCTGCGTTTCAGGTTCCATTGGTAAGAAAAACCCCATTTGCTATTTTAGGGCAAGTACTGACTGCTTCATAGCTTGGTTCTGTTGAAGGACAGGGACAGCTGGGGACCTTTCAGCACCTGGATGTAGATGGGTTCTCCAATGTGATTTGCCTCTTTCCGGGCCCTTGGATTGACCTTTTTTCAAGTAAGACAGTGTTTTATCCTTACAGAGCCTGATCAGTTCATCCTCGCAGGCACTTGGCGTGGTGTGTCCCTGCCTGGTGATCCAGGGAGCTATTTTTATATGAGAAAAGCTGAGCTGCAAATGAGCACATTCCGTGTTGGAAACCTCCCAGTATTTAACCTACCTGTCTCACTTTCAAGTTAAGTTCAGGAATAAATACACATTGTTTTTAAGTTGCTGTGAAAACAGACATCAGATTTGCTCAGATGATGTCATTTTCTCTAGTAGCACCTCGTAACCAGTGTGGTTAGTTGTCTTTGCTTTGTGTTTACAGGGCCTACCATGTTTTTTTTAAATGACAATTCATTTTATTTATTGCGCACAGTAATAAATGTGCGCCTGTGTGTAGAAGTCAGAGGATGATTTCCAGGAGTTTCCGCCTTCCACTGCACGGAGCTCGGGGACTGAATTATGCTTGTCTTGTTTGGAGTCAAGACAAGACCTTTACCTGCTGAGCCACCAAGCTGGTGCCTAGTCAAGATTTTTGTTTGTTTGGTCTGGTTTGGTTTTGGTTTTTCTGAGACAAGGTTTCTCTGTATAGCCCTGGCTGTCCTGGAACTTGCTCTGTAGACCAGGCTGGCTTCAAATTCAGAAATCCACCTGCCTCTCCCTCCTGAGTGCTGGGATTAAAGGCCTGGGTCACCACCACCCGGCTCCGCCTAGTCAAGTTTTTTAAAAGTAAGTGTTTCTAGTTATTTGGCGAAATCTCTTCAAAGACTCATGGTTTTCTTTGGCCTTGTTTGTTCGCTTGAGGCTGTCTCTCTCTTTCTTTGTTTTCTTGAAAGAGGGTTTCTTTGTGTAGCTTCAGCTGTTCTGGAAATCCCTCTGTAAACCAGGCTGGCCTTGAACTCAGCCGGTTTGCTACCACTTCACATCCCCAGTATAGCCTTGGAACTTGAGGGGATCTTTGTGTGCTGGCTAGTTTTTTTTTTAAGACTTTATTTATTTATTATAGATACAGTGTTCTGTCTACATGTGTGCCTGCAGGCTGGAAGTGGGCACCAGGTCTCATTATAGATGCTTGTGAGTCACCATGTGGGTTCTGGAAATTGAACTCAGGACCTCTGGAAGAGCAGCCAGTGCTCTTAACCATCTTAAGACATCTTAAGACATCTCTCCAGCCAGTGCGCTGGCTCGTTTTATGTCAGCTTGACATAAGCTGGAGTCATTTGGGAAGAGTGACTCTCAGCTGAGAAATGCTTCCATAAGATTAGTCCATAGGCTAATACATCTGTAACATATTGTCCCAGGTGCTTTAGGAAAGCAGACGAGCAAGCTATAGAGAGTAAGCAGTACCCTCCAGGCCCTCTTCTTCAGCTCCTGCCCTTGACTTCCCTGGGTGATGGGCTACAAGCTCTAAGATGAAATCCATGATTTTGGTCATGGCGTTTCATCACAGCAGTAGAAACCTAACCAAAACACTAGCTTTGCATCCTTAGTACCAGGACAACAAACACTTCACCCTGCTCAGCCAAGAAACAAATGCTTTTTGAAGAATACTAAGCATGTATGTAAACTCAGTCCCAGCATGAAGGAAGGCTGACAAGGAGGATGCTGAGTTCCAGGGTGGCTTGGGCTGTGTGCTATGATGGCATCTCAGAATACTAACCAAGTCAGAAAGGCTCCAGCATTCATGGGAAGTAAGTCTGTTTGTCTTTGCTCCTCCTTTTCCCTCATTTAGTGTTTAAGAGATGTATTAGTTTCTTTTCTGCTGCTGTGATAAACACCGTGACCAGGGCACTTAGAGAAGGAAGTGTTTATCTGGATGTGTGGTTCCAGAGGGTTACGGTGGCTGAGTGACAGCCTGGAAGCAGGCTTTACCACCAGCACAAACCAGAGAGTTCTGGGGGATGATATGAGGCTTTGAAACATCAAAGCCTGTCTCACGTGACATAATTCTCCAGCAAGACCACACCTCCTAAAATCTATGCAGTCACCACCACCAACTGTGTTCCATCTGTGTTGGACATTCTCACTCAAAGCCTGGTAGGAGGTTTGCACCTTGTGCCCATCCTGTCAGCCCCTTGGTGGCAGAGAGTGCTGGGGAGAAATGCTGGGTAGGTTGGTAGCTGGTGAGAATTGGCAGGACTCTGGTAAAAAACCGAGAATTAGTAGGACTCATTGCTAGTTAGAGACCTCTTCAAGTAGGAGCAGCTCCCGAAGAAGGAAGCTGGACTGGCCCTCATGCGTCTCTCCTGCAGCTTGCCTGAACTCAACAGAAGGCTTTCATGCCACTTGAGGAGTGTTTCTTTGGAATTGAGTTTTTACCCTGAAGACAAAATATCAGTAAATTACATCAGAGGTGTGGAGACCTTGAAGTAATCATCAGATTTGAGATTTGACGTGATCAGGAGGTTTAGATGTGCTAGTCCCTTCTGGTCCTTTGTGGATACCAGGTTGGTTCAGCACAGCGTGTCTGTGATGTCATCTGATGAACAACAGAACAGTCTGCTATGTGCATGTTAGCTGCTTTGGCAGCTTGTTAGAAGGAAGAGTGGGTGCAAAAGATGGGCTGGCTGCAGGCTTTGTGGTGTGTGTGTGTGTGTGTGTGTTTAGGTTCACTTTGTAGTTGAGGATGACCTTGAATTTCCTGATCTTCTATCTCCACCTCCCCAGTGCTTAGATTACAACTATACCGGGTTTCAGAGTCCTGGGGATCTAACCTAGGACCAGTGAACACTAGGCAGAAACTGCGTTCTCAGCTTTCTGTAGCCTTCAGTGGAATCTTTAGAAATTCCCCACAGTTGAGTGTCTCTCCTGCCCATGCTGATAGTGGGGAATTTATGGATAGGAAAGGGGTTTTCAGCTGGGTGGTGGTGGCACACGCCTTTAATACCAGCACTCAGAAGCAGAGATAGTATCTACAGAGCAAATTCCAGGATAGCCAGGGCTACTTACAGAAACTGTCTCAGAAAAAAAAAAAAAAGGCGTCCTCAGGGACTCTCAGCTTCTTATAAAATACATCTTGTTGAGGGTTTTGATTCATGCATGACAACAAAATTCAAACCTGGGACTGTTTTTCCTTGCAGTAAGTTTTCCATAAAGAACTGTAGCATCCCCCAGAACCGTGACTAGTGTATTTGTTCTGTCCTTCCATTCTCAGATTAGTGAGCTATATTTTAGCCTCTGTGGTAGAGATGCTGGAAGTTCTGTTGTTTCCTATTTAGGAGTCAGTGGCATTTTGTATGTCTTAGAGTGGCTTCCTCTCCTGCAGAGTCTGTGACTGTCCTTGTGGGGTGGGTGCTGGGTTTTATTTTTTTTCTTTTTTAATTGATTATTTGGGAATCTCACATCATGTATACCTTAGTTTGTCCCTCTCACCTATGATTTCCCCCTCATCTATGCCCTCCCTCTCACCTACGACCTCCTCTCTCTCACCTATTCCTGTCCTCCACCTATGACTTCCTCCTCATCTGTGACCTCCCCCACCCCCCAAAAAATGGAAAAAGAAAAAGTGGGGGGAAAAAGCCCCTCAAGGAAAGGTGTGACTTTCTATACCTGTACCCCTACCAGAAGCCATCAGCTGTGGAGAGCTATGTGGCAGCTGCTGAGGGGCTAGCCAGCTCTCCTGCTCCCAGGCCTGTGAGGGGTCAGCTCTCCCTCGAGCCTACTCCACATCCATGCTGCTGTGGTGTGGGGCCAGCTCTCCTGCACCAAGGCTGGTCCAGGGCCAGCTCTTCTATACCCAAACCACAGCCAGCAGAGCCAGCTCAGGATGGCCCAGGAACATACAGGGCTTTAGTCAGCAGATCCACGTGACCTTTGGTGGTAATACTGGCCACAGACATCAACACAGCCCTGGCTGCATCAGGACCTCAGATCCACTCATGAACTTCAGTGGCTGCATGACCCATGGGCCTCAATATGGCCTCCGTTGCCTACACATGCCACTCACACCCAGAAGGCTCCCTGAGGCAGCAAAGCCTGAGGATATCAGTGACGTAGGAACTCAGGCTTCCTTGTGTCCTGGGACAAAAGCATGGACCACGGACACCAACATGATCTCCAGTGGCATCATGTACCATGGTGGACCTTTGAGGAGATCCATTGCAGAAAATATGCCTTTCCTCATCTTGGGCCTTTGTAGTTGCTCAAAGCCAGGGTGATCCTGTGGTGAGTCTATGTCTACATAAGCTCCAGGCTGCTACACACCACTCTGCTAACACGACACTCTGTTTTTCTATTTTTCCCATCTCTCCATTACGTATTTGCTCATCATAGTAGTGCCTGCTGGACTCGATTGGCCTGGGTGGCTTCTGTCACCCACGCCCCGAAGCTGGTGTGGCCTGGAGTTTTGTTTTATTTATTTATTTTTATGTTCATTGGTGTGAGGGTGTCAGATCTCCTGGAATTGGAGTTTCAGATTTTTGTGAGCTGTCATGTGGGTGCTGGGAATTGAACTCATGTTCCCTGGAAGAGCAGCCAGTGCTCTTAATTGCTGAGCCATCTCTCCAGCCCTCGAGTTTTATTTTTTAATACTTTACTTTTTCCCTCTGCTTTATGTTTCTTGGCTGATTTTCCAGCTGTGCTGGGTTTTGCAGGCAGGGGTAGTTATGTGTGTACTTCCTAGTCTGAGACTTTCTAAGATGCCCACCGACTGTCACTTGGAATTGAATAAAGTAGACCCTCCTTAGACATCCTCAGGTCCATGGAAGTTGATCTGCTCTCCAGATTATGAAGAAAATAAAGTTTAAAAAAGTTTTACATTGCTGGGCGGTGGTGGCGCACGCCTTTAATCCCAGCACTCGGGAGGCAGAGGCAGGTGGATCTCTGTGAGTTCGAGACCAGCCTGGTCTACAGAGCTAGTTCCAGGACAGGCTCCAAAACCACAGAGAAACCCTGTCTCGAAAAACAAAACAAAACAAAACAAAACAAACAAACAAAAAAAAAAACAAACAGAACAGGCTCCAAAGCCACAGAGAAACCCTGTCTCGAAAAATCCAAAAAAAAAAACAAAGTTTCACATTTAGTGTGTCTGTCTGTCTGTCTCTCCTGGCACAGATGTGGAGGTTAGAGGACACTTGTAGAAGCTGGTTTCTTTCCACCGTCGTCATTCAAGCAACAAGTGCCTTTACCCAGTGAACTATCTGAGTGTTTTTTGTTGTTGGTGGTGATGGTTTTGTTTTTTTTTTATTTTGGAGACAGGGTTTTTCTGTGTAGTAGCCCTGGCTGTCCTGGAGCTCACTTTGTAGACCAAACTGGTCTTGAACTCAAATAGATTTGCCTACCTCTGCCTCCAGAGTGCTGGGATTAAAGGTGTGCGTCACCATTGCCTGCCTGAATATGATGTTTTTAAAGTTTTGGTTTTTTTTTTTCAAGACCTTCAAGACCGGGTTTCTCTGTTTCTTTGGCTGTCTTGGAATGCTCTGTAGACCAGGTTGATCTTGAGCTCAACCTCTGCCTCCCTGGTGCTGGGATTAAAGGTGTGCACCACCACTACCTAGTGATGCTTTTAAAGTTAAAATGGAGTTTTGATTTTGGAGTTTAGGTCTCTCCATGTAGCCCAGGCTAGCTAGACTCATAGTAGATGTAGTGGCATATTCCTTTAATCTCAGTACTCAGATAGCAGAGGCAGGAGGATTTCCAAGTTAAGACCAGACTGGTCTATAATGAGTTACAGGCTCCTATAATCTTTTTTTTTTCCTTTTCTGGGACAGGATTTCTGTAGACCAGGCTATAGATGGACAGAAATTCACTACCTCTGCCTCCCAAGTGCTGGGATAAGGGCATGCACCACCAGCACCCGGCTTTTTTTTTTTTAAAGAGGCCATTAGATTGTCAGGAACTAGAATTACGAAAGGTCATGTGGGTACTGAGAACTGAACCTGGGTCCTTTGCACGATCAGCCAGTGTTCTTAACCACTGAGCAATCTCTCCAGCCCTCAATTTATAAAACTTTTTAAATGTGTACTTTGTAGGGCTAAGTATAGCAGTGTACTTTTTAATTTTCCTCCTGAGACACAGTGTCTCTATGTAGCTTTGACTGTCCTGAACCTATAATGATCCCCCTGCCTCTGTATTTCCTTCATCCCAGTAATGAGCATGCAGAGGTAGGGTCTCTGCAGATTTGAGGCCAGCCTGGTCGACACAGTAGAGCGACTCTGTTGCAAGTAAATACATTTTTAAAAAAGTAGTAGATGGCTGGGCGGTGGTGGTGCATGCCTTTAATCCCTGCACTTGGGAGGTAGAGGCAGGAAGATCTCTGTGAGTTTGAGGCCTGGTCTATGGAGTTAATTTGAGGACAGCTAGGGCTGTTACACAGAGAAACCCTGTCTCAAACAAAAAACCAAAAACCCAAAAGTAGTAGATAAGTAAAATAAAACATCCAAAATTCATAACAAAGAGTATACTCCCCATTCCTTCCTGAGCATTCTAACATAGTAGTATATAAGAGGGCCTGCTCTTCGTTAATGATTTACTTAGTAGTGTTTGGCTAGGCTTTCAGAATGAACACCAGAGTACTTGATGTTCTGTTAGTTTTGCTGTTGCTATTCCTAGATTTCTCAAGGATCGTGCAGCCAGTGTGGTTCTGGACTGAATAGCCTTTCAGGAAACAGCAGGGTTCTGCAGGTTTCTGTGCTTAGCAATCGAGGCTTCTGTGAAGTAAGGAGGGAGGCATTTGATACCTCTGTTCATTTGTACACAAGAAATTGGCTTTGGTACTAGAGAGATGCCTCAGCAGTTAAGAGCACTGCCTGCTCTTCCAGAGGACCCAGTTTCAATTCCCAGCACTCACGTCATGGCTTATGACAGTCTGTAACTCCAGTCCCAGAGCTCATCCATATAAGCAGGCAAAACACCCATATAGTATATATATATATATATATATATATATATATATATATATATATATCACTTTAAAGATTATTATTATTTTTTAACTCAGTTGGTAAATAGGCCACCAAGCTCAGTATCAGCACTGACACGCAGAGTCCTGTGGGTACCATTGTGAAGGAGACTTGGTTTCTGGCTTAAGAGCCTGGTTCTGTTGGGGCCAGTCATTCTGAGTCTGACTTGAAATTGCATGTGACATGATGGCTTTATTTCTTTGGGTCTCTTCTCTGGTGCCTGTAAGGCTAGCTTCTTTGTTTTTGTTTTTTGTTTTGTTTTGTCGTCCCCCCCACCCCCAGAGAGGGTTTCTCTGTAGCTTTGGAGCTTGTTCTGGAACTTACTTGGTAGACCAGAATGGCCTTGAACTCACAGAGATCCACCTGTCTCTGCCCCCTGAGTACTGGGATTAAAGGTGTAGGCCACCACCACCCTGTGAAGTCTAGATTTTTGAGATAGTGTCCTATCTTTTGGGTCTGGGACGCATGATGGACTCTTGAACTCTGATGTCATTCTGGAGTCCCCAGAGGCACTGATTGTGATCTCTGACCATCCTTGCACTGGCTTTGTTGTCCTGTTCCTTCACCTTGTGTCCCTGTGGGGCAGGTGAACTCTTCTTTCCCTTCTCTTTTCACCTGCCCAGTGGCTTGACACTTCTGTTCTTGTTTGTTTGTTTTTCGAGACAGGGTTTCTCGGTGTAGCGCTGGCCATCCTGGAACTAGCTCTTGTAGACTAGGCTGGCCACAAACTCACAGAGATCCGTCTGCCTCTGCCTTTCTAGTGATGGGATTAAAGGTGTGCACCACCACTGCCTGGCCTCTATGGCTAACTAGTGGCTTAGCTCTGCCCTCTGATCTTCAGGCAAGCTTTATTTGTTAGATCACAAACAAAATACCACCACACATCTCCTCCAACAAGGCCACACCTATATGAGAAGGCAGTGTGGCATTTTTTTTCTTTTTTTCTTTCTTTTCTTTTCTCTTTCTTTCTTTCTTTCTTTCTTTCTTTCTTTCTTTCTTTCTTTCTTTCTTTCTTTCTTTTCTTTCTGTTGAGCTTTTGAGCCTGTCTTGGAACTTGCTCTGTAGACCAGGCTGGCCTCGCAGAGATCCGCCTGTCTCTGAGAAGAGGTGCCTTCTTATTTTTTTTTTTGTTTTGTTTTAAAGATTTGTTATGTATACAGTGTTTCTCCTGCATGTTTGCCTGCAGGCCAGAAGAGGGCACCAGATCTCATTACAGACAGTCGTGAGCCAGGATGTGGTTGCTGGGAATTGAACTCAGGTCCTCTGGAAGAGAAGCTAGTGCTCTTAACTGCTGATCCATCTCTCCAGCCCAGACATTCTTATTCAAACCACCACAACTATCCCCTATCTTGGAGGTTTCCTTTGTTGTTCTTCCTACACTCCAAGCATAAGTCTCTTCTTAGTCAATGTTCGACTCTCCACCTTGTCCCCTCCCTCATTCTGAGACTTTATTTGTGGAAGAGTACATACCCATATAAAGTGGGGGAGAGTAGTGCCCCCACCTTTGAAACTCAGTCATGCAAATACAGTTGTGTCTGTACTTACCTCACATATATGTAATTTAATATTACATATTTATTTAATATACATATCTATTCTAAATATTAGGTTAATATTCTGTTAGACAAATAATTTTTGTTTTAAGTAAATGTAGGCATTGAATATAAAATATTCAATATTTGTATAAAATATTTATTTAATTTTGAGATACAAGGTCTCATATATCCCAGACTGGCCTCAACTCACTATGTAGTCTTGAGTGACCTTGTATTCCTCCTGATCCTCTTGCCTCCACCTCCCAGGTGCTGCCATTAAAGGTAGGCACTACTGCTCCTGGCTGGGTATGAAACCAGAATGCTAAGCAAACATTCTATCAGCTAAGGTACAAGCTCAGCTCCTGAATTTTGAAGTATCTCCAGATGTATCGGTAAGTGCGTGTAGAAACCTGTGCTCTAAAATACTGTCAGATCTATAGCAGTTAACAGCAGCTCCACGTTATCCATATTCAGTGAGTACTCAACTTCCAGCTCGCTTTAGGTGTGTAAGTGGAGGCCCCAGGTTTACAGTGGGTGTTTTTCTCAGTCACACTCCACTTTTTTTTTTTTCCAGACAGTCTCTGAACCTAGAGCTTGCTGATTCAGTTAGCCTGGCTGGCCAGCAATCTCCAGGGTTCCTCTTTTCTGATTCTCATGCTGGAATTATAGGTGCCTACTGTTGTATTCTGTATTTTTTAAAATCTGGGTGTGGGAGATCAGACTCAGGTTCTCATGTTTATGTGGCCAGCCCTCTATCCTCTCCCGACTGAGCCAGCTTCCCTGGGTCTTTCCTTTGGTTTTGAACTGTGCTTGTTTGGGTCCATATCCATCAAAGTACCATGTGTCTCTAAGTCTTCTTGAAATTGGTTGATTTTTGTCTCTGTTAAACTTCTCATGGACTGAATTTGTATCCCTAGGTTGTAGACAAAGTTTCTTTTAGTCTCTGTTTCTTGTTGCTTGGCTATAATGTCTGGTTCTTTTTGTGGGGGGACAGGGAGTTCAAAGCAGGTTTTTTCAGTAGCTATGGAACTTGTCCTGGAACTTGTTCTATAGATCAGGCTGGCCTCAAATTCACAGAGATCTGCCTGCCTCTTCCTCCTGAATGCTGGAATTAAAGGCGTGAGCCACCACCACCCGGCATATGATTTTATTTTTAAGAGTATGTGATGTGGGATTCCCTTCTGTATGCTGTGAATACCATTGGGTAATAAAGAATCTGTCTTGGCCGGGCGGTGGTGGCACACGCCTTTAATCCCAGCACTTGGGAGGCAGAAGCAGGCGGATCTCTGTGAGTTCGAGACCAGCCTGGTCTACAGAGAGCTAGTTCCAGGACAGGCTCCAAAACCACAGAGAAACCCTGTCTCGAAAAACCAAAAAAAAAAAAAAAAAAAAAGAATCTGTCTTGAGCCTATAGCAGAGCAGGGCAGAACAGAGCTAGGCAGAGGGTTGGGAGTTCTAAACTGAATGCTGGGAGAA
This sequence comes from Microtus pennsylvanicus, assembly GCF_037038515.1. Taxonomy (NCBI): domain Eukaryota; kingdom Metazoa; phylum Chordata; class Mammalia; order Rodentia; family Cricetidae; genus Microtus; species Microtus pennsylvanicus. Next base: position 89,642,364 of record NC_134589.1, read on the forward strand.
GGAAAGAGGGAGGAGTCAGGGAGAAGCCATGTAGCCCCACTGGAGACAGATGCTGGAACTTTGCCAGTAAACTATTGGCCAACAGTATTGCAAATAATATAGTTTTTGTGTGGTTATTTCAGAGCTGAGCAGCTGAGAACTAACAAGCGGCCTCCCTACAACAATTATGTATTTGGCTGGACTTTGGTGGTGCATACCATTAATCCCAGAATTCAGAAGGCACAGTCAAGTAATGAATCTCTGAGAGTTCAAGGCCAACCTGGTCTACAAAGAAAGTTCCAGGACAGCCAGGGATACTCAGAGAAACCTTGTCTCAAAGAATAAAAAAATAAAATAGACTATGTATTTGTATTCGTGTGTATGTGCCACATGTATGTATGTGGGTGCCTCTCAGAGGACAGAAGAAGACATCAGATCTTGGAGCTGGAGTTACAGGTGACTGTGATCCACCTGATGTGGGCGAGTGCTGGGAGCTG